>NC_090271.1:283829859-284481942 GCF_040414725.1 Anabrus simplex
GTGTAACGATACTCCTCACAATTCAAAACGTGTGTAAGAGAGATACAGAGTGTAACAATAAGAACCGGCAAAACTTTCAGGAAACATTCCTCGCACGTAGAAAAAATAGTACCACGTATCTGACAATGATCTTCCTCTCCATTATTTTCCTTCTGGTCACACCTCCCAGCTACATATGAATATGCAGTTCATCAGAACAATTTCCTATACTGTCGTGTAAAGGAAAATGAACCTTATCGAACCATATGTTTACATGACGTATTTGTGCACTCCTACAGTATAATGTATTTAGGATTCATATTCCTTATTACTTGCGTACGGGAATATAAGCACAACGAAATTGTGAGTGTGATTGATTGGAAAAGCATTGTCAGATACGCAGTATTGTTTCTTAAGCGACGATATCGTCCCTCTTATGCCAAAACCGGGAATGTAACAATACTCTTCCTATCCATTATTTCCCATAAGACTGATCACGCCTCCCAGCCACATATTGATATACAGTCCATCAGAACAGTTTTCGTTGAATTCATTTTCCTATGCGCGTCTGTAAAGAAAATCCAGTGAAAACCTACAACTTGTTTTCCAGTAATTGACCGGGCCAGGAATGGAATGAATGAAGCCCCAATCTTGCGGCGAGGATAGGCATTCTTAAGAAGTAGCGGTAGACGTGAGATCCCTCGCTGAGTCCGAGGGAAAAACCAACCCTGGAGGATAATGAGAATAAGAAAGAAATAAAGATATAAATCTGATTTCTAATAATAATAATAAAATTATTATTATTATTATTATTTTTTTTTTTGCTAGGGGCTTTACGTCGCACCGACACAGATAGGTCTTATGGCGACGATGGGAGAGGAAAGGACAAGGAGTTGGAAGGAAGCGTCCGTGGCCTTAATTAAGGTACAGCCCCAGCATTTGCCTGGTGTGAAAATGGGAAACCACGGAAAACCATTTTCAGGGCTGCCGATAGTGGGATTCGAACCTACTATCTCCCGGATGCAAGCTCACAGCCGCGCGCCTCTACGCGCACGGCCAACTCGCCCGGTATTATTATTATTATTATTATTATTATTATTATTATTATTATTATTATTATTATTATTATTATTATTTATTATTATTATTTTTCATTAGTTTAGGCCCACGTACTATGTTTTGCCAAAAGCATACTGATGGCCTTCATCTTGTAACAAGAACTTTTTGTTCTTCCGTGCTTCCTCTCTTGTGCGGTGTTTTCGAGTCCCTTAGCTTACGACATTCACATCGCCGCTCACAGGGCAACACTTCTCCGCTCGAAGGCAGTAAGTCTGATCCAGTAGAATATTTGATGGTCTGTATCCAAGGCTGGAAACTATTGAGTCTTGTACAGTGCAGTGTCAGGTCAAGAGGCAAGTACCACAAATAGAACGTCCCGATCGATCTCCTCTAGGGATAAACAAAACGCATTATTCATGTAGAACTGCCCGATGTCTGTCAGGATTCGCGCAACGTTGCTCCCTTACGTCATCAATTATGACAGAGATGGCAAACGTTGTGGCTGTCAATTGTTGAATTATGATGGAGTAAAAAATGGAGGTGCAATATAAAACCTGAACAGACAAGGCTAAAAACGGACGGAAATCAGTACAGTTTCGTACGGACACCACAAATAACTCACATGGTAAAAGTATTAACACAGGGAACCGATCTTGATTAACTTAAATAAATGGCTTCCTTTCTAACAAAATAAACCACATTCAAACAGTCCTTTGACGGGTCCGGTTCCACGGATAAATGATTAGCGTGCTGGCCTTTGGTTATAGTGGGTCCCGGGTTCGATTCCCGGCAGGGTCAGGGGTATTTACCTTCCGGTGATTCAGGGGCTGGGTGTGAGTGCCGTCTTCAGAACTAGAATTCATCGTATGTAGGGCCCCATCTTCAAAGACGCGCGGGTATCTTACAAGGTGTCAAATTGAAAGACCTGCACCAGGCCTCTCACGCCGTATCACCGGGTATATAAAAGAAACGTCACCTCGAAAAGGTGTTGAGTTGAAGAGTAGTTCACTGTGTGGAGCAGTCGCCTGAGTTGATTGTCGAGTTATTGACCTTGTCAGAAGTCGAGCCAATCGTTCAGTCATCGTGAGTTCGAAATTCACACGTGACAACATGGAACTGCTGTGTAAAGTGACTATGGTGCGCGTGAAAAGGAGTGAAAGTGAAAGATTAAACCTATCAGTTATGATTACGGAAGAATCGCTCTTTCTAGGTAAAGACTGCCAGCCGAAGACCCACTGTGAGGACAAGAGGCTTTTGTAAATAGCCAGTACTTAATGAACTGTTGCTATTCATTGTCGAGTAAAATTGTGTGCGTACTAAATGGGTTATCCTCGATTGTATTGAATAAAATACTGTGGAGATCTGAGATTCAGACCGGTGGCTGGTGACCATGGGGCCTCTAGCTGATTGTTTTTCCAATTGTTGCTTTTTACACTACTTTTGTATGACCCCGCATATTTAACCCCTTTAGGTGGTTTTCTTCTTCCTGGCAGTCTTTCCGAATTTTTAGAGTCGGACACGATGTGATTTTGGCCCATTTTTACGCTCACATGCCCTCCCTGACGCCAACCCTATTGGAACGATATGTTTGCTACTGCCTGTTTCTCTGGTGGTTGATACTGTAGCGTACTGCGTTGTGTGTAGATCAAGAGATGTGTTTTAATACGAACACAGACACCTAGTTCCCGAGCTAGAGAAATTAACGAAATGAGGACTGAAGATGGAAAAGGTTGAAAGTGCCGAAATCGTGTTTTTGTTAATAAGGGGATGTGTTAGCTATGCCGCATATGGTGATAACTTGTGCATGTGTCTGGGGTCATTAGTTTAGTTGGTAGAAAGTTCAACAGGTAGAGCCACAGTCCAATGTGCCCAGATGAGTTTTGGTGGGGAAGGGTGAATGTGCTAGCGCCTCGCGCTGCAATTCTTCTGTGCTGCCCATTGTGTCAGTGCGCTATTATCACTGATGTATTGCACGACTCGTTGGCTGAACGGTCAGCGTACTGGCCTTCGCTTCACAGGGTTCCTGGTTCGATTCCCGGCCGGGTCGGGGATTTTTAACCTTAATTGGTTAATTCCAATTGCACGGGGGCCGGGTGTATGTGTTGTCTTCATCATCATTTCATCCTCATCACGACGCGCAGGTTGCCTACGGGAGAGCTGAAACCGTCCTGGGATATCCCGGCACTGAAAGCTATAAGACATTTTTACTCATGTATTTTATAATTTCTGAGCCACTTAATTAAAGAAATGAATTTTATAGAAGATAATATTGTTGTGTAATTATATAAAATGTATTGGATGTAGTATAATTGCACTTCAAAGGTTGTAGGTAATCATTAATTCCTGGTCTCCTTGGGTAAATGAGGGTGGAAGTGCCATTGTGATCGAGAACTCTATTTATTGGCGTTTACTCAAAACGTGTTTCTGGCACTTTCACCATTTTCTATCTTTGGTCCTCAAATATACTGTTCAAATCCCCATTCCGGCCGGGAATCGAACCCGATTTCGAACCGAACGTCACCGCGCCGACCATTCAGCCAAGAAGTCGGTCGAAGGTCACAAATACTGTAGTGCTAAATGAAAACGCTTGAACAGTCTATACCAAAAAATAATTACAACTCGTCGTATTGTTGGCACACAGGCCTGTCTCTGTGTTAAACGGCCGTGCAAAATAAGTAGTAATGGCAGTGATATGGAAGAGATTACGGCCTCGCATTGGAGTGGAATATCACCAAGTAGAACAAAGCCGTTTGGTCAGCTCGTCATTTAGCCGTCACTTTGATCGTGAAACTAGCCTTGGAATCAATTATTCATTTACGGAGGTTATCACTGAGGGAACGTTAGTGATCTACTTGCCTCTGACTTGAGACACTTAGTGCAAAGTACAGCGCTTTCATCGACCAGGTTACGAAAGAAGTCAAATTAGTCCTTCAAGTGCTAATTATTACCAAGTGACTAGCCGATCCTTAAATTGTACCTGTTCGCGAAGTAGTCAAAATGAAGGGTTGGAACAGTCAAAATCTTATTCGTCTTATGAATTGCAACGATGGTAGCTTATCCTTCCACATTGTAGGTAACTGAAGTTGCCTTCCTCAAAAACTTCAAAATTCCTATCTGCAACTGGTCCGTGGTACGACAGCTCTGCACTCCGACCGGCCAACCGAGCAGAGGAGTGGTGGGCACGGCTCTACCGTGGCCCTACGCCTCTGTTCGCACCGTCAGTTGTCCTGAGAATGGTTTTCCTTTCTCTTGCACTAAGGCGAATGCCGGGACAGTTCCTAGTTTACGCCATGGCCGCCAACCCACCCACCTCCGCACATCTCCTTCACCATAGCAAATCTCCTGGCCTGAGAGATGGCGTTACCGTCTAAGAGGCCCCCCGTACCCTTCAAGGACGGAATGGAAACGTTTGAGTAGTAATATCTGCAAGGAGATCTGCTGTCTTAAATCATACTCTATGGCGGTGAGCATTATGCAAGAGTTCAATCTTGAGACAATGCCAAGGACATTCTTTTATACAAGTGTCAATGGAAAGTGATGTCACTCGGTCTGCTGGGAGTATATAATTAAAATAAGCGCACGCGTAGAGATGTTCTATTTTAAGTTTCATGTCGCATCAACTCAGGTTTCAGGAGATATGGTCGTCATGTGCCCTCCGGACAGGCTCGGCCAGGCCTTCCTACTTGTCGCCCATGGTTGACCTGCGCGTATGTGTGTGTGTGTGTGTGTGTGTGTGTGTACGATGATAATGGTGAGGTAGGGAGAGGGTGAAACCCCTGTGTTGCTGCAGCCTACTCCTGCCGAATAACACGAAGATGTCTGCTCAAGGTTTAACGTCCTCATCCGACGGACGAATCACTATCAGCAGCCTAATACAGTATACCCTCGCTCCATACGAACAGTGCGGAGGGGTCTAGAACTGAATCCAGGATTTGGCACGCAATGTAGTGATTACAAATTTTATACCACCGTCTCTCGTACCTTGCTGTCTAATAGTCTGATGGTGAAAATTAGACCCTGATGGGATAGTAGAAGCGTGGCTTTAATTAAGATATATTCCCGGATTTTGCTTGTTTTCGAAATGGGGAACAATGGAAAACTATCTTCTTGGTTACCGATGTGACATTGGAATTCGAACCTACAGTCTCCCGACGTACAATCGATGTTGGAGTGAAATCATCAAACAATGTATAGACTACTACAGGACCAAGCAAAGTAGTTTCGGTTAACAATGATCATAGCTTAACAATCATGGCTCACGACTCTGCAGTCGGGATGTGGTGGGCATATCCCACCGTCGGATGTCCTGATAATGATTTCCCTTGGATTTCCAACTACGGCGAATGCTGGGACATTACCTTTTATTCACCTCTCAACTTATTTTTTTCTACCGCTTTTCCCACACTTCTGGGCTCGCGGATGCGAACTGCGTCGCACCTGTGAATGTGGCCTGCTTTATGGCCAGATGCCTTTCCTGACGCCAACCCTATATGGAGGGATGTAATCACTATTGCGTGTTTCTGTGGTAGTTGGGAGTGTAGTAAGTTGTATGAATATGAAGAGGAAAGTGTTGGGATGAACATAAACACCCAGTCCCCGAGCCAGAAGAATAAATCTTCACCGCACCTCAAATCACGGCAACGCATATCCTGGCCTGCAAGAGATGCCTTCTAGGAGGCCCACCGTACCCCTTCAGAGTACATAATGAAAACGTTTTAGTAGTAGTATACTACTAGAGGTACGGTTTTCTCTACAGAAGCCCAATCCGGCAACTCGATAACTAAATTCAACTTTTTCTTTTCCTTTTGTAATTAGCCTATAGGTTTTAGGCAGTGGCGAACCGTGAACTAAGTAAGGGGGTGGACAAAGATTTGTTTATTTAAACTGTTTTAATCATATTATATTGAAATTTTGTTTTCGACGTATACAGATCTGTATTCAATATTATATTAATGACTCTGAAACTAAGACAAACCCTGTAACAACCTATAACACTGCGTGCACTCGTTTTATTTTTAAATATCTCCGGCTCCATGGCTAAAGGTTTGGCGTGCTGGCCTTTGGTCGCAGGGGTCCCGGGTTCGATTCCCGACAGGTTCTGGCATTTTAACCATAACTGGTTAAATCCCCTGGCGCGGGGACTGGATGCATGTGTCGTCTTCATCATCATTTCATCCTCACCGCGACAAATCAAAAAAGACCTGCACCTGGCGAGCCGAATTCCTCGGACATCTCCCGGCACTAAAAGCCATACGCCATTTCATTTTTTAATATAGATTAAATAGGCAGCGGGAGTTTTCAAATAACAACATACTTTTATAATAAAAATAGCAGTACATTTCATTGTTATGTAGATATAACAAGAGTAACAAGAAATAAATAAATGTTCGTGCAAGTCACCTTAAACAATATTATTGTAAATGAGTTCAATCAGCCTGTCCTTCATTTCAGCTAATATATCTATTACGCTCGTGTTGACGTCAGGCGTCTTACTAAGATGCCACAGCAGTTCCTTCTCTATAGCTAGAGTTCCCACGTCAGACAGTCTCTGGTTGGTCATCGAATTCCTTAAATAGCTTTTAATTCGTTTCAAGGCACTCATAGTGCATTCACTAGAAACTGATGTTAACGGAATACTATACAACATCAAGTTAAGCAATTTTGTTGTTTCCGTATGCACACACTAGAGTTCATTATTAAGAATGTAAGCCAATCGTTGTTGGGGTAATAATACCGTAACTAATATTGGCGGCAAGAAAATGCATGCACTTGAAGGGTTTGCTAAACTTCGCATTTGATTATTATTTTATCTTTGGATGTGTCTTATAATAAAATAAATTCAAATTAATTACAATAAAAGCAAGTCTGAGATAGTAGCCAATATATACCTTCATAGCACATCCAAATACTAGCAAATAAGAGCAAGAAGAGACTCTGGAAAGTCTGTCTACTGGGCGGAGAAATCTCGCTATAGGAAAGTTATAGTTCCACAGTCAGACCTACAGATAGCGTTAGTGTTGCTCTATCTAAAAGCTCTGAAAATTAAAGGGAACATACACAGAATGAACAGCGTCTACTTTCGCCTACGTCATCGTGTAACTGATGCGAGCCCTAGCATTGCGAAGTGAGACGAAAATCAGTAAAGCGGGGAATGCAGTAATGTCATGAATACGGAAATAATTAATGTTACAGAAATGATTGAATTAACTAGACAATATTTCGTTCACAAAATGTTAAGGGTACACGCTGTCTACTCTGTCACTCCTGACACTTCGCCCCTGGTTTTAGGTCGCATTTACTCAAGCATGGCTTATTGCGACGATGAGACAGGACATGGCTAGCAATGTAAAGGAAGATACCGTGGTCTTACATAATTTACAGAGCCAGCATTTGCCTGGTGTGCTAATGAGCAACCACAAACAATCAAAAAATCTTCAGGACTGCCCACAGAGGGGTTTGAATCCACTATCTCCTGAGTGCAAGCTAACAAGTACGCGTTCAGAACCGCTCAGTGAACCGACATGGTATATTATGAACTTGTTAATGACAATAATAATCCATAGCCTGTTTCCAGTCATTCGACCTGGTCAGGAACGGAATAAATGAAGCCCCTATCTAGCGGCGAGGTTAGGAATTGTGCTGGCTGCCGGAGCCTGTCGCACTCCTCTGGGGCAATGATTAATGATTGACAGATGAAATGAAATGATAGTGGAGAGTGTTGCTGGAATGAGATATGAGGGGGAAAACTGGAGTACCGGAGAAAAATATGTCCCACCTCCACATTGTCCAGCACAAATCTCACATGGAGTGACCGGGATTTGAACCACGGAACCCGGTGCGCTGCCGCTTGAGCCACGGAGGCTCTGTCAACTTGTTATTAAGAATGTTATTGGCACTTTACGTCCCACTAACTAATTTTCGGTTTTCGAAGACGCCGAGGTGCCGGAAGTTTGTGCCACGGGAATTCTCTTACGTCCCGGGAAATCTACTGACACGGGCCTGACGTATTTAAGCACCTTGAAACACCACCGGACTGAGCCAGGATCTAACCTGCCAACTTGGCTTCAGAAGTCCAGCGCCTTCAACGTCTGAGCCACTCAGCCCGGCTATTCAACTTGTAATTACCTGATTATTGTTTCAGGAATCAGTGAATATCAACAAGCCACTAAGTACAAACGAGGATGAGCATCATAATCCTTCTGGTTACTGTATTCACTCAAATGCACAATACGCAGATCGTATCTTACGCAACACGAGAGTGACACTGTAGAAAGACTGAGGCGAGTAGCTTACGAGTAGAAGCGTTCTATGAGCCAGGTTCCAAAGTGACTGAGTACCTGCAGTTGCGGTTCAAACACAGCCTGTCTATCCGAGAAAGATTTAAGTAAGTTCATTAGTAGGTGCTCGATGTTGTTTGTTTTTTTTTTCCTCTTTGCATTAGAACGTTGCTCAGTAGTATAGAAATTCATTCAGCGATATAACGAAGGATAATTACGCGTTTATACTTTGCATTTTTTGCTGATTTGGGATGATCAGTCACTATTTCATCTTTTAAGAGTGTTTTAGGACAAAATAGAACATTTTGAAGAAATTTTAGACCATTTTTCTTACATACAGTAGAACGCCGCTTAACCGAACTTCGCTTAACCGAAACCCGGCTTAACCGAAATGCTCTGGAAAAATTGTATTTTAATATTTTGTTTTTACCCTCTCGTTCTCAGCCGTCAATATTAGTAATTTTCTTGCTATATGTGCTGAGAACTCTAGGCAAACGCTATTTTTATATTATGACTTATGCCAGAATACACGTGTAGCATAAAACAAAACAGTTTCTTAGCCTCTACTTTGTTCCATGATACATTTTTTCTTGAACAAAGAGGAATTATTATTATTATTATTAAGATAATTAATATTATTACTGTATTATTATTAAGATAATTATTATTATTACTGTATTATTCGTCATGAATATTATGCAGACGACTCCGACTTTGATAATAGCAGTTCTGAGAATCGAGTTGCAGCATTTAATGCATTGGAGGTAAGATTGATTTCGAATTTTTATTAAAATACAGTACCGCTTTAACTACACTACTGTAATAAAATTACTGTATACAGTATTCAGTTCAGTAGTAACATTTTTTTTTCATTATTTTAGACTGCTTTGCGCTTTGTTGAACAATGCAATTAATCTACACCAACTGATGTATTGTTGATTAAACGGTGGCACGATGTACCTGCACGACAGCGCTGCACCAAGAAAATTCAGAAGAAAATCACTGATTTTATACAATGAGTGACATTATGTAAACATTGTAATGTTAATATACAGTATGCACCTTTGATTAACAGGGTTTATGCATTTTTATTTTGACATTTAACTTTTGAAAATATTTGCCAGGTGTCATCCGAAAGAAGGCGCCAACCGAAATGGGTCCCCCCCCCCACTTTATTTCGGGTAAACGGGGTTCTACTGTATTTGCTAAATATCTTTCACGGTCGAGGAAACAAATCAGCAGTTGTTCGTGACTAAGAAAGGGTACGGAAAGCATGTATAACTGTGAGGCTACGTCCGCGCCTGAGGTGCCTAGGTGCCAGATGCCTAGCGCCTAGATGGTGGATAGCCGCTAGGATGATACATCCAAGCGAACGAACTCTTACGTAGCTATTGTTCACTGTTAACTGGACTTGCGCCAATTTCTCTTTAAATGATAATTCAAGTATGTAATAAAAACGAAAGGTTACCTTGGTTTTTTACAAAGTGACGACAAGTCGTTCTTTGGGTAATATGCGTTTCCTATAGTTGGTGTGCTTCTTTTGCAGAGTTTCTTGAATTTGAGTATGTCGAACGTTTCTGTGGTCATTCGTAAATATTCATTTCTTTCTAGAATTGGCTTTACGTCGCACTGACACAGATAGGTCTTATGGCGACTTAAATATTTATAACATGTGTCTGGGTGATTTCGTAACTGTTTGTAGAGAACAATAAACGACCCATTCACAGACTTAGGCTCATTTACTTCATGTACCCAACAAGAAGAAGAATGCAAGTAGAATAGTTAGTACTTCAAACTAGAATTCTCAATAAGAAGTTTTTTTTTAGCTAGTGGCTTTACGTCGCACCGACACAGATAGATCTTATGGCGACGATGGGATAGGAAAGGCCTAGGAGTTGGAAAGAAGTGGCCGCGGACTTAATTAAGGTGTGAAACTGGGAAACCACGGAAAACCATCTTCAGGGCTGCCGACAGTGGGATTCGAACCCACTATCTCCCGAATGCAAGCTCACAGCCGCGCGCTCCTAACTGCATGGCCAACTCGCCCGGTCGATAAGAAGTGATTTTTCCCTTAACATCGACAGAGGCTCTTTTAAGTCGTCCTCGACTTGACAGCAACTAGCACAGGTCCGAGCAGTGCGGCCACCACATATCCTACCTAAACTCCTATCTACACGCCTATCTAGGCACCTACCAATGCAAGCCACCTCCGGCGCGGACGTAGCCCGAGTCTCATGTATCTGAGATAAGTGCAGATTCCTAACGTGTCTCAAGCACAAGCACAAACCTTCGCACGCACCCCTACAGACAGTAATTCATCCCAGCATACCTCAAGGCCAAGAACAAATGGAAAAGTGAGCAACGAACAACAATTAACTTCCCACTTGTCATTTTTATGGGTGAAAGGGCACTCAGGACTTCCATACAATGATCCGGTTGACAGTCTGGCCAAGCAAGGCGCACGCACTGGCTTATTTCTTTCATTACGCCTCCCCTGTACTGATTTTATGTCACTAGCTGTTCACTGGACAGCTCTGTGGAACAGGACAACTCAACACAAAGGACGATGCTATGTCTGCATTCAGACAGCTATCCCACACAAACCATGGTATCAAGACGTCATATGGGCCAGAGGCCAAGTAACTACCATCATTCGGATGAGATTTAGCCATGCTTCATTTCCCGCTCACCTCAACAGGATTGGAGTACAATGTCCGGGCAGCGCAAGAAACACAGGAAATGTGAACCACATCATCTTCGAGTGCAGTAGAACTGTATCCTTTCGCAGAGAATTGTTCGCTACCCTTGTGCACCTTCGGGTTCCCTTAGCCACACATATTCAGCTATTATTGGCAACTGGAGACGTGCGTGTGTACAGTGCAATTGGTACATACTTGACAAAAACTGGTGTAAATATCTAAAGAAACAAGTGTCTTTATTTCAAGTGTGTTTTGCTTTCATTTTTGCTCTATTTTAGGTCCACGCCAGTGCGTGCGCCTTACTTGTTGTCCCTTTTTTTCTATTTTCTGTAACTTTTTCATCATTGGACATTCTTGATGGCCAAATGTTCTACGAACGAAGGTCATAATTAAAAACTTCGCACTTCAGTACAGTTCAGAAGTATCTTCGTAAGTATGCTTTATAGCTCAGTGCAAGTAAAATGCCGAAAGTGAACTGGGGCTGTATCTTAATTAAGGCCACGGCCACTTCCTTCCCACTCCTAGGCCTTTCCTATCCCATCGTCGCCATAAGGCCTATCTGTGTCAATGCGACATAAAGCAAATAATAAAAAATGGGTTATCTAATATTTGAAAGTCTTTATTTACTTATTTTATCACTTCTGGAGGCGCACTTGGTCCTGAGGTTCACTCAGCTTACACCCAAAATGAGTACCAGGTTAATTCCTGGGGGCAAAGGCGGCCGGGCGTAGAGCTAACCACTCTACCCCACCAGGTGCCGAGGTTACGGATAGTGGAAGCCTTTACCTTCCACCCTTCGAGGGGCCTTTATGCCCTGTATGGGCATGACTTTGCTTTGTTTACTTATTTTATAGCGATTTTCCTGAAATTTAACCGCATATTGATCATTTTCAGTGATCTTTTAGGTCAACATGAGTAAGGTTCAGATTTTAAGGGAAAGTCGTAATTTTTTCTGAGGTCATTTTACCAGAAATCTGTAAAATAAGCCTAACCAGTTAACCCGTTTACAGCAATTTTATGTTTAATATAAAAGCATACAATAAGTTATGTCGTCCATTATTATTGTTTTGTTCATATTTTATTCATTTAAGTGATGTTGTTGTTGTTTGAGTCATCAGTCCATAGACTGGTTTGATGCAGCTCTCCATGCCAACCTATCCTGTGCTAACCTTTTCATTTCTACGTAACTACTGCATCCTACATCTGCTCTAATCTGCTTGTCATATTCATACCTTGGTATACCCCTACCGTTCTTACCACCTACACTTCCTTCAAAAACCAACTGAACAAGTCCTGGGTGTCTTAAGATGTGTCCTATCATTCTATCTCTTCTTCTGGTCAAATTTAGCCAAATCGATCTCCTCTCACCAATTCGATTCAGTATCAGCATTCTTCTGTAAGACCACATTTCAAAAGCTTCTATTCTCTTTCTTTCTGAGCTAGTTATCGTCCATGTTTCACTTATTTAAGTGATATAATGTGATATTTCCTGTTATTTTGAGCATTTTTATTTAAATTGAGGTGTCATTTTTTACAAGCTGCATATTATCTGCGTCGAGTTTTAAACACAGGATTTTCGAATACCGCAGTACTGTTGATATTTTTTCTTTCTTTTCCCCGAACTGACAGGTTGGAGGCTTAGAAGATCTGCTTCCGAGAAAGTACTGCTGTACTGTTTTAACTTCGTCTTTTTTAAGAAACTCTGATGTTCTTTGAGTTTCATCTTAAGCCGGTTACGCTCTCGGGTATTGTCACATGTAATCCGCACTTCTTGCAAGTCTCTTACTCTATATTAAGGTAGAGACACTGTATAGTCTACATTTGGAGGATGAATCAGATGTTGTGACTGAACATTTGTTATTATTACATTTATTTATTTTGTTTATTTATTTAAATATTTATTTATTTATTCTTCTTCTTTCTTGGTTATGCCCCGTTTACAGAGCGCGTTGGAACTTGTTAGCTTGATGATGGTTTTCCTTTCTTCTTCGCCCCTCAAAATCTCTTCATGAACTCGCAACGCTGTTTCTTGCGTTCTTCCGTCCATTGTTTCGCTGTGGTTCTTTTAGCCTTTTCCGCGAACGTGTGCTTTGCAACCAGAGTCCCAAAAGCCTTGCGATCCCTGATGGTATCTTCTGTGATGTACATTTCTTAAGTACTGCTTTATTTCCTCTAACCAGCTGATTTTGACCTTCTTGAATTAATTATACCAAACCGTTTTTTTTTTTTCATATCTAGTGTCGTCCATTCTACAGATGAGGCCATAAAATTGCAATTGTCTTCTGCGTACGGTACCTGTGAGCTTGTCCTTTTATTCAATTATTTATTTATTTATTTAATTAGTTTATCCTCCAGCGCTGGTTTTCCCCCTGGACTAATCGAGGGATCCCATTTCTACGGCCTCAAGGGCATTGTCCTGGAGCGTAAGACATTTGGTCTGAGATACAAATGTGCAGGAAGACCAGTACCTCATCAGGGCCTCCTCACTTGCTATGCTGAGCACGAGCCTTGTGGGATATGGGAATATTAGAAGGGATGGAAGAGAAAGAGGAAGAGGAAGAGGAAGAGAAAGAGAAAGAGGAAGAGGAAGAGGAAGAGGAAGAGGAAGAGGAAGAGGGAAGAAAGCGGCCGTGGCCTGAAATTAGGTCCATCCTGGCATTTGCCTAGAGAAGAAGTGGGAAATGACGGAAAACCACTTCGAGGATGGCTGAAGCAGTAATCGTATCCCCCTCTAATCAGTTGACCTCCCGAGGCTGAGTGTCACACACCTTTTCAATCCACGTATCTTTTCAAATTTCGTGGCAGAGACTGGAATCGAACTGGAGACTCCGGGGGTGGCAGCTAATTACACTAACCGTTTCACGACAGAATGGGACATTATTAAATTTAAAAACTATAATTTATGATAATCTGTGCATTTAAATTACTCTCTGAACTTTACCGTATTAAACCTAAAATAATTGTACCGTCGTTCGATGTGCAGAGCGTGGTGTACAATTATATTCAACACACAAATATATTGAAAACTTCGAGGTATTCCACTGATAAAACGCCTGTACAACAGTCCTATCACGTAATGTGCCTGGCCTTGCTCAACATTTTATACCTAGGAGATCTGGCATCAGCCGGCTGCGTAGTGTAGGGGTAGCGTGCCTTCCTTTTACCCGGAGGCCCTGAGTTCGATTCCTGGCCAGGTCAGGGACTTTTACCTGGGCCTGAGGGCTGGTTCGAGTTTCACTCAGGCTACATGATCAGAACTGAGGATCTATCTGACGGCGAGATAGCGTCCGCGGTCTAGAAAACCAAGAATACCGGTCGAGAGGATTCATCGTACTGACCACACGACAACTCGTAATTTGCAGGCCTTCAGGCTGAGCAGCGGCCGCTTGGTAGGCCAAAGCCCTTCAAGGGCTATAGTGCCATGGGGTTTAGTTTTTTAGATCTGGCATCTGGGCGCCCCATATAACGCGTATTATTGTTTTTTTTTAACGTAGCGACGCACTATACTCTACAACTGACATATTATTCAGATGTTGCGACTGAAACGCTACTACCGGTTGTCTCTAGTTAAACCGTAGCAGGTGGGAAGGATACCTGGGCAGTGCAGAGTTACAAACGTCGGCCATCGGAGGAAAACATTTCTTCCCGAGGGAAAGTGTAGGACGTTTAACGCGACCGCGTGATTTCATGTTCCAAGCATGATGATGTCAACCTAACAGAAGGTTCAGTGCTTGAATATTTTCACATTCTTTGGTACTGTACTTGTATCTTACCGTTTTGTCATTCTCCTGTCCTCTCGCAACATCACACCACCCAAACGGTTGTCGGAGGCATAGAAATGATTTGAAACCGTTGACGATAATACAAGTCTTATAAAATTCGTCAACCAATATATACGGAAGGCTGGGCAAGTTATTAATGAGAAAGGGAATTATTTGTCGACAGAAAAGGCAGACAACTTTTCTTTAAATGGAAATATATTTTTATTGAGTTGCATTCGGGAGATTGTGGATTCAAATTCCATCGTCTGTAGCCCTAAAAATGATTTCCCATGCTTTCCGGACCAGTCCTAATCCTTCCTCATCCTTGTGTCTCCGAAAATCTTTGAAGTACTAGCGCCAAGTTAAACCACTAGAAACAAAATTTAAATAAATAAATAAATAAATAAATAAATAAATAAATAAATAAATAAATAAATAAATAAATAAATAAATAAATAAATAAATAAATAAATAAATAAATAAATAAATATTGAATTGGGATTATCATTCTAAAATATGAGTTTTATGACACAAAATTATACAAAGTCCACCTCTGTGGTGTAGTCGTTAGCGTGATTAGCTGCCACCCCTGGAGGCGCGGGTTCGGTTCCCGGTTCTGCCACGAAATTCGAAAAGTGGTACGACGGCTGGAACGGGGTCCACTCAGCCTCGGGAGGTCATCTGAGTACAGGGGGTTCTATTCCCACCTCAGCCATCCTCCAAGAGGCTTTCCGTGGTTTCCCACTTCCCGTCCAGGCAAATGCTAGGACGGTACCTAACTTAAGGCCACGGCCGCTTCCTTCCCTCTTCCTTGTCTATCCCTTCCAATATTCCCATCCCCCCACAAGTCCGCTATTCGGCATAGCTAGTGAGGCAGCCTGGGTGATGTACTGGTCCTCCTCCTCAGTTGTATACACCAACGCAAAGTCTCACGCTCCTGGACACTGCCCTTGAGGCATTAGAGATAGGATCTTCTGCTGAGCCCGAGGGAAAAACCAACCGTGGAGGCCAAATAGATTAAGAAAGAAAGAAAGCAATTATTTAAAATATAATTCTTTTTGTTGAATAGCGCAGAAACGGACGAGTTGCCCGTGCGGTTAGGAGCGTGCAGCTGTGACCTCGCATCGGGAGATAGTGGGTTCGAACCCCACTCTCGGCAGCCCTGAAAATGGATTTCCGTCGTTTCCCATTTTCACACCAGGCAAATGCTGGGGATGTGCCTTAATTAAAGCCACGGCCTCTTCATTGCTATTCCCAGGCCTTTCCTCTCCCATCGTCGCCATAAGACCTATCTGTGTCGGTGTGACGTAAAGCAACTAGCAAAAAAAACAGAAAAGAAAAAAGAAAGCGCAGAAAACTATTTGTATGTATAACGTTCCTTCACTGATTAAGAACTCAGATACAATGTCTTATACTGTAGTAGTGCCTTTGCTGGCGAGACGGAGTGTTTATAATGCACTGTGAATGTCTTCTGTTATGGGCTGGAACAAATTCGTTACATTCATTGAATTGTCTCAGACTCATCTTATCTTTGGCTTTGCCAATATGAAAGTGGACCTTGTGCAGCCGGTCTCTGTTTTGAATGATTTAAAAATGTTGCTCATAGAGTCAATAGGTGGACGCATTTCAGCGGGCTTGGCAGACTAGTATGTAATAGTAACTTCAGGATCGGCGAAGAAAGCAAAGGGAAACTACCCCATTCCACTTTTCCGTAGTACACCTCCTTCGTGATGCCTAGATCATCTATGACAGCTGACAGCGGAGCTCTTGAGGATCGAACCAGCCTTCGAAATGAACACTCAACATACATATTGCAGTAACAGGTAGGCCTAATGTTTATTTGTCACTTGAAAATGAGAATCTCCATCCTGTTTCCAGTCATTCGACCGGGTCAAGAATGGAGTAAATGAATTCCCTATCTAGCGGCGAGGATAGAAATGGTGCCTTCTGCCGAAGCCTGTCGCACTCCTCTGGGGCAATGATTAATGACTGACAGATGAAAGGAAATAATAATTGCTGCTGGAACAGAAGATGTCAGGGAAAACCAGAATACCTGGAGAGAAACCTGTCCCGCCTCCGCTTTGTCCAGCACAAATTTTGCATGGACTGACTGGTATTTAAACCATGGAACCCAGCGGTGAGAGGCCGGCGCGCTGCTGCCTGAGCCACGGAAGCTCACTCATTTGCCACTTATGAAGAACAAATATTTTCCCCTTGCCAACATTGAACTCCAGACCTCCAGATAGAACTACTCTACGGTGAAAGGAAATAGGCTAAGTCTCTAAAGGCAATTTCGCTCTCCAATAGGAGGCTTCGCAAGGCTACCGCATAAAAGTGCTCGAAATAGTTCCTCGGTAGATAACCACTCAGTTCCCAGCAGTGTACAATACAAAGTCACGTCGTCCAGGTATGGGCTCCACCAAGCGCCTGCCTCAAGGACAGGGACTGAGAAATTAACAATACAATCGGACAGCTAGGAGTAGCTCAATAGCTCTAAGCTAGGCACGTGTAAGCTACATGTCAAAGAGCAAAGAACGACTTATGCTCGATGGAGCAGTTACGTGAGAACAGTGTGTGTTAGACGAGGGAATAACAGAGCAGATATCACGACACACGGTCGTGGGAAGCCTTAAAGGAACCTGGAAATGTGAAAGGTTAAAAAATACATTTTTATTGCAATAAATTATCCTGAGCGTTGCTAAGTTGTAATACTAAGTTTGAAACACAGTTTTCTCCTGGGTATATTTTCGTTAACGTAGGTGCACTTCATCCAGTAACTCTTAGACATAGAAAGCTAAAATTTGGAACAGATATTTTAGAGGCACTAAGAAGTGAAGACAAAAAACATTATGTACTTAAGACCAATAGATTCCAAAATGTGTCCCCCCTCTCCTGTGGTGTAGTGGTTAGTGTGGATTAGCTGCCACTCCCAGAGGCCCTGGTTCGCTTAACGGCTCTACCACGAAATTTGAAAAGTGGTACAAAGACCACTCAGACTCCGAAGGTCAACTGAGTAGAGAGTGTTCGATTCCCGCCTCAGCCATCCTGAAAGTGGTTTCCGTGATTTCCCATTTCTCTTCCAGGCAAATGCCGTGATGGTACCTTACTTAAGGCCACGGACGCTTCTTTGCCCATTCCTTGTCTATCCGTTCTAAACTTTTCATCTCCCACCACAAGCCCCTGTTCAGCTTAGCAGGTGAGGCCGCCTGGGTAAGGTACTGGTCCTCTACCATAGTTTCATCCCCCTATCCAAAGTCTCACTCCAGGACACTGCCCTTGAGGTGGTAGAGGTGGGATCCCTCACCGAATCCGAGGGAAAGACCAACCCTAGAGGGTAAACAGATTAAGAAAGAAATAAAGCAAGAAGTTTCCAAGATATTGATACTCGTGTTTAACTTGAAAAAATAAGTCAAAATTTTTATGCATATGATTATTATTTTCTCTGCGATAAAATTTATGTCCGTTAGAAAGCAGATTTAACTTTTACTATCAGGTTGAAATAAATATGGGAAATAAAAATATTATATAAATTTCAGGGCTATATTTTAAAACATATTTTCAGAAATTCAACCGAAAATTTCATTTGGGGGGGGGGGTAAATTGAGGTTACTTTATTTTTAGTTTAAAATATTTTAAGGTAGAGTAATGAAACTGTGCAAAAATGAATACCGGGCATCGATAAGTTACTGGAAAGAAATTGAACGAATTCCATTAGACATTTTTAATAAGATGTTATTGCGAAATATCCGGTTCTCTACTTGGAACACTTCCCGGCTCCCTTAAAATGGTTCTCAAACGTTCCAGTCAGTATATGTACTGGTTAACGTGCTGGAATTTGGTCACAGGAGTCCCGGGTTCTATTCCCGGCAGACCGAGCTCGATAGCTGTAGTCGCTTAAGTGCAACCAGTATCCAGTAATCGGAAGATAGTGGGTTTGACCCCCACTGTCGGCAGCCCTGAAGACGGTTTTCCGTGCTTTCCCATTTTCACACCAGGCAAATGCGTGGGCTGTACCTTAATTAAGGCCACGGCCGCTTCCTTCAATACCTAGGCCCTTCCTATCCCATCGTCGCCATAAGACGTATGTGTGTCGGTGCGACGTAAAGCAAATAGCAAAAAAAAAAAATGTCTAACGCTCCAGGACACTGCCCTTGAGGCGGTAGAGGTGGAATCCCTCGCTGAGTCCGTGGGAAATATCAACCCTGGAAGGTAAAAAAAAATATTAAGAAATAATAATAATAATAATAATAATAATAATAATAATAATAATAATAATAATAATTTGGAGTATGGATAATCGGAGACGAACAAGACACAGATTATAGAGTATAACAGGACAATAAAACTATTCATGTACAGCAGTGTGCAATAATTCCTGAATAAATACATTTTCACGATTGACTGATGCTTTGGGACCCGTACATTTACCAAAAGAAAGTACAATTTATGTGATTTGCACACATTCTTTGCACTCTCATTAACATGCATTTCAATATTTGTATGGTATTTATGACTAAGACAACAAATTAAACACGCGAACTGAAACATATTACTGGTGTACTCCTCCTTCATGGGGACCTTTAGGCTTGTTAAATAATATTGTTTGCTACTATCGTTTGCGTACTGGCAAGTCACAGAACACATTTCAACTTTTCAACGTTGGGCCTACATATATGTCTAGATTCATAAATCTTCGTTAACGAAAACATCTGCTCACATAAATAAGTTGATCCGAATATACTTACAATATGAGCATTAAATGTGTACAATCTAGAAATCCAACATCTACCAATTTGATTTGAAGGGCATGTGGAGTGAGGATAAAGGCGGAAACGCACTACTGTCACCTCACGGTGATTCACGCGTATCGTGTCGCAATCTAACCTGTCCAGAAAGATATGCTATACCTTTGCGCCACTAGCGTTCAGTACATTCTACGTCACGCGCTTCCCCTATTTCTTCCCCTACTTGCTCGCTAAGCTGCTCTCGTTCCTCGAGAGCTCGGAGCAAATTGGCTCCGTAGGCATTTCGCTCTCCATTGACGATGCCTGGCCTACGGGAGTCAAATCAAAAGACCTGCACCTAGCGAGCCGAACATGCCTTCGGACACTCCCGGCACTAAAAGCCACACGTCATTTCATTTCATTATATGTACTGTAATAGGTCACTTAAAGAACCTGTATCTGCCTACTGTACAGAGTGGCCACTAAGTCCCGTTACCCCTTTATAAATGTTAATGTACGTTCGTTTTGTTCTATGTTTCGGATTGTGTGTACTAAACGATGGCTGATACGTCCAGTTAAAGTATTGAGGAACGTCTTATTGCAAGTTGTTGGGTGCATGGGAGAGGGCAAACAGGGAAGACAATAGCACAAGTTCGTGCTGACTTTCGGGCACGATTTCAGCGAGAGCCTCCTCCAAAACAAACACTTCTGCGATGGGAAAAGAAACTCTTCACCACAGGAAGTGTGAAAGATGAGGGCAGAAGTGGGGGACCCTCCACAAGAAGAGAAACATGTCAGTTTATCGAGGAGTCCGTGGAGAGTTCGCCGAAGAAGTCGACGCGTGAAAGATCGGCGGAATTGCACATGAAGAAAGACTTAGGTCCGTCCACGAATTATCGGATGCTGACATGGACTGGAGAATGGAGGCATGTGCGGCACTTTTTCAGATGTTCGACACAATACCAAAACGAGGCCAGGTGCTGATGATGTGCGATTTACAAGAGCTCTCGCGCACGATATGTGGTCTTCTGGAACAAGACAAATCCATACTTTTATGAAGAGTTGGAATATAACCCACAGCATGTCATGATATGGGCAGTCATGGACAGCAGGCGCTTGTTTGGGCCATTCTTTTTCGACGATGCTGTGAATCAGCACAGTTACTTGAACTTGTTGCAGGAATGGTTTCTTCCTCTCTTGGAGGAGCATGGAATTAAAAAGACATGTTGGTTACAGCATGATGGGACACCTGCCCATTTTGCCATTGCAGTGCTCGAATATCTTAATGAAGTTCTCCCAGAGCGATGGATAGGCAGTGGTTCTCCTGTGCTGCCAGCTCTACTTGCCTGGCCACCACGAAGCCCAGACCTTACTACATGTGATAATGCGCTATGGGGGTTCAAAAGGGCATCGTTTCACAAAACCGATACAATTTCACGGAAAAACTGAAAGATCCTGTAAGACAAGCTTTCACTAAAGTCACACCAGCAATCCTCCGAAGAATGTCACACAGAACTTGGCGCCTTATTATCCTTTGCCACGAAAATGATGATGCACAGACTGATGCTTTGGACTCGTAATGCCGTATATTCCCAAGAAAACCTCTCTTAGAAATGGTGTACATCTTATTTAACTAGGTTTAGAGGTTTCTCTTGGTTACAGGAGGGGGGTGACGGAACTTTGTTGCCACCCTGTACATACAGCGTCTCTCATATAAACTCAGACCGAACGCACGGTGTTTGTACACTGCGCTACGGCAGCTGCCTTAGCCGAACTTCCGTCGCGCGCGGCCGCCCTGCTTTAAGCGTGCATACAATCTTATACGAAATCTTACCTTATAAAAGATGCTGGAAGTGTCGTTCTTCCTGGGTTATACAGGCATTGTATCTAGTAACCATACTCTGGCTGACGTGAGTGAGTTCTGTCACTGCAATGTTTCTGATTTCATACGTAATATTTTCTTTCAGTTCCTCCAATGTGTGAAGATGTGTTCGTTACACATTTTCTTTCAGTTTACCCCACAAGTAAAAATCACACACTGTTGGGTCTGGAGAACGAGGGAAAAATAGAGCAGCACTGATCACTCTGTCTGCAAATACTTCCGAGATTGTACGAAGGGAATCTTCCGCCGTATGAGCAGGGACTGAATATTGTTGAAACCACCGACGCGAATTTTTTCTTCTTCCGTTAACAGATCAAAATATCATCTTGATACCTCTCTGCATTAAGTGTCGTCTCGAAATAAATAGGCCCAATTATTCGCCTTGCATTAACAACACAGTAACACACATCTTCCTTCATAAACATCATTAGCATTTTCTGTACACAAATAGCGAGACTTATGACTGTTCACACGGCCATTAAGATAAAATAAGAACTTTTGCATACGAAAATACGGTGTTGAAATGCTATCTCAACATTTTAATAGCTAAGATTCATACTGGCGACTCATTCTTGCCAGGTCGAACACGAGCAGGCTGCTTGCAAGTTCAAGAGCAATGCGCGCGCCTCTTATACTGTAGCCCAGAGTACAAACGCCGTGCTTTCGGTCTGGTTTTATATAAGACACCCTGTACATATAACACTAAAGACTTGTGATTAGACCCAGCTGGATGCCTGCAGTCGCTTAAGTGCGGCCAGTATCCAGTATTCGGGAGATAGTGGGTTCGAACCCCACTGTCGGCAGCCCTGAACATGGTTTTCCGTGGTTTCCCATTTTCACACCAGGCTGTACCTTAATTAAGGCCACGGCCGCTTCCTTCCAATTCCTAGGCCTTTCCTATCTCATCGTCGCTATAAGACCTATCTATTTTTGAACAGCATTTTTCTGTTAAAATTGAATGTTCGTAATGTAGCACTTTCTTATTCCTTACAATACTTGTACTTGTATTATAGCTGGTGTTTTGTTGAGTTATTGTATAGAATCGTCACAGCATTAATTAATGCTGTGCTGTGCTGTGATGTGCTGAGTAGCTCGGGCCTTCTGAGCCGAACATGGCAGGTTCGATCCTGGCTCAGTCCGGTGGTATTTGAAGGTGCTCAAATACAACATCCTCGTGTTGGTAGATGTACTAGTAACGTAAAAGAACTCCTGCGGGACAAAATTCCGACACCTAGGCGTCCCTGAAGACCTTAAAAGTACTTAGTGAGACTAGAAACCAGAACATTATTATTATTGTCATTATCAAGACATCAGCATGACTTAATTAGTCCAAAATGAAAATACTGTTACGCACCAATATGCATGGATTTTTAGAGATATTGAACAATTTAATAATATTTACTTATAAACGAAAGGTAGTCATTTATATAAGCGAAGGTACTGTATATAACTCCTCTAGTGTATCCCTCATTGTCATCGTCGTACATAGGAGGCTTGCAGTTGTGTCTCAACGGCGCACTGGCCACCAGCGTCCTGGAAAGATATGACAGTCCAGCTTACACACTGCTACACTGGGGAGAAACGCTGCTAATTTCGCAACTGAAAGGACCTAAAGAGCTTGAATAGTAGGCATATAATAGTTACTGAGTTATACGTTTAGGAAGTACTTTTATGAAAGTACTTTTGATTTACATGTATGCCATGGTCTTTATTCCTCACGTTCCATGTACTTTCTAGTAAATAAAGAAGCAAATAAAGTAAATAATTCTGATAGGTATCTGATCTTGCACTCGGGATATGGTGGATTCGAACGCTACCGCCAGCAGCTCTGCAGATAGTTTTCCGTGTTTTCCCATTTTCACACGCGGCTAGTGCTGAATCTGTACATGAAGCCCTCGGCCATTTTTTTCCCAATCCTATTCTTTCCCTTCAAAAATCCTTCTACTGTATGCGTTAATGGGACGTTAAACAACTAGCAAAAAGAAAAGGATGTACTCTAAATTCGTAAAGCCGAGCTGAGTGGCCCAGACGGATGAGGCGCTGGCTATTAGACCCCAACTTGGCTGGTTCGATCGTGGCTCAGTCCGGTTGTATATGAAGGTGCTCAAATATGTCAGCCTCTTTTGGTATTTTTACTGGCACGTAAAAGAACACTTGCGAGACTAAATTCCGGCATCTCGGCGCCTCCGAAAACCGTAAAAGTAGTTAGTGTGACGTATAAACCAGTAACATTATTGTTATTGTCTAAATTCGTGTCCCCGTCCCGAGCTGGTGCAGCTCATTTGAGGTACAACCACAATGGACATGAGCTCCCTCTACCTTTTTAAACACATACCATCCCTCCTGTCAAAATTAAATCTCTGACGGTACCGAGAATTGAACCCGGACCTCGGAGGATGGCAATAAACAGTTCTATTCATTACACACGGAGATGGACAGCAAAAGGATATAGAATACATTCATACATTCTAATTCTTTCGAACAAAAACAATAGTTCAATGACAGAATACTACTACTACTACTACTACTACTACTACCACTCTGAATAAAATAATTTAGCAATTTACGATAGATATTGGCCATCAGACTAGTCATGCTGAAATGCCAGACTGCGTGACATTTCCACAATTAAGTATCGTTCAGTGGTTGAATGTGTAGAGGAGGCAATGATTTAAATTCGTTAGCAAATGCTGAATAACACCTGGCAAAGTGAACTCTACGCTTAAGAAAGCCAAGTCGAAAGTGTATTCCTGGGTGTCACTGGTCTTTCTTACACGTCTTCCTAGAAATTCCATTGCTCCATTAAAACAGCGAGTCACCCATTGTAAGCTCGGTACAAGCAGTGTAGCTCTGTGTTCGGCTTATAAAATCATTAGGAGTGCCATATTTCACTTTTACTGCGACATGCGCAAAGTTAGCCTCCGCTAGAACCGCGGATGTTTTTGCCAGTGCCCTGGAGCTACCGCATTGGTATATGCCTGTTATATGTTCCTGGGGAAGCTGAAATATTACAGGGTACATACGCATTCTCTAATCCTTTGTGATATGACTCTGTAAAGATTAAATCCATATCCATTAATGTAATACTGTTCAGAGTACATCACGTCGTGTAATATAGACTAAAACATGTTTGTTATTTCCATGATCAGCCTCAGATTCGTACTTGATTGTGACAGTATGAAATTAACAGAGTTATGAGCGATGCTAGTAATATCATTCAACATGCAACCTGTCACTGAGATGAATGATGTGAAGTAGTCAGGACATCATAGGCAATTACGATTCAGTGTTAGTTGCTCTGTATAATTATTATTAATCAGAATCCTTGATACTGGTATTCAGTTACCCACCGGTTGGATTTTGATTCCCGGTCCTGCCAGGAATTTAATATTATTTTTATAGACTGGCGCAGTATCACTAGCCTGATATACCACAATAAGATGAGAAATGTGCTATGCCATACTTTCATTCATAATAGAGATATATTTGCGCGGTATTTCTTACAATATCAAGAGAAAGTCAGGATGGTAACCACTGTCCCTTCCTTCTCAATTCTAAATTCTAAATACGAGTATATTCTAAGTTATAAAAAGTGGAAATGCATTCAAAGCAGCTGTTTTGGGGTTCTTGTATAACTGAATGACCAAAACTCTACTAATTAAAGTATTTCTATCCTATTAATTTAACTCGCTGAGTTTTGTTAAATTCATATGTAATCATGATTCAAACATATTCGTTTCCTTTTAGCTTTGCAACTTACAAGCAATTTGGTTATTAATTAACTCAGTTGCTTCTTTTATATTGTGTGTTAATTTTTATAATTTCAATTTTACACTCAAAACAACCTTTTAAGTATGCGGAGTAGCTAAAGCACAGTATTCATGTTTTTACATAGTGTATATATAGTTCTATATGTATAACCGTTAAATTCATTCTTAAACATAACTCAAATATATTTATTTTTGTTACACTTTTAATTTAGTTATTTATTAATTACTTATTCACTAATTACCTATTTTATATTATTAATTACTATGTTGGTATGCACCGTGGTTTGGTCACACAGCAGTGAGATTGCATTCGGGAAATGGTAGGGTCCGACCCCCCACTGTCGCCAGCACTAAAGATGTTTCCCATGTTCACACTAGGCATAAAGGCCCTGGGAGAGCTGAAATGTAGAGGCTTAAACTACACGTAACCTCGGCACTTGGTGGGGTAGAGTGGTCAGCTCTACTCCCGGTCGCCTTTACCAACAGGAATTAACCTAATACTCATTTTTTATGTAGGCTGAGTGAACATCAGGACCATGTGCCCCTCGGGAAGTGGAAATCTCGTTTCTTATATTTTTCGGTCTTCTGATAATGAATCGAACCCACGTCCTTCCGGGTGAACTGAGCACGCCTTTACCATCTCGCCAGGCAGCCCCTAAGATATACTGTATATATTGAGGCGTTCTTGACTAACTGACTTAATTTAACAGTATAAAACTGCATTTAAATGAAAAAAATATAAAAATGAATATTCATTAAATAAAATACACAATCGTCGGACCTTGTACTCACACTTACTTCTTACCTGCTTACTTACACATACGTTATTTGATGGGCGCCAGCTACAACTCAGTGCAGCATTAATAGAATGAGAATCTTGACTATCTCTAGGGTGTGGGGTAATAAGCTTACTTTTGCCAACATACCATATAAGTTCTAGGAAAAGGAGATTGGCGTTCGGTTTCCCCATTAAATTAGGGGTTAAGTGATTCTACTCTGGAAATGAAGCGAAAGATTAATTTGATAGAACAAAATATATTCTTGAAATAATTTCAATAAAAAATTGTAAGTCTTGTTGCGATAAAACAGATGAGAACATGAAATTATGACATTGCAACTGAAAGAAACTAGGCATGAATTTGAATTCCTCTTGACAAGATATTTAACAAATTGTATACGAAATATATCCTTCACTGGTTCACTTGACTGTACCTTCAACACTTTGAGTGTAATTACGATGTATTCCTTAGATCTGCTGTTTACTGTAGATGTGTCGCGCCTAATTTGGTGATGTATCCATATGACTGCTTCTTCTCCATATCATGTGACTTATTGGTAAGTCTGCACGGTATGACTTCATTGCAAGTGTATCCTTCAATGACTCCATCACTGTCCACCATCCACTTTACTTCTTCACCTTCTGTTTAACTAATGACTCCCGTTGTATGACTGAGGCCACTCTCGTTCACTTAATGGCCAACTGTAGCCTCTCCTTCCAGTAGAATAATGACTGACGCTTCAATACACAGCCACCTTATATAGACGTTAGGTTGACGCACCTACGTAATCTCCAGAAATAATAATTATAATCCACTCCCACCTCACGACAAATGTTACATACAATGGTGAAATAGCCCGGGGCTCCCTAGGAAACTCCAAGACCGTGAGCGCATCGCTAAATGCTCACGATGACGTAGCAATGACTTAGCAGTAACGCCAGCAGTATTGCACTATGTAGCAATGTCATATCCACATCTATATACAGCAACTCTTTACTGTACATGTCCTTAGTGCTAATCTACATACACGTATATATGCATACACTTAAGTACAATCACGCAAGCGACAAACAGTGCAGATTTGAACTGAATAATAATTATAATGCATTAATAGTAATCTCACAGATAAAATAATAATAATAGAGACATAATCATAATAATGATACAATAATAATAATAACAATAATATCACAGATGAAATAATAATAATAATAATAATAATAATAATAATAATAATAATAATAATAATAATAATAAAATAAAAATACAGATATCACCTTGTAACGGGATTTGAACCGTTACAATATGCCAGATTTAAGAGTTATTTTAGAGGGTTAAGCAACACAATGAAAATTACGAGGAGTCGAACTCACATCCTGTGCAATTATAGATGTAATGATAATTTTTCACTTTAACGGTTTAGGGTTCGCCAGTGGATTAGACAGTCCTTACTGCATCTTCACAGGGAGAGTTACGACTCAGAGTATGGCCAAGACGCCCTCTCCTATTCTAGTCAGTGGTATCTCGATATTCACGACTACCTACTACTGTGTATTCCAGGAGCTAGTGAATAGTGCTATACGCACATGCTTAGGCTGTATTTGTATTGGGTCTCAAGCACTATGAGACGCAGTTGGGAGCCCTTGGTTCAGGAACTATGCCTCTAATAAAGATGAATTCCGACAGCTAGGGCCTAAGGGAGGAGCATTGCACGTGCCATTTCATGATGTCGCCACATTCCAGCATTCCTTTCTCTTAACCCTCGCTTCCGGTTCACTTGTTCCCTCGTTCGTTAGGACCGCTGTGATCTGTTGCAGATTACCTGGCCAGACTGTGACTGACTTGGTCTCATGTTCTGTTATCTGAACTGCTGGCGACAAGATCTAATTCAGAAATGAGAGGTTTGGCAACGCCAAGCAAGACGAGTTGGCCAGAAGATTTATCTCCATGGCAACCGCAGTCGCCCCAACCTCGTTTCCATGGCAGCCATACCCCCCACTCCCTTTATCCCGCCCCGGCAGGCAGTAAACGGACCTCCCTCTAAAAACTGTCAGAATTCAACTTTAGACATTAGAGGTATAATACATTTCTGCAAGAATCCACCTCAATTTCTTTCTTTCTTTCTTTCTTTCTTTCTGTCTTTCTTACTCCGTTTACCCTCCGGGGTTGGTTTTTCCCTCGGCCTCAGAGGGGGAATCCACCTGTACCGGCTCAAGGACAGTGTCCTGGAGCGTGAGACTTTGGGTCGGGGGATACAACTGAGGAAGACCAGTACCTTTCAAAGGTGTCCTCACCTGCTATGCTGAACAGGATCCTTGTGGGGACGGAAAGATCGGAAGGGGTAGACAAGGAAGAGAGAAGGAAGCGGTCGTGGCCTTAAGTTAGGTACCATCCCGGTATTTGCCTGGAGAAGAAGTGGGAAACCACGGAAAACCACTTCGAGCATGGCTGAGGTGGGAATCAAACCCTTTCTACTCAGCTGACCTCCCGAGGCTGAGCGGACCCCATTCCAGCCCTCATACCACTTTTCAAATGTCGTGGAAGAACCGCGAATTGAATCCGAGCCTCCGGGGGTGGCAACTAATTACATTAACCACTACACCACAGAGGCGGACGACACATTCCTTACCAGAAAATTCATGGCAAAGCGGGTTATCAAACCCTAGGTTACAGTGCTGTTAGAACTGTAATATAAAACTAAAAATAGAAAAGAGTATCAGCATGAAGTTCAAGTGTTTCTGACATTCTCTGGAATAAACACTTATACGTCCTGGAATTCAATCCTGCAAGATATATTTCCCCACATTTCACTTCGACGAGTGTCATTATCTCCAGTACTGTATGGGGAAGAACAATATATCAAATGTGAAAGTAGGATTCTGTATGTTATACATTCAAAAACATCAGAGTAATCATGCATGGAAATGATCCAACGCCAAATTGACTGTCAAAATGTCGCCTTTCTTAAGCAGTGTAATCACCCAGTGGCATAGTGTTGTACCAGTTAATATGTCTTACATGGATTTCTTCTTTAAGAAATGCAGAGTCGCTCAAAAAGAAAAGAAAATAATGTGCACATGGTACTGTATATGATCCTCGCATGAACACTATTCTCGCAGAGAATTGAACCTATAGACGTGTTGCATTTTGCTAGTATTTTGACGTCGCACAAACAGGTGACGCAAGGACGGGAAGGTAGCCGCCATTGTCTTCAATAAGGTACAGGCCCAGCATTGCCTGGTATGGGAATGGGAAATCACCGAACACCATTTTCAGAATTGACGACGGTGGGATTCGAACCCACCAATCTTCCGAATACAAGCTCAGAGCCACGTGACCTAAACCGCACGACCAGATCGCTCGGTATAAACGTGTTGCTTATTGTGGGTATTCGTAGGGTATCTGTCTACATCAGAGATGAATTGAGGAGTGTTTGATGAAACTTGCTATTTCCACCTTAAGAATGTTTTGGGAAAAGCGCAAAAACGGTAAAATACAAGAGGCATGGAACGTACCCATGATCGGGATTGGTATAACTCTTAAGGAATTACATTTTTCTGGTCCGGATTTCACATGGCATCGGTAATATTCAACTACTGTGGACAAAATACTGACTTATACTTTGTAAGTGGAAATAGCACCTTTTGAAAGACATTCCTCAATATTTTTATTGTTTTTGGTTTTGTTTTTATTTAGTCTGTTTGCCGTCCAGGGTTGGGTTATCCCCCGGACTCAGTGAGGGGTCCCACATCTACCGCCTGGAGGGCAGTGTCCTGGAGCGTGAGACATTTGTTCGGGGATACAACTGGGGAGGAGGACCAGAACCTGCTATGCTGAAAAGGGGCCTTGTGGGAGGTAGGAAGATTGGAAGGGATAGGCAAGAAGCATGGAAGGAAGCGACCGTGGCCTTAAGTGAAGTACCATTCTGGCATTTGCCAGGAGAATAATTGGGGAACACGGAAAACCACTTCGAGAATGGCTGAGGCGGGAATCGAACCCCTACTATTCAGTTGACGTCCCGAGGCTGAGTAGACCCCCTTCCAGTCCTCATGCCACTTTTCAAATTGTGTAAGAGACTCGAGAATCGAACCCTGACCTCCGGGATAATCACACTAACCACAACACCACCGAAGCGGACGAGGTGAGTTATACTTGGTAATAATTTTAAAAAGTCTGAGAAAGTATCAAATTTGTTACAGCCTGCGGATAGCGAAATACTAAGTTAAAGGTAAAACAATGCTGACACTGTTTTCTGGGCACTGACCAGTTAAGGTTACGTAATGAACATCGTCGACAAGATAATAACCGTTGTACTATTATTCCGGTCTGATGATTAAACTGGGGATATGGGAGACGATAAACTCTTAAACAGAGTACACTTGTCCTTGACTACTCCTTCAAGCGCAGCGGTCCTGATTGTTCCGTAAACACGAGATAAAGGGCAGAATCGTGCGTTCAACAGACACACAGGCGCGTCGTCCATTAGCGGTATCGCCTTCGTCAGTAGCGGCGTTAACTTGTAGGGGAGATTTTCCTGTGTAATAACGAAAAGAAATCTCTCTCTGCTTCAGCATTCAGCGTTGCTATATAGCAACTGTCATCATGTTAAGTAACCGAACATTGTTAGCTCTGTAGTAGGGAGACATGTGGGTTGGAACTACCTGTCGACCATCCTTGAAATGGTTTTCCGAAGTTTCCTATTTCAAATCACAGGATGGTACCTTTCTTAAGGCCACAGCCGCTTCTTTCCCATTCCTATCCAATACAGATACACCTATACCCACACACAACACCCTCACACAGCAATACATGTAGCTCACCTCCCCTATAGAACATGTCCTCGGACACTACCGGCTCTAACGCCGCGTTTACACGATGCCACTTGATGAGACAATTTGTCCGAAGACAGTTGATTCGCTTACAATTATTGGCTACGTGTGAACACTTCGGTCCAGTTGTCTAGGCAATTGCCCAGACAATCGATTGTCTCCAAGAGTAGACTGAGGACAACCAAATGCGCCCCGCTGCGTCCCCCATTCAAGAGCTCAGAACTGTCCCAACAATTGGCGCCGAGTGAACCTGACAGGCCAGTAGCTGTATATTTCTTTCGCGCTATTTCACTCGTGTCAACGGAGAAGTACAGCCTCTTGCGTGGTGTTAATAATGTAAATACTTTAATTTGTAAATTATTTGTAAGCTGTTCGTGTAATTTGGGCTCCAATATGGGGGTGACGATTCTAACATAAAATTCGTTGATCTGTTTGGGCACGACGGTGTTTGTGGGACCACCACGACGACCTGTACAAAGACAAATATGCATTGAGATGACGAGCCATCACTGTCTCCTTTTAAGATCCGCTGTGGTTATTCACACAATCAAAATTGTGAAACTGAATTAAAATATTTATGAAATAAAATATTCAACAGTCGGCTATGTACTCACACTTAGCACTTATCTGATTACTTATACAATAAATGTAACGATAATGGAATGAGAATCTTGAATATCTCTAGGGTGTTACTTTGACAGCGGGGGTAGGACATTGAAGTATTGTTTCCCCATTAAAATTTGAGGTTATCTAATTCTACCATTGAAATAAAACCATGAATTTTATTTTATACTAAACAAAATGTAATCTTTAAATTGATGATTGAAATGGCAGGACTTGTTGGGATAATATAGATATGATATAAAATTCTGAAATTACAACTGAAAAAACTCTAGGCATTAAATTTGAAATCCTCTTGACCGGACAACTAAAAGTTGAAGAAGAAATTTATCCCTCATTGGTTCACGTAACAGTACCTTTGAGTGTTATTGCGACGGATTCCTTCGAGTTGGTATCAGCTGTAGGTACCTCAAACCTTACTTGGTGACGTATCATTTTAGTTTCACAAACGAGATATAGCATGACTTCAAATTATATTCACCCTTCACAATCAACTTTACAAGTAATTCACTGATAACTGTTAGTCTGCATTACGACGACGCAATATTCGGCTATCAGCGAACTGACACAAGAACTATACCGAACAGATACACGAAACACACTCCGAACATATAATCCATTTGGTCACTCACGATTACGTATCCATATCACTGTTCGCCATCTGTCTCCTTCCAATTGACTCCAATTGACTTCATGGCAAGTCTCTCCATTCAACTCCATCCAACCAACTGAACTGCAGCTATAGGATACAGCCCCTTATACAGACATAAGTTGTCACACGCAGGCCATTTCAAAAAGAGTATATGATGTAACTCCCACCCAGCTCCAAATTATTATGTATAGTGATGAAATAGCCTCAGGCAAAGTAGGAACTCTCAGAAATTATGTCACAGTCTAAATGCATACAGTGACAGAGCAATGGCTCGACAGTTACTGTAACAGTATTGCACCAGGTGTTGCAATGTTTTAAAAGGTAGTATAACAAATAATATATCCATATCTCATATTAGGCAGTAAGTCACACTCCACATAATTTTGATGCTAATACACAAGGACAAGTGTCGTCAACAGCTCAACTGGCACTGTAAAAACGCGGCTTAAGAGTCATACGATAATAATAAAGCCTTCTAAGTAGACTGAATTCGTTATTCCTGAGCCAGTTAGGCCTAATTCGTGAAGATTAAACCTCGAACTAACGTCTATCCGATCCTCCTCCTTTCCTTCTTCATCCTCCTCATTATCACCTTCATCACTAGCATTTATCCACTCCAGAAGCCCAGGTCTAGAGATAAATAACCTCCCTCATTATCTCTTAATTTGCTACCGGTCTCCTATGCGAAGAGAACACTTGCATGCCTTCCAGCTCTGACATTATGTTCAAGTGCAAAATGTTTGGATAGTTATGTTTAAATGACAGTAGAGAAACCCACCTCGCCTTGGAGTCTAGCTTTCTGCGAACAGCTCCGTCTATCTATCGCCAAATTCTAGTCTTCATTCATCATTTTATGAAATTAATTATCGTTCCTATCATTGCTTGAAATAGCATCGAAATGTACAAATATCTACAACCATTCCTTCCTGGTCACTGTTTCGAGGCAATGTCATTAAGAACACTCTTTATCCAGCACGTTTAATTTAGCTAGTCCTAAATTCTTCCTGTGCAGTTACAGTTGACATGGATGAATGTAGGTATGAACGACGTGTAAATGAAATTACTTACTTACTTACTTAATCTGCTTACCCTCCAGGGTTGCTTTCTCCCTCGGACTCAAGCAGGGCTCCCACGTCTACCGCCTCAAGGGCAGTGTCCTGGAGCTTCAGACTCTGGGCCGGGGATACAACTGGGGATAATGACCAGTACCTCGCCCAGGTGGCCTCACCTGCTATGGTGCACAGGGGCCTTGTGGGGGGATGGGAAGAGTGGAAGGGATAGACAAGGAAGAGGGAAGGAATCGCCCGTGGCCTTAAGTTAGCTACAATCCCGGCATTTGCCTGGAGGAGAAGTGGGAAACCACGGAAAACCACTTCGAGGATGGCTGAGGTGGGAATCGAACCCAACTCTACTCAGTTGACCTCTCGTGGATGAGTGGACCCCGTTCCAGCCCTCGTACCACTTTTCAAATTTCGTGGCAGAGCCGAGAATCGAACCCGGGCCTTTAGGGTTGGCAACTAATCACACTAACCAATACACCACAGAGGCGGACGTAAATGAAATTAACTATATCATAATGTCTTCTTTGAAACTTATACATGTTTCCTTCTTTTTTACAATTACCTTTACGTCGCACAGACACTGATAGGTCTTATGGCGACAATGGTATAGGAAAGGGCTAGGAGTGGGAATACAGTAGGGTTGCCAGATGTATAGTTTTGCCCGGAACAATGCGGGATTTCTCATTTTGTTTCGCGTACGGTGCACCCTTCAAACCATACGCCCAATGTTCCGTTTTTTTAAATATCGCGGTTTAGACAATAGTATAGTATTGAAAAAGTTCGCGGTTATGATGGAAATTGTACCAGGAGGTACACCTCAACTCCGAACATTCAAAAGAAGCACCATAAAAACTCTATCTAGCAAACAAAACGTGAAACTGCTACTGCATGAAGTTGGGACATTAATCAGAAGATGTAACTACTGAATAATTGAGAAGTTTGTCATTTCTAAGTTTTGTTTTATGTTTCCCAACTAAATTAATGTTCATTTATTTTGTTATTCAAGGTTTGCAACACTTCTTCCTCATTGCGCCAGTTTTGAATCTGAGCAATCACAATTTTTCTCTAATTAATTTTCAACAAATGACAAATTTCTTGTTCGTTTTGAATCTACCAATAAAAATGAGAGGGCGGGTCCGGATTTAGTCCAGAACTCTCTCGAACCGTCCCCTCATGTATATAAGCTGCGGCCTTTCCGGCTACCTTGTCTTTGGATCACAGTATTTCTGAGAGTGTGTGTGTTAAGAGAGGAGGCGGGGCACCTCATTCTTCGCCAGGCAGTTCATCAGCCAAGGTAATGACCAACAGTCTTATTTTTCGGTACCTATCTCCGCAGTCTTACACGAGGGGAAGGTTCAAATTTCTAATTATGTAACCTTCTGTTTTCTAAAATGTAAACCTTCTTTCGGCTAATGTAAAATTTCATAAACTCTTAAAACTGTAAATCTGGAATAGAGAGTGCGTTACCCTCTCGTGTTCCCCTTCAACTTGGTTTGAGGTGACTACGACTTTGTAACTGTTTTTCATTCCTGTAATGCATTAAATTAACCTTCATTCGAGTCCCCTCAGTAGGTTGGGATTAGCCCCTGTATCATCGGGCCGAGAGCCCCGTTAGGATTTTATACTTCATTATCTAGGCGCGCAAGAGTATGCCTCCATTCAGTTTGTGTTCGGGCCATTAATTTAACCTGTCCTTTTTCCACGAAATCCCAGTAGGTTAGGTAATAGATACCCCTGTGAAAAAGAAAATTAAAATTGTAAATTGCGGCTAGAGGGGCCAGAGATAGTAAGGTTTTTGTAATGTCGCATTAAGCGGGCTGTAAGAGATTCGTTAATGTTGGAGAGCATGTAAGCTCTTTTATGTGATATTGTTTTGCTAGTTGTTTTACGTCGCACCGACACAGATAGGTCTTACGGCGACGATGGGACAGGGAAGGGCTAGGAGAGGGAAGGAAGCGGCCGTGGCCTTAATTAAGGTACAGCCCCAGCATTTGCCTGGTGTGAAAATGGGAAACCACGGAAAACCATTTTCAGGGCTGCCGACAGTGGGGTTCGAACCTACTATCTCCCGAATACTGGATACTGGCCGCACTTAAGCGACTGCAGCTATCGTGCTCGGATTTTATGAGATTGTGAATTCCCTCTAATAGGGAGAGGTGCCTCTGAAAGGCTCTAGATTTGTAATCTTTGGAGAAAAGTGCTCTTGAATTGGGGGATTTCTGTCCTTGTCTAAATAGTACCTCATTTGCAAAATTGTAAATTTGTAAACTAGGGGCTTGAAGCCCAGAAATTGTTAGAGTTCCGAGTCTTGGGTTTCCCAATTCTTGAAATTGTCATTGTATCTGTAACCTAAGAGAAAAATTGGTCAAGTTTGAGATTCTAAAGAAATATAACCTTTGTTTTAAAGTTTTAAATTAAATTAATTTTGTTATCGTAGTTAGACCCATTCAACACCACCACCTTCTTTCGCCTCCTTCTGCTCCACGGAATCCTCGGAACAAAAATATTCTGTATTCTGATTTCTGACCAATGATCTGTCATCACAGTTGAGAACAGCGCCTCTGGCAATGTGCTAGCGGTACTAGCGGGCATGTAGAGCATGAGTCTTTTCCGTCCGGCTCCATGGCTGAATTTTAGCGTGCTGGTCTTTGGTTCAAGGAGCCCCGGGTTCGATTCCAGGCCAGGTCGGCGATTTTAACCTTAATTAGTTATTTCCGGTGGCTCGGAGACTGGGTGTTTGTATTTTCCTTAAGCAAAAATATGAAACGGAAACAAGGAAAGAATGAGAAAAATAAGAAATCAGTAAAAACATGAAAAAAAGTCTAAAAATATTTTTAAAAATTTTTATTCTTGAGTTGCATTGTGATCGGAAGCAGGACGTGTGCGTTGAACAAGAAATTGCTTTATCATAGTGTTTCCAATTAGCTGTGAGGTATTTCGACGAAAAACTATACATTTGTAACAGAGTTATAGACTTCTGTGAAGATGCGGACGAAAGTGCTATAAAAATATCTCAACAAATTTATGACAGAATTTCGGAACATGGTTTAATGTTGTCCCAGATTTCAAGCTATACTGCTGACAACGCAAATTCTAATTTTGGGAAAAACAATTCTGTATATGTACTGTACACCTAAAGGCAGAAAATCCAACCTTGGTTAAGTCTTAATTGCTGTGCACATGTTGTTCACAACTCGTGTAAAGCTGGGATGAATTCTATGTCAACTGATATTGAAATGTTGATAATTAAAGTACCGGTGTTCAATTACTTTTCAAATTCGGCTGAAGCGTCAACTATCGATAAAAAGAAAATGGTCGAAGTCAAAATAGAACGTACAGCAACTTGTAAATATATATTATTCTCGTACAATGTTTCCTCACACCTGTGGGGTCGCGGGTTCAAACTAGGTCGCACATGAGGAAACAGCCCTGTTTTACGGCCGATGCCCTTCCTGACGCCATCCCTGTGTGGAGGCATGTAATCATTATTGCGTGTCTGTTTGGTGGTTGGAAGTGTGATGTGTTGTCGGAATATGAAGAGGAGAGTGTTGGGACATAGATAAAGACCTTGTACCCGAGAGAGAAGAATTAATCAGACGCAATTTAAGTGTCCGTCCCGAACGGAAATTGAACCCGGGGCCCTCTGAATCGGAGGCTTCAACGCTAACTATTCATCCAAGGAGTTGGACATTTTCACATGTAGAATAAAAATATATAAACGGACATTAAACTCCGCGTATTTAAGCGTGCACTAATTATATTAACTAAGAAATTTAATAAATTACCTCTAAATAATTGAATATGTGAGATAATTAAAATATGTAAGACACAATAAGACACGCACAATATGAATTTAACATGAAACAGTGAGTAAATACTGTGATATTTTTAAATTAAATGTTTTGGTTTACACAGGTTTAAGCCCAAAATCTCCCACAGAGCTGCTTTAAATGAATGTGCATTTTATGTAGCCCTGATATTAACAGGAATTCGATCCACTCGTGGGATATGAAGAGAGTAAAGGAGTTGTAAATAATGTAGGATCAGTGGGTAGGCAACGCTACGAGGTTTGCATGGTAGGATCAAGTATCTCTGTCATGATATGACTGAAATAAAATTCTTAGGTAGCTGGATTGTGAAGTGTGCATTTTGTGAGGAGTATTTAGTGCGTGATAAGTGTATCGCACGTAAAGACAAGGCAATCACAGTCGAATAAACAGTGGCGATACATGATCAAAATACTTTAAATTACAGATGTATCGCACACTTGAATTCTGACCCCTTTGCGGACAATTTTGTAAGCTTATTCCTACGTCCCTGTATGTGACGGTCTCCGAAAACCCCGAAAAATCGCTTTTTTGGTTTATTTTCTATTTTGGTAGCATATAAATTTGCGATCATTTTCATGACAACCAGAAGTCTCCAGCTTAAAGAAATGGATAACTGTACGTAACTTCGAAGTTGTAAAAGAGAAATTATTGAATTTCGAGAAAATCGATTGGAAAATGGGGTATAGAACTCCGGTAATATATTTAAAAAATATGACTATTTCACTGCAAAAAGGAATACGAGCTTTGCGTATTAAAATAACTTTCATAAATATTTAGGAGTTTGATTATCCGGTAATAAATATGTAAACATGTTCAACATTTGAAGAAAGTGAAAAATGGATGTTTTTGTTTGCGGCACTCATATACGCTGAAGTTCTGTCTAAAGATGTACAAATAAATAAGATAAAGATACAATAATAATAATAATAGTAATGATAATAGTAATAATAATACGGATATTTTAAAAGATCTTTCTGAAACTACACACAGCCGATATACAATTGTACAATTAATGATTAATGATTTGCATTATTAATTTAATGTTAAATTCCCATTGCGACTTACGGCATGGTTTGGTTAGACTGCACAGCTTGTTTACGAGGTTATTTGGAAGACATATCCGTGTGGTCACATCACTCTCACTCCTTTCATCACGTAGTTCAAGGATCAGGTTAACAGATGTCACTGGAATTAAAAATCTTTCGTAGCGTAAAATTTTGTCACGCGACTTAAGGTATGGATTCCTGGAGCATGTCATATATACAATGTCACAGTATGTGATCAACATTACTTACCTTTTATAAAGTAAACATTATGTGTTTGAGGAAGCTTTCAATGGCTACTGAACACCCCATCTACAAGCTAATGTTAGCCGGAAGTCGTTCTCCGAAACAAGATCTCCCCTTTATTTAACATGAATAATTTGTCCAATGCATGTAATATGTCTTTTTCTTAAGTTTATTCAGCTCATCTTTTACTAATTTGCAAGTAGCCTACACTACTTAACGACAAATAATTATTATAACGACCGACTCGTTGGCTGCGTTCTGCGTACTGGCCTTCGGTTCAGAGGGTCTCGGGTTCGATTCCCGGCCGGGTCTGGGATTTTAAACTTAATTGGTTAATTCCAATGGCACGGGGGCTGGGTGTATGTGTTGTCTTCATCATCATTTCATCCTCATCATGACGCGCAGGTCGCCTACGGGCGTCAACTAGAAAGACCTGCACTTGGCGAGCCGAACCCGTCCTGGGATATCCTGGCACTAAAAGCCATACGACATTTAATTTAAATTATATTACAAAATAATCACTGAATAAAGCAAGTCTCTGGAGAAATACTTTACTTACTTTTCTTTTTATATATTTTCTTGAATGTTTCTGAATAACAATTCCAGATATGTCCTTGAACACCTTGTTATGGTTTTAAAGACTCTATTGTTCGTAAGCTTGGGTTTGCTGAGTCACTTCCCACTGAAAACCACTGACGAAGCATAAATTATCGCCGTAGGGAATCATAACTTAGCACTTAAAACACTCATGCCCACTCATCAGGAACATCACCGTAATTATTATCACTGAAGGTATTCCTTTTTGCAAGCACTAATTTATTACTGCTCGAGAATAACTTTATTTTCCTGTCGTAGAATGCTATTCACAATGTTCTTCATAAGTAAAATGCTCTTTTGCCTGTAAACTCTCAATTACGACCAATCTTTTGTAATCTCAGTCTAGGAATGAGGAGTTGAAAATAGGTCCAGATTAATTTTTTGCCTCTCTTGGCATCATGTAAAAAGTTACTTTAGCTGTAAATTTATGCGACCAGGTTCAGAAGACCACGCATTCCTTGAGAGGTCTCTCTCTCTGCGTTTTTTCTGTGTTTTTCTTCTCTCCAGTAATCCTAGTTGTCGCAGGGAATTCGAAATAACATCTCTTCCACTGAGGTTTAGGTCTTCCGACTGCGCCCAAGTAACGGTTTTTGGTGTCGAAAGAATGGGAATAGGCTAGAATTGAAAAGGTAGAGGCAGTGGTCTTAATTAAGATACTGTCCCAGCAAATGTTATTTCTGGCTACCGATGATCTTCATTATGAATGGGATGATATGGCACGCCTACTCCGGGTTCCGTATTTTCATGATGCGATGTTCAGACCATATTACAGGTCATATGAATCCTTATTATAGCGAATCGTCAATTTTCCAGTTCCTTATCTATAAAAGAAATACGAAGATGCTGCGGGAAACTTTCCATTCAAATACTACTATGATCGTCTGACGAGAACTCGCATGCATTCTGGGTAACGGGTGTTTAATTTCAATTTCGTGTGGCTATTTATAACCGAGTGCATCCCTTGTAAGACAGACTCTCCGATGAGGGTGGGCAGCATCCGCCATGTGTCGCTAACTGCATGTTATTGTGGTGGAGGATAGTGTTATGTGCGGTGTGTGAGTTGCAGTGATGTTGGGGACAGCACAAGCACCCAGCCCCCGGGCCATTGGAATTAACCAACGAAGATTAAAATCCCCGACGCGGCCGGGAATCGAACCAGGGACCCTCTGAATCGAAGGCCAGTACGCGGACCATTCAACCAACGAGTCAGACGGAAACGGGTATGGAGAGTAAACATGGCCGCTGCACATGCGCCAATTTCAAGTCTCAAGGCCTGACAATAAACATCAGTTCCGTCCGCGGTGATTCTTCTGAATTAAGATACTGTTGTGGAGTTTCAAATCGGTAGTGCAACTGTGCTTTAGTTACACATTTACTGTAAGTACTCTATAATGAACAGTTTAATTATGAACATGCATCTGTTTCAGAGAGCCCGCACTGTTCATCACGACTGATATTTGTAGCTTAGTATAGTACCTGTTTCTCGTGTCATACCTGCAAGGTGCCGCGACTTCTCGTGAGACGCAGATAGCAGCAATCTGGTCTGGTTTATCTGCTTTCCAGTTACACATCTGTACAATACTAGCCATATGTTGGACAATGGATTGTACGTTCAACTGAAATTTCCTTCTGAGGAAATATTTGTTTTATGGGACAAAACAGTATAATTATCAACCCGTAAATATGATCGACGGGTTTCTCGTTTTAAGAAAGTTATTAAGGCTAAATGGCAAAAATTAGCAATTGCTAGGATTTCTTGTACTTGGTACCTCATCAAAGGATGCATCCAGGTAGTTACATAACAAAAGGTAAAGTTTTGACGAAACTCAGTCTCATGTTGAGGGAAGGATGAATTCGAAGTTATGCTATAATTCATTTGATAAATACAGGGTCGATTAGTAATTCTACGAGTAGCAATTCTACGCGCTTCGGATGGTGTTCATTAAGCTTACATAAGAAGTATAGTGGGTTGGAACCCTACTGTCGGTAATTTCAATGATGATTTCCTGTAGTTTCCCATTTCAACTGAAAGGAAACCCCGAAACCATACTTTAATCAAAGCCAATGTCTTAAAATTCGATAAACAACATTAAGATGCAGGAACTGCCGATCCTTTTTTCTTTCTTGGCATCACGTGAAAAATAATTTTAGCTGTAAATTTATGCTATCAGGTCCAGGGTACCACGTGTGCCTTGAGAGGTCACTTCTTCTGCGTTCCTCTGTGCTCTATCTTCTCTGCTAGTCTTTCAGTAGTCCTAGTTGTTGTATATATTCCAAAATACAATCACTTTCACTGAGTTTTAGGTCTTCCGATAGCACAAGTGGACAGAATATTCCTGCATTAAAAAATATTGCATAATTTGGAAAAGGGTCACAACACACTTGCCGAAGAGATTACCAACGCTAGGGCCTGAACCGGGACAGGAATAATAATAATAATAATAATAATAATAATAATAATAATAATTGAGGGCAGATGCCTCAGAGAGAGATATATGATATATCCATGCAAATATCGACGACTAAGAAGTAGGCTAATACCTCGTGTTTCACAATGCTCTTTCTGTCCATCACTTTCCTTAAGATGGATCACGCCTCCCAGCCCCCTATGGATATGAATTCCATCAGAACAATTTCCATTGTTGCCATTGATGATTTCACGGCCCGTACTTACACACATGATATAGCCTTTTGGGCTTATGCCATGTCAAGAAAATAAGGTGAAATTCTTTACTTTCCGCAGAGAACTTCGCTCTGCGTCATCAGAAGAAAATGTCGACTGTCCAGGAGAAAGGCTTCTCAGTGGAATTTGCTCCAAGCATGTTTTTTTTTTCTTGTCGGGGCTGCTCCAATAATCATTCCATGTATGTCGACTTTGTTCTCGTAAGTAAATTGTCCTCAAAAGCCAACAAATTCGGATATGAAAATGTCCTTCATTTAATTTTTGTGGACTTTGTAGGAACTCTGTAGGCTTTTGTTGAGGACAATTTAATTACGAGAACAAAGTCGAAATTCATGGAATGTTTACTGGGTAGCCTCGACAAGAAAAAAAATGCTTGGAGCAAATTCCACTGTACGACATTATATAAACCATTCGATATGGGAGCTCTTTGAGAAGCCTTTCTTTTGGACAGTCGAGATTTTCTTCTGATGACTCAGAGCAAAGTTCTCTGCGAAACGTAAAGAATTTCACCTTATTTTCTTGACACGGCATAAGGACAAAAGCCTATATCATGTCTAGAATTTACATTGTGTTCATTTTGGTATGCCTGTCCATAAAGGAAAGTGAACCTTATATACAATATACTATGTGATGTTTGGGACATCACTGCATGTTTTCAATTATTGAACTATATAATTAATTGATAAGATGTATATATTTAATCACTGATAGGTCATTTTTAAATTAATATGTATATATATAGGGTTTTTATCATCCATTTCAATCATCATTTCATTTCTTTGTATCGCGTCTATAACGTATTCTGAACGAACAAATAATTGGGCAAAGTATTTCAACATCATTCATATTAATAACTTGCAGTAAATTTTCCAATAGCCGTTGTGAGGTGACCACAGTCAGCAGGCTAATTTCAGCCCATTTCCAGGAAAAGTACGTCATCAAGGTTAAGAGAAATCTTACCCTCTCCACCTCATGAAGAGACAGTTGATACATTATAAACGCCCACTTTTCGAACTTCGCTACCTGACGCTTTATTTCAGCGGGAAAGTTCAGCCTATGTGAATGAACGTAATGAAGCAACGTGATGGATTCACAGCAATACATAGGAGAAGGGATGAGACCTCGAATCTTACTGGACCATGTGATATGGCTGATGGAAGGAGACTTTTGAACCGATATACTTCGAAGACAAGAGCTGGGGAGGGCAGTCTTATTCTTACTCATAAGAAGATTGTCACTCGTATTCGAACATTCTTATTCTCACTCTTAGACACTGAGATACTCTTGAAAGACACTGTTACTACGATTCTACGTCTGCACATCGGAGAAGATTTTAACTTAGTTAACTTCGCATCTGAGTAGTACCGTAGGAGGCACGTGTATTCTCTCCATGAATATAACCCATGGTGCACTTAAAAGTAGGACTCATTACGACTTTATGTAAGGAGTAAAGTAGGAAGTGTTAAAGGCAGGAAAAGCATAAGTAGGACTGGAATCTAACAACAGATGAGACAGCCGGTACGAGAGATCCACCCATCTTCAGCTTCAAGACAACAGAGTCTACATATGGTGAGCTTTTGGCATAAGTTACTGCAAGTCTTCGCGAAACAGTTCATTTTCTTAGAGTTAATTTCATTCAATTTTTCGTTTGCTTCCGTAAGTTCAGATTTCGTTAATACGCCGTCACGTCACGTTTTTCATCCTAATAAATAGCTGTTTTAATTTGTATGTTCTGAAATTATTATTAATGATCCTTAAATTCCAAGTTAGTGTACTTAATGAATTTGTGTCCCGTCACCCTATCCCTGGGAGTTTCTTGAGTCTCATTACGTATTATTATTATTATTATTTTTATTATTATTATTATTATTATTAATTATCAACTTTCGTTTTCAAGTCATAAGCTTGAAGGCTGGCGCCCATGGGATATTGTTTATGGAGAAACAATGAGATATCATTTATTTATTTTAATATTAAAGTGACCCGCCACGTTATAATTTTGTCAAACATCTGTCGGCCGAGTGGGTACGTCACAACTATAAGAGTGCGTAAATACGTCAGGCAAATATGTAAGCTACATCCCTACAGTACTGTACGGTATGGTTCATTTTCGTTCACACGTAACCATGAACAAAACGAAAATTCGTCGCTATTCGGGCAGAAGGTCATATCTCACAATGCTCTTTCTACTCATTAGTTTCCTTAAGACCGGTCACCGCTCCCAGCCACATATGGATATTTAGTCCATCACAACAATATTCGTTGTATTCATTTTCCTATGCTTACGTGTAAGGGAAAATGAACCTTACCGTATCGCACTCTAGGAATGTATGTTTGTATGACTTATTTACGCATTCCTACAGTATAATATACTTACGGTTCATTTTCCTTTTAGCATACGAAAATGAACACAGTGAAAATTGTTCTGATGGACTGCAAATCCTTATGTGGCTAGGAGGTGTGATAAGTCTTTAGGAAAATAATGGATAGGAAGAGCATTGTGAGATACGAGGTATTGGTTTTTGGACGACGATATGTACTAGGCCTGTGTTAAAGGTATCGGGGCAGAAACCGCACTCATGATAGTCTCACCTCAGACTAGATTCAGTCCTGGGAGTAATACAACAGCGTAGTTTAACGTACGTATCTCAGGGAAATAGCACTTTCAACATCAAAGGAGCGCAGTCATTGTCCAGTACTGGTATTTGGAGAACTTCAATGAACGTTGAAATCCACCCTACAAATAATCAGCGAAGGGATATTTCCAGAACAAGCCTTCAGGTTTGCCTTCAGCCATCCATCCTATTCTCGACCCACGCAGGTCGTGGCAGACAGAATGTTTAGAATTCTTCAATATCGGGATGCCGCGTTTACAGAGCAGAAAATCGAACTCGTTTACCCCACGGGCAAATGAAATGCTTCTAGACTGGTGAATTATTGAATAGGTATCGATTTAGCACATCTAAAAATACACTCTCCTTTCATCCTACGGAGTTCACTGAAATTAAATAAAGGACAAATTTTCATATCCGAATTTGTTGGCTTTTGTTGAGGACAATTTAATTACGAGAACAAAGTAGAGATACATGGAATATTTAGTGGAGCAACCTCGACAAGAAAAAAACAAAATGCTTGGAGCAAATTCCACTGTACGGCATTATATAAACCATTCAATATGGGAGCTCGTTAAAGTTATTCATCACATTGTTATATTATGGTAATAATAATAATAATAATAATAATAATAATAATAATAATAATAATAATAATAATAATTTTAAAGGAAATTGCCGAACAAACTGGTTTGCAGATATCGTTTGAGAAAACAGAAGTAATGACTAACATCAAAGAGACTCCAACAAAACTCCATACAAAATACGGGGACATCACCCGAGTAGACAAATTCAAATACCTGGGTGAGATCATCATGAAAAATGGACTGGACAAAGAAGCACTTCAGGAGCGAGTACGCAAACTGGAAATAGCCTACCAAACATCCCGCACAATCTACAACAAAAAATGCCATTCCCAAAACACCAAGATACGTCATTTTGAAACAGTTCTGAAGCCAGTAGTTCTATATGCAGCCGAAACCCTGTCTCTAAATGCCAACAAAGGACTCCTTGAAGAACTGGAGAAAAGAGAACGCAAAATTGTGAGAGGAATCTTGGGATCAAAGTACAGAAATGGAATCCACCAAAAGAGATCCAACAAGGAAGTCTACAGCAAAATAGAGAAAATTACCAACACAATCAGAAAAAGACGGGCACGATTTTACGGTCATCTGAAAAGAATGGACGGAAGAAAGTTAACTAAAGAAATCTTTCACTTTTTTGATTCAAACCCCAAAACCACAATTCCCTGGTTTAGGAATACCAAAGAAGACCTGCAAATGCTACATATCTCAGCTGAAGACGCCCTTAACAGAGATCTCTTCCGTAAGAAAATATTGACGAACGGGCTAAACCGAGACGAGCTACCGAAGAGAAGACACGGTGCCCCTTGGACAGAGGAGCGTAAGCAGGCCCACTCACAAAGAATGAGGGAAATTTGGGCTCTAAAGAAGGCCAAGTTCAGTGTCAAATGCAACAAGACTTAACGTGGTCCTTGATGGCCCCAGCGAACTATATATAATAATAATAATAATAATAATAATAATAATAATAATAATAATAATAATAATAATAATAATAATAATAATAATAATAATAATAATAAGGAACTATATCAGAAAACAGAACGAAGGATGGAATCCATCAAGAAGTGACGACTCAAGTTCTATGGCCACCTATTTAGAATCGAAGACAAGTGGTTGACTAAAACGTTTTTACCGTACTCGATAGCAGACCTAACACGTGTGATAAGTGGTTCAGAGAAGTCAGGAAAGATCGGAAAAAAAATGGACTAAATCGTGAAGATATTGTTAACAGAACCAACTACACAAGAACCTCGTTTATCTGGATTAATTGATTAATTGGGACCGGAAAATCCGGACAATCCGGAAAACTAAATAAAAATACAGTTCATGTTATAGAATATATTCACATACGTTCTATAGTAATACCTTTTTTTTAATTGAACAAAAAATATAAGAACACATTTCTTATATTTACGACTGTTTTATGCACTAAAATAATGTGTGAGCGTTTTTAGTTTTACATTTGTGTAGCGTTTGCGCACAGCACGATCACAAATACGTTTAACTGACATCAGTTCTGTCGGTGTGTTTTCAGTCTGGGATTCTAAATATGCCATCAGTTTGTCCAGCTGCATTGTTGCATCTTCATGAGTCATTGTTTCTTCTGATGGAGAGCCGGTTTCACTTCTGAATTCACCATTACTCTCGTCATTACCTGCCGAGGAACAAGAGGCAATAATTTATTCATCTGTCATTATGCCCTAGCTTGAATTACGGTCATTTATCAACCAGTCACTTACGTCGTTCACATCTACGTCCGAGCAACCGGGAATGCATGCAAATGTGTCAAGGAACTCAAAAGAGTCCACGGTTTCCCATTCTCCATTCCAGGCGGTACCTTTGATAGACCGCGACCGACTTACTTCCAATTCCTGTCCTTAACTATCCTTGGCGGAAAAGACATTCAAGAAGAATCGATCCCGTAAAAGAAATACTGCACAAGTAAAAATACATTTTTATTATTTTCGATCCACATAAACCGGAGATCCGGATTAATGAGGGCCGGATAAACGAGGTTCTCCTGTACCGACACCAGATCAATAACTTAAAGGGCTTTCGTGAGGAAGAACAGCAGTACAGCGGGAGGACAGCAGAAAGGAGAAGGCAATGATACTGGGGTGCAAAGAGAGCTTCTAACAATATGTAAATGTTGGTTATTGTGGTCTCTAATGGCCGTAAACTTCTAATAGGCCTACTACTACTAGTACTACTACTACTACTACTACTACTACTACTACTACTACTACTACTACTACTAATAATAATAATAATAATAATAATAATAATAATAATAAAACAAAAACAAACCCCATGGCGCAAAAGCCCCGAAGGCCCATGGCCTACGAAGCGACCACTGCTCATCCCAAAGGCCTGCAGATTTTCAGGTATCCTGCGGTCAGAAGACGAATCCTCTCGGCCGTTATTCTTGGCTTCCTAGACCGGGGCCGCTATCTCACCGTCACATAGCTCCTCAATTGCAATCACCTAGGCTGTGTGAACCACGAACGAGCCCTCGCATCCAGGTAAAATATCCCTGTCCTGACCGGGAATCGAACCCGGGCTCAAGAAGTAAGAGGCTGCCACGCTACCCTTACACTGCGTTGCCGATAGTAATAATAATAATAATAATAATAATAATAATAATAATAATAATAATAATAATAATAATACCGGGCGAGTTTGCCGTGCGGTTAGGAACGCGCGACTGCAAGCTTGCATCCGGGAGATAGTGGGTTCGAATCCCACTGTCGGCAGCCCTGAAGATTGTTTTCCGTGGTTTCCGATTTTCACACCAGGCAAATGCTGGGGCTGTACCTTAATTAAGACCACGGCCGCTTCCTTCCAACTCCTAGGCCTTTCCTTTCCCATCGTCGCCGTAAGACGGTGCGACGTAAAGCCACTTGCAAAAAGTAAAATAAAATAAAAATAATAATAGTACTAATAATAATAGTATGGCCTCACCCACAGTGTTTGCAGAGCTCCTGGAATGGTGCCACCTAGGCGGTACATTACGATTGTGCTGCTGTATGTGGCAACGAAAGAGGAATTTTAGAGGAACGGATAGGCTTATTATGGCGGAGAGTTGCTGTCTTTGCGATACCACAAGGCCCCTGCATGCAGCAAGAAAATAAGCTCGTAACTGACCGTATCATGGCCAACTTGCGGCGTTCTACAGCTGACAGTTTAACTCTTGGTGTTTCGATATGGAAGCATGAGTCTTGTTTTCACGATGGCTTGGTAGCACGTTGTTGTTGTTGTTTTTCACATAACCTAATTAAAAGTACTCCTTGGTGTTTGCAAATGATAATATTACGGAAAATCATCAGTAAAAATGTGTTTTCAGTAGTATGTTTCACTACTATAGTACTGTATAGCTCTTGAGCTGTTGAATTGTCTAATATGCTTTCAAATTTAAGCTAGTCTTTCTTTCTTTCTTTCTTTCTTTCTTTCTTTCTTTCTTCGTTCTTTCTTAATCGGTTTACCCTCTAGGGTTGGTTTTTCCCTCGGACTCAGCGAGGGATACCACCTCTACCGCTTCAAGGGCAGTTTCCTGGAGCGTGAAACTTTGGGTCGGGAGATACAACTGAGATGAAGGACAAGTACCTCGTCCAGGCGGCCTCACCTACAATGCTGAACAGGGGCCCTGTATACGGGGATGGGTCGATTGGAACGGATAGACAAGGAAGAGGGAAGGAAGCGGTCGTGGACTTAAGTTAGGTACAATTCCGGCATTTGCCTGGAGGAGAAGTGGGAAACCACGGAAAACAACTTCAAGGATGGCTGACGTGGGAATTGAACCCCCGACCTCCCGACGGTGAGTGGACCCTGTTCCAGCCCTCGTACAACTTGTCAAATTTCGTGACGGAGACGGGAATTGGACCAGGCCTCCGGTGGTAGCAGCTAGTTACACTAACCACTACACCACCAATGCATTCAAAACAAGACGAATAGAATACTAGCACACAAGTAAAGGCTCCTGAGGAAGAAATGCCGACATTTCCTTCTACACAGGCCATACTTTCGTTAGCAAACAGTAATATTGGTAAATACGAAGTGACTATGTGATATTTTAATACCAGCAGCAAGCACTGGCAAGCCTGCTACCTAAATAGCCTAGAGGAAACAATTCAGTGGACATATTATTATTCGCTCCCGCAAAATCTGTCATGATTTTTTTCATTTTGTTAACGAATATCAGACCTATGTCGACCAACAAACCATGAAAGGTATAGGTAGCCCGCGGTGGTCGGTATCATATCGACTCTGTTGATGATATTGCCATTGTTGTCTGACTTCCTCTAGTCGACTCAGTTTATTACTGACATCAGCGGACAGTCTGGCTTACTCTTAAATCCTCTGGAATGCTTTCTAACTGGCTACATTGACGCCTGTAAAAGTTCACGATCATCAATCAGCGTTCCTGCAATGAATACAATAAATAGTAAGGTGAGGAACCGAATATATTGTCGATCATTCCTGCTGTAGAGTACTAATTATATCAGGATAAACTCACTGAGAGAATCTAATGTCAAGTGTCTGCTGTCTCTTGAAATGTGCTAAACTGGCCATATATTTTTGTTTGCTGGAGTGTTTAATTTTCGCAAAGTACCCACAAATGTTAATGAACATGGTATACCTCATTAGATTGATTAACAAATGAAAGTTTTGAGATAATAAGAAGGAAATAACTATACCGCGCCCCCGGAGTGTAGTGGTTAATGTTATTAGCTGCCACCCCCGGAGGTCCGGGTTCGATTCTCGACTCTGCCACGAAATTTGAAACGTGGTACGAGGGCGAGTGGAACGGAGTCAACTCAGCCTCTGGAGGTCAACTAAGTAGAGGGGGTTCGATTTTCACCTCAGCCATCCTCGAAGTGGTTTTGCGTGGTTTCCTATTTCTCCTCCAGGCAAATACAGGAATGGTACCTAACTTAAGGCTACGGCCGCTTTCTTCCTCTTTCTTGTGTATCTCTTCCATTCTTCCCATTCCTCTACAAGGTACCTGTTCAGCATAGCAGATGATGCCACCTGGGCAAGGTACTGGTCCTCTCCTCCAGTTGTATTCCCCGACCCAAAATCTCACGCTCCAGGACTCTGTCCTTGAGACGGTAGAGGGGGGATTCCTCGCTGAGTCTGAGGGAAATATCTACCCTGGAGGGTAACCTGATAAAGAAATAAGAAAAATAATAATAATAATATTATACCTAGGCTATATCTTGGGTGATTTTAGCTCCTTCTACATCAATTTCGTGTCATTGTTCTCTAATGTTTCTCTTTTAGGAGGCCTTCGTGATTAGTGTTTATGTATAGAAATAGCCTACCGAGCTCGATAGCTGCAGTCGCTTAAGTGCGGCCAGAATCCAGTATTCGAACCCTACTGTCGGCAGCCATGAAGATGTTTTCCGTTGTTTCCCATTTTCACACCAGGCAAATGCTGGGGCTGTACATTAATTAAGGCCACGGCCGCTTCCTTCCCACTCCTAGCCCTTCCCTGTCCCATCGTCGCCATAAGACCTATCTGCGTCGGTGCGACGTAAAGCAACTTGCAACAACAACAACAACAACAATAACAACAACAAAAACAACAGAAATAGACTGGTAGTGACATCTGAAGAGAAATATAGCCCTGAAGCCTAACAAATATTTGCCATCACTTTTGTCCGTCACCGTGGCGTAACGGTTGACAGTATTAGCAGCCGTTGTCGGTGGTCTGGGTTCGATTCCTGGTGCTGCCAGATACTAGTACGGGTGTAGTTAATGGTACATGCAGTTCACCTTAATTGGGGTGTGCGTGTAAAGAACTGCACCACCTCGGGCCGTGGACACGAGTTCATCCTGCTCCATGGCTAATTGGTTAGACTGCTGGCCCTTGTTCCAAGAGGTCCCGGGTTGATCCCGATGGATCGTAGGCTGGGGGGTTGTATGTGCCGTCTTGATCATTATAATTCATCACAGGTACGACCTCTTCCTGATAAACGCGCAGGTTGCCCATACCGTGCACCACATCTCTCCGGATGTCACACGCCTTTAACTTATTATTAAAGGCAGAAAGCTGAGATAAGCTAAGCTATGCTAAGCAATGCCAAGCTATGTTGTGCTATGTCACGTATAAAAAGCCAAGGAAAATAATTATTCGTGAATTCCATCATTTCAATCAAGCAATGCATGGGAAAAATAAATGAAAAATTACTTTCGTCTAATTCAGGAACAGTTTCATGAACTTCTCTCTCTTACTGAGGATGATATTAAAAAACATGAATATAAAGTACACGAATTATAGATTTAGGGTAAAGATTTATGTAAAAGCAATTCAGTTTCAAGAGTTTCAATTATTTCTTGCCAACAGTTGACTTTCATGGTTGTATCTATTAAAAACTTTGTCAGACAAGTAGATTTTTGTATCTCATCAATCAGGTTTTTTTACTTTCCTCTGCCTTCCATGATAATAAACAAACACAGAAACATTTAAGCAATATATTAGCTACTTCTTCTTCTACGACTTTTCCCACATCTGTGGGGGAGCGGGTGCAAATTATCTCGCGATTAAAATCCCCAACCCGGCCGGGAATCGAACTCGAGACCCTCTGAACCGAAGGCCTCAACGCTGACCATTTAACCAGTGAGTCGGACCAACATAATAACTACTGTACTTAGTTAATCCACGAAAGCCACACACATGAAATTACTGTTCGCTAGATGCCGGGCAAGAAAGTGAATTGCCTCAATACAGTAGCTATTATATTGCTTAATTGTCTCTGTGTTTGTTTATTATCATGGAATGCAGAGGAAAGGAAGAAAACTGATTGATAAGATACAAAAACATATTTGTCTGTCAAATTATTAAAGAGATATAATCATGAAAGTCCACTGCTGGCGAGAAATAATTGAAATTCTGGAAATTGATTGTACGTATCATTGATTGCTTTTACATATATTTTTATGGGACCTCCGTGGCTCAAGTGACAGCGAACCGGCCTCTCACCGCTGGGTTCTGAGGTTCAAATCCTGGTCACTCTATGTGAGATTTGTACTGGACAAAGCGGAGGCGGAACAGGTTTTCTCCGGGTACTCCGGTTTTCCCTGTCATCTTTCATTCCAGCGACACTCTCCAATATCATTTCCTTTCATTTGTCAATCATTAGACTAATCATTAGCCCAGAGGAATGCGACAGGCTTCGCAGCCGACGTAATTTCTATCCTCGCCGCTAGATGGGGCTTCATTCATTGCATTTCCGACCCGGTCGGATGACTGGAAACAGGCTATGGATTTTCATTTTCTCACATTTTTACCCAACATTTTATCATTTTGGTACTTCATTCTTTTTAATATCGCCCTGAGTTAGAGAGAGACGTTCATGAAACTGTTCCTGATTTAGACGAAAGTAAATTTTTCATTCATCATTTCCATGCATTGCTTGAATGAAATGATGGAATTCACCAAGAATTATTCTCCTTACAGTTTCACGTATACATAATCTTCTCCTCTTCTTGTTTCTTTATCTTTCTTCATCTTCTGCGACAGCAGCCAATAAAAAGGCCTCCTCTTCAATTAATCCGCCATATTTAAACGGCTACTTAGCATCGTTTCGCTTAGCTTTTTATTTGTGACATAGCGCAACATAGCTTGGTAGTACTTCATACACGGCCGACTTGATGCGTCGCTCGTATAAGGAGCGCAGCGAGGTATCCAGTCGGCCGTGCTTCATAGCTTAGCGTAGCTTATCTTAGCTTTCTGTGTGTGGTTGCCTTCAGTGTTGGATTGGGATAAATGGCGGAAGATTGTTGAAGAAGCCAAGGTTTACAAGGAACTGCAGAGCCATAGAAGAAGAGAAAGAAGAATAATTACGTATGTTATGAATATTACATATTTAATTACATACATATTTCAATGATATTTAATACATGTTTATGTATATTTTTCGCACTTTGGTGTAACATAAAAGTCTGGACCCTAGTGAATACAGTGTCACACAGGCTTGAATAAATGAATTAGGGATTGAGATAAATTAAATTTCCAACTTCTTTGGAAATAATAGGTAAACAACTGACAAGAAATCTGCATCCTAGGCGACAGCACTAAGTGCAGATCTGTGGTAAGTGTAATAACTGATAAAGAGGATCGTGGTTTACGAATGTTTGTAGAGTGAATGCACACGAAACCAGAGCGAGCAATGATGCAGCTCGTATACTGTACAGTGGACAGCCATTTAAAAGCCGTAGATCACTCCAAGGCATTCTCATTATCCGCGCTGCAGCAGACTAGATGGCGCCCGGAGATAAATGGATGTGTATCTTGAACGTCACACCGTTAGACAAACAAGCAGCCTCAACTACAAACCTCATAAGAGATCGTAAAATCACTCGTGCTCCCGCCAAGTGTTAGTTCAGACTCTAAAGGAAATACATGTTTAGCTCCGAGGTCAGTGTGAAGATCCTACTTATTTACATAACTGTCTTAACTGGCCTACGCTAGACACAAACATAAAAATGTTATTTTTTGGCTTGTTTATTTAAGATGATAGATTCATTGTACGATGGTCAAATTGTCAGCTCATTGTGACGATAACAAAAGGGAGGGTGTTAGGAAAGGGCTACAATAGTATCAAAATGATCCCTGCACCTCCAAACATTTAATACCATTGTAGGTGGAAAGAATAAGAGTTGTTCAAGTTAGACTGGACTACTACGATGAAGAGGAACCGTACAGATATAAGAGGAAATGATTCCAGAATGAATTCGAGTTCTATGTACTCTGATATTTTAACTGGAGGTAGCCGTGCTGTTCGCTGCACGGACAAATAATAATGCGCTTTATGACAAATTTTCGATTACCACGGCCTGAATTGTTTGAAAATGCATATTCAAATATGCAAACGCACATCTTGAGGAATATTTCATATCCTAAACATAAGAAAATATTTCAGCTTATAAGTTTGATCTAATGATAATTTCAATAATCTCGAACAAAATCGATTTTCCTTGTGTTTTGAACAGAAAAGAAAGGAACACTAATTTGAGCTTTCAGAAACAATAAGATAATATCCGTCTCTCATTATCTCGTAAACCACAAATCCGGGAGATGGTACTGTCTACTGTAATCTTTTTTCTTATGCTTTGATAGGCTACCATGCAGTTTACAGAAAGTTGATATTGTAATGCACTATTATTCTCGGTTTCTGACATCAATGATACAAGTTTCACTTCAGAAAACGGTCCCGTACCTCTTTGTCTTCTAATCTATACTAATATTATAAAGAGGAAGCATTTGTTTGTTTGTAACGAATAGGCTCAAAAACTACTGAACCGATTTTGAAAATTTCTTCGCCTATAGAAATATACATTGCCAGTGTAATACATGGGCTGTATTTTATTTTCAAAACAATTCGATGTGGGGGGCACGGGGGAGATATATAAAAATAATAGGCTAACATAGGCAAAATATCGAATTTGTCGTATAAGGACGAGACAAAGCTCAATTTAATCCTCTTGACGCAAAGAACAAAACTCGGTAAGCCCTACGGGCCCGAAAACCATGTTTTAAAGCCCTAAAACCAACCGTTACGGAGATATTGGCACCACACTACCCCTGCTCTAGGAATCGGATAAAGGAATGAACTGCCGTAACCATGGCAACGTCAGCTCCAGGGTTCTAGAGTAGTGAGATTATGTATGTACGTTTGGGCGTAGCTGCCAACCAAAACTGGTACAAATAAGACTTAATATCTGGAAAAAAAAAACCTGCTGTGTAAGGCACTCAAAGGACTCCTTTGGGCGGGGATGGAAAGGGGGTGAAGTACGAGTATAAAAATCTTACTATATATAGTGTACCCTGATGAGATAGGCCCTAGTTTCATGATTTGATTTTGATATGAGAAATACAGATATATAGGAATATTAAATGAATACAGTGGCAGTTTTGTGTGGACGGGAAAAATTTCGACATAAGCCAGCCGTGATCGCGACTGTCCGGCGCCACCGTAAGCTTGTCATTAAGGGGAAGAAGGTTTCCTGGTCAAAAGATAAGAGGATTAAAATCTAGAGCTCACAACAACAGAATAATGACTACAAGGAAGTGAAAGAGTATATATTTCGGACCAAGGCCGAGAAAGATGCATCGCCAATACCGAGAATATGACGTACGGGTTTCGTCCACGCCCGAGGCATTTGGTGTGGCCACGTTTCACAGGGAGAGATTTCAAACTAACCAAAGCGGTCCTGACCAATGAGAAAATGTATCGTAGGCCCGCAGATAAACCAACATAAGAAAAACTCAGAGTGAACTCCAGTTAGCTTCTCCGATAACAATAATTAAATTATTCCAACCACATAATTGAATAGAGGGGATTTTTGTGATATCGTTCCCATGTTGATTAATTGTAATCATAATAAATTCAAGTATTGAATTCGTGGAAATGACCCACGCTATCTCGCCATTGGTCGAGATGAGCACGCCATCAGGGACGCCGAGTTAGCGCGCGAAAGGTGGAGGACAGAAATTAAGTGATATTTCCATAATCACCGAACGATAGGAGTTCAGAATACGACACATGAATGTGTATCGCCAGTGTATTAAGTAGGATAAAGCAAGAGATCCAAATCCACCTGCATATGCCAATTTAGGAAACCAACCCCCCTCTCCAGGAAGTGACCGCGGATGACCCCGGCGGGAAATCAGATCGTCCATAAAAGTCCAGTAGCGGACCTCACATCACAGCAGTTCCTACCAGTACTCAGTCGTTTGAAGTCACCAGTTGTGACCGAGCGGACCTCACATCACAGCAGTTCCTACCAGTACTCAGTCGTTTGAAGTCACCAGTTGTGACCGAGCGGACCTCGCATCACTCAGTTCTTACCAGTCACCAGTCGTTATCGGTCACCAGTCGTGTCAGTCGTAATGAAGTAGTTGAGACTCTGACACGTTGACTCTGTAAGTCAGTACCTCGGGACGTATTCGAAGTCAGTTAGAGCTGAAAGTACGTGAATTATTAGGAGAATGAATACGAACAGTGAAATTATCCATAGTACCGAGTGTGTATAATCAGTACAATTGTATGTTGAATTTAATGAATGTCATTTGTTTAAATAATAACTAACTAACGGAACGCCGATAGTACCTTTGGAAGGCAGTGTGCGGAGCCTGAAGTAAACACCTCAAGATAGACGGTGAATAACTATCCGAGCAGGGAATTATAGGAGCTAGGCGATGATCAAGACGGCTTGAAAATAAACTAGGAAGTGCCGGTTGAAGACGCGATACGCGCCGGTTCAAATGAACGACATTTCGTCGTAATGTGTCACGACGTGTGTTTCGGGCGTATATGAAGAGTATATTGTGCGAGTGTCAGGGGTCTAGGAGCACCTATAAGTGTTTTTTTTTTGTTATTAGTATTGTTGTGTAAAATAGTGTAATAAGGTATTAATCATGGGTAGTCACCCAGAAGTGTTTTATTGTGAAAAATTTGTATTGTGCGACATGATGGACGTGTAAATCACCATGGGGCCGTAAAGCCTATATCTCCTCCGCTACGAGACAATGGAATTCTACATAGGAATGAGTACACAATTTTGATATTTAGGGGATGTTATCGCGACTAAACGGGGTTCAGTGTAAATTAATTATGGTTACTTAACATGGTCCGCTTCCCGAGTCCATGATTTTTATTTTTTTGTTAGACGGACGAACTAATTTATATTAACGTAATAATGGGTTAGATTAATTAATTTGAGTAATTGTTTGTTGTATATAATGTAAATATGGGATATATTTCTTTCAATTAATGCATGCTGTTTATAATACTTTGAATTAAGTTCATTTCAAGTGTTAAATTCTTTTTTTGTGCTAACCCATTTATTTGAATTTCATTCACTGCGGTGATCATTTGTATTTTAATTAGGAATAATTTCTATTAGACAGCCAGATTATGAAAGAGCCAGAGTATGGAAGATTTGTGTTGCGTACGGAAGGTCATTAAAATACTAATAATAATCATGTTTGTGAGTCGACGAAGGAAAGTAAAATAATAATAATAATAATATTTGGGCGTGTAGAAGTTAAAGTATAATAATAATAATGACAGTGCTTCGTGAGTTAGCCAGTGCAAATATAATAATCAATGTGGAGATGACATGTAGCGTTAAAGACTTTCATTCGCGTAATCAGTTTAATTTTACGTTTTTGGACTTTAATTTAACCATTAAAATTTTGTTTAAGAGCGATATAGGCACGTGAATTAGAATGGTCACGATATGTTAAAAGCCCAGAATGATTTGAGCCCATATTTAGAGTTGGAAGTCATGAGGGACGAATATCCGGCGTGAAATAAATTGAGCCGTATTGTTTGTAATGATGAAATAGATGAATCTCAAGGCCTAAGATGATATAAATGCATATGCCGGTGTTCTTAGTGGTAGAATCCACGCACCGAGGATTATTTTATGAATTAAATGTTTGAAGAGTTCCGATGAAAGGAAATGGACTTCAAATTTGAAGGAATAGTTTAGCAATCGCCGGCATTGGAGGTATTTGCCCAGCCGCGATGTGCCATAGGTTGTGAGATGTGTCTTGGGAGGACAGGTGTCCCCATATAAAAATAACGGCAGTACGAAGTTGAAGGTACGGTCCCGAATACCGTGTCGTCCCGACCGATATAAAGCAGATCTTAGTGGTTCATAACGGGATTTAACATATGTGACTAAATTCTAAAGAGTGGAAATTAAAATATCATCTTTCCATTTTTAATAATAATAATAATAATAAATATTAAGAAAAGTACTTTTTTTGAAGAACAATTTTTTTTATATTTTGGACATAATAATGATGTTGGGAGATGAAATGAAAGATTTGAGATTTTTAACTAATAATAATAATAAATAAAATATTTGAAAAAGGAGAAGAAGAATAACCAATGAAGGTACTTTTTTTAAACTTATTTTTTTTGATGAATTTAATAAGAGCGAGAAGTTGAAGTATTATAGCGAGGTTGATTACGGGTTACGATAATCACGATTTCCACTATTAATAATAATAATAATAATAATAATAATAATAATAATAATAATAATAATAATAATAATAATAATAATAAAAATATTTATGAGGATGCTGATCATTATATTGTGCGGATAATTTAGGAGGAAGAACTAACCTTCGTTTGAAACGTCGGCAAGGGTTGGCATATAATCATCCCGGATGACAAATGATAATAGTCAAATACAGGATTATAATTGAAATTAAGGATAATAAATTAATTGATGGTAGTCAGAGTATATGCTAATGATCAGATAAAGAATGGTAATGATATTATCTAATAATAATAATAGGAGGGTATGCTAGGGACAGTCATCCTGTGTCGAACTGCTCTGAACCACATGTTGGGTTTTCACGGGGAGATAGCGGTAGATACGTAAATAACCCACGGACGGCACATGTTTGCAGGGTCAGAGCAGAGTAATGAACCTTTCCGTACGTCTTGTCGTATTGACAAGTGTAAATATTAAAGTAGCTTTTGAGTTAATGAACTCTACCTGGTGTGTTTGTGAATCTGGAAATAATAGGCTAGAGTTTGTCCGTATTATAAATTCCCGTTTTTTCAAGGCGATAACATTTTCTACGGTGGGTGTCCGGCTCACCAGAATGTACATACCGGAAGTGTCTCATGTCCAAACGGAACGAGGAGACGACAGTAAAAAGTTACTGTCGTGCCTTCGTTTCCGAAAGAAGATTTCCAGCGGTGAAACGTCCAATCATACGGATGTGAATTCGATCCCCAGTAACCAATTGGGACGAATTCACCAGATGTTTTACACTACCAGAGTAGTGAGGTAAAATCCAAGTATTATGTCATTTATTTTTCAGGATTAAAGTGTCACAATGTAAATTTGTCATCATGTGTAGTATGCAAAATAAGTGAATAAATTGCTCCTCATTGCAATTTCAATAGGAAACAGCTTCCATATCTTTTCATTGTAGTTAGTCTAGTATGCCCATGGAATTTAAGTTGTCACTTCCCATTCCTATTGTGGAGTCAGAATTTTGTATCCATGAATGAGTCGTCCCCCGTAACCTTAAATTTTCATGCCCCGTTCATCCCTGTGTTCATTTGATGCGCCGATATATATATTTTTTTGATATAAAATTTTTTTTAATTCGTTTTCGAACTGATCACCCCTGAGATAAATGCTAGTCTGGGACTCAGGAGGTGGGCGGGTGCAATAGAAATGGAAGTGTGTGTGTAAATGACATATCTCCTCCTAAACCACTGGAGCAATTTCAACCAAACTTGGTACACGTATTACTTACTATCAGGAGACGATCATTGTGGGGGGTAAGCCATCCCTAGCGTCCTTAAGGGAGGGGGTCAGGGGGGGTAGTTATAATAATAATCGAGATTAGTGTCGGTTTCATAGTTTTCGGGGCCGCTGAGTTGAAAAGTAATACTGTAAAAAATTTTACCAAAGTGCAAGTCCAGCCCCCTTTTAGGTGGGGAGGAAATAATTAAAAACAGTTTCGAATCCATAGATTTCAGGATCTCTGAGATGGATATCTACAAAAAAATCACAGAAACTTAACATGTTACAGATATGAAAATTGATATTTGGAATCTCCCTTAAAAATGAAAGGACAGAAATATTCGTTTTCAGAAAATCCACTTAAGGTGGGGGGGGGGGGGTGAAAAGAAGTGAGGAAGGAGTTGAATTATTTATATGATGATACTATATCTCAAAAATGAAGATATTACAGACTTTAAAATTGGTACTTCCTTTAAAAATGAACACACTCTTTTTGGAAAATCCACTTAAGGGGGTGAAAAGAATAAAAAAAGCGGGTGAAATTTTAAAATGAGTATCTTCTTTTTCTATCGCTTTACCCACACCTGTGGGTTTGCGTGTGCGAAGTGTGTCGCACATGTGGATTTGACCCTGTTTTACGGCTGGATGCTCTTCCTGACGGCAACCGTGTGCGTAGAGATGTAATCTATACTTCTATACTAATATATAAAGAGGAAAAAATTGTATTTTTGTTGGTAACGGATAGACTCAGAAACTACTGAACCGATTTTAAAAACTACTTCACCTATAGAAAACTACATTGCCAGTGAGTAATATGGGCTGTATTTTATTTTCAAAACAATTCGAGGGGGGAGCGAAGGGGGGTGATTTAAGATATTAAAATAATAGGCTAATATAGGCGAAATCGAATTTGCCGTACAAGGACGAGACAAAGCTCATTTTAAGCCCCTTAACGCTAAGAACAAAACGGTAAACCCTTCGGGCCAGAAAACCATGTTTTAAGGCCCTAAAACCAACCGTAATGGAGATATTGGAACCACACTACCCCTGCTCTAGGAATCGGATAAAGAAACGAACGGCCGTAACCATGGCATCGTCAGCTCCAGGATTCTACAGCAGCTAAATTATGCATGTACGTTTGGGCATAGGTGCTAACCAAAATTGATACACATATGACTTACTATCTGTAAAAAATAAACTGCTGTGTAAGACGCTCATAGCACTTCCTTGGGCGGGGATGGAAAGGGAGTGAAGTATAAAAATAATAGCCCCGGAGATCTCCGTAGTACAGCGACCAGCGGTTGCCGACGGGCCTCCTTTTTTACGTACTGGCTTAGGTTTCAGCATTTTGCGGAGTCTGTTACCTATAGTTTGAACTATTTTCTATCAAATCATGGAGTAGTAGGATCACTGATGTTATTAGTGTCGATATTTTGGTCCACTTTTACGATCTTCGTAACCATGAAAACAACCCATATACTGTACCCAATTGTCAACATTTATACTCAGATACATGAGTGACAAGCCCAGAGAGTTAAAATTCTCGATAATTATATTCATTTCTATTATGCATCGCGTATTTCCTTGATCATTTGTAATAGTTACGAAATGTCGGATCAAACAAATACATTCAATAATATTTATATTTGTGGTACTATCTAGCGGAAGTATACTTACACTAAACCTGCAGCTTTGTGAAGGGAACAGGTTGATCTAGGTGGGATTGAAGGAAAAACATGGTAGCAAAAGATCTTAGAGGTCGACGCTAATTAGAAACTAATATTTAGAGGCCCCCATGAAGGAAACAAGTAGAAGATACACTATAATTCCAAACATGACCAACAATTTCTACGTACTTAACAAATACATCAATGATATAAATATCTAATGAAGTCAGTCACACCGATAGTATGAGTAACTAAAGCCAGTTTCTGATAACACGTACGAAGAACGGGTACTTCTGCTAGTGAGAAATACTCGTAAAGTGACATAATTTCCTTTTATCTTTTTTGCATAAATTTTACGGCTTGCAGTGCTAATTACTTTTGGTTGTGGTAAATTTGAAGTAGAATTAGACCTCGAGTTAGTGTGCACTAATATGTTAACTTCCTTAAACTCACTATCTGAAAATGAGCATTTCGTCAGCCTAAATAGAAAATCTCGTATCTTCCAATGCCCTTCCTATCCATTATTTCCCTTAAGACTAGTCACGCCTCCTAGCCACATATGGATATGTTGTCCATCAGAACAATTTTCGTTGGGTTTTATTTACGCACTCATACAGTATAATGTATTTAAGATCCGTTTTCCTTTATTCATTAGCATTGGAAAATGAACAAAACGAAAATTGTATTGATGGACAACATATCCATATGTGACTGAGAGACGTCACTAGTTTTAAGGAAAATAATGGTTATGAAGAGCACTGGTCCGCCTCTGTGGTGTAGTGGTTAGCGTGATTAGCTGCCACCCCCGGAGGCCCGGGTTCGATTCCCGGCTCTGCCACGAAATTTGAAAAGTGGTATGAGGGCTGGAACGGGGTCCACTCAGCCTCGGGAGGTCAACTGAGTAGAGGTGGGTTCGATTCCCACCTCAGCCATCCTGGAAGTGGTTTTCCGTGGTTTCCCACTTCTCCTCCAGGCGAATGCCGGGATGGTACCTAACATAAGGCCACGGCCGCTTCCTTCCCTCTTCCTTGCCTATCCCTTCCAATCTTCCCATCCCTCCACAAGGCCCCTGTTCAGCATAGCAGGTGAGGCCGCCTGGGCGAGGTACTGGTCATTCTCCCCAGTTGTATCCCCCGACCAAGAGTCTGAAGCTCCAGGACACTGCCCATGAGGCGGTAGAGGTGGGATCCCTCGCTGAGTCCGAGGGAAAAGCCAACCCTGGAGGGTAAACAGATGATGATGATGATGAAGAGCACTGGCAGATACGCAGTTTTCTAATTAGGCTATCAATTTGTATTTCACCTTCTTCATGTTGTATATGTTTTAATTTTGAGAATGGCACATTTTAGATTTGATTTAAGAGCAAGTGATTTAAAATCAAAATCAAAAGCATCTTTCGGCACCATTTGTCTAATTTTGAATTTCTTATTTGCCTTACAGTTCAGAATAACCCTGAACACAGACAATGGACTATGGAGTTCCGTATTTCTAATGTGCCGTTGTATAACTACATGCTCTGAATCAACCTTTCGAACAGCACTATGACCAGGATTTTGGTCTTTATGTTCTATAATGTTAATGTCATGGTTGTCGCTTTCCAGAAAGTTAGGCAATGGACATGTTCTATCTGATGTTAGGTTAGAACCGTGTTTCTTAGACATGAAACAATGTGGTCCGGAAATTTATAGGAAATTTGGTCATAGAACAGAACGGTTCTGTTTATATCGGGTGTTATAAAGAGATCTCCTCCCTCCCTGTCATTTGCAGCATAGCTCTGGACATGGAACATTCGCTGGGCTTCGTAACTAATATGTTAATAAAAATGGACTTAGAACAGTATGCTCGTAGACCATCGACCTGTACGGTAAGTGATTTAGAAACAGAACAGAGTGCCACTTCAATACAAGTAGACAGCTTGGCGCAATGCAAGGAATGGGACTTTGTTGCATTCCTTTAACCACTTCAGAGGCTCAGTACGCTGGCCATTCAGTCAAGCAGTCTGGAGTTCCATGATTCCCTCGTTGAAAATGGATAATTGACATTATATCTAACCAGCGAGTTTAGGAGTTCAGCATCTAAGTGTGCTTCTTAGCCAGACATTTAAGATGAATTGGTTGAAAAATGTTCACCATCTGAATGTCGGCGGCAGGGCAGGAGATGAGGTGGTATACTATTCTTAATCACTAGATTCCGTGCGAAAAGTCTGAATTCAATTACAAACCTTACCGCAGTGCTCATATGGAGCTAGGACATATGACGCTGTTGATAGTGATTCGTCCGTCGGATGGAGACGTTAAGCCTTGAGCAGACCTCTTAGTGCTATTTGACGGGAGTAGGTAATGTGCCTGCCCAAGGTTTTGCCCTCTTCCTTCCTGCTATTATACAGGGTGAAGCGTAATTCGCGCACTCGGGCGTCGCAGCGCGACTCCTCACATGCCAGCAATAAAAAAATGTCTCTTACAAAATTTCGTCTTGCGAGTATATCCGGTAGAAAACGGACGTTGAAGAGTAGCAATCTGGCAACACTGTAACCATATGTAGGGTAACTACCGCTGTCAGCACATTGTTGTCGTGCTGTAGACTTGGTGCAGTGGGTACAGTTTTTGGTTGTCATGCAGGAGGTCGAGGGTTCGATCCTGGGTTCAGGCGCATTTTTTATTTGCTAATTTCCATCTGACATTACCTACTGTAATACAGTAAGACACCGTTTCTGAGGTGACATGTATCCTACATTTACAACATTTTGTAACGCTGAAACAACAAATACCTGGTTAGACTAATAAGAAATAGACAGCTGAAACAAACAGGTTTCACATCTAGTAGATGAAGTGGTGCGAATAAATTCACGCTCAGGACGTGGAAAGGGCGCCTTTCAAAGCTGACCAATAAAAACGATTGTTCGTCCATTTCTAGGATCGTAGTATGTAAGTGCAAATGGTTTCTAGAGGACCCAATACAATCGCTGTTGACGATTAAGATGCCAGATACCATACCACCTGGACTATATTTACGAAAGAAAAAACATACGCCTGAACCCAGGATCGACCACTCGACCTCCTGCATGGTAACCCAAAACTCTATCCACTGCACCAACTGTACAGTAGAACTAACTCCTGTTGACAGAGGTAGTTACCATACATGTGGTTACAGTGTTGCCAGATTGCTACTCTTCAACGTCGTTTTTCTGTCGGATATACTCGCAAGACGAAATTTTGTAAGAGACATTTTTTTATTGCTGGCATGTGAGGAGTCGCGCTGCGACGCCCGAGTGCGCGAATTACGCTTCATCCTGTATATCACGTAAATAATTCAATCGCATTAACTCCTCTGGTGAGGTTGACGTCAGGAAGAGTATCCGATCTTAAAATCTAGCGGCAAAGATTTATCTTAACTTTAAACCCAACCCCGTAGGGAAACAGGGCAAGGGATGGACGCACGTGTATTAAGACATTTTTTATTATCTTCCTTCTCAAGGAGCTGTGGTACCATCAGTAACGCCTCGGGGTGACAAAATTACACCACTGGTCGTTACGACGCACTAAAACGTGGGAATTCTTGTCAAGCACACGACAGCTTGATTTGTCAAGTGCCTCTAATGCTCAACTGTTTCCACCGCTGAGTGCGGGCGAGTACAACGGCCGATCGAGTGCCATCCAGAAGACGTGAAGCGAAGTCACTTCCTCTCTCTTGAAGGAAGTTCGAAGAAAACCGATACCAGGAAGCCTCAAATATTCCAGTAATTCTTTTTTTTTTGCTTGAATCGTTCAATCTGAAAACTAGGTAAAGAAATGAGAGAATATTTTCTACGCTCATACACTAGGCTTACATAATCTTTTTTTGTTTTCAATCACCGAGCTCGATAGCTGCAGTCGCTTAAGTGCGGCCAGTATCCAGTATTCGGGAGATAGTACGTTCGAACCCCACTGTCGGCAGCCCTGAAGATGGTTTTCGTGGTTTCGCATTTTTACACCAGGCAAATGCTGGGGCTGTACCTCAATTAAGGCCACGGCCGCTTCTTTCCCACTTCTAGCCCTTCCCTGTCCCATCGTCGCCATAAGACCTATCTGTGTCGGTGCGACGTAAAGCAACTAGCAAAAAAAAAAAAAAAAAAGTTTTTAATCACCGTTTAGTTCTGTCTCAGTTTTCATTTCTACAGGACGAGTTGGCCGTGCGGTTAGGGGCGCTCAGCTGTGAGTTTACATCCGGGAGCTAGTGGGTTCGATTCCCACTCTCGGCAGCCCTAAAGAAGTATTTCCGTGATTTCCAATTTTCACACCAGAAAAATGCTGGGGCTATACCTTAATTAAGGCTACGGCCGCTTCATTCCCACTCCTAAGCCTTTCCTTTCCCATCATTGCCATAAAACCTATCTGGTTCGGTGAGACGCAAAGCAACATTGTGTGTAAAGTTTTCATTTCCAGATATTAAAGCCGTTCTTGATTCACCACTCATTTCATTTTATTATCCCTTTACCCCCCAGGGTTGGTTTTCCCCGGATTCAGCGAGGGATCCCACCCCTACCACCTCAAGGACAGTGTCCTGGAGCGTGAGACACTGGGTCGGGGATACAACTGGTGAGGAGGACTACTACCTCGCCAATACAGCCTCACTTGCTATGCTGAACAGGGAATTTGTGAGGAATGGGAAGGCAGGAAGGGATAGGCAAGGAAGAGGGAAGGAATCGGCTGTGGCCATAAAGTTAGATACCATTCGCCTGGAGGAGAAGTGGGAAACCACGGAAAACCTCCTCGAGGATTGCTGAGGCGGGAATCGAATCCCATGTACTCAGTTGACTTCCCGGGGCTGAATGGATCCCGTTCCAGTCCTTGTAAAATTTTTCAAATTTCATGGGAGTGCCGCGAATCGACCCCAAGCCTCCGGGGTTGGCAGCTAATTACACTAACCACTATACCACATAGGCAGACTATTTATTCACCAATAAGGAAGAATGTGGGATATCATACATTTTATACACGAAAATATCAGTTCTGATAAGCCATATAAAAATGGAAATCACTACCTGCCGGACTGTATGACTAGGAAGGTAGACCACTGACTTTCAAAGCCCAAATTGGGGTGTTCGAATCTAGCTGTGGACAGCCCTCAAATACGCCAGCCTCACGTGGGTAGGTTTATCGGCAGGTAATCGAACCGCCGTAGGACATAATTTTGAGTCTTCGACGTTCCCGGAAACCGTTGAATTAATTGGTGGGACGTAAAACTAAAACGTTACAATTTATAGAAATACGTTCCAGATAATGTCTAGGTCAAAGAAGGCAGAGTCGCGGCAGCCTGTAGGTACGGCACGAGTAACTGATAGCACACTTAAGGCTTGTTTCACACCTACCCGGCTGCCGGGTAACCGGTGCCGTGTACACGGTTTTCAGGGCGAGAAGTGTACGAGACGTTTCACACTTGCCCGGTAAAAGTCGTTGCCGTATAAACGGCACCCGGCTCCCGTGCTATTGTAGTAGGAAGCCGGCAGCTCCCACTGTACGGGCCGGCTGCCGGGCGAACAAAACAAGATTGGGAGCGCAATGGGGGCTGTGAGTCAGTGGAAGTTGACACATCTAGCCAGCACGGCAGCTGTCTACAGTCTTCTCGAGTGTTACGTTTCCTTGTTTTTACGCTCTAGTGTATTACGTATTTGTTGTTATGCCGGAAATTGACATAGAAAGTTTGCACACTCATCCTAAAATAGTTGAAAAATTTGTCGCTGTCATTTCTTAAGTCTTCAAAAATTAAAAAGAATGCCCCAACCTCGTCTCTTCTCATATTGACTGGATTCACTCATAGCAGTCTATTTTTTCTCCTTTTCTTCAAACGCCTATACAAGACCATAAACGCTAGTTATTTATTGCGATCCATTCCAACACGCGATATGTACACAACTGCTGCCGTGTTCTTGCCGGGTATATGTAAAAAAGGATTCCCATTCTTGCCGGAGCCGGCTACTGGTTACCCGGCAGCCGGGTAGGTGTGAAACAAGCCTAAGGTACAAACAGTAATCGTGATAGACAGTGCGAACTCCCTGAAACAGGTGCATGCTCATTATGAACTGTTCATTACGCAGTAGTTACAGTAAATGAGTAACTTAAGCACAATTGCACTGCCACTTTCACCACAGCACATCAGTTCACAAGAATCACCGCGGACCGAACAGATGTTTATTGTCAGGCCTTGAGACTTGAGATTGGAGCGCGCACAGTGGCCATGTTTACCTCTTACCCGTATCCACACGACTTCACGTCAGACGACCATTCGGAGTTAATGAAAAATGAAAATCTACAACCTGTTTCCAGTCATTCTACCGGGTCAGGAATGGAGTGAATGAATCTAGCGGTTAGGATAAGAGCTGTGCCGGCTGCCGAAGCCTGTCGCACTCCACTGGGGCAATGATTAATGGCTGACGGATGAAATGAAATGATACTGGAGAGTCTTGCTGGAATAAAAGATGACAGTGTAAACTGGAGCACCCAGAGAAAAACCTGGCCCGCCTCCGCTTTGTACAGCACAAATCTTACGCTGAATGACCGGAAGTTGAACCACGGAACCCAGTGATGAGAGACCGGTGTGCTGCCGCCTTAGCCGCCGAGGCTACTCGGAGGCAGTGATACTGGATACTTACTTGCATATCCAATGGGAGCTACTGTTACCAGTACGGAAATTTTAAATGTATTATATTATGTGTGAATTTCCTGTAGGGTCACATATTGTAGATTAAATGGAATATTTTTATCATCGTTTGTGCGAGGGAAATAAAAAAGTAAGTTTCCCTTTTCTTCTTATTGCTGAGGAACAAAGTAACTAATGTATCCACTAGTTCACTGTCCCTCCAACAGATGGTACACAGGTGAAATACAACCACCGTGTAGCAGGAGCTGCAAAATGGAGAAAGTAAGCTACTAAACGAGTGCTCACGGGAACAGGTGATCTGCTTTCTGTGTACAGAAAACTCGCAAACTGCCATTACAAGAGCACTGTGTCTGTATACGTACAACATAATGTTAGTCTGAAGTAACAGAGGTTCCAAGAGGTAGAGAATGGAGTTGCAATCCATCAACATCAGAAGCCCCGAACACCTAAAAGAAAGGAGATTTTTTTTTTTTTTTTTGTCTTAGTTAGAAATATTTCCTTTTAACAGAATTCTACTTTGTCCAACTTCGATTGGATGAGCTGTGCAGTTGTCTGAGAATGCTGAATTCAGTTTGGATTCAAAGTGAACTTGAATCACATATAACTGTTTACAGATGATGTTATGCTGACTGGAGTAATAACTGAGTAACGAATTTGCTTCTCTAAGAGGGGCGGATATTTGTGGATATTCTCACTGGCGCGTAGTATATGTCTAGTCCACTCTACCCTCTTGATGTTAATGACTTTAACAATGCTTGATAACAATGCTTGCTGTTTAAAGGGGCCTAACATCTAGGTCATCGGCCCGCTTTAACAATGTCTGATTCATTAAACAGTCTGTTAAGCTGAAGGTAGTATCTTCTTCACCATACTCTGTTTTCTTCTTCTTCTCCCTCCTCAGGTTTTCCCTGTTCTTAATTAGGGATAACTGTTCCTAAATTTCCCCTTTATTACTTCCTGTCGATTCCTTCTTCCTCACATAGTCCCTTCTCCCTCATTTCTTCTGCCATACCGTCCTTCCATCTCTACTTCGGCCTTCCTGTTGATCGTCTTCCCACAACCTGCAGGCTGCTTACCCTCCTCCCATCATAGTCCGCCTCTTGTCTCATAATGTATCCAAACTATAATACTTTTAATAATGTTATTTGTTTTACGTCCCATTAACTACTCTTTTACGGTTTTCGGAGACGCCGAGGTGCCGGAATTTAGTCCCTCAGGAGATTCTTGTACGTGCCAGTAAATCTACCGACACGGGACTGACGTATTTGAGCACCATCAAATACACCAGACTGAGCCAGGATCGAACCTGCCAAGTTGGGGTCAGAAGGCCAGCGCCTTAACCGTCTGAGCCACTCAGCCCGGCCAATATAGCCTAATACTTTTACCTTTATCGCTGCGCATGCATCTTCTCATTCCGTATCCTATATAGCTATCCGTGTCTTTCCCATATTCATCTCAAAATTCTTCTCTATCGATGAAAACAACAACAACAATAATAATAATAATAATAATAATAATAATAATAATAATAATGAAAAATCACAGCCTGTTTCCAGTTACTTCACAGGGTCAGGAATGGAATGAATGAAGCCCCTATCTAGCGTGGAGGATGGAAATTGTGCCGGCTGCCGAAGCCTGTCACGCTCCTCTGGGGCAACGACAGATGAAATGAAATTATATTAGAGAGTGTTTCTGGAATGGAAGATGACAAGGAAAACCGGAGTACCCGGAGAAAAATCTGTCCCGCCTCCAGTTTGTCCAGAAAAAATCTCACATGAAGTGGCCAGGATCTGAGCCACGGAACCCAGCTGTGAGAGGCCGGCGCACAGCCGTCTGAGCCACGGAAGCTCCCATTATTATTATTATAATAATCGTATGGCCTCAGCTACAGTGTGCAAGCATTTCGATTTCACTTCATCTGGCTGCTTGCTCGTCACTTTCGACGTTCCATTTTACTCTAGGCCTAATACATGGCAGAGCAAACAGAATCTCTCTTGGCAGTGTCTAATCAGTTTTGTCGGGTGAATACTAATTGTGTTATCAGAGACATTTCACATGCCGACATCGTACGGCATGGAGTGTCGAATGGACTGTTTTCCGCCCTTCAAAAATCCGACTACCTCTGCCGGGTTTGAACCTGCTATCTTGGGATCGATTCGGAGGGCGACACTCTAACACTGATCCACAGAAGGAACTAACAAGCCGTCTTTCATCAAATCTCGACAGAGACATGGTTACAGGAGCATAAATCAGTACTGATCACCTTCGTAATTTGTAAATAATTATGTAATTTTCTTCTTCAGCAATCAAGACTTCAGATAAATTCAAAGGACATAAAAGACTTATTTTCACCTTACATGCTTGTACTTCATTCCTCGACTCCCAGACCAGAGATGTGGAAATCCATCACACGGTGAGCGCTGTCCGTATCGAACTGATTGATGGGAGACGCTATTCGATAAACCACGATTCTCCAGCTGAGAGGTAATACAGTAATACGAGGCGGTTTTAGACGAGCACGAATCATATCATCGGATCCATGTTAAACTAACCATACATATATACATATAAGGGGCAGTCAAATGAAAACCGAACACCCGCCATAACACATATTCCGCGTGAAAGGACTACTCCACTATAAATAAATAAATAAATAAATAAATAAATAAATAAATAAATAAATAAATAAATAAATAAATAAATAAATAAATAAATTTGTTATATTCCTATACTAAAACATATATAATTAATGTTATTTCAATGAAGTAAACTCTCCCATTCCACTAATTTTAAATTAATACTTTCAAAACAATTCGAATCGCACGAACATCCTCTCAGTGTAAATGAGATGCTTCACTTTAAGCTTTATTTTGCATTCTAGATACTCTCTTTCCAGTACATCTACTGTTAGTGTGTAGAGATGGCTAAAAATAACGTAACAGTTAGTTCGTCACAGTTACATGCATGTCACTGTTACAAATGTAACGAGGACAAAAATAACAGGTTACCAAGTAACGACGACAGAATAATGTACTAGTGAAAACAATAACTGGGAAGTGGGAACTGTCACTAGTAGCAGCTTACAGACTCAGAATGTGACATTCGGAGTTCAGATAGTCTTCCAATGAGAGCGCTTTCGTAGGAGATATACACTACAATGTATTTTTTAAGTTTCTATTGTCATTTGGGAACTAAAGTGTAAACTGTTATAATATATTCAACTGTTCAGGGGTAATAGTTGACTCAGATATCGCGCAGGGCTACCTACATTATAATATAAGTCTCACCGGTATAATTTTTCTTGTACCATAAATAAATTAGTATGGTAACTTTCCATATTGATATTATAGATATCATATTATAGATAACAATATCATTACATTATTTTACTTAATCGATCCTCTTGTACCGGTTTGTGTCGACAGATCCTCATGTTTCCTTGTCTTTTATCGTTGATCCTCTAGATTTCAGCAGAGACGCAATGTTGTCTTCTCATTTCATCCGTTGTCTGCCTCTCGTTAACTTTATAGCAAATATGAATGCGTGTTTTGCTGCACAGACTTTCAACCGTGCAGTGATGCGTGCGCGCATGTGCGAGTGAATGAATGGGACTTCGCAACACAGCTGTAAGGAGATAAGCTTGAAGCCGTGAATAGGTTGTGACCAGGCTGTGACGAATAAAAGATGAGTCAAGTTGGACGTTATTTTTAACTGTTACTTTTCACGGTTACTTTCTTGTAGCAGTGACAAGTGTAGCAGTTACAGAAAAATAACCGTTTGTCACACCTCTGCTGGTGTGGTAGGAGAACTGCATAGTGACAACTCACAGCTGCACGCAGTTGTTGGGTTAGGTCTTTGTTGGTGCGCGGACTCGTCTGGTATTAGAGATGGGGGAGATTCTGAACGAGTGATTCATAATGAACGAATCATTGCACTGAACGACTGAATCATGATTCAGTGAACGAAATGAATCGACTCGTTTGTGAGTCGAAAGCTGAGTCGAGAGATGGCAGCCGCAACTCGTTCCTTGGTTCCTCGTTCGTTCTGATTCATATCGCCGAATCGGGTATCCACCATTTTTGAATCAATGACAACTTATGAAGAACGACTGTGTTATTTTTTATTTAACCTGAACTACAAGTCCGGTTCACAAGTCAAATACTCCTAACCTAACCTTACAGGAAAATACATTTTTAAAATAAGAAATGATCACGTCGTTTCAAGTCGCGTACTTCACGGAACTGTAATAGACACTCAACTTCCGGCTCGTTGCGAAATGTTAGGTTAAGTTTACTGCAAGGTTCCCGTTCCCGTTCTCGTTCTCTTGAACTACTGTGAACTAATGTGTGGATCATGACCGCAACAATTTTCATATCTACAACAAATTTCAAATTCGATTGTCGTATAATTTCGAATGGTAGTTTGGAAAGGATTAGTCAGACAGTTGTGTATCATTTTTCGACTGTAACCTCTAAAAAGGATATTACTCTTGTTAAAATGCTAGCAATTACCTTGAACATTTCACTTCTTGTAACTTGTAAAGCAGTAGCAGTTATAAAGAACATAACGGAATGGTTCATCTGAGTCCATGGTTTCTCGTTCGGCTCTCCGTTACGTGGTATTCGAATGAACGAATCAAATGAATGAATCATTTTGGTGAATCGTTTCAAATGAATCGGTTCTTCTAAGTGAATCAGATTCCCCATCTTTATCTGGTATGTTTTTACAGCTCTGGAAATGGAGGCAAGCAATGAAAAGTGGTTCGTTTTCTGGTGGCTGAGGGCGCTAGAGTAAGCACATCGCACGTCTGTTGTGTATGGCGAACACTATATGTCCATGACGAGTATGCACGAATAATATAGGGGATTCCAAGAAGCGCGCACATCACTGTAAGAAGATGGGCGTCCAGGAAAGGACCATTAAGCCATTTATCCTGATGTGGTAGGGCGGACTGATGGCCTTATATGGGAAAACCGACGAATCACGAAGGAAGAAATTCGTGTTCAGTTTGGCATTAGCCATTATCAAAGATCGCTTGCATTTCTGCAAAATTTGCGCGCAGTGGGTTCCGCATCAGCTAACAGAGGGACAAACGATTGGTAGAATGGTTATGAGTCTGTGGTGTACTGGTTAGGGTGATTAGCTGCCACCACCGGAGGCCTGGGTTCGATTCCAGGCTCTGCCACGAAATTTGAAAAGTGGTACGAGGCCTGGAACGGGGTTCACTCAGCCTCGGGAGGTCAACTGAGTAGAGGTGGGTTCGATTCCCACCTCAGCCATCCTGGAAGTGGTTTTCCGTGGTTTCCCATTTCTCCTCCAGGAAAATGCCGGGATGGTACATAACTTAAGGTCTCGGCCGCTTCCTTCCCTCTTCCTTGTCTATCCCTTCCAATCTTCCCGGCCCCCACCAAGGCCCCAGTTCAGCATAGCAGGTGAGGCCGCCTGGGCGAGGTACTGGTCATCCTCCCAAGTTGTATCCCCGACCCAATGTCTCACGCTCCAGGACACTGCCCTTCAGACGGTAGAGGTGGGATCCCTCGCTGAGTCCGAGGGAAAAGCCAACCCTGGGGGATAAACAGAAAGAATTCCATGGTCCCGTTGTAGCGGGTGTTCGCTTTTAATTTGACTGCCTCTTATAGACTGTTATGGCTTTCAGCGTTCAGTCTGCAAGCCTCTCTGCATTTATTAAACGACGCCACAGTCCTCTATTTGTAACCAGTTCTGCGGCATCGTTTAGTTGTATGCCTCTTATTTTTAAATCGTTAGAAACTGAGTCTAACCATCGTCGTCTTGGTCTCCCTCTCCTTGTCTTAACTTTCATTACAGATTTCATTATTCTCCTAAGTAACCTAGCCTCGTCCACTTGCCACACATGACTCCACCACCGAACCCGGTTTACGCGTCAGCTTAATAGATCGAGTTCATTCCTAATTTGACTTCCCTCCTCATTCCGAGTACCCTCCTGTCATTGTTCCCAAATGTTTGTACCAGAAATCATTCTCCCTACTTTCATGTCTGTTACTCCTAACTTATGAATAAGATATCCTTAGTCCTCCCAGCTTTTACTCCCGTAAAGAAGGCTTTGTCTCAAAAACAGAGCGGTGTAAAGGTAGTTTTGACCGAGAGCTGACTTCCTTCTTACAGAATGCTGTTGATCGCAACTGAGAGCTCACTGCATTAACTTTACTACACTTTGATCAGTAGCGATCGACCGATGGGGAGGGGGAGGGAGTGTTATAGTTTTACCAAATGATAGAACATAATGAAGGTGCTTGTGCGTGTGTGGTCCGCGCATGCGTGAGTGTCTTTATAAGGACACTGAAACAAGGGAATTATGATGATAATCAGATTGCAGTACGCTCCACAATCTTACATTAAAATACAGAACAAGAACAATATGATCAAGGTGAATCCGTTTAAGGGCTGTGAGCTTGCATCAGGGAGATAGTGGGTTCGAATTCCACTATCGTCAGCCCGGAAGTTGGTTTTCCGTGGTTTCCCATTTTCACACCAGGCGAATGCCGGGCCTGTACCTTAATTAAGGCCACGGCCGCTTCCTTCCCAATCCTAGCCCTTCCGTATCCCATCGCCGCCATAAGACCTATCTGTGTCGGTGCGACCTAAAGCAACTAGCAAAAAAGAAAAAAAAAAAAAAAATTAAAAATCCATCTTTTGGGGCTTCTTTGAAAATAGATTCAAGAAATCTGTTGGTTTTAAAATTATGTGTCTGTGAATGTACAAAATAGTCAACACGTTGAATCGACTTTCTCTTGTTTTTTGTCATTTTCTGTTTATTTCAATTTTTAAAAATTCCATGGGTGGGGGGAGGTTCTGACCCCTAGTGACCCCTCTCCCAACTTGGCTACGCTCCTGACCTTGATTCAATCTCACTTACTATACTACTGTTCCGGGAGAGCACACATCTTAAATACTTGAAATTATCAACCTGTTCCAGCTTTGTGTCTCCGATCTGACATTCAATTCTCTTGAGTGTAAAAGATTAATTGTTCATTGTAGACAGTTCCCAGCTCTATCGCACGTCACGGTAAATTTTCGAATCTATAGTTGTTGGTGAAGGGTGACTACGAACCCTTGCCCACCGACAATTTTCTTAAAGTAGCCATGGGAATGTAGCGAATATATCACATTCGAAAATTTGTGTTGCTATATCAATTCAAATGTTCACATTTATCGTGTAACAATGTAACTAATACTCCACCATCATGTATTTCAGGTACATGCTTTGCCTCTGCTTACGAAGGCCCTGCTGGAAACTAACTAACGTGCCACATTCGACATTTCGTATTAATAAGGGTAGTTAACCAGTTGACAATTCTCGATTAAAACTAGCGAACGTGTCGTTGAATTTCTGGGGTATCATCCCTGCCAACGAATCTCATTCTCGGAATCTCTACTTTAAATGTTCAGTGGATTGTTTACTACTCTGGAAATGTTGATAATACTTGGTACAATAGAAATCAAACTCAATCAATCAGTCACTACTGATCTGCATTTAGGACAGTAGCTCAGGTGGCAGATTCCCTATATGTTGTTTTCTTAGCCTTTTATTAAACGGTTGCAAAGAAATTGGAAATTTATTGAACGTCTTCCTTGGTAATTTATTTCAATCCCTAACTCCCCTTCCTATAAACGAATATTTGCCCCGATTTTTCCTCTTGAATTCCAACTTTATCTGCTGCAGTTTCCTCACTTGCCAGTAGACCATACCTGTTTTCCTACAATAATGAGAAGAAGAAGGAAAAAATAGATTCCATTTGAAATGCAAACTGGCTTAAGAAATGTATGTGATTTTGTCCTAAAAGAGTGCATCTGCTGATCCACTTTTCTTCCATTAAAACCACTCGTTAAAGCCGCTCGACTCTGCATAGATAAGATTTCCAACGTTTGATATAGTGTATATATTATTATTTATTATTGTCCGCCTCCGTAACGTAACGGTTAGTGTTATTAGCTGCCGTCCTCGGGGGCCCGGGCTCGATTCCCGGTACTGCCAGAAATTTAAGAGTGGCAGTAGGGCTGTTATGTGGTTGAAATGGTACATGCAGCTCACCTCCAATGGGGGTGTGCGTGAAAAGAGTTGCACCACCTCGGGATGAGGACACGAGTTTACCTTTTTTTATTATTATTATTGTGATTATACCGAGCGGAGTGGCCGAGCGTGTTAACGCGCTAAGACTATAGAATCAAGCTGTGTATTGGGGAGGCGCGTGAGATGGAAACCCGCCGTCGGCTTTCTTGAGAATGGTTCTCTGTGGATTCTAATTTTCTCTTCCAGGTAAATGCCGGGACAGTTCCTATACATAGGACTCAGCCGATTCCTTCCGCCTTCTTATCCAATTGCATTCATTATATCTTCGTTAGGTTATCAACTGAGGTTGCCGTCAGAAAGGGCATCCGACTGTAGAAACATGTCGTATCACTTCATCTCACGCCAACACCAAAACCATATTAAGAAAACGGGGCTAAGGAGTAGAAATACACACAATTATTATTATTATTATTATTATCATCATCATCATCATCATCTGTTTACCCTCCAGGTTCGGTTTTTCCCTCGGACGTAGCGGGGGATCCCACCTCTACCGCCTCAAGGGCAGTATCCTGGAGCTTCAGACTCTTGGTCGGGGGATACAACTGGGGAGTATGACCCGTACCTCGCCCAGGCGGCCTCACCTGCTATGCTGAACAGGGGCCTTGTGGAGGGATGGGAAGATTGGAAGGGATAGGCAAGGAAGAGGGAAGGAAGCGGCCGTGGCCTTAAGTTAGGTACCATCCCGGCATTCGCCTGGAGGAGAAGTGGGAAACCATGGAAAACCACTCCGAGGATGGCTGAGGTGGGAATCGAACCCACCTCTACTCAGTTGACCTCCCGAGGCTGAGTGGACCCCGTTCCAGCCCTCGTACCACTTTTCAAATTTCGTGGCAGAGCCGGGAATCGAACCCGGGCCTCCGGGGGTGGCAGCTAATCACGCTAACCACTACACCACAGAGGCGGACATTATTATTATTATTATTATTATTATTATTATTATTATTATTATTATTATTATTATTATTATTTAATCCGCCTCCGTAGCGTAACGGTTAGTGTTATTAGCTGCCGTCCCCGGGGGCCCGGGTTCGATTCCCGGTACTGCCAGAAATTTAAGAATGGCAGGAGGGCTGGTACGTGGTTGAAATGGTACATGCAGCTCACCTCCAATGGGGGTGTGCCTGAAAAGAGCTGCACCACCTCGGGATGAGGACACGAGTGTGCATTATTATTACTATTTAATTGTTAATTGGAGCCTCCGTGGCTCAGGCCGCAGCGCATCGGCCTTTCTCACCCCTCTGTTCCGAATTTCAGTTCCCGGTGACTCAATGTGGGATTTGTGCTGGACATAGCAAAGGTGGGACTGGTTTGTCTCCGGGTACTCCATTTTTCCCTGTCATCTTTCTTTCCAGCAACACTCTCCAACATCATTTCATTTCATCTGTCAGTCATTAATCATTGCTCCAGAGGAGTGCGACGGGTTTCAGCAGCCGGCACAATTCCAATATGTTACTCGCCGTTAGACGGGGGCTTAATTCATTTCATCCCTGACCCAGTCGAATGACTGGACAAAGGCTATGGATTTTCGTTATTATGAAGATAGGGAACATTTCCATGTTCCCACGAGGAATAATGCAACTACGGCAATGAGAGCTTATAAATGTGCCCCGCCTGCATCTATACTATATAGCACAGTATCACAATATTCTTATGAACTGGTCATCGGTGGGTAGCGGTATCCTGGCATTCGGTAATTTGGAGAGCCACAAAGTTTGGTAAAACAATATAGCACTGCTTTGAAACAATGATCAGAAACAACTTTGAATAGAATGTACAGTATTATGAAAACAACGCAGTGGGAAACGTTAAAGTTAACAGAAATGTCTACATGCAACCGGAAATTAAATACTATAACACACAGGGACTGAAGTTATGTAATTATTTATGATCGCACTTTTACTACAGTTATAAAGTGAAATGAAAGGGAACGTTTACATTTTAGCGTGAAATGGAATAGCAGAGAATAGGAAAATATATACGCAGTATTATTTTGTAGCACATAGATTAAAAGGTGAATAGCAAAGTCGTTTGAATGTGAACTACGATAGAAAGCATCTCACATTGAACGAAGTCTGAAAGTGCAATTACATTGTAATGTATTGTATATCATAACTAGAAATTCACGTCAACTTTTACCTTTTTATATGTATCATAGTAAGAGAAGGGACGAAATACTGACCTTATTTTTCTAATACGGCCTCAAGTGTGTTCAGAAAGAGATTTGGGTTATTTTGTCCTTACAGTTTATAACCATCATTCAGTTTTAGCTTCAAATATGGCATACATTAAGTTATGGTTCAGTGGAAGTTCTTTTTTTTATACATACATTTTGATTATAGTCTGTTATGCCTTTCAGCGTTCAGTCTGCAAGCCTGTGTGAATTTACTAAACGCTGCCACAATACTCTACTTGTAACTAGCTCTGTGGCTTCGTTTATTTCTATACCTCTTATCTTTAAATCGTTAGAAACTGAGTCTAACGATTGTCATCTTAGTCTTCCTCTACTTCTCTTACCCTCTATGACCGAATCCATTATTCTCCTATGTAACCTATCCTCCTCTGTTCGCCTCACATGACCCTACCACCGAAACCGGTCTATATATGCAGCTTCTCAGTCGCTTTCAACTCTAACCCTAACTTAGCCTTTATCTACTCATTCCGAATACCCTCCTGCCAGTGTTTCTACTTTCTTGTACCAGTGATAATTCTGGCAGCATCTCTCTTCTCTTCTTTCGTTTCACCCTCTTTGGAATCAACCACTTCTTTGAGTGTTGTTCTTTTCTTAGTGCCCAGTATTTCTTCATTATTTTTCTGATCTTCCTAGGTAATAGGTTTGGCTTTTAACGTAGATTTGTCTTGGAACCTTAAATTTTCGTCTTTAGTTATTACTTTAGCTGCTCGATCAAATAGTGAATTTTCTGTAATTTTTAGTTCTACTAGGTTTTTATCAATTTCTTTGAACCAGCTGGGTCTTGTTTTTGCGGTTACGGAAGAAGTTTGGCAGTATATTTTACTAATTTTTAAAATAATTAATATACGGAATGTCGTCTCCAAATAGCCACCACGGCTACCGTCTTATCTATCAAAGTTCTGCACAACGCTATCTGAATTAACGTAAATAATTCAATTTAGCGCTTCATTATGCAAGGAAGTGTTGTTGGATATGTGGATCATGGGAAGATGTATTACTTCAGTACGATCAACTGCTCACCTAGGCCTACACATTTTTAACATATAGCAGCAACATTAAAGCGAGCCTTCATAACGTCGCTGTTACAGCATAACCTTGTATCTCCCAGTGTTCTTCCTATCCATTATTTTCTTATTTTATTTTTATTTTCCTGAAGACTGGTCGCGCCTCCCAGCCGCATATTGATAGACAGTCCATCAGAACAAGTTTCGTTGAGTTCATTTTCCTGTAAGAACGTGTAAAGGAAAATGAACCTTACTGTACCGTACTATAGGAATGTATGTTTGCATGACATATTTACCCGCTCCTAGAGTATCATGCATTTAGGTTCATTTTCCTTTACACAGGCGCATAGGAAAGTGAACGAAAATTTTTCTAATAGATTGTGTATATCAATATGTGGCTGGGAGTCGTGAGCAGTTTTAAGGGAAATAATGGATAAGAAGAGCATTGTCACATTCGCGCTTTTGGCATAGAAGCAACGATATGTAGATATGTAGTCAATCGGTACAATTTCAGTTGTGTTCATTCTCCTATGCTAATGTCTAAAGGAAAATGAATCTTAAATACTTGATACTGTACGAGTGCGTAAATACGTCATGCAATCATACATTCCTACAGGGCGGCACGGATAACCATAGGAAAATGAACACATCGAACGTTTTTCTGGTGACCTACATGTCCATATGTGATTGGGAGGCCGGACCAGTCTTAAGGAAAATAAAAATAAAGTAAGAAAACAATGGATCGGAAGAGCATTGGGAGATGCAAGGTTTTGTTGTAACAGCAACGATAAGTTTCAGCATTTTACGCCTTATAACTAGGAATGTGATTTAAATATCTAACACGCCATAGGAGACCACGGGTTATTTTACTCGTTCTTCTTCTTCTTAATCTGTTTATCCTCCAGGTTCGGTTTTTCCCTCCGACTCAGCGAGGGATTCCACCTCTACCGCCTCAAAGGCAGTGTCATGAGCTTCAGACTCTAGGTAGGGGATACAACAGAGGAGGATGACCAGTACCTCGCCCAGGCGGCCTTACCTGCTATGCTGAACAGGGGCCTTGGTGGGGGATGGGAAGATTGGAAGGGATAGACAGGGTAGAGGGAAGGAAGCGGCCGTGGCCTTAAGTTAGGTACCATCACGGCATTTGCCTGGAGGAGAAGTGGGAAACCACGGAAAACCGCTTCCAGGATGGCTGAGGTGGGAATCGAACCCACCTCTACTCAGTTGACCTCCCGAGGCTGAGTGGACCCCGTTAGAGCCCTCGTACCTCTTTTCAAATTTCGTGGCCGAGCCTGGAATCGAACCCGGGCCTCTGGGGGTGGCAGCTAATCACACTAACCACTACACCACAGAGGCGGACTATTTTAATTGTTACTAAAAGGAATGTGCACAGAATGGATGGTAAGTTAGTACTGAATCCCACGAATAGAATAGACAGTGAATATCGTCAAGAACCGTCCTTCAACAACATCTCAATCATATGCTGAAAGACATGTCGGATATGTAAATATATTGTAGATCGTATCTATGAACTTCGAAGGATTATTGGGGGTCTTTAGTACGTGTGAGACAGATGTTAACTCTACAGCAGATCATTGACTGAGTGTTTTCCTATATGGTTATTCGGTAGAAAATAATCGGTAAGTGCCGGGTCTTGTGTAAACTATTTTAAAGAGAGTGCATTTTGAGTTCTAACATAGGAGTAGAATAGGAAATTTTGAATCTGATAAAACTTGAAAAAAGTGCTTTTTCGATATCATCGCTGCTATGCCAAAAGCACGAATGAATACATACTGTTTCTATCTATTATTTCCCTTAAGGCTGGTCGCTACATATCAATACGCAGTCCATCAGAACAATTTTCGTTGAGTTCATTTCCCTATGTGCGTGTGGAAGGAAAATGAACTCTACGAGTGGGTAAATAAGTAATGAAAAAAATGAAATGGAGTGCCGGGAGCGTCCGAGGACAAGTTCGGCTCGACAGGTGCAGGTCTTTTGATTTGACGCCCGTATGCGACCTGCGCGTCGTGGTGAGGATGAAATGATGATGAACACGACACATACACCCTTCCGGGAATCGAACCCGGGACCTCTGGGACCAAAGGCCAGCCATGGAGCCATGCAAACATACATTCCTACAGTACGGTAGAGCCAGGTTCATAAACGCACATAGAAAAATGAACTCAAGGAAAATATTGTTCCAATGGAGTGCATATCAATATGTGGCTGAGAGGCGTGACCAGTCTTGAGGGAAATAATGGATAGGAAGAGCATTATGACATTAGTGGTTTTGGCACCGCAGCGATGAATTATCATTTTTATAATTTTAAATGTTTAAGGTACAGTGGCCTGATACTTCGCTCAATATTTTCATGTTAGGGATATGTCCGGCTCCATGGCTAAATGGTTAGCTTGCTGGCCTTTGGCCACAGGGGTCCCGGGTTCGATTCCCGGCAGGGTCGGGAATTCTAACCTTCATTGGTTAATTTCGCTGACACGGGGGCTGGGTGTATGTGTCGTCTTCATCATCATTTCATCCTCATCACGACGGGCAGGTCTCCTACGGGAGTCAAATAAAAAGACCTGCATCTGGCGAGCCGAACTTGTCCTCGGACACTCCCGGCACTAAAAGCCATACGCCATTTCATGTTAGGGATATACTGATTTTCAAAACTATTTCCAAAGGAATAGATACTCATATGAACTAGAAGTGTTACGTCATGAGAAATAAATAGCTTTGAAGTAATACACAGTAACAATAAAGGAATGGCGCCGCCATCAATTCGCAAAGCATGGGCTATCTCAAAGATGCTATCCATTTGGGAGGTAAATAATAATAATAATAATAATAATAATAATAATACTTTTTTCATCCCGAGATGCTTTATACTATCGAGTAGACGTTCTTCATATCAGATCTGACATATAGATGAAGTGAATAGATCGAATTAAGATTACATAAAAATCTGTCCTGTTTGAACAAGACAGATTTCAATCAAATTCTTCATATTGCATGATCATATTACAGTTGAGAAAATTATAAAGTGTTCAACAGGTAAGTAAGTATTAGAATATAAAACTTACAGTCGTGTTGGTGCTGGTAGTACTTGGGCGATGGTGTTGCCCTCTTCCGGCAGGAGATGATGTCGAAGATGCCGCTGCAATCCTTGTTTCAGGAGGACCTCCTCCATTTCGAACACTGATCTCCAGGTAATTTGGTGTCTCCAAATGCGACTGAGCTCTTCTTTCCTCCAACACTATCTTGCGAGCTGCTCTGAAGATCTTATAATACACCACAATCATCACTGTTAAAGGGATGTAGAACGATCCTAGCGTCGCATAAATCTGATAACCGAAATTTTGACAGACAATACATTGATGGTCACCGTCTTCATCTACATGTTCGTTCCCTAAGATGAGTAAAGGGGGCAAACTTATACACGCAGCTCCTAACCAGACTAGGGAAACACAGGCAATCATACGACGAGGCGTTCGCTTTACACCATATTCTAAAGGTTTAGTAATTGCATAATATCTATCCACACTAATCATACACAGATTTAAAATAGATGCTGTACAGGAAAGCACATCGAAGGAGACCCAAAGGTCACAAAGCACAGGTCCGAAGCTCCAAACCCCAAGTATTTCGTACAAAAGGGCCATGGGCATCACCAAAAGGGCGACACAAAGGTCTGATACTGCTAAAGAAACTAACAGGTAGTTGCACGGCCTCCGTAGCTTCCTCACAAGGCACACCGCAACACACACGAGGATATTCCCCACCACGGTGCCTATGATAACACATAGCAGCACCAGGGCAATTATTACAGCTTCAACCGATGTGTATGGTGAGTGATCGCCGGGAAAACTTGGGAACCCGAATGGTTCACTTGTAGTAGTGGACAGCGGCGGTGAAAAAGATACGTTCGCCTCCATACGACCTTCTGGCTCCAGCACCCGGCTTATCTATCAACAGCTGACCGGCCCTTACACGCCTAAAGGAAACTCAGAACCCTCGAAGCATTTCAATGTTAACAATTTCACAGTGACTCTATGAAGAACATCAAGAGTTGAACATCGAAGGAAAACTTCACTATTTCAAATCTTAATATGTAAATACTAGACGAACAAACGTTTATAAAGCTTTCAGTTCTTATAAGGTAGTAGCATGTACGAATACGGATGTTTTCAGATTCAACACCACCATGTCAGTACCTAAAACAAATTTCTCAGATCGAGATCGTTCACCGCACCTAAAGTTCATATTTTTTTAAAAAACATTAAAAAATATTCTTATGTTAGCATGTATTCGTATGGTTTACAGGTGACGAAACGTATTCAAATATTAATTTGTCGTAGTGTTGCATCCTTTTTAAAAGAGCCTGATTAGCCTGTCAGATTGCCAGTTACTATATTGCAATAGTAAAACCCCAGTAAAACTTAAACCATTGGGGATAAAAGCAGTAGCATTGCACTTATTAACATAGTTCTTAGAGAGTATATTTTAATTCCAGAACACGGTTTTCAAAACTAATATTAATTATCATCACAAGTGAATTTCACACCCTTGCAAGACTCATCGACGTTCAAGAGGGGCAAGTTTCTGTGCTTTAAGCCGAGGTAAAGGGATTTGCGCACACGCACGCACTGGACGATGAGGAAATTTAGTTTAGATCAGAAATTAATTAAAAATGTCCTTTAGTTTCTTTATAAATAGGCACACTGAGCAATAAGTATAATACCATTTGCTACTGAAAAATTCTAATGAGGTATTATCAGTAATTTTAAGAGAATATATTCTCGAGGTAAACACATTCGTGAACGATAGTCGTCATTTTGTGTGTTGGCGTCGTGTATTTATCTGCCGCAAGGTATCCACAGACACAAATACCCACGTTTCAGTGGTCCAACATAAACAGGGTTAATCTTAGCTTGAACACGCAGTACCTGTGCTGACAAGCAAGGTTACAACGTCTGAAAGGTACTATTGTATTCTTTTATAAGAGATGCTTTGCCTATTTTGTCATACACATAGATATTCCACTAGACAGTTTAGAAGGGTGGGAGTAATTCTTCCATAATTCACTGCGAATCTGAAGGTAATTTAATCTTCACTACCACAATAAAATAGAATGCACTTCTTCACGATCTTTTTATTCTTACACAATAATGGGTTTTTGTTACCACACTTTATTTTGGTCAATGACTTTTTATTAGGGGTAAATAGCACTCGTTCCCTCAACGGGTTCGGTAGTCGCGACGCCGGGCACCCCGACGCGCGGAACAGCGAAGATCGAGCCAGCGAGGCGGGAACAACCGCTGGGTTGTGCCGCGCGCGGTCTACTGGACAGGCCCGCGCTGCGAGCCCGCGCACGTCGTGACGTCATCACCCCACTCTTCCAGGCCGGCTCAGTGGAGGGGAGAGCTAATTGACTACCTCACACCGGGATATTACAGGTCCGACCTTAGCCAAGGCATTCCTGGTCGAATATCCCTCAATCCAGCCAACCTATCGGGATGCGAAATCGATTGTGACGAAGGAGACGGGATGGTAATTCCTTAGGGAGCTTTGCAAATCATTCGTATGTAGGTGGTAATCTTTATTTGCGATCTAAGCTTGCTGTTTCATCGACCTATTACAAGAGGAAGTCTAGACGCTATCCAACCTTTCCTCTTATTTTATTAAACATAAATGCAATTACCGCATTGTCTGCTCTCTGTAGTTCAGTTCCATATTTTGTGTATATCCCCGGACGAAGGAAACAGAAAAATACCTTTTCTTGCTAGGCGCGCCCTTAACCGCACGGCCAAGACGCCCGGTCAAAGAGAAATAAAATAATTCCCGACATCTAGATGTGCCCATCATATAAAACATTAGAATAGTGTAATGATCTTTTACGTACCATAATTCGAAGTTGTTATCGAGGTAAGCATGGTGTTAATGAAGAACTACTGTTTCGGTTTTCGAAGATGCTGATTTGTTAAATATTGTCCCGTAGGAGTTCCAACGGTAAATCTACCGACCCGAGACGTATTTCAGCACGTTCAAATATTACCGAACTATACCGGGATCGAACCCGCCAACTCGGCCAGAGAAGGACAGTGCTTTACCTTTAAGAGACTCAGCGCAGCAGGTTAACTCCATACGCACTTAGCTTACACGCTAATGCCATGCTGTTGGTGTATTGGCAATATATCGATGACCCAGAATGCAAGGGTTACAATAATTCAAATCCACTATTTTTTGGGAGAAAACTTTAAACTTTTAGCAGTTTACAATCATTGCCTCTCAAAAATACACTTGTTACACAATTTTTATGAGAACTGGTGTGTGCATAGTTCTTACATGATTTATTATAATCTGGAAAAGAGTTAGGCCAACAACTCAAAATGACCCTTTCGAATTAAGCAAAGCGACTAACGTTAAAACATTAAAACCTGTTAGATATTTTGTTGTAACACTTTCGAAAGTTGTAGAGACCAAAATACGATATGCATCTCAAAAATGCATTTTTTAAATGTAACCCTTTCGTTCTCAGTCATCGATATTATGTAGGATTAATTATTGTTGCATTTATTTTTTCTGCTTCCTTCTTTCTTACTCCGTTTACCCTCCAGGGTTGTTTCTTCCCTCGGACTCAGCGAGGGATCCCACCTCTACCGCCTGAAGGGTAGTGTCCTGGAGCAAGGGACTTTGGGTGGGGGATACAACTGGGGAGGAGTACCAGTACCTCACCCAGGCCGCCTCACGTCCTATGATGAAGAGGGGCCTTGTAGGTGGATGGGAAGATTAGGGGGATAGACAAGGAGGAGGGAAGGGAGCGACCGTACCATCCAGGTATTTGCCAGGAGAAAAGGTTGGAAACCACGGAAAGACACTTCGAGAATGGCTGAAATGGGTATCGAAACCCGCTCTACTCAGTTTACCTCCCGAGGCTGAGTGGACCTCGTTTCAATCTGGCGTCCTATGCTAACTCCTACTTTCTCATCCACTTCTAAAGTCTTCCTTATCAGATACAAATTGTGAATAAGTATTATCTGTTATAAAATGTACTTTTCAGATATTTTCTTATTGTATTTAAACTCTATTTATTTCGGCAGACTTAAAAAACTCACAGTTATAGAAAAACGTGTTACGGTATATGTATAAGCCGACCATCGCCAGTTCACTTGTAGGTGCGTCAAATGCTGCTTGATATATTGATTAGTGTACAAGGAAAGAGTAGAGATAGAAAAACACTGGGTTTTTGTACTATTACCTGACATATACAGCATTGAAGAGTACACTGTGTATGACTAGGAGAGTGCATGGCGAGCATGTTCACATAGTGACTGAGGGGTGATGACGTCATAGGGTGTTAGAGACAGGGAATTAATATCCAAAAACAAAGTCCAAATGTTTGCTACTGCGCATGTGCGACTAATTTAGTTATTTAACATATCACCGTGGACAATAAAAATGATCGTAAGTCATAAGTATGACGCCACACAACCCCTTTGTTCCTCTATAGACAGCACATGTGGGACATCGGAGAGAATGTGACGTGAGGTAGGGCCGCCAACCCTTACTCGCGGTCCTTACAAGCTTGTGTTCATCTAAATATGCACATATGCGAGGCTCATAATGGATTATTGAAATAAAAGCTTAACCATGTCGAATAAACATTGTGAAATTTGAAAGTAAAATTCTTCGAGAATAGTTTATTGATTTTCTTCGTCAATAAACAGTTAAGTAGTCTCGTTGGAGGTTGAAGGGAATCGCCAAGTGGTTATGTCCGTTAAGTTGGTACTTCTTGTGCGTATGTGTGTATCGAAGTTGCAGGGGCGGTAACCTGCAGCCATTACCACGTGGTCGTGATACTGGTGCCATTACTGTCAATTCAAGTATTGATATTCATTTAATTAATGGCTCGTATATGCTTATTGTGCGGTATTGTGTAGTTAACTATGTAAGGAATGATTCGTTCATACAAGGTGTTTAATTGCGTATCAAAGTGCGATGAAACTAACCTCGAGTGCTTTCAAATTAATGCTGGCTGGCTTCGTAGATTATGTCAGCAGTACGTACAATGGATACCAAAATAACATTCTCTATTAATCTGTGAGTACCATTTCAACACACTACGTCCTATTCTTGCTACTGTGTGAACTTGCAATGTAATGTAGCCTCCATTTTAATTTTCCTGTGTAAGTAATAACACTTATTTTTTGGGTGGATCGGTAGGTCACTGGCAAACATTAAGGTAACTTCTATCCTCATTGCTGCTTCGGTTATAGTTCCATATGGCTCGTACGTGCTTTTCTCATAAATTCTCGTAAATTGGAAACCGTAAATTGCTCCATAATGATCGGGCGCTCAAGCGGTAGTGAAGCGAACTCTGATGTTTTCTTCCTTTGTTTTTAATTTCCAGTATTTTAATGGTTCATTGTGATTTCTATGGTGAATTTGTATCTGTGAAGTGATCATTTTCTTCTCTAACCCATGGTGTGCTTTCATGGAAATTGTAATGTCAGAAGTGACGTAATAGTTTCATCATGGCTGACCTTCAACAAATTGAAGGGATGAACTGTGACTCATAAACATGGTTACCATAGCAGACGAGTCGTAGTGCTTGGAAAATATTTGCATTTAAGAATTACAAATGGCGAAAACCATAATTCTCGCGCTTAATTTCCTTCTTTCGACATAGTAGAATTCGTCCTTTAGGTTGAACATTTTTGAGACACGAATTGGAGATAGTCGGCTTATGTATCGGACCCAGAAAACGGAAGTGGTCTGCATATTGGAACTAGAACTAGTATCCGTTATCGACGTACAAAAAATGTTTGTTGAATCGTCAGATTGCAGTCTGGTTGGATTTCTAGCAGCTACACCATCAGCTGTTGTGAATAGCCTAGGTGTCTTCACTGAAGAGGTGTACTAAGGAACTGAATAGTGAGTTAGTCTCCCGTAGCTCTTCTCACTGAGCCAGGCAACTTACGCAGTGGCGTAAATACGAAATTTCTTTGGGGGCGGGATAATAATAATAATAATAATAATAATAATAATAATAATGATAATAATAATAATAATAATAATAATAATAATAATAATAATAATTGTACCGGGTGGTACACCTCCACGCCGCTAATTTAAATGCGCGCCAGTTAAAACTCCTCTGCTGGAGGAAGTCTGAACTTTATTGACGTTATTCATTTTCTACCTTCTCAGAAGATGTCACTACCTGTAAATTTTGGAGTTTTAGAACTGTGTCACTTTTGATGTGTTTTTGTTTCGCTTGAAGTAAGAAGTGTGAACTTTCTCTTCTAGAGGACACTACTGAAGATCTACAATAGTGCAACCTAGTGCGGAGTCAAAGAACTATTTTTTTGGAGAAAATTTAATTTCAAGAGTTTGTTCTTTGTTAAATTTCTTTCTGTCATTGTTTAAGTTGGCAATATTTACCCCTTTCTTCCCCTTGTTATGAATGTATCCAATCCCGAATTTCTTCTATTAATTTCTGACCAATCTGGTGTATCTTCCCCCAACTTGAATCTGTTGCGGGGTCCTACCCAATAAACAGTTTGTGGGAGGGTGTTTTCTTTCCCCTAACGCCTAGAACCTTCCGCGAGAGGATATAAACTGCTGATTTTCGGGTCTCCGGGCCACTTGTGTTCCATCTTTCAGTGTGTTAAGTACATAGCAGGGGGCGGGAAGCGCCTCTTTCTTCGGCAGCGGTCAACAACAAGGTAATGGCCGATTAATAACTTCTTTCTTTGCTAGCTCAGCAGTTTAACTTTCGGGGCGGGTTCTAAGCGTTCAACCATGTAACCTTTTCCTAAAATGTAACTACTCTTTTCATATATTCTCTTTTAAAACGACATATCGGGATAGAGAGTGCTTAACCCTCTCGAGCTCCCACTCACATCGTCCTGAGGTGAACTTATTTTTCTCAACCAATTCTTCCGTAATGTAATGTAAATTGCTATTAAGTCACCTCTGTAGTATGGGATTAGCCCTTGTATTAACGGCCTAGTGCCAAGTAGGTCTTAAGCAAAGTGTATTAGGAGTGCAAGTTCGCCTCCTCTCAAATTGTATTTTAGAGGTCATGTATTAATCTTCTTGTTATTTAACAGACCTCAGTAGGTTGGGTATTTTGCCCCTGTGTATATGTCCTTTGAGGACGGCTTAAAGGTGGAGTTCGGAGTGGCCTATGATAGGCTTGTATTTTAGGGGGAAGTTGCCCTTTTTGAAAATTGTGTTTCTGCCTCAAGGAGGCTTTTGGATGTAATTGGAAGCAGATGTTTCTGGCATGTTTGGGGGTTTTCGGCCCCTTTGTTGTATGGTGTTCATTGTAAGGTTGGGCTCATTGCTCAAGAATTATGTTTCTGACTTTTGAAGCCCCAAATGGGGTACCTATGTAAATGTATTTGTCAATCGTGTTTCGGCTACTAAGTACCTGTTCTATTTGTTGTTACCTAATTTTGAAAAGAAAATATAACCTGGTTAAATTTTAAAATTAATTTCACTTTAGTAGCTTGAGACCCATTCACCACCCAGCACCTTCTTTCATGCATAACTACCACCAAAACACGGTAACAAGTGGTAGCAGAGCGTGGTTGAATGGGTCTCAATTTAGCCCCTTTTGACGGCTAAATATTGTTTGTTCCGAACTCTAACCATTTTCTCAGTTGCTGGAATTTTTTGACCTTTTCAAAATTGGTCTGTCATCATGCCCGGCCCTCGCGATGTTCTCCTTCTTAACTATTTGCGCAAGGAGGAGTTGATCTATGAATTAACTATCAGAAATGTGCAATCTGGAGGCACGGTTGCAATAGACACTAACAAGCTTAGAGAGTCCCTGGATTTGCCCATTTCCATCCCCAATTTGGGAGAGAAAGAAATTGACGATTCTCTTTCCACGATCACGGAGAATGTTACTGGGCTAGCTTCTGTAGTTAGTTTTTTTGATGAAAATGATCCGTCTCCGAATCAAATTAAGCGTGTGCAAGGCAGGCTATATCATTTTTCGAATAGGGTTAACGATCTGTTGTCTCTAAAACTGAATGACGTTCAGAGGAAGGAAGCTAGTAAGCTCCTGGAAAATATTTCCGAATTATCTAGTAAGGTCACTCAATTGTTAACTGGGGAAGTTCCTCCCAAATCTGATCAGCCCACCATAGTGAATGTAGGTAGCGAGGAAGAACCTGCTAAGGGAGAAGTAAATAGGAAAACCATCGCTGCTCAAACTATCTCTGCCCCATTGGACAACGAGTCTGAACGCCGTGCATCAGTTGTTTACCTAATTCTTTTTAAAAATAATTTAAAAGACCTCCAGGAGGCACGCCTGACAGGGCTTAAACGGATATTAGTCTTTGCAGGAAATTCTGTCATGCATGGATATAGCTTTTGTGCGGAGGCTCTGCCTCTTTCCTTCTTGTTTAGTGTATTTTCATATTCTCTTCTCCGGTTTGTAGCACAAGCTGTATTGCAGTATTCTTTCATATATATTTTACTCCAAGCTATGAAGACTGTGGTTAGAGAGAGAGAGAAGTTTCGAAAGTACAGGCTCAGTTTAACACTGAAAAGCAGGAAGTTTGTTTTCTGTAAACTTCCCTTCTCATAGCCTCTTGTGCTTTCAACTCACGTTGTGGGAGTTTATAAAACTGCATGGCTGTATATATTATTGGAGACGTGGTTAAAAATAACGTCAAGATAGAAAAAATCAAAGCGTATCACTGAATTTCCGAAAAGCACACATGACTGGACTTAAATGAACAATGGTCTTTGCAGGGAATTGTCGAATGCATGGATATAGACTTGCTACTATTGGAAATCCCAGAATACTAGCTCAGACATGTCATGTAATAGGAATAATTCATATAGGAATGAAATAATAAGGGTTAGGCGCATAAAATGAATACATTTATAAATCCGTTGCTGATTGATGAAATAAGGTTCAAGCTAACATTTCACTAGAAAACAACTGAATTATTATGCCACGCCCCTGATAGAATTACATTATTAAGTTGCTAATTTTATGATTTAATATTGACAGCTATTAGTACCGTGTGCTCTGTATCATCTTAGACGGTGAAGAACAGGGGCATAACCTTAGGACCTTGAGGGCCTGCAATGTAGGTACGAAAATCGTCAGATCGGATCACGACGAAATATTTTTTCTTAAAAATTGTAAATAGAGGAATTACCAGGCAAAAAACCTACACCAAATTATTAAAAAATAATTACAGCAATGAAATTTGATACCAAACTATCATATTTTAGTCAGAAATTAATACTTAGTTGATGTATAGAATAATTTATCTAAGATCGTATTATGCACAAAATTTGGTTATCATTTAACTGTTTATAATTTAACTGGTTATCATTTAACCGTTTTCACACACTTACTCGAGAATAATGTATAATTCCAATAATAACTTGGTGTAGTAACAATCAGTGAACTGAGTTCCAAACGAGCTCTCTTTGCGGGAAAGGCAATGTACTTAAACCAGCCTTATCAGTTGTGCGGTTTTTTTTCAAAATTGATTTTAACAGTTTTTGATTTAAATTTGTTCGTATGTTTTTCTGGGTTATAATCGAATACTTTATTACAACTGTGACTTCAGTGTCGCTTACAGAGTATAGATCTGTAGTTACTAATAAATGAAACCAACTTTAAGTGCGAATATCTAAGTGGTGTACGGTTGCATTTGCAGTTCAGCGACTTAGTCGTAAACCACGGAGGCAATCAAATAAAACCTTCTAAAATACTTTTTTTATTAATCTGATAAATAATTTAACAATACGTCTAAAACTCTTACAATAATGAATAATCCCTTTTTTCATACAATTAGGCAGTATATTGCATTAACTGTACTTAGTGCAATTACCTTTATATTCGGTATTCATAGTTTTAATACTCATTTGAATTTCCCAAATTTTTATTTTGGAAGGCGGGCCCGTATCGCGCTTCTAGTGAGGTAACAATCTCCGTAGTGGAAATAAAATATTTATTGCATTTATATTAGCGGAGAAAGAAAACAGGACCCCTCGAAAATCTTCCAAGAATGGAACTGAGATTATATTCGGAAAATCACCTAGGGAACTTTTATGAATGAACATCGTTTTAACACAATCTGAGGTATCTTACTGATCATCGACATGCTCCAGTGTTGAGAAATAAAATTTTATACCACCACATCATAAAAATAGGCCGAGTGGCCGACAGACCGTCAACGAACCTACCGGTTACCATTGCAACTTCTAAGTAGTAACATAGGTTAATGACATTTTCTTCAATATTCCTGTAAACTCATGGTTGCTCCTTGCGTAGAATGCGAGAGAGACTTCATGCTGCCATTCTGCGGGATATTTGCGAATGCCTTTGCAGGTTACAATCGTCGTGTTTGTTACCATTTGAACAGTACAGCGGAGTGTAGCCCATGATTTCATACCGTAAGGTGTTTTCTGGCAATTGCTATACATTTTACTGCATTTCTCTTCTACTTCTGTTTTGCGCTTTAATTTATTGCCTCTGTCTTGCATCTTTAGACTTAAGTAATAACACAATAGGTCATCCTCTTATCTGTATACCTAAGAATCCCTACGCCTAAATTTCTCCTCTGTTTCTGCCTTCTTATGTCCTAACTCACACCATCACAATCTAATGAAGGGCATTTCATTTTAGAATTCATCCGTAGTATTTACATAGGCCGCCGGCCCCGTGGTGTAGGGGTAGCGTGCCTGCCTCTTACCCGGAGGCCCCGGGTTCGATTCCCGGCCAGGTCAGGGATTTTTATCTGGACCTGAGGGCTGGTTCGAGGTCCACTCAGCCTACGTGATTAGAATTGAGGAGCTATCTGACGGTGAGATAGCGGCCCAGGTCTAGGAAGCCAAGAATAACGGCCGAGAGGATCCGTCGTGCTGACCACACGACACCTCGTAATCTGCAGGCCTTCGGGCTGAGCAGCGGTCGCTTGGTAGGCCAAGGCCCTTCAAGGGCTGTAGTGCCATGGGGTTTGGGGTTTACATAGGCCTATTTGTGTCATCCGGCTGTTTTCAGTTATAATCTTATTTTCTATTAATTTCAACTTTCTTAACTGTAATCATTTCTTCCTTAAATACTCCGTATGCATGCGAATGCTATCCAGAAATCTGGACACGCTTTCCTTTGAGGAAAAAATTGCAAGCTGTTTAAATGTATAACATTCTGGTCCCGGAATATATCGAAATATGGAGGCGATTTCTATGATAGTGCAGACCTTCGTTTCGGGATGCACAATCGCCTTTCAGTTTGGAGAGATCTACAGCTTTGGTCCTATTACATATTGTCGTATCTCGATCCATTATACGTTAAATAGAGCTCCATTACTCAATATCTTATCGTTTGGCACACTTATACGAAAGATAGAATCATCAAATGCAGTACGCACATTGACACGACCAGTGGTCATATGTTAGCTAAATTTTATGATTCCAGCTACTGCATAAGTATCCGAAGAATAAAGTAATGTGTGGAAACTGCACCCAAAATTCACCATATGTAATGTTTCTAACTCAATGTAACCCATAAATATAGGAGATATGACGAAATGTCACAGGACCAACCATGTAAAACACTAAATGAGGCGTCTGATGGCGGGATCCGTTTGTTGATATGATCTATCGTTTAAAGTCAGTAAATCTCGAAATGAAGGTCTGCACTTATAAACGTGCCCATGCTTATCTATATACATAAAGTTCTAACGGGTCCGCTGTCTGCGATTTCGTTTATTTGGCCAGTTTTTCAGATATTTATCCGATTTAGGTCAACTCAGTACAATATCAGTGGTTTTTAGCTTTCCTTCCTGCTTGTTTGTCCGTGTGTTCTAGCATCATAGCAGTTAGAAGCAGATTAGCTGTCCACAAGGTCGAGCAAACTACGGAACACTTTGAGGGGTTATTTTTGAAGGTAAATGTTCGGGGAAAGGTCTGGTATCTAATTAACGTGTACGTACCTCCAAGCACAAAACTAGAGGTTCATTGTGAGGTATTTAGGTGGAAGGAATCTCACTATGAAATAATGGATAGTAATGTAATCATTACTGGAGACTTTAACATGCCAACAGTAATTAATGAAAGCAGTGACTTAAATTTAACGAGACAAACCCAAGAACTAAAAACTTCCTCAATTTACACGACTTGAATTCCTATAATTCCGTTCCCAATAGTAACGGTAAAACTTTGGATTTAGTATTCGCCAGTCAGACAATAACGAATGTCACCTGTAAAAAGAACACTGATCCGCTGCTACCTGAGGACTCCCATCATCCCGCCCTAAAAATAGAAGTGCACATCACTACAGACCGTGGAAACTGCAAAAGGGAAGCTCAAAATACTTATAATTTCAAAAAAGCTAAATATGAACACTTGTTCACAGGACTAAGAGATCTTCCTTGGGAAGACCTTTACGAATGCACTGATGTAGACAAAGCCGTAGCCTGTCTTTATTCTAAAATTTACGCAGTGTTAAATGGGAGTGTTCCTAAAAGCGGCTCGTGGAAGGTCAGGACATACCCAATTTGGTTCACAGAGAGCATAAAACAAAAACTGAAAGAGAAAGAATGCTACCGAAAACGGAAGCACCTTTCAGAATATTACAATAGGCAATTTAAAACGTCAAGGTCCGAAACTAAGTCTACAATTAAATCCTCATATAACGATTATGCAAAAACTGTAGAGCAGGATATCACTGACAACACCAAAACCTTTTGGATGTGGGTAAATAATAAAAGAAAAAACAACGATAATCGCAATACCTATGAATACGACTCTAAAGTATTATATATAATTTTATTAAACACATTGTGTACAAGGTGACTCTAAAGTATTAGAGAATGGTAGGAACATTACGGAAGGGTTTGCAACGTACTTTCAGTCTGTATATTCCCAAGATAGAGCTCAGTTTAACATTCCAAACGTTCGATCAGGAACCACTGGCAATATCCACATTGACAACATTACTGTAGAGAATGTTGAACTAGCGTTAAAAAAGCTCAAGCCAAAGTCTTCCGCTGGACCAGATCAGATACCGCCGTATGTTATAAAAGGTTGCAAAGATGTACTGAAATATCCTCTCCTCTTCATTTAGGCCTATAACTTAATTCTCAAAACATCTGTATTTCCCACAGTACGGAAACTGTCCCGAGTATGTCCTGTGTTTAAATCGGGTAATTCGTTAGTAATAAAAAACTACCGACCAATATCAATTATTTCAGCTATAGTCAAGGTTTTCGAATTTATATTATGTCGTAGACTCACAGACTATACACGACCTTTAATATCAGAACAGCAACATGGATTTATTTCAGGACGATCTACAGTAACAAATCCCATAAATTTTAAACAATCAGTATCCTCAGAACTTGATAGAGGTGGCCAGATAGATGCAATATTTACCGACTTCGAAAAGGCCTTTGACAAAATTGACCATGACATTCTCCTTAAAAAATTAAGTGTGCTTGGATTATCTTACCCACTCCTATGTCTTTTCCGCTCCTACCTAAGGGATAGAAAGCAGTATGTAATATATCAAAGAAACTCATCCAGAGAATACCCTGTAAATTCAAGAATAGTTCAGGGCTCTAATCTAGGGCCGTGGATGTTCCTGGTCCTAATCAATGACTTACCTGAACGAATACAATTCTCGGACTCTCTCTTTTACGCCGATGACTTTAAGGTATTCAACCCGATTGTCACCATTAACGACTGCGAACTTCTCCATGCTGACATGCTGACAATGGACGACTGAAAATCAACTATATCTAAATGTAGAGAAATGTGTATCCATGTCGTTCATTCGAAATAAAACGTGTATTTCCTTTAACTATAAACTAGGTTACGATGACCTGAAACCAGTAAATGAGGTCAAAGACGTCGGGATATTATTAGACCGGGAACTCACCTTCATCCCACATATACAGAAGATAGTTGCTGAGTCATACAGGACATTACGATTTGTGATGGGGAATGTCAAACCCTTTAAATTCCTAAAAAACCTGCATACACCTCTACAGTTCTCTCGTCAGGCCCAAAGTAGAATACGCAAGCGTTAAATGAATCCAGCAAACAAAATATATATTGCACAAATCGAAACAATCCAAAAGAGATATTTAAAATACTTATATTTAAAAAAACCGGTAATTATCCACACATAGCATACAATGAACTTCTCCTAAATTTTGAAATAGAAAGCTTGGAACTGAGGAGACAAAAGGATGACATGAAGTTTCTGTACAAAACTGTGAACTCTATTATTGACAACCCTGACTTTTTATGCCTCTTGAGTTTCCACGTACCCCGCTTTAATGAGAGGACAAATGTAACTTTTCACAATAAAAATGTCAGAACCACCGCTCAAAAAAATTCCCCACTCTACAGGCTATGCAATGTCTACAACAGCGCAGTTCAGAAAAATAATTCTTTAGACTTTTGTGTACCCATAGACCTGTTTCTACAACAATTCACCATCTCCGTGAAAACTCTGTAATGCTGATTTGAACCAAAAAATCTATTATAAACACTCTACATTAAGCCCTATCACATAAATGTAATTATAAGTGTTAGAACTAGAAAAAAATAATAGTTTAGATATGAAATTACGATTTCTTTAATTATTATTATTATTATTATTATTATTATTATTATTATTATTATTATTATTATTTTATTATTATTATTATTATATGTTTCAATGCGTTTGATAATTTGCAAAATTTCGCACACCATGTAACTTTTGCACAAATTGTCCCAATTCCACCATTATATTATATTCGACATAAGATCTTGTATTCACGCTCAGATTTTCTCATTATCGATCCTGCATAACTTCTTCCTAGCGCGAGGAATCGGAATTGATATTTAGATAGTCTAATCGCCAATTTTTCAAGTACTTCCTTGCATATTTTCTATGATTACGGTCACTTTGATAGTGAATGGGACGCTCACCAGGATTGCTATTCGAGCACTGGAAAAAAAGTCCAAAGAAAAGCGGCTCGATTTGTTCAGGGTGATTTTCGACAAAAGAATAGCGTTAGAATACATTACAGAGTTGGGCTGGAATGACTTGGGATGGGAGGAAGGAGACGAGCTGCTCGACTAAGTGGTAAGTTCCGAGCTGTCGGTGGAGAGTTCGCGCGGAATGACATTAGTAGGCGAATAAGTTTGAGTGGTGTCTTTAAAAGCAGGAAAGTTCACAGCATGACGATAAAGATTGAATTCAAGATGCCAAATTGGGACAAATATTCGTTTAGTGAAAGAAGAGTTGTCCGCCTTTATGGTGTAGCGGTTAGTCTGATTAGCTGCCACCCCCGGAGGCCCGGGTTCAATTCCCGGCTCTGCCACGAAATTTGAAATGTGTACGAGGGCTGGAACGAGTCCACTCAGAGCCTGGGGAGGTCAAATGAGTAGAGGTTGGTTCGATTCCCACCTCAGCCATCCTGGAAGTGCTTTTCCGTGGTTTCCCACTTCTCCTCCAGGCAAATCCCGGGATGGTACCTAACTTAAGGCCAAGGCCGCTTCCTTCCCTCTTCCTTGCGTATCCCTTTCAATCTTCCCCCTCAACCCACAAGGCCCCTGTTCCGCATAGCAGGTGAGGCCGCCTGAGCAAGGTACTGGTCATTCTCCCTAGTTGTATCCCCCGACTCAATGTCCAGGACACTGCCCTTGAGGCGGTAGAGGTGGGATCCTTCACTGAGTCCGAGGGAAAAACTAACCCTGGAGGGTAAACAGATTAAGAAGAAGAAAGAAGAGAATAATTCACCATGGGAGATGTTCAATAAATTTCGAAATTCTTTGTAGTTATTTAGGAAAAGACTAGTTAAACAAGAGATAGGGAAACTGCTACCTGGGCGACTGCCCTAAATGCAGATCAGTGGTGATTGATTGATTGATTGATTGATTGATTGATTGATTGATTGATTGATTGATTGATTGATTGATTCATTCATTCATTCATTCATTCATTCATTCATTCATTCATTGTATGCTATACATTTATTCGCTGCAGATAAGCAGATGCGGTTTGAATGGTAGTAGAATATAGGCTGTTTAAGAAGGGGGAATGGAAGGAAATATTGTTTTAGCTTACCAGCATCAAATGAGACATTTAAATGGTGATTACTGGCTAAGCAAAGTAAAAAGAATGCTGGACAGAACAGGAATTGGAGACTGTTGGAGTAAAGAGTTTCTGAACGATGATAAGAAGATGAGTAAGAAAATAATTAGTGGAGTGAAAGATATTGAGAAGCAGGTGATCGTGGCAGAAAGAACATGATTAGAATTCTGCTAAATTATCCTAAAGTTGTCAATAACGAAAGAAATGGTTACGGATGGAGAAGTAAGAGTTGTGGTGTGACGGTTAATGGGTGTATGTAAGAATAAGGATCTAGGAGGGAAATATGGCAAAAATAGTTGTTTATTCTCTAGAGAAACAATGGAAGTGGCTCATCTATTGAGAGTATGTAGGGAGGCTTTCTCACTTAGCGTTAACCCTAGAGTAGTAACGTTCAAGTTTTGGTACATTAATGCTAACGTGGGGTACTCTATGCCCCATAAATTAAATCGCAATATTTTGGTTTTCGACTATTTTAATACATCAGAAATGCATATATATATATATATATATATATATATATAAAATAATACATACAAAGCACTGATATTTTACACTATTATAATAATCATATTATATACATACACTGAAAATCATCAAAAGTTTCAGATTAGATACGTTTCGTTTGTATTTCTCTCATGTTCCTGTCATACCGCACACTTCCTGCAAATCACTAGTTTGTGTCCTGAACACACAAAATTCTTACACTCAGAGCAAATGGCTGTAGATTTCATGTCCTTGGGACGTTCACACATATGGCAACGACCCTTAGATTTCGCCTCTGCTGCTGCTGCTGCGGTTGAAGGCGGTAGAACCTGGGTCTCCACACCGAGTTGTTCCATGATAGCTGTCTTTACGCCCCGTGGTACAGTAGGGACATTCAATCTCTTCATCATCCCTGGCTTCATAAAGCTGTTCACCTAAATTCAGTAGAAACTCACGGCGTACTTCCTTGGAACGGTTAGATATCCCTCGATTTTCCTGACGTATAACATACACATTTAGAGCAGCAGAATTCAGCATGCCACAAAAGAGGCAGAGTGGCCATCTACGATTCTTTCTGCTACACGAGTAAGTTGCACTCATCTGGTCGCATTTATCTACTCCACCCTTAGTACAGTTGTAAAAGTTAGTCATTTCTGGCAGTGTAGAGTCCTTCATTAGTGATGCATCCTGGTACATGGGTGACAGAATAACTACAACTTTATTTTTCTTTGGAACGTGAGACAAAATTGTAATCTCGCCGTCAAATCCAAATAGTGATGTCTCTGATTGTCTCCCTTTTGTTTCCAACACGATTTCCGGTATTTCGGACTTATTTTTGCGGAGAGTACCGACCACTGTCAGTTTATGTTCTTGAAGCATTGTTTGAAAAGTGGAATGGAGGAGAACCAATTGTCTACAGTAATATTACGGTTGGTTCCGTAAATGGGTTCTGAGAGTTTTTCAACAAAAAAACTCAGCCAATGGCTTGCCGTTCGTGTCCAGACTTTTACCAGTATAAGGGATTGCATTTAGTATGTAGCCTGTCCTGTTGTCACACATCATGACTATTTTTAGCCCGTACTTTCCAGGCTTGTTCGGTATATGCATTCTAAATGGACATCGTCCTCGAAATGATAGCAACTGTTCATCAATACTGTGCAGTATACACCTGGAGTGTACAGTACTTTGCATTTTTGCACAAACATTTCCCACAAATTACGAATAGGGGCGAGAGCATCGGCTTTTCTTCTCTCTAAACGAGTACTTTTGTCATCGAAACGCAATGTGTTTATAAGAAATGAAAATCTCATGTTTGACATAACACTTTTAGTAATACGTAATCCCCTAGAATTGTGCCACAGGACATCGATGTTGGTATGATTGTCTTTGTGAGCACCAAAGTAGAGAATCAAACCAATTAATGCTCTTATTTCATCATTCGTAGTGTCACTGACAAATCTTTGCTCGGATTTGTAGCATGCTGTTCGTAATGCTATTTCGTCGTTAGTAAACTTCACTATGTCCATAAGTAGTTTAAATGATTCTCTTTCATTTTGGACTAGCCTAGCAGCTCCCTCCGGACGGGGTTTTAGAAATGCAATATCTTTTCTTGGTGTCCTGCTTTAGTTAGTGGTTTGCTGGACCAACGGTGACCTTTTTTCTCTTTCATTGACTTACTATTCATCAGAATTATTCCCTGAGCATTGGTTGGTGGGCTTGAGGATAGGTCTTTAGGAGAAGTAGTTGTAAGCTTTACCTTCTTTGCCGGTTGCTGCTCACATTCCTCTGCCGAAGAACCGGACTCGTCGCTAAGCTCACGAACATAGTCATCTCCATCTGCAGAAAACACATCATCTTCCAACTTCATCTTCGAGTAAATAATCCTACTCCATTTCACCATCAGACTGATCTTCAAACAGCCCATTGTCATCGTCTTCTTATCTCATCAGTTCAGCTAAAATATCGTCCTCATTTAATTCACTCACACCTACGGCTGGACCTGTCATTTTTACATTAAAACGGCTCCAGTATATAAAATATAGTGTTCAAAAAAATAACTCACCAAAATATATCCGAAAAAAAGGAAGCAATAGCGTAACAAGATAAACAAACACAAAAAGACACTATACCGCTGAAAAGTTGCACGAACACTATTTTTTTTTTTTTTTTGCTATTTGCTTTACGTCGCACCGACACAGATATGACTTATGGCGACGATGGGATAGGAAATACCTAGGATGTGGAAGGAAGCGGCCGTGGCCTTAATTAAGGTACAGCCCCTGCATTTGCCTGGTGTGGAAATGGGAAATCACGGAAAACCATCTTCAGGGCTGCCGACAGTGGGGCTCGAACCCACTATCTCTCGATTACTGGATACTGGCCGCACTTAAGCGACTGCAGCTATCGAGCTCGGTACACCAACACTAACGTGGGGAATAGCATTCCCCAGAACATCGATAAAACAGCGATTCGGCCAAGGTGCATCAAGGTCACTGCGCAGTTGGAGACTGTTGAACGGTGGAGATAAAGTAGTCGAGGCTGAGTCACATCAGGGCCGCCAATCCACAATTAGAGAGAAAATAAATTTCTCTGGGGAACTGAGTGCCCCACGTTACTATTCCAGCGTTAAATATCGGGGTAGTGAATTATAAAGCAAAAATACAAACATAAAAGAAAAATCCGTGCAAATGCTAAATTATTAAATAGGGAGTGGATTTCACTGGGAAGGACAGTAATATTTTTTCTATATTTTTAGAAATATGTGGCGAAGTAAATATAGGGGGGTGAAAGTTCCTTTTGGGGATCATTGTAAGTATCTAGGTGTTAATATAAGAAAAGATCTTCATTGGGGTAATCACATAAATGAGATTGTAAATAAAGGGTACAGATCTCTGCACATGGTTATGAGGGTGTTTAGGGGTTGTAGTAAGGATGTAAAGCAGAGGGCATATAAGTCTCTGGTAAGACCCCAACTAGAGTATGGTTCCAGTGTATGGGACCCTCACCAGGATTACCTGATTCAAGAAGTGGAAAAAATTCAAAGAAAAGCAGCTCGATTTGTTCTGGGCGATTTCCGACAAAAGAGTAGCGTTACAAAAATGTTGCAAAGTTTGGGTTGGGAAGAATTGAGAGAAAGAAGAAGAGCTGCTCGACTAAGTGGTATGTTCCGCTGACGTGGCGTGGAATGACATTAGTAGACGAATAAGTTTGAATGGCGTTTATAAAAGTAGGAAAGATCACAATATGAAGATAAAGTTGGAATTCAAGAGGACAAACTGGGGCAAATATTCATTTATAGGAAGGGGAGTTAGGGATTGGAATAACTTACCAAGGGAGACGTTCAATAAATTTCCAATTTCTTTGAAATCATTTAGGAAAAGGCTAGGAAAGCAACAGATAGGGAATCTGCCACCTGGGCGACTGCCCTAAATGCAGATAATTATTATTTGGTTGATTGAAAACTAGCACAAACTTAATCAATTAAGGGTAGGATACCTGCTTGACCTGGAATATACAGGGTTATTCAACTAAGTTGTCCATCTTAAATATACTCTGATCCACTAAATATATAGACAGAAAAAACTGTCCAATTCGTCTCCATCACATACGTAATTACCGAGAAATTGGTAGCAACTTTATTATTTGAAATGGAAATATAGTAACTTCATACAATAAAATAAACAAAATAAGCGCATCAATGAACTTCTCACTTGGTTCTTAGTTGTTCTGTTTGGTGAAATTTTTACAGTTCTATTAAAAAACGAAGTTGCTGCAGGTCTTTCGGGAATTACGTACCTGATGTAGACAAAATTGGACAGTGCCTTATGAGCCCCTTGATACAATTTCAGAACATGAAAACAGTACGTCTTTATATTTAACAGAATATAAGATATTTGAGCTGAAAATTTCGCTGAATAAACCTGTATAACGTCGTATAACATCTAGGACAAATAAAAAGGGGAGTAATAAATTAGTAGAAGTGGCGATAAATGCTATAATTTAAATACAGTAATAGATAAAATATTTGTAATGTGGAAAAATCAAATGAATGTACAAAAAAAAAAAAAGGAATGCAATAAACGGATACTTTCTCCCCTATTCAAGTGAGCCGGAACTAGAGGAATTCTATTCTATCATATTCTACTCAAACTTATATTTATTGGCCTGTCCATTTCGGAACAAAACGAGACGAGAATCTTTTAAAGGGATGGACGCGTACATTCACAACACGCTGCAAAATGTATTGAGACTGTGTCGGCGTACTGGACTGCTGGGCCCTGACGGGAAACGTTGCATCATCACTCTAAATTCATCCTCGTAGTGTTTAGCGTGGACCTTGACCTACCTAACGATACTGAATTATCGAACGTATCACTGATAGTTTGTCAGAACCAGTCTGTGATATACAGGCTGATTTCCTTAACGCCAACTTCACGGACCTGCAAAGTGAGACGTTATCACATCAGTATCGCAATTATCTCTTACTGTACGAAGAATGTCATTACTTTCTCTTATTTCATTGCGAGGTCTCCTATAATCGAATTTCAATGCTACTCTGATTTGTGACTTTACTGTACAGTCGTAAGAGAGTCGAAAGTCTGAATGCCTGGTTGATGAATCAAATTCACTGGCAGGTGGCACTACGTTCAGAAACTTCCTTGTAGCCTACAGTTAATGAAGAGTCATTTTGTACTTGTCATGCGATTTTGAGGGCAATAATATTGATGAAATATTACATAGATATCATAAACTTCTTGCTATTTATTATTCGTGTATGTATGTCTTATACAGGCTTAAAGCAAATTTTCAGGAAGAAAGAAAACGGTTACTATAAGTTTGGAACCTCCAGTTTAATTATAACAATACACTTTTGACGGACTTCATATCGTTGTCCAAAACTGCCAACGTTTCACCGGATAATGAAGATGAAAATGAAAATCCATAGCCTGTACCAGTCATTAGACCGCGTCAGGAATGGAATGAATGAAGCCCCAATCTAGCGGCGATGATAGGAATTGCACTGGCTGCCGAAGCCTGCCGCACTTCACTGGGGCAATGATTTATGACTGACAGATGAAATTATATTGGAGAGTATTCATGGAATGAAAGATGACAGGGAAAACCGGAGTGCCCAGAGAAAAACCTGTCCTGCCTCCGGTTTGCCCAGCACAAATCTCAAATGGAGTCACTGCGATTTCAACCACGGAACCCAGCGGTGAGAAGAAGGCGCGCTGCCGCCTGAGCCACTGATGGTCAGCATAGTCAAGGGCAAGCTCTCGCGGAAGGTGAACAGGAGCTTTTAACCTGACTGGACTATGGACTGCAAGTTCAAAAAACGTCTATGACCTTCATGACACCAGTTGTGAGAGACTAATTCTACACTCAAGACTTCATCCGAGTTTTCCATAGAATAAAATATGGCTTTCAGAATGGCTCCAATTCTCTTTCGGAATTAGCTCCCCAGAAGAGCATTTCGTTTCCTAATTGACGCATTGGCTCGGAAAGACTAGATCGAACTCCACAGAATCAATATCTTATTCTTCCCAGGTACAATCATCTACATTACGTAGGTCAGGGGAAAGAAATTTGGTCATTAGCTTCGTCTTTCTTCTTTCCTCTCTTTCTTTCTTTCTTTCTTTCGTTTTCCCCGTCAGGAAGTTGTAAAATTTAAGAAAGGAGATTTTCACTTCTGGAGGTGCACATGGTCCTGAGGTTCACTCAGCCCACACCCAAAATGAGTACCAGGTTAATTCCTGGGAGCAAAGGTGGCCGAGCGTAGAGCTAACCACTCTACCCCACCAAGTGCCGAGGTTACGTATAGCGGAAGCCTTTACCTTCCACCCTTCCAAGGGTCTTCATGGCCTGTACGGAAATGATTTTGCTCTACTTCTTTTTCTTTCTTTCTTAATCCGTTTACCTTCCAGGCTTGGTTTTTCCCCTCTGTGAAGGATCCCACATCTACCACCTCAATGGCAGTGTCCTGGAGCGTGAGATTTTAGGTCCGGGATATACCTGGGGAGTAGGATCATTACCCGGACCAGGCGGTCTCACCTGATATGCTGAATAGGGACGCTGTGGAGGATGGGATATTTGGAAGGGATAGACGCTGAAGAGGTAAGGAAACAGCCGTGGCCTTAAGTTAGGTACCATCCCTGCATTTGTCTGGAGGAGAAATGAGAAACCACGAAAAAACACTTCGAGAACGGCTGGGGAGGGAATCGAACACCCCCCCCCTCCCGTCCTCTACTCAGTTGAACTTCTGAGGCTGAGTGCACCCCGTTCCAGCCCAGTTTTCAAATTTCGTGGCAGAGCCGTGAATCGAATCTCGAGCCTCCAGGAGTGGCAGCTAATCACACTAACCACTACACCACAGAGGCGGACTTCGTCTGCTTTACTTGTTTAATTACTTGTTTCTGTATTGGTTTTCGCCGTTTCGTGGATGGACGCATTATTCTGGTTTAATAGAACCTCAGTTGGATTGTTCTGTTAAATACCTCTTTACATTCATCATCATCATCATCTTCATCATCATCATCTGTTTACCCTCCAGGTTCGGCTTTTCCCTCGGACTCAGCGAGGGTTCCCACCTCTACCGCCTCAAGGGCAGTGTCCTGGAGCTTCAGACTCCTGGTCGGGGGATACAACTGGGGAGAATGACCAGTACCTCACCCAGGCGGCCTCACCTGCTATGCTGAACAGGGGCCTTGTGGAGGGATGGGAAGATTGGAAGGGATAGACAAGGAAGAGGGAAGGAAGCGGCCGTGGCCTTAAGTTAGGTACCATCCCGGCATTCGCCTGGAGGAGAAGTGGGAAACCACGGAAAACCACTTCGAGGATGGCTGAGGTGGGAATCGAACCCACCTCTACTCAGTTGACCTCCCGAGGCTGAGTGGACCCCGTTCCAGCCCTCGTACCACTTTTCAAATTTTCGTGGCAGAGCCGGGAATCAAACCCGGACCTCCGGGGATGGCAGCTAATCACGCTAACCACGACACCACAGAGGCGGACATCTCTTTACATTTCCGGACAAATTTAAGTCATGTTTAAAAAAAAAAGTAGGTGATATTATTTTAGTTTTACTCATCTCCGTACCGAGCTCGATAGCTGCAGTCGCTTAAGTGCGGGCAGTATCCAGTATTCGGGAGATAGTAGGTTCGAACCCCACTGTCGGCAGCCCTGAAAATGGTTTTCCGTGGTTTCCCATTTTCACAGCAGGCAAATGCTGGGGCTGTACCTTAATTAAGGCCACAGCCGCTTCTTTCCCACTCCTAGCCCTTTCCTGTCCCATCGTCGCCATAAGACCTATCTGTGTCGGTGCGACGTAAAGCAAGTAGCAAAAAAAAAAAAAAAAAAATACTCATCTCCGTACAGCCCATCAAGGCCCCGGGAGGGGTGGAAGGTAAAGACTTCAACTACCCATAACCTCTTCGCTAGTTGCGGTAGAGTGGTTAGTTCTACACCCGTTGATAATAATAATAATAATAATTATTATTATTATTATTATAATAATTTTACGTCCCACTCTCCACATTTACAAATTTTGGAGATGCTGAGGAGCAGGAATTTTGTCCCACAGGAGTTCTTGAGCACCGTCAAATACTACCGCACTGAGCCATGAACGAACCTGCCAACTTGGGCTCAAAAAACCTGCCTATAACCGTCTGAGCCACTCAGCCCGGATAAAATGAGTGGTTACATGCATAATGTTAAGGGTTCTATGTAGATGTGTGCTGGTTCATCTGGGAGGACGCAGTCCGGCTCCATGGCTAAATGGTTAGCGTGCTGGCCTTTGGCCACAGGGGTCCCGGGTTCGATTCCCGGCAGGGTCGTAAATTTTAACCATCATCGGTCAGTTCGCAGGCACAGGGGCTGGGTGTATGTGTCGTCATCAACATCATTTCATCCTCATCATAACGTACAGGTCGCCTACGGGCCTCAAGTCAAAAGACCTGCACCTGGCGAGCCAAACATGTCCTTGGACACCCCGGGCTCTAAAAGCCATACCCCATTTCATTTTTGGGAGGACGCAACTTCGATTCACCTTCTTCTTCTCTTTCCACAGTTTCCTACAGCCTGGTTGAGTTTCGGGGGCGTACTGTGTCTTGCATGTGGATTTGGTCTTGTTTACCACCGAATGCCATTTCGACTCCAACCCAGTGTGAAGGGACGTATTCACTATTGCGTGCTTCTGTGGTGGTTGGTAGGGTGTAACTGAAGAAGAACATATTGCTACAAACATAAACACTCGGTCCCCGTATCAGAGGAGTTAACTATACACATTTGCAAACCACCAACCCAGCCGGCAATCGAACCTAGGACCGTCTGAACATAAATCGTGTCTCTAATCGAAGGAATAGGTTTCCAGCCATCTCTTAAAAGGGTATATTTTGGTAAGTCCAACTAGCCGATATATATATGCTATATAATTATCCTTGTCCGTCTCTGTGATGTAGTGGTTAGTATGATTAGCTGCCACCCTCGGAGGTTTGATCTCGGCTCTGCCCCGAAATTTGAAAAACGGCACAAGGACTGGGACGGGGTCCACTCAGCCTCGGGACGTCAACCGAGTAGAGGAATTTCGATCCCTGTCTCACCTATCCTCGAAGTGGTTTTGCGGTGTTTCTCACTTCCTCTCCAGGCAAATCGGGATGGGACCTAACTTACGGCCTCGGCCATTTCCTTCCCTCTTCCTTTCCTAAAATCTTCCCATCCCCTAAAAGGCCCCTGTTCAGCATAGCAGTTGGGGCGGCCTCGGCGAGGTACTAGTCCTTCTCCCCAGTTGTAGCCACCGGATCAAATGTCTCAGGCTCCAGGACATTGTCCTTGAAGCGGTAGAGGTGAGATCTCCAGCTGTGTCTGGGGGAAAAGCCAACCCTGGAAGGTAGACGGATAAAATAAAATAAATAATGGTTATTTATAGCTCTATCAGCTACAGGTTTTAGTGTCGATAAGTTCAGTTTGGTAGTAAACTCAAAATGTGTAAAAAAATGAGCTCTGAATCCTTGGGGGAAAAAAAATCTTGCATGTACTGTAAGTTAGGGGCGAGACCTCCCTACCAGGTGGCACCTGAATAGCAGAGAAGTGAGTAGGATGTATTTGAATGCTCGAATACGCATTATTTCCGGAATTTATCTGGATGTAAACACAATTCCTCGTATAAACGACTGAATAAAAATATTAAGACAATACTGCATAGACGTGGGAGCCACTAAAATACCACTTAGTCACCTACTAGAAATGAATGGAGACTGCTGTAGAACCCATCTTAAAACTGGGCGTAACCTATACCGTAGCTGACTAGCGAACGAAAGAGATACAACCAGCTTTTATATCCTTTACTTCCCCAAAGCATCCGTGCGGACATTCACGAATGCATAAGACACGACAGTAACACAGAAACAAACAGCACAACAAAGGCTCGGTGAGAGCCATCCCTGACTGTGTAATGTTATCCGATATCTACATCTAAAGGGCACATCAGTACTTGAAAAGAAAGAAAGAAAGTAAGAAAGAAAGAAAGAAAGAAAGAAAGAAAGAAAGAAAGAAAGAAAGAAAGAAAGAACATTTCCCTTTGCGAAAATCAAATGATCGTAAATCTCTCTCCAAGTCAAGGCCATCCATCAGCGGCTGCTAATATCAGATGGCAACCAGCCATAAGATACGGCCTGCCCCGTTGCTAGGTAGCACTGTCTGACCATCCATCCGGACCTTAGATCACTGCCTGGACGGTTGCTATGGTTAAACTTCTGTCACAAATTTTGTCTCGTACAAACATTTTCGGATGATCTCCAGCCATAAGAAATATTTATGTCAAAAGCCGTAGGAAACCATCGAACTAGCTACGGCAGTGACGGCGACGTCGAACACTACAATTACAAAGGCCCTAGAGTGCCAACATTTAAACGGTCGATCGTAGTTAATCAACATTCCAATAAAACATTAATAAGACGCAATAGACGGAAAGAGTTTCCGGTAGAAAAACCCCTCCATATTACCCCTCCACATCGGGAAGCACTTGATAAAGGGTAGTTGAGATGACACATTTGAGGTGTGTAATATCATCCAATATCTGCGTCTAAAGGGCAAATCATTACTTGATGAAGCCGTTGGAAGCCACCTGATTTGCTACGAACAAGTGCCATATTGCTGCACAATAACACTACGTCGCACTCTGCCAAGTATGTGCTTGTGTTGTTGCGGCTAAGTCTATTGGGAGATAGGCCTACTGGACCACTCTGTCTAGACATGGCCCACAATAACGCACATTTTGAGGGGAAACGACTTTCAAATTGGAATCAGACGTCCCCGGCGAAAAAAATGGATGCAATACTTCAAGTTACAGTAGCTCAAGTTTTTTTCAGTTGAAAAGGTGTTCTTTTTGTTGTTTTACAATGGTTCATGGTGTGGGTTACTGTAGTCACGTCCTAGTTCGTGAACCATGGGCAACGGCTGAGTGGCCTAGTAAGTGAACCTGAGAGTCGGGATACCAGTTGCTATGGAATGGGAGAGGGCATCTCGGACATATTCTGAGTCATGGCCCTCCTTGTGTTCAAACGGCTAGGGCTATACAATCCATCGATGGTCCCTAACCCGTTAGAGGCGAGATCCTCACTTCGACTATGTGTAAATAGGGTGGCATCCTGCTTCATGAATTTACCGGGCTCAGAACATTTTGAGCAAGCCTCGGACCTATGTGAGTAACGGAGTCCCACTCCCATTTGACAGGCAAGAGACTCCTTGGAAACAACTTGGCGAAAGAAATGGAATTCGATGGGGAGCTATCAATATTAACGGAGCTTATGGAAAAAAGAAAGAAAGAAAGAAAGAAAGAAAGAAAGAAAGAAAGAAAGAAAGAAGAAATGGCTGAGTCATCAAAGAGGATGCATCTGAATGTGCTGGGAAGAGGAGATATTCCGGTAAGGGGAGATAACGAGGAAGAGAGAGAGGAGATTATAAAGTGTACTTGAAGGGAGTTGAAAATTGAAGGACAGAGTCTGTGCTATCAATATTAATGGGGCTTATTCATCAGGAATACTATTGCACGCAACATAGTTTCTCTTAGGCACACAAACGAATGAATGATCGGGGTAGATTTGGCAGGTGGAGGAGTTAGGACGATAATTGTCTCATTGTTTTCACCATGTGAGTGTAAAAATGAGGATGAAATTGACAAGTTTTACGAAGCATTGAGTGACTTCGTTGTCAGGGTCAACAGAAAGGATAGGATAGTGCTAATGGGCGATTTCAATGAGAGAGTTGGAAAAAGAACTGAAGGACACGAAAGGTTGATTGGTGCTAGTTTGGGTTTAGCAGTTACGAATACATTCTTCAAGCATCCTTTCTGTTTGTTTTTTTTTTTTTTTTTTGCTAGTTGCTTTACGTCGCACGGACACAGATAGGCCTTAATTAAGGTACAGCCCCAGCATTTGCCTGGTGTGAAAATGGGAAACCACGGAAAACCATTTTCAGGGCTGCCGACAGTGGGGTTCGAACCTACTATCTCCCGAATACTGGATACCGGCCGCATTTAAGCGACTGCAGCTATCGAGCTCGGTCCTTTCTGTTGACCCTGACTACGATGTCACTCAGTGCTTCACCACGACACATATGAGGCTAGGGGTACCAGATCCATAATAGACTATCTTAACCGACTTCGAATTCAGGAAATCTGTTAGGAATCTACGGATTTTTCTGGGATTTTTCTATGAAACAGTCCATTATCTAATCTGTAGTAAACTAAGTATCTCTAGGCCTAGTATAGAGAAAGTGAAATTTGTCTTTAAACGAATACTGTAAGTGTAGAAAATCTCCAGGAAGAGGAAATTAGACAGAAGTATATGGATATAATTACTGAGAACTTCCGAAGGGTGGACCGTAGGTGGGTTCAGGATATAGAAAGAGAAAGGGTGGCATACATGGATGCTGTAGTAGCAACAGCAAGGGAATGTCTATGAACAACTGTGTGTAAAGATGGGAAAAGCGAACATCTTGGTGTAATGATGAAGTGAGAGCAGCTTGTAAAAGTAAAAATAAGGCTTATCAGAAATGGCTGCAAACAAGGGCTGATGAAGACAGGGAATGGTACGTAGATGAAAGAAACAGAGCGAAACAAATAGTTATTGAATCCAGAAAAAAGTTGGGGGAAGATTTTGGTTATAACCTGGAAAGGCTAGGTCAAGCAGCAGGGAAACCTTTCTGGACAGTAATAAAGAGTCTTAGGAAGGGAGGGAAAAAGGAAATGAACGGTATTTTGCGTAATTCAGGTGAACTCATAATAGATCTTAGGAAATCACTGGACAGGTGGATGGAATATTTCGAAAATCTTCTCAACGTAAAAGGAAATCTTCATGGTGGTGTGGCGAACAACTGAACTCATGGGGTGGAGGAAAGTGATGTTGTTGAAATGACGCTTGAGGAAGTGGAAAGGATGGTAAATAAAATCCATTATCATGAAGCAGCAGGAATAGATGAAATTAAACCTGAAATGGTGAAGTATATTGGGAAGGCAGGGTTGACAACTGGGCTACAGTGAGAGTTGATGGTAGAATGAGTTCTTGGTTCAGGGTGCTTACAGGGGTAAGACAAGGCTGTAATCTTTCACCTTTGTTGTTCGTAGTTTACATGGATCGTCTGCTGAAAGGTACAAAGTGGCAGGGAGGGATTCAGTTAGGTGGAAATGTAGTAAGCACTTTGACCTCTGCTGACAATTTGGTCTTAATGGCAGATTGTGCCAAAAGACCGCAGTCTAATATCTTGGAACTTGAAAATAGGTGCAATGAATAGTGTATGGTATGAAAATTAGCCTTTCGAAGACTAAATTGATGTCAGTAGGTAAGACATTCAACAGAACTGAATGTCAGATTGGTGATAAAAGCTGGAACAGGTAGATAATTTCAGGTATTTAGGTTGTGTTTTCTCCCGGGATGGTAATATACTAAGTGAGATTGAATCAAGGTGCAGTAAAGCTAATGCCTTGAGTTTGCAGTTGCGATCAACAGTGTTCTGTAAGAAGGAAGTCAGCTCCCGTACGAAACTATCTTTACATCGGTCTGTTTTCAGACCAACTTTGCTTTACAGGAGTGAAAGCTGGGTGGATTCAGGATATCTTATTCATAAGTTAGAAGTAACAGACATGAAGGTACAGAGAATAATTGCTGGTACAAACAGGTGGTAACAATAGCAGGGGTACTCGGAATGAAAAGATAAGGGCTAAGTTAGGAATGAACTTGATGGATGAAGCTGTACGCATAAACCGGCTTCGGTGGTGGGGTCATGTGAGGTCGAATGGAGGAGGTCAGGGTAAGAAAAGAAGAGGTAGACCAAGACGACGATGGTTAGGCTCAGTTTCTAACGATTTCAAAATAATAGGTATGGAACTAAATGAGGCCATTGCACTAGTTGCAAATAGAGGATTGTGGCGACATTTAGTAAATTCACGTGGACTTGCAGGCTGAACACTGAAAGGCATAACGGTCTATAATGATATACGTATGTATGTATGTATGTATGTATGTATGTATGCATGTATGTATGCTCTTTTTACAATTGGCTTTACGTCGCACTGACGCAGATAGGTCTTACAGCGACGATGGGGTAAGAAAGGGCTAGGAGTGGGAAGGAAGCGGCCGTTGCCTTAATTAAGGTACAGCCCCAGCATTTGCCTCGTGCGAAAATGGGATGCTATGTACAACACTCTTCAGGGTAGCCGACAGTGGAGTTCGAACCCACTATCTACCGAACGCAAGCTTACAGCTGACCGCCCCGGACCGCACGGCCAGCTCGCTCCGTGGTTTAAAAATGTGAAAATTCGCAGTAGCTTTGTATACATTTTAAAAGTAGAAGAATGAATACCCAAGACGTGACCGTGTTGATATAATGCACATGACGTCATCACAAGATGGCCGTCCACTACGGTATTTTTTGACTGTTGAAAGCCACGTACCGTGTGGTGTAGCTGGGCGTGTAGATGTCGCGATGTGACAAATGATTTGTCCTAGTATTATTTGTCTCGACGAGATCTATCGGAAAACGCCAGAAAAAATAAAATATAGCGGTACATTTAAAACTGCTTAAGGTTTTGTGACTGAAAATAGACGGATTTTGGCATTCTTTGCACGAATGTCCAAATATAAGACGAATGAAAGGGTAAAAGCCTATAAAATCATGCAGGAGGTCATCAAACACACAAAGTGCACCAGCAAAATGAATAGTACGGCTACAAGAGCGTCGCAAATTTGACCCGTTCGCGGTTGCAGAGTAGGCTTCGACCTACAAGTGCCCACAGCTGTTCCGTGGTCCGACAGCTCTGCACTCCGACCACCAACCGAGTAGAGAAGTGCTGGTCACGGATCTACCCGTAGTTCAAGGCCTCTGTATTCCGCAGACGGAGCTGGTCCTCTCCTTCGGCTGTCCTGAGAATGGTTTTCCGTGGCTTTCTATTCTTCTACATTAGGGCGAATGCCGGGACAATTCCTAGTACATGCCACGGCCGCCAACCTCCTAACCTTCTCCAAACATCTCCATCACCACCACAAATTTCCTGGCATGAGGGGTGGTGTCACCGTCTAATAGGCCCGCCAAGCCTTCAGGGGAGGGCTAAAAACATTTAGTAGTGGTCGTCGAGCGCAGAATAGTGACCGTAATCGATGTGGCGGTGGCAAGAATTTATCACGAAATATGTAGAGACGGTGGAAGTAGCTGAGCAAGAAGTAAATACGAATGATCAGTCTATTTTACCGCGTAATATAGATCTCTATATTAGAGATGTGAATTACGAAGTTTTTTGGTAAAGTCTCTCAAAATACTTTGAGGTACAGATTCGTAATTTTTCTGATACACATTTTAGGACTACGTTTTATACCTATATCCATTCTTAGTTTAATTTTTCTGTCAGGGTAATCCAGTCGATTGGAGATGTACGAGCCCAAAACTAATTAAAAACTAATTATATCGTAACTCTACAAGCTTTTTTAACCACCTCACGAAAGACGCTGGCCCGAAGGTAGGGTGAAAACTCACTTCATTTACGACGCCATACCGCTTAAGCCCGAGCATTGCTTGCCACTCGGTACAAAAATCATTCCTTCATATTAATTCTGACCGAAAGAGTTCTGATAACAAAGATATTACCAAAGGCGAAGAACAAAAACTGTTCCTTCCTGCTTCAGCGTAGAGCGAGCTTGTACCTAACCCGTGTTGAACTTCACCCAGGGGTTCAATATGGAATTAAAAGGGGAATAAATAGCAGCACGCCTCTGATTTCGGTACGGAAGAATCAAGTGCCCGAAGCAGAGTAAATCCACATAACGATACACAGGGAAGAGGATATGATGCCATGTCAGGAAGTTTCAAACTGCTCCAAGCCTGTGTAGAAACAGGAATACTATACAGCCTGGATCAAATTCCAGTCGTATAACTAATTATTACATTTTCAACGGATGGAGGCACACATTGGAGCTTTTACTTCAATGTTATCTCTATATTTACTAGTAATAACATGTTTTCATTTCTCCCCTGAAGGGAGAGACGGGCCTCTTAGACAATGACGCCATCTCTCAGGCCAGGAGATTTGTCACGATGAAGGAAATGTGCGGAGAAAGTGAGAGGGTTGGCGGTCGTGGCCTATACTAGGAACTGTCCCGGCATTCGCCTTAGTGCAGGAGAATGGAAAACCACGGAAAACCATTCTCAGGACTGCCAATGGTGGGGACCAACCCCTCTTCGTCTACCAAAAGCAGAGGCATTCTCTCTATATATATTTCCAATAAAACTTTATATAGCCTATTCCCTTATTGATAGTTATTATTATTATTATTATTATTATTATTATTATTATTATTATTATTATTATTATTATTATTATTATTATTATTATTATTATATTCCAGAACCTGCGTGGCTCAGGAGGCAGTACACCGGCCTCTCACCGCTGGGTTCCGTGGTTCAAATTCCGGTCACTTCATGTGAGATTTGTGCAGGACAAAGCGGAGGCGGGACAGGTTTCTCTCCGGGTAGTCTGGTTAACTCTGTCACTATTTCATGCCAACAACACTCTCCAATATAATTTAATTTCATCTGTCATTCATTAATCATTGCCCCAGAGGACTTCGACAGGCTTCGGCAGCCGGCACAATTCCCAACCTCGCCGCTAGATGGGGGCATCATTCATTCCATTCCTGACCCGGTTGAATGACTGGAAATAGGCTGTGGATTTTCAATAATAATTCCAAGATCAGACATTATAATACAGCAGTCAAGCTTGAAGCTCTTTATGCTGGAGAAACACTGTCTACAACTACATATGGTCCAATGGAAATCTTGGAGATCAAGGAAAGGAAAATACTACGAAAAATTCTAGGCCCACAATTCCATAATAACGAACTTTTACACATAAGAAATGAAACCCTTTATAGGAATACAGAAATGATTTCCGACACAACAAGGAAAAGAAGAATTGACTACTATGGCCACATCCAAAGAATGGACGCGAAAAGGATATCTAAAAGAAACTTCGACTATTTCCGCAGTCAGAAAAACAAGCTGAACTGGATTAAAGAAACTGAGAAGGACTCACGAGAGTTTCAAATCACAGATGAGATGCTTGTATATGGGTCCGCAATAAAATAACCAAACAAAATAAAGAGGTTTCTGGACAGGGTGAAGTACAAACTACTATACAGAATTTCTGATGAAGAGAGGAATGCAAGATCTGAAAGGGTGAAAATGTACTAGGAGGACTGGAGTCACTAACCACTAGTCGAACTATTGTACACCAAAGTGGGTGAAACGGACAATAACAACTATAATAATAATAATAATAATAATAATAATAATAATAATAATAATAATAATAATAATAATAATAATAATAATAATAATACCGGGCGAGTTGGCCGTGCGCGTAGAGGCGCGCTGCTGTGAGCTTGCATCTGGGAGATAGTAGGTTCGAATCCTACTATCGGCAGCCCTGAAAATGGTTTTCCGTGGTTTCCCATTTTCACACCAGGCAAATGCTGGGGCTGTACCTTAATTAAGGCCACGGCCGCTTCTTTCCAACTCCTAGGCCTTTCCTATCCCATCGTCGCCATAAGACCTTTCTGTGTCGGTGCGACGTAAAGCCCATAGCAATAATAATAATAATAATAATAATAATAATAATAATAATAATAATAATAATAATAATAACGCCATACAGCAGGGGACTATTATACGATCCAAAATGTCCTCATAAAATCAATTCATCAAACGAGCTGGCTTCGTGTTACGAGTCGTGTAGCCCCAAGCTTCCATTCGGTCGAATGTGGGTTTGACAACCACCGTCGGAAACCTATTTTTAAACTCGCCCAATACTGGGACATTACCAGAAGACTACGGCTGATACTTTTACGATCGTAGCTCTTGCATAGCCCAGTTTGCGACTGGTAACTCTGTCACAAAAGACGACTGACGCGGTTTTACAGTCGGATGGCCTTCCTGATTCCAGTCCTATATAAGGAGGGATGTATTGACTATTTCTGTGGTAGTGGGCACTCTAATGCGTTGAGGGTATTTGAAAAGGCATGTAATAGTTCCTGAACCAGAAGAATTAAATGCGGCGAAAATTTCCGGCAAATCAGGAATTGAACCCCAGATCCTCTGAATCGCACGTCACTACACTAACCAAAGGGTCAAGAGACCGGGCTCATAAGGAGAATAACATCTTATTATGCCAGACCTTTCTTTAATTCCAAATGCTTACGGTTGAATGTGCTTCCTGACGCTAATCTTATGTAGAGGTATGTACAGTATTCCTTCTTTCTTAGTCCATTTACCCTCTAGGGTTGGATTTTCCCTCGAACTCAGCGAGGCATCCGACCTCTACTAACTCAAGGGCAATGTCTCGGAGCGTGAGACATTTGGTCGTCGGTGTAACTGGGGAGGAAGACGACATCGCCGGGTGGCCTCACCTGCTATGATGAACCGGGGCCTTGTGGGGGAAGGTAAGATTGGAAGGGATAAGCAAGGAAAAGGAATGGAAGCGCCCTGGCCTTAATTTAGGTAGCACCCCGGCATTTACCTGGAGAAGTGGGAATCCACGGAAAACCACTTCGTGGATAGCTGACGTAGGAATCGAACCCCCTCAACTCAGTTGACATCCTGAGGCTGAATAAACCTCGTTCCAGACCACGTACCACTTTTCAAATTCCGTTGTAGAGCCGGGAATCGAACCAGGGCCTCTGGGAGTGGCAGATAATTACACTAACCACTACACCACAGAGGCGGACAGGGGTGTATTCACTAATAGATGTTTCTGTGATGATTGGTAGTGTGGTGTATTGTGTGTAAATTAAGATATGTGTATTAAGATGAACAAAAACACTCAGTATCTGAACCAAAGGATTTAACTATACGAAATTTAAAACCCCGTTCCGGAGGAGAATCGAACCCGTGGCCCTCTGAACTTAAGGCCAGTACGTTGGTCATTCAGTCAAGGAGCCGGAATAGTGTGATAATTGGAACTTCCGTGGGCATATATTTGAAATTCAGTAAGAGCATGGACCTTCTACGGAACGCCCAGTTCTCTGAATAGAGATGACATGATGTCTGATAAGCGACAGTATTAAATTATGAGTATCAACTTCCACGTTCCAGTAACTTGATCATGTCTCTCCAAGTTACTCGAGTGATTTACATTTCAGCCCATCGCGTCACATTTTCCGGGTGAACGGATCCCAAAGCAGTTGTAAATTCAACCACGCCATTCCTTTCCTCCCTTGTATTTAGGTGCAAAACTATCGGATCTTTCTGACGTGCAATGAAGGACACTTATTCATAATACAGTAATTCTCTTATTCATTGATCTACCCAAACAGGAGTGGTCGTTTCTTCAGGGCCCGGGTTTGACTCCTGGTTTGGTCACAAATTGAACACTGGGTTAATGGATGGGTGTGGTGACTATTACCTTATCTCGGTGGTTCTCAATATATGGGGCGCTTATTAACTTATCCACTCAGGTAGGTGTGGTCGTTTCTTTAAGGCCGAGCTGGAAAATATTTTAGTCTAATTAAAAATTCACAATGTTTCTGCCTAATGTTCAGACGTTCACGGATAAGCTACGTCCATGGAACATTTGAGAAAAACTGAAGCTACTATCTGGTATATTACTGTCAATATGATGATAATATAAATATTTACCATTCAGTCCGCCTCTGTGGTGTAGTGGCTAGTGTGATTAGCTGCCACCCCCGGAGGCCCGTGTTCGATTCCCGGCTCTGCCACGAAATTTCAAAAGTGGTACGAGGGCTGGAACGGAGTCCACTCAGCCTCGGGAGGTCAACTGAGTAGACGGAGGTTCGATTCCCACCTCAACCATCCTCGAAGTGGATTTCCGAGGTTTCCCACTTCTCTTCCAGGCAAATGCCGGATGGTAGGTACCTAAGTTAAGACCACGGCCGCTTCCTTCACTCTACCTTGTCTATCCCTTCCAATCTTCACATATCCCCCGGAAGGCCTCTGTTCAGCATAGAAGGTACGGGTGCTTGGGCGAGGTACTGGTTCTCCTTCCCAGTTTTATCCCCCAACCCAAAATTCACGCTCGAGGACACTGTCCTTGAGGCGGAAGAGGTGGCATTCCATGCTGAGTCCGAGGGAAAAATCAAACCTGGTGGGTAAAAGGATTAAGAAAGAAAGAATATATCATTCAAATATAAATTGAATATGGATTGAATATACATTGCCTGACAAAAGAATTTAAGCACCCAGAAGAAGTGGTTGGATGTCAATGTAACTTTGTACCAGAGTGCTTTAATGTTGTTACCAGGCCTGGTAAGGTATACAACGGGAATGAATAGCGTCAGATGTTGAGTGCTCACTGTGAAGGACACGGAGATGCCGCGTACTCGTGGGAGACAGCGTTATCAGCATCTGACAGGTTTGAGAGGGGCCTCATTGTGGTTCTCCCATTCGGGGGACTGGTTGAATCGTGCAATATCCATATTTGTTGGGCATTCGGGTGTGACAGTGGCCCGATGTTGGACTGCATGAGAACGCGAGGGCAGGCATACTAGTTGTCAAGGTTGCGGTCGACTACGTCTGACCACCACAAGGGAGGAGCACCAAACACATCGTTACCCCTTCACATTTTCGCCTGCAATCCGAGAACAAGTAATGGACTCCCCTCAAGATTCTGTGTCATCCCACACCATTGGCTGGAGACTAATAGCAGCCGGACCAGGGAATTTAGACCCATGCGTAGTCTGCCGGTAACATCACAACCCACAACACAAACGGCTGTATTTGGAGTGGTGCCGTGACCGGGAATCATGGACTAATGATGAATGACGTCGCATTGTGTTCAGCAAAGAATCGCAGTTCTGCACTACCCCGGATAACCATCGTCTGCAAGTATGGCGGAGACCTGGGGAGAGGTCCCATTCTTCCAATGTTTTAGGGAAGCATAGCGGCACTACTCCTGGCGTCATGGTGTGGGGAGCATTCGGGTACTGTAGCCAGGATACGGCTGGTAGTGATTGAGGGAGCTCTGACGGCACAACGGCACGTCATGGACATCCTGCGTCCACGTGTGTTAACTGCTATGCGACAGAAGTGTGGTACCATTTTCTTCAACAGGACAATACTCGTACACACACGGCACGTATCTCTATAAACTGTCTGTTGTGGTACTCCTGTGCCAGCAAGATATCCAGATCTGTCCCGATAGGACGTATGTAGGACCAGCTAGGACGTCAACTCCGTCCCAGGGTCAGTTTCCAGGATATCAAGTCCAGGTGCGACATTTGTGGGCCGGTTTACCTTAGGAGAGGATACAAAGTTCTATGACACCCTTCCCGACCGAATCAATGCATGCATCCATGCCAGAGAGCTTGCAACGTTATACTGATAAGTGCGTTCGTACTGCCAAGTTATTTGTAGATTTGACTCGATTTCTTAATCACTGAAAAAGAATCACATATCCTCTCAACAAATGAAATTTCATTTAATTTCCTTCCCCTCTTCTGGGTGCTGGCAGTTTATATTAATTTATAACAGTCTTTCCTTTAAATAATCGTATTTAGTGTGGGTGAAGCTGATGATAGTTTATTAGGGGAGACCAGGGAAAAATGATCCATCTAATGTAAATTTATGCATATATTTGCTATTATTGAGAATTATATTGGAATATACGATTGTAGTTCAGAGGATCATTTTGCCCCGAGGTCTGGGGCAATATGATCCCTCTTAGATAGTTCAATATCACTCCAGTGGCCGCGCGGATCACAATAGTGATTCAGCCGTATAGTTTTTTCGCTCCTGTTTTTTTGGTTTGACTGTTGACCTTCATCGCGCCCCATCCTCTCTCTGATACGCAGTAGTCTGCTAACCTTGGCTGATGTTTGTTGCGTTATAAATCAATTTATTCTTGTGGATCACAACTGTGATCCGCGCGAGCACTAGCGTGACTTCTTTTGACTTTGTTTGTTTTCTTATTACGGTGTCTAATCTCAGTTCATGTGAATATATCTGCTCCGTTCAATGAGTTTATATTAATTATTGGTATATAAGTACAAAATGTATGACTATGAGAATACAAATCTATGGCTGAATGAACTAGACAGTGAGGTAGCTCAAAAACATTATGTAGACAGTAAGTGGGACAAATCAAAATGACCGGTAATTTTTGAGGTATTCTTATGAATGTATGCATAATTATATTATATTGTACAGAAAATAAAGTTCTTTTAACAATGCATAATCATATTTATTAAATAAATAACGTAGAATAGCCTTATATCACAATGAAAATACGGATCAGAATTAGAGCTCTGCATTTTGAAGAAAACAACCGCTCGAGCATTGCCCACTTCGTGCCGCCGCTCGACGGCTGGGATAAGCCCACGCTGCGATAAGGCTGTGGCCGTCTAACGGACCATGTGGCCGGCCTTCCTTCACCTCTCGGTGATCAGTGGAACTGTCGAGCACTGCCGGGCGCTCGAGCGTAATCGTAATCCCGGTCGGTGACAGTAAAACCGCCGCGCGCTCTACAGTGCGGAATGCATTAGAAATCGTGTGTAAAATCAGTTGGTGACTGGGCTTTGAGCAGTGCAGACAGCGTTATGGATCAACCAAGTATAGGTTGTAAACGCTGCATTTAAGAAACGAAGAGAAGTATTCTGGAGAGAATTAGGAGCGGCTCGTTAGTCCTGAAGAAGAAAGATATGTCAGAAGAGGAGGCGAAGAGTGAAGCTTGGAAATCGCTTGCACTTGTAGTGGATCCTGTCACGCAGGCTTCTTTTGGGTTCATGCAGTGATACTGTACTTTCTTAGCAGCCAAGCACAGCAGGTATGATTTGGCGCTGCAAAAGTAACTGAGTATCAGAATTCCACCGAACATGTGCAGTACCAAGCAGCATAAAGAAAGTTGGTGTTGATAAGTTGGTCGATATGAGTGGAATAGGTTTGCTACCGTTAAACACTTGTAGTAAGATTGGCTTCAAGATTTATTCGCACGAGGTCATCAATGTTGGCGCCACTTATGGCAAAGTCAATATAGAAGATGTTCTTCCGCCCCTACCACTGTATCACGGCATGTTAAAGTCCGACTCGTTGGCTGAATGGTCAGCGTACTGGCCTTCGGTTCAGAGGGTCCCGGGTTCGATTCCCGGCCGGGTCGGGGATTTTAACCTTAATTGGTTAATTCCATTGGCTCGGGGGCTGGGTGTTTGTGCTGTCCCCAACATCCCTGCAACTCACACACAACACATAACACTGTCCTCCACCACAATAACACGCAGTTATAATTACACATGGCAGATGCCGTCCACCCTCATCAGAGGGTCTGCCTTACAAGGGCTGCACTCGGCTAGAAATAGCCACACGAAATTTAAAAAAAAACGGCATGTGAAAGAAAAGGCCGACAAAATACGGGCGACAATGATGCCCAAGCTAATATGTGCAATAAAGAACAATATGTGCGCTTTAGACGCTGATCTGTGGTCTGATAACTACAAGAAGAGAAATGTTTTGACTGTGACATCGCATTATGTTAACGATGAGTGGCAGCTAGAAACGCTTGTTTTGCTAACAACTGAGTTTCCGGACATACCTAAGACAGGAGAGAACATTCGGCACGAAATCGAAGAGCGGTTGCTTGAGTTAGCAATTAACAAGAATGATCTTACAAAATTTACTTTGTCACCGACCAAGGAGCTAATATGAAGAAGGCACTTGCATCTTACGACCGTTTGCCTTGCTTTGATCACTGCCTGATGACTGCGCTTCGTCACACATTTCAAGAGACGTTTTTAGAAAACGAAGCTCCTGAAATCCTGTCGTGTTTGCTATCAGCAAGAGCTATAGTAGGCTATTTGAAGAGATCGGGTCACTCGGGGCGTCTGCAGCACTCTGTGACGCAAGAAGCTGTAACGCGGTGAAACAGTATACTGTTAATGCTCAATTCCATCATAAGTCAAATCGACGATATTCGAGATCTACTAGAATCCCGCGGGCAATCGAAACTCTTAGAAACTTTCCATGAAGAGTGCGTACGAGCAGTTATCGCTTTTCTAACCCCTTTTAAAGAAGCGAGTTTGGATTTGGAAAGTGTAACAAGGCTGGAACGTGTGCTGCCTTGGTACACGCGTCTGTTACATTATTGTGAATCAGAAGAGAGTGACAACGAAGTAAGAAATACTTTTATAAGTTACGATCGTTTATAAACCTGCTGAATTATCGGAATTAAATTATGTATATATTGTTTATACTTTTCAGTGCATGACGATAATAAAAACGAGAGCAGCATACTTCATCAGAGAGAAGTGCAAATTGGAGGCTATCCATTACGTTGCCACGGTTCTGTAGCCATCACGACGTCATTTGAAGAAAGTCACTGCAGAAGAAAAGCGGGTCGCTTGTGCTGAAGTTCGACGATTGTTCTCGGAACTGCCTGTAAATGGTAAGGTCGAATCACTTTGGCCTTATGCCGTGTCAAGAGAATAAGGCATAAGTCCAAAAGCCTATACAGTATCATGTCTTTAAGTGCGGGCTGGGAAAGCATTAATGACAACAAAACGAATGTTTGTTTGTCTAATTTTCCACCTTTCGTTAGATCAGCAATTATGGCGTCTAAAATGTACAATATTTGGGAAGGGTTTCACAGCCTAAAAATTCCACAATGCGTTTTAATGTAATTTTTGCGATATATATAGGAATTCACTGGAAATATAGCTTTATAGTAACCAGTAATCCTAAGTTTTATACATATTTAAAGTTGACAGGAATGCATTACGGATGTTTTGTTCATTTTTAGAGTCCATTCAAGCAAACAGTGACGAAGTTCTTCCCATGAAAAAGTCCAAGGTGGACTGGAGTTCAGATGAGGACGACGAAGATGGACACACAAATACTACTAATGATCTCGACAGGTACCTTTCGCTCTCCAAATCCGACTGTTGCTGTGCCGAAGGACACATTTTGAAGTGGTGGAAAACGCATGCGGAGTTATTTCAATTCTGTCGGTAGTAGCCAGAAGAGTACTCTGCATTCCTGCCACTAGTGCTGTCAGCGAGAGATATTTTAGCCAGGCCGGTCACCTGCTGTCCAGCAAAAGATCGTGCTTGGAATCAGACAAGGTGTATGATCTCTTATTGATCCATCACAATTTTGTAAGTATTCTGAACATACCACGTAATCACAAGAAAGGAAACATGCCTCAAACGCTATAAATGTATGATTCTACTTTCATTTACTTCACAGGGAGAAGTGCAAACCGTCAGCTCTAGTAGTAGCTCCAGGAACACAAATGAATCCTGTGCATCAGGCAGCACCAATGACGAAAAACGAATTGTATAGTTATGGTTCACATATAACTTTATTTACAGGTCATAATTTGTTTATAAATTAACGCTTGTAAAAAGAAAATCGATGAGTATTTGTTTAAAAACAATCCTGCATTCCTTCTTGATCCTGCATTTGATATTAGTACAGTGTATATGTGGCCGAGTCTGGAGATAGGCTACACATAGCCCACTATTACTGTGTCCCCGTTTATCTAGCGAACGGAGCAAAATACTATATGAAGACTTTGCAGTTCATAACGTTACAATTATTGGAATACATGAACACCTCAAAGACGAAAATCCAATAGTCTGCAACATATTAACACACTTCAAATGTAACATATACAATTGTATTATTTAGGTTATAGAACTGATAGTAGAAAACGAAAGACATTTGTAAAAGAAATAGGTGAGGATTAATGTAAAGTAGTGGCCTATGATCTCGAGCCCGGCGAAGCGCAGCTCGCTGGCTGGCTAGCACTGAGTCCGCCGGTTACTGGCGACCGACCGAGCGTTTGGCGCGCTCGGCCAGTCGCTGATGATCGGTAGCCCGCAACCGGCTGCACAGGACGCTCGGCCGCAAACTCCCGAGAGCCAGAGAGGCGAGCGGTACTTGCCGGTAAAAATCAGAGATAATGCAGACCTCTAATCAGAATTGTGATCCGCGCGACCACTGTTGTGACTTTTCTTCGCGCGACCACCGAAGTGATATCATTGTACTTGCCATAAGATTTACTACAAAGATATAATTATACTCTTTGCCATACGTTTGGAACAATTTGTTAATATCTGGAAATAGGAAAGGAACAAAAAATTATGATGATTATGATGCTTGTTTGTTTGAAGAGGCCTAACATCTAGGTCATCGGCCCCAAATAAAATTATATATGAAATGACTCTGAAATTGTTTTATCCTTGTGTTTACAATATTAATCACAAAGTGTGAAAATAAAATGTTAACACATGAAATAATGAAAACAGAAGTATCACTTTAGACACTTAACTTCCTACGGATTAGTGGGTGTTAGGCCTACAATTAGGCCTATAAAAATGAAATAATCATCATCATCCACTCCAGCACATTGATCATGAGCCCATTGCTTACACATTTGACATATAATCCAACCTTCGCCAAGCACATATCGTAAAGAGTGACTTGTTTGGGGAAATTTCTACCTGCCCAGAAGGATACGTTTTGAAACTGGCACAGCTGGCGTCAATTACGCACCATGCGCTGCTTATCTGTTGCTCCACCGAGGATAGATTGTCAATACCTGCACGAATTTCTTTGAGTTAATCGTATCGTGGAAACAAAACAATGTGACTATGGAAATGAAATCTCAAATGAATCCGTAAAACTGGTCATTTTCGTAAGTAGGCAGCACCTCACCTCAGTTCGTTAGGTCGAGTATCCGGTACTCTGCGTGGAGGGAAGGAAGTTGTAGTTTTGCTTTAATGTTAATCGGACCGGTGTCGTGCCAGATGCGACCGTGCCGCATGCGACCGTGCCGCATGCGACTCGTGTCAGTTGCGACCGCATAATCTGTAATCGTGCCGGATGCGGCCGGTGCTGACAACCCAGTTTTAATTTAATGGTGGCATGCCAGATGCGACCGTGCCCCATGCGACCCGTGCCACTAGCGACCGCATAATCTGTAACCGTACCGGATGCGACCGGCGTTGACAAGCAAATTATCATTTGATAAGTTGTGTCACCATCAACAGCATCATATTCCCTCACTCCATTTGAACACTGCGAAAAGGTTTGGATTTGAATCCCGGCTTTTGGCATGCAATCTACTGATTAGAAACTGTCTACCACCAACTTTCCTACCCTGCCGGCCAACATTCTGATGGTGATTTTTTTTCATCCAGGCTGATTGGCTCACCCGGTTGAGATGCTGGTCTTCCGACTCCAACTTGGCAGGTTCGATCCTGCCTCAGTCCGGTGGTATTTGAACGTGCTCAAATACGTCAGCTTTGTGTCGGTGGATTTATTGGTACGTAAAATAACTCATGCGGGACTAAATTCTGACACCTCGGCGTCTCCATAAACCATAAAAGTAGTTACTGGGACGTAAAGCCAGCAACATTATTATATTTTTCCTTCGACCAACGGCACTCGAACCTGCTAACAATGGTGTCAGACCTTTATTTCAGAAAAGACCAAGTTAGCTACTTATAATCAATCTGCCCCTTGGTGACAGCCCTTAATGCAGATCAATTGTAAGTGATTGATGGGTCGCATGCGGCACGATGCTTATCCGCTCGGTCGCTACGGGCACGATAATGGCCGGTTCGCATCCGGCACGTAACCAATTTAATAAGCTATCCAAGATATGGTAAGCTAAATCAGAACAAGAAAAGGTTAGAAAATACGCCAAACATTTATAGCACTCCTTATCGGGTTGGGAATGAAATTATTCTTTGTCCTGTTCAAATAGCAAACTACTATAACCACAAACCGTACACATTTAATTACGCACACTGAATTAGTCGTCGGTAAGAAAAATTTTAAAAATGAATTGGTTTATGACCTTAGTCCCGGGAGCGTACGAAGACATGTTCTGCTCGCCAGGTGCAGGTCTTTTGATTTGACCCCCGCAGGCGACCTGCGCATCGTTATGAGGATAAAATGGTGATGAAGACAACATATATACCCAGCTCCCGTGCCGGGAATCGATCCTCGGACTCCTGTGACAAAATGCCAGGAAGCTAACCATTTACTCATGGGGCCGGAGTCGTCGGTAAATAGAGCCGATATAAATCTTTACGGAGAACAATCCCGACGACTGCGTGAAAGATTTATAAATAATAATTAACGAGTACATTTCTATGACGAATTTCAAATAAAACATGCATAGGTTATATCAAACAAAAAGGTAATATCTAAAACCAGCTCAAGAACTCGTCGTTGAAAACTAAATCAGTGTAATGTATAGCTTGGAATGCCATAACCTGAGATATTCCTCCCCAAGAGATGAGTCATAAATAATGCAAGAGATATTTTAAGATCAAAACCCTAAAAATGCGGGGGGGAAACTGTACAATCAGGTAATTCTATACTGAATACTACAATAACACAAGTTCAGTTGTATTTTAACGAAGATTATGTTTGTAAATAGTAATAATAATAGTAATAATAACAACAACAACAATAATAATAATAATAATAATAATAATAATAATAATAATAATAATAATAATAATAATAATAGTAGAAACAGTGAAGAAAGTCGGCCTTCAAAATATCGTTTGAAAAAAACTGAATACATGACCTGCAGCAAAGAAGCCCCTAAATTCATGGAGACAAAATATGGCAAAATAAATCGGGTCCAGCAATTCAAATATCTCGGTGAAATAATTCAGGAGAATGGAATAGAAACAAAAGCCAATGAAGTTAGATGCAAAAAAAAAAAAAAAAAAAAAAAAAATGGAAACTGCATATAGACTCACCCGAAATATCTATAACAAAAACCGGGCGAGTCGGCTGTGCGCGTAGAGGCGTGCGGCTGTGAGCTTGCATCCGGGAGATAGTAGGTTCGAATCCCACTATCGGCAGCCCTGAAAATGGTTTTCCGTGGTTTCCCATTTTCACACCAGGCAAATGCTGGGGCTGTACCTTAATTAAGGCCACGGTCGCTTCCTTCCAACTCCTAGACTATTCCTATCCCATCGTCGCCATAAGACCTATCTGTGTCGGTGCGACGTAAAGCCCCTAGCAAAAAAAAAATCTATAACAAAACGTGTCTCTCCAAGCATGCAAAACTAAGACACTATAATACAGTAATAAAACCAGAATGCCACTATGGATCAGAGACACTAATTTTGAACAGGAAAACTGATCTAGAAAATATTCAGAAAGGGGAACAAAATTTTAGGCCCAAAACTCGTAGATGAACAGTACCGCCTTAGAGGGAAACAGGAAATCAAACAATTTTCTAACATTCACAGCGACATCAGAAAACGCAGATTAAGATTCTTTGGACATATAAAAAGGATGAACCCAGATAGATTTACCAAGCAAATAGTTGAATTTTATGAAAACCGAAGTAAAGCCAAAACGGACACAATAAAATGGATTGGCGAAATTAAAACAGATCTCAAACTGGCAGGAATTACACCGCGTTATCTTCAGAGCCAAAGTTCATAAGTGGCATGTTGACCAAGAGGAGGAACCAAGGAAGAAGACCGGAACAACATGGTCTCTAGAGAGAAAAGAAGCACACAGCAAACGAATGAAGGAAGTGTGGGCACAAAGAAAGGCAAATGCCTGTCTCTAAGTACTTTGCGTAGTCCTAATGGGCTCATTCGCAAATAATAATACTAGTAATAATAATAATAATAGTGTTAATGGCTTTACGTCCCACTAACTAATCTTACGGTTTTCGGAGACGCTGAGATGCTGGAATTTAGTTCCGCATGAGTTCTTTTACATGCCATTAAATCAACCGATGCGAGGCTGACGTATTTGAGCACCTTCAAATACCACTGGATTGGGCCAGAATCGAACCTGCCAAGTTGGGGTCAGGAGGCAAGTGCTTCAAACACCTGAGCCATTCAGCCCGGTGATTAGGCCTATATTTGTTTTACAGTTACCAAACAGGCTATCTCGGTGCGTTACAGCACTGCCTGTTACGGCTATTCAGGGAGATGGCTGGGTTCAAATCCCCCGTCGGCCATCCTCGAAAATGATTTTGCATGGTTTCCCATTTTCATTTTCCGCCAAATGACGAGATGGTAACTTTTTCATAGCCACGACCACTTTCTTCCCATTCCTAGCCCGTACAATTGCACCCACAGACAACACCTTCACACAGTAGTACATGTAGCTCAATCCCATGAGGTGTATTGGGTAAAGGAGCTACAGATCTGGCGAGCAAACATGTCCTCGGACACTCCCAGCATTGAAAGTCATACGCTAAAAATAAAATTTGAAAACGTTCAAAGTAATCAGAGGAAATGGTAACAATTATTCAGATATTTTGAAGTTTCGTGAGATTGTGTTAAATAATCAAACCACTTTCGAGAAAATATAGCATGAATGGTAACCGATGCATGAAATTAACATTATAGATCTTGGAGAGAGTAATCTGCAGGTCTGCAGCTTGCACCGTTATGCTAAGACTTGGGAGAAAGGAGACGAGCTGCTCGACTATGCGGTATGTTTTGAGCTGTCAGTGGAGACAGCGTAAAATGACATTAGTAGACGAACAAGTTCGAGTGGTGCTTTTAAAAGTAGGAAAGATCACAATTATGCAGATGAAGTTAGAAGGGGAAATATTGAAGTAACTTTTCGTTTATAAGGAAGGGAGTAAGTGATTGAAATAATTCATTTCTTTCCTTCTTAATCCGTTCACTCTCCAGGGTTGGTTGCTCCCTCGGACCCAGCGAGGGATTCCAACTCTACCGCATAAAGGTCAGTGGCCTGGAGCGTGAGACTTTTGGGTCGGGGATACAACTGTGAAGGAGGACTAGTATCTCGCCCAGGCGGCCTCACCTGCTATGCTGAACAGGAGCCTTGTGAGGGGATGGGAAGATTGGAAGGGATAGACAGGGAAGAGAGAAGGAAGAGGCCATGGCCTTAAGTTAGGTACCATCCCGGCATTCGCCTGGAGGAGATGTGGGAAACCTCGGAAAACCACTTCGAGGATGGATGAGATAGGAATAGAACCTTCCTCTACTCAGTTGACCTCCCAAGGCTGAGTTGATTTCATTCCAGTCTTCGTACCACTTTTCAAATTTCTTGGCAGAGCCGGGAATCGAACCTGGGCCTCCGGGGGTGGCAGCTAATCACACTAACCACTACACCACAGAGACGGGCTTGGAATAATTTACCAAGGGAGATGTTCGATTAATTTCCAAATTCTCTAAAATTATTTAAGAAAAGACTAGGTAACAACCGCTAGGCAATCTGCCACATCGGCGATTCCTTAAATACACAACAGCGGTGACTCACTGACTGACTGACTGACTGATTGACAGATTGGTCGCATGTGGCACGATGCTTAATCCACTCGGTCGCTAGCGGCACGAAGTCAGCGTGGTCGCTTCTGGCACGTAACCATCGGGCCATTATAAGCCACCGTACCTATCGCTTATGTGCAGTCCGAATCAGCATACGCGACTTTTACCTCGAAAATCTCAAATGCAATTATTCGGGAAGCGAACCCGGTCCGCCTTGGTGAGAGGCAAAGCAGGGTGAGCGCTGTGCCATCACGTTCTGTTCGGAAAATCTACTGTAATAATAATAATAATAATAATAATAATAATAATAATAATAATAATAATAATAATAATAATAATAATAATAATAATAATAATAATAGCCTAATAATAATAATAATACAACGTTCAAATGGCGTATAATGTGGATGAAATGAAGCGTCAGCAAGCAACTGCATTTAATGCTCAAGGCACTTACATACTCGTGAATATATTCTATTACACAGTGTGAGACACAAGACAAAATGCAAAACAATCACTTACAACGTTTTCATGTCGATTTTTTTTAAGAAAAGTAAATAAAAAAGGCTGAGTGAATCTAACCCACAACGCAGATGTGACCTCAACTGAAGGCTTAGCCTTCGAATTCTCCACACGATGGCACCACCAATCAAGCAGATATTAACGATGATCATTTTGCCCTGGTCTCCTGTAGTTCTATAGTTATTTTCACGAGAGTTTAATCCTGATGTAAACATGGTATGTCTACGCCTCCACCAAAGAAAGATTTGTGATTTGCTGAGCGTGTAGTATAGATGCGAGCTGAAGAGATGATTAGCGGGACGTGAGGTGGGACACGGGGGAGCAGCTTTCTCTCTCTTTCGTCTCGGCTATGGCTCTTCCTAAAAGTATTGTCAGCCAGCCAGCAGCCAGTCTCCCTTTGATGATACAAATGGTCAGTCGAACAGTTCGGTAGTGTTGATCTTGTCTGTGTGTTGTAAGTGTTGTGATAGTACATATATCACACCCCCGAATTATATGTAGAAGTTAGAGATATTATTGTCTGTATTCGATTTATTATTATTATTATTATTATTATTATTATTATTATTATTATTATTATTATTATCGGTATTTTATTTGTATATTTTGCCATTTATATTGGTAAGCTGGAAGATATCCACATATGTAGGTATGAGTAATTTGTTTTGCACGAGTGGGAAAACCTTGCTTTAATAACTCTGGTAATTTGAATGAGTCATCTGGCTACCCCAGTGTTTGTTGCGATGTACTTGTGTCGGGAAATTCATGAGTCATGTATATATCCCAGCCTGATGAGATGAGCTTGTTGTTGTATTAGGAAAGTTTGGTGATTCATGGAATATACCCCAGAGTTTGTTATTGTCTTGGGAGGAAGAAGTAGTTCAGGGCTTGGTCTTGACAAGAGGTTCACTCATGATTGGTGGGCAAGCACCAATCCAGACGTCTCATCTGAGAGGAGGGGGATGTTGATGTCTATAAAGGTTGATGATACGGCGGCAACCTGGAGATGAGGAGATTGTATGAAACATTGTAAGGGTGATTGTAGAGGTGATTGTAAAGGAACGAGAAGGAAGACAACTACAACTGACGCACTGTACGGGAAGGAAGTGGTGCTGATACACGGTACTGGAGTGACACGGCTGCAATGGACTGGACTTCAAACGTTCGTGGAGCGTAGTCTTGTTATGTTTGTGGAAAGTGGATGATTGTGGAGAGTGCTTGCGCATTAAGTATTGTAGCACTTGTGGCGGCCTAGCATTATATGTTGGTGAAAGCTATCTCAGACTTTCCATAAATTTATATGTTGAGGATCGACAGACGTGTGTATATATCTTTACAACAAGTGTTAAAATATGTGAACACAGTAGTACAAGGTACAGTATCTGTGTGATGTGATAACTGCCGATTATGAGAATCGGTAAATCGAATTGATATAGAGACAGTGAAGGGTGTTTATCTTCATACATGTACATTGTTCATCGGACCATCTACAAATGGTAGCTTAGTTCTCGCTTTCGTTTTCCCACGGTTTTCATTATTGTTGTTGTTGTAAATGTGGAGTCTTCCAGCAATATTTGATGTGTGTATTATATGTATAATGTTGTATGTTGATGAGGTGCTCATGCACGGAATTTGTTCAGAATATAGTTAGCTATTTTAGAATCAGTGTTATTGATGAACCTAGGTGCAGTTCCTACCTAATTAGTCGTTTTCAGGAGGTTAGGTAAGACCTGCAGCAGATGTACCAGTACGCAGCATTATGTACACGCCCTGGGATATAAAGTTTATCATGCTCTTATCTAAATTCGAGGGATCCATTCTGGTGAACTCTGGCGCCCATACTACGGACATTTCGGTTAATTATGCTTATTAATTTTATTAAGTTTTTGAGTAATTTTATTTACATATTTTATTCATGATTTTATTTATCTGTATTCATCAAAAATAGTTACAATTTGGCGCCCAACGTGGGGCTGAATGATTGGTACATCTGTTAGGCTTATAAGCGTAGGTGCACTTGTCAGGTGTGGTTGGAATTCTGCAAACTATGTCAGTGAAGTGTTTTATATGTACGTGATATGTCTGTTGGAGTATTATAAGACTGAGAAATAGAGAGGTTGTTAAAGTTGCTAGTACTATCAATCAGGTTAAGAGCAGTCAAAAGAATTCCACCACATTGAGTTTATCTAATTTAAGTGAGAAAAGCGAAATGGCAGATAGTAGGAAAGATCAATTGGCAACAATAGGTGAGGAACCGAGTAACCCGTCTCAAACTCAGAACGTAGGAGATCAAGGCGAGGCTTAATGCTCATTATGCTTAAATCGCTACCTAATGAATTGAAGGGTGAATTAAACAGTAAGAATGAAGAGTTGAAGGTTGAATTGTCGAATAAGATTGATAATCAGAGTGTTGAGTTAAATTCAGTGAGTGTTGAGCTGTCCAGTAAAATCGATGATAATAATAATGTTGATCTGTCCGGTAAAATCGATAATAATAATGTTGAACTGTCCAGTAAAATCGATAATAATAATGTTGAACTGTCCAGTAAAATCGACAATAATAATGTTGAATTGTCCAATAAGACTGATAGTCAGAGTAAAGAGTTGAAGAGTGAATTGAGTTTTTTAAGCAATGAAATATACAGTATTAATAGTGAATTAAATTCAGTTAGTACGGAACTGTCTAGTAAGATTGAGAATCAGAGTAAGGAATTAAATTCAGTGAGTGTTGATTTGTCTAGTAAAATTCTTAGTTTAAGTAGTGCTGTGAATGGTAGAATAGATGAATTGAACCAGAAGTTTGACCATCAAAGCAGGGAAATTCAGGAAGTCAACAATAAGATAGAAGCTCAACGCTTGGAATTGACTGAGAAAATTGAAGGCCGATTTAATGTAGTTAGGAAAGAATTTGTTGAAAACAGCAAGGAATGTGATAAGAGAATAAAAATAGTGGAAGATAAAGTCGAAGAAATAGATAGAATTAAATCCAATCAGAACGTTTTAGCGAAGCGTATAGATGAGAAGGATGAGAAATTGGAGAAAGACCTTAAGTCGGTAAAAGATGACCTCAAGTCAATAGAAGGAAATGCCAGAATGGTAGTGGAAGAAGGAATTAAAGCATGTCATGTAAAGTTAAGGCAGGAGATCAGTCAAATCTAAGTAGGTAGCAGCATATGTAATAGGTACATATCTTGTACGAAGGACTCTGAAATACCCAAGTTTAATGGTCGGCAGTTTAATCCGATGGAATTCTTGAAAACGGTGGAGAAACGGTTTTCCAAGAATCTTGACGCTGGTTTGATTGAGTGGAGTATGGTTGATGAGCTGTTGGATGTTGCATTTGTTGGAGAAGCGAGATCCTGGTTTCAAGTTTATAGACAGGGTATTTCGAGTTTGGAGGAATTTAGGGAGAAATTTAGTTCTAAATTTTGGAGTGAAGCTATTCAGGGAAGGGAAAGAGATCGCGTGCTATTTGGCAAGTATAAACCTCAGGAAGGTGTATCTATGACGGAGTATTTCTTGGTGCATGTTCTGATCAGCCAGAATATTGAAGGTCTAGCATTGGAGAGAGATACAGTCCGCCAGATGTTGAGGCATTTTCCTGAGAAGGTCGGATTAGCTGCATGTATGCAGAATATTGTTACGATCAAGGAATTAGAGCAGCTGTTAGAGAGGTTTAATGCTTTGGAAGGGCAGGGGAAGACTAGGCAAAGTGAAGGTAGAAATTACGGGGATAATGGGAGACAAGGTAATCAGCTAGGGGGAGATAGGAATAATCAGAATTTCAGTCATTCTAGGCAAGGGAATCAGGGTGGTAATTCCGGAAGGGGAAACAGACAGTCTAATCAAGGAGGTAATCACCAGGAATATTATGTCAGAAGTCCTAATCAAGAGGAATCAGAAAGTAGGGGGCGTACGGATCAAAGACCTCCAGATCAAGTGCCGAGACATGATAATGGTGAACAGTCCACATCAAGTAATTTAAACCGGAATCGGACTTCTTAGTTGGGTCAGATAGGCAGTCCGATACCGAAATTCCTATTCACGCGATGAAACAGGTAAGTTATGATTTAGACGTGAAAGAGGAATTATTGTTTGACCATGTGTTTTGTGTTCAGGGAGATTTTGAGTATAGGGGGCGAGATGAAAGTAAGAATGATGTGTCGGATGTCTTACTTTGTGCTAGTGGTGATGGTAATAGCGGTGTTGCGATCGATAATCTTACAGAAGTTTCTGAAATTGAAAGTGAAGTTTTTTATGAAGTTGATGAAGGTTGTTTAGTAAGTGAAGAGTGTTCACGGAGTATACATCATGAGGATGTTTTTGTTGATTTAAGTGTACGTGAGGAGAGTAAAGTTAGGTCCATTATGTGTGAAAATGGTGACTTTGAGATTAATGACACTTCTGATAAGAGAGTCGAAAGTAGCAGTGTTGTTGGCATGAAAGTGGTGCAAGTAGGAGCTGATATGGAATGTGGTGAAGATGGTATAATTGTTGGGTCATTAAGTAGTAATGACAGCAATTTCGATGTGTATTATGGTAAGAATTTTAGTAATAGAGTGAGCGTGTTTGAGAATGGAAGTGTGCGTGAGATGAAAGAAAGTCTTTTCAAGCGAGTGTGTAATGTTTTATTTAATTCTGTGAGATGTGTGAATGATGTGAACGACGTGCTGAGTGATATCGATGTGGAATGTGTGAAAAAGTATGTGATCTGTTTGCTTGCAGTAATTATGGTTTTGTGGAAGAGTAAACGTAGTGAGATTCCCGCGCATTTCAGAAAGAGGGATTTCTTGGTTATGAATGTTCTGAATGAAAGTTTGTATGACTCTTGTGTGACTGGATGGGATGAATGTTTGTGTGTGAGATAGATTGTATTCTAGACGTAGTTAGTTTTTATTACGGTACGCATTCCTCGCTTATCGATGCTGATGTTAAAACGATGCATAAGTTTTCATTTGTATTAGGGTCCGTATACAGTGGACAGTAGAATAGGCAAGTGTGCTTATAGGCTCTTAACCGCTGAAAATAAGGTCCTTGGGAAATTTAATATCTATAGCTTTCGCAGATATAAGAGATAGGATCTGCACCTTGGATGTATATATTATCAATTATGAGTTATGTGTACAGTAGCAAGAAGGGATTGTGTTCAATGGTATATGAAACAATCGGAGTTGTGTGTATATAGCCATATTATTATTATTATTATTATTATTATTATTATTATTATTATTATTATTGTTTGGACAAATTGTATTTCGTGTGTGCGAATACAATGCAGTAGACGCAATGTATATATCATTATTACAGTAAATTAAGTGTTCAGTTATGTCATTATAAGGTTATGTATGAAGTTCTGTTTTATGGTGAATCATAATATGTGATATCATCGATTCACCAAGGGGGCGTTAGTGTTGAACAGCGATTTATATATTGACGCCTACATAACTGTGTTATAAAACATTTATGTTATTATAGTACTACTTTGTATTAGAACCCTGCCGGAAGAAAGGAAAGACTATCCACAGCAAGGCTAGGGAGGTTATCAGACATGTTATCCAAGAATGTGATGAAGAGGCACGAGAAGGGAAACTGTTTTGTGTGTCACCAAGAAAAGTGACATAGGGACACAAGGATTGATGAAGCTAATTTAGGCCTACAGTCTATTGTTTTAAATGTTATTTCATTTTCATTCAGTTTTGTGTGTCACCAAGAAAAGTGGCATGGGGACACAAGGATTGATGAAGCTAATTTAGGCCTGCAGTCTATTGTTTTAAATGTTATTTTATTTCATAGTTTTGTGTGCTACCAAAAAAGTGACAGAGACACAAGGATTGATGAAGCTAATTTAGGCCTACAGTCTAATGTTTTAAATGTTATTTTATTTCATAGTTTTGTGTGCTACCAAAAAAGTGACAGAGACACAAGGATTGATGAAGCTAATTTAGGCCTACAGTATTTTTAAATATTTTGTGATTAAATAAAATTCTATAAAATTGAGTACTTCAGTAAACTAACTCGTCGAATAATGAATAAATTCTCTCCTCTCTCACCCATTGATGGTACAGCAGTGGCTTTCTGAGCTTACAATATGTCTGTGGGTTCGATCTCGGCTAAGTGCAATGGTATCTGTAGGTGCTGAACTACGTCAGCGTCGTGTCGACAGCTTTCTCGACACGTAAAATAACCCTTGCGGCACAGAATTCGTGTCGCACAAGCGAGAACATTGTTATACAGAATAGCAGAATAGAATAATCTCATCCCCGAGTTCCGGATCTCCTGGAACTGGGGACAGAGTAATCATTTATTGCTATTTTTATATGAATGCTCTTCTCATATCTATTACTACATTAACCATTATAATTACTCCTAATCACTATTTACACCCAATCTCTAAATTGTAGCTTTTTCATTCTATTTCTTTTTGTCCTAGACATTAACAGTGTTATATTGTCTAGGACAACACGTATCTTACCGGCACTCCTATTATTAATTAGTGTAATTTGTTTTAAGAGTTCGAACATATTTCTCCTTAGCATACAATAGACATTATATATTAACTGAATAACTGAATGCATGTCGGGATGAGTTGAATGATTGGATCGTAATCATAAAATTGTTATACGCGCACATATTCAATCTGGTTCATTATTATTATTATTATTATTATTATTATTATTATTATTATTATTATTATTATTATTATTATTATTATTATTATTTTCTTCACGTAACGAACACGCCGGAACATGTGTTTGAGAGAGAATACATTCGTAACTCGGCACACTGACGAACGAAATTGAACTTCCTGTAGTTCACTTCATGAAACTTACTACATTTGGAATATAGGAAATAAATATCGTTTCCTTCTAGTAATGTAACCGTCATCGGACGTTGGCGATCATTTTGTAAAAATATGTAAAAAGTATTATAATAATTAATACAGTATATATATTAAAATAAAAAATAATAACAGAAGCTCTTTCGATTTGCACCTTGAGGATGGACTTTACCCGTGATAAAATCTAATGATGAAGATGGCATAAATTCCCAGTGTCAGTGGAAAATAACCTAGATTACTATTAGTCTTAATATTTCGCTGGTCAGATGTGATCTATCAATAGATGAATAATGTTACCCACCTGCGATATACAAAAATACATCGAGTGCCTTGCAGGAAGAGACCACCTGAGGACACTGAGACGGCGAACATTTTCAGAAACGCAAGTACATACACAAGCTTGGTGACGAGAAACCAGGGACGAGGGGAGAAGCGATGGCTAACGCATTCCCGGTCACATTCCTAGCGAAACTCTTCTCTTAAGCTCCCATCTTATACCGACCTCCATCCCGTCAACGTCACGTGTTCGGACGTACAGTGCTACACATTGCATACGACAACAGTGCGAAGATCTGAACTTCTGAATAAACGACTAAACCTGGATTCTGTTCACTTGATTTATTAAACACATTCACAATGCACAGCCTATGATCACTTCTGAGTGGTTTTCCTCTTTTGTGCTTCACTACAGGCGATGGTCCTACCTCTTGCTCCATTTCTCTCACAATGAATACTGACTGCTGGAAGATGCAATACCTTACGTCCGTGCTGTACAGCTTGGGACTTTCCCCCACTACGAGAAGACTTCCTGTATTACATCACGCCTTGTGCCTTCATTTCACGTTATTTAATCACTATTTTATAAACAAGCATGTATAAATATACATACATATATGTTATTTATTACGTACTCTTCCAAACTCTCTAAATGTAATAAAGTACAATAAAATAAAATAAATGCGACACACTGCTTTCCTTCGAGATCGTAAACAGTCGAGTGACTGCGACGGTTGCTTCTCCAATCAAGTACGACTATGTCCACGTGCGACGGCAAGGTGCTCCACCCATTTGTTTACATCAAGATTAATCTCTTGTGAAAAGAAGTATATCTTAAAATATAATATATATATATAACCATTTTTCGGATCTCGAGGCGGATATTACTCTAGTATTGTCACTTATAGCAGGTACTTTATGCACAGGAGTGTCAAAATCCTGATCGTCTTCGGCAACTGATCACTGAGGCATGCCAAGCTATTACACCTCACATGTTACAAAGAGCAAGAATGTCTTTACAACGTCGCGGCGTGCCGGAATCTATAGCATACGATAAAACTTCACTCGATGGAACAAGTAGGTACATGGCCATATCACATTCACTCTAAACGGTATAAAGAAGGAGAAAAGAACAAGTAATTCAACCTGTTTACTAACAGCTTGGCTCCACAATAGCAGCGATGCGTGATTATGTCACTCCAGCTGCGGAGGTCAGCAGCGTATGCCTGGCACGTATGGATTCTGTTCGTAGTCCTAACATACACGTTCCTGTTCAAACGTAAGGTAGTGTATTCGCAGCTTTGATCGTTTCGGACATTAATTTAGTTTACGTGATTGAAATAACATTGGCGCATATGATTCCATCTAAATTGTCGCAACGGTATAGTACTAAAATGATGTAGGATCAGGTACCATTGTTAACAGGTTGCCTATCACCAAATTAAATACATTTCATAATATAAAATGATACGTTTTATTATTATTTCTTTCTTCCTTAATCTGTTTAACTTCCAGGGTTGGTTTTTCTCTCGGAGTCAGTGAGGGATCCCACCTCTACCACTTCAAGGGCAGTGTCTTGGAGCTTGAGACTTTGCGTCAGGGGATACAACTGAAAGAAGGACCAGTACCTCGCCCAGGCGGCCTCATCCGCTATGCTGAACAGGGACCTTGTGTGGGGATGGGAAGACTGGAAGGGAAGAGGGAAAGAAGCGGCCGTGGCTTTAAGTTAGGTATCATCCTGGCATTTACCTGTAGGAGAGGTGGGAAACCTCGGAAAACCAATTCCGGGATGGCGGAGGTGGGAATCGAACCCACCTCTACTCAGTTGATCTCCCGAGGCTGAGTGGACCCCGTTCCAGCCCTCGTACCACTTCCCAAACTTCGTGGCAGAGCCGGAAATAGAACCCGGGCTTCCGGAGGTGTCAGCTAATCACGCTAGCCCTTACTATTATTGTGTGGCCTCACCTACTGTGTTAGACTGTTGAACATTCCCAGGAACTGGGGAATTGAAGAAAGCAAAGAAAGACAAAATATGGGAGATAAATACATTGGAAGATACAGAAGTAGGAGAAAGCTTCAAAGATAGCGTAAGACAAGTACTTTCTGAGAAGGATGAAAGAAACGACGCAGGGGAATAGTGGATGGGGGTGAAGCGTGCCGTAAGCTGGACTTCAGCTAAAAGGCTGGGAAGAATGTTAAACGTTAGCAAAAAGCCTTGGATAACTCAGTACATCGTCGTTGGTCTAGAAGAACAGCTATGTGATAATATTTCAGCTTAGAACTATGACCAGAAAAAATGAAAAGGCCTATGGCTTTTAGTGCCGAGAGTGTCCGAGGACAAGTTCGCTCGCCAGATCTGTAGCTCCTTTACCCGGTACACTCCATGGGAGCAGGTCTTTTGATTTGATGTCCGTAGACGTCCTGCGCGTTGTGATGAGGATGCAATGACGAAGAAGACGAAACACACCCAGCTCCCATGCCAGGCAAATTAACCAATGATGGTTAAAAATCCCGACCCTGCCGGGAATCGAACCCGGGACACCTGTGACCAAAGGCCAGCACGCTAACCATTTAGCCATGGAGCCTGACACTGACCAGAAAGTTTCTGTCATCTAAGGTTCTGTATTGCATGGACTACAGAAGGTCGTTTGGGATCTCTGGTGATGAGTGTGAAGGCCGCCGGTGGCGCTGTTATCAACTTGAACACGTCAAAACGGGGAGTGACGATTCAGGTCAGTACCGAGAACGTGTGTTTAGAGTTTCGTGACTAGCTGCAGCGATGCGAAGCGGATTGACCCCCTACTGGGAGGGCTACATAACAGCCCTTTCCGGTGCTAAATTTAGCTATTCTGCAATCCAAGGAATGTGAAAGAAGCGTTATTTCTTGATATGAAAGAACGGGATCAGTACTGTCTTGAAAAAAGAAAGAAAAAAGGCAGATGCCATCTGGGCTTAATTCCAGAGGGGAGAAAATAGGCCAATCTACGGCCAGCTATCAGCCGTAGGGTCTACACCCGAAGTGTCTCAGGTGGTAACCCTGGCCCCTAAAGGTCTATCGCAAGTAAGTTGTGCATATCTGTTTCAACATTAACACCATAATCAACAAGGAGCTGCCATTGGAAAAGTAGCATAAGCGCCGAGTTCACAAGCTGTAGCCTCGTCACATTTCGGAACATCGCACTAACGCAAGAAAACTGTATGAGGGCTGTCTGGGAGAAGACAGATGGAAAAATGTGGTGACGTTAGATGAAGCATATGTGTACCTTATTGACTGTAACAAACCCCGCTCAATTTACAACCGCCCTGGAGACAACAAAACTTATCAAACATTGTATAAAGAATGCTAGGAAATATTTAACGGACTTTCATGATCATAGCTGGGTATTGCTACAAGTTAACCATTCGCCGTGTCGTTAATAATGTGAAGGTAAACTCTACACACAGTCAGCACACATTTACAACACAGACATCCCAGCACTGTATGGGAGGTCGAAAAATCAGATATGGGTTACATCAAGATAAAGCATCGAGCCACACCTTTCGTTCGACTCGTCTGTTCGTAGAGAGAATGGAGATAGAAACTGGAATACGTGCAATTCCTTTAACTGATATTACGATGAAGGCACACTATGGGTCACCCATGGACTTCTGTGCATTTGGACTCCTAAAAAGGGCTTTAGGTAATAGACGCCCACGCACGATGAATGTCCCCTGGAAAGCCTGTCAGGAGTGGAATGAGATAGACATGCTAGCTCTGTGAAAAAGTCTGCTGCAATGGAAATTACATTGTCAAGCTATAGATAGAAATGCTGGTGAAAACATGGCTTTTCATAAGCCTTCATACATCGCATCGAGAGATCCCGAACGACTTTCTCTAAATCAATGAGTTTTCCTTCTGAGTACTACATGTGCTGCGGGTCAGTATTTCTCCCTTCAACATTGTCACATAGCGGTATTTCGAGGCGTAACGGCGATATGTTAGTTTTGACTGATGAGCAATAGCAGTACAGGAATTCAACAACTAATGAGGGAAAGAGAATGTTCGGCCGATTAAAAACTTTGGTAGAAAGAGAGTGAAAAGTAAGGTAATAAGAATGTTTGAAAAGAAAATATAAAGTTATAGGCCTGGGAAATGATGCTAATAGAAAGGTAAATGAGACTTTTTGGAGACAGGAAAAATGATAGAAGCTCAAATCGGAAGCTATTATTAGGGAAGGGAAAAGAAAGCAGAAAAGTGAAAGGAGCACATAGAATATCTTTACAACGGAGAGGAACTTGGTGAGCTAGTGCTGGAAAGAGTGGTGGACGATGACGAAAGGGGAGACTAAATTCTGAGATCAGAATGTAATAGAGGTCTGGCGGATATGAGAAGAGACGAAGCACCTCGAACTGATTACGTTCAGAGCTACTGGCAGCATTGGGAGACTGCTATTGAGCTTAATGTGTATGATGTATGACCAAGTGACTTCGCGCCGTGTGGTTAGGGTATCGCAGCTGTGAGCATGCATTCGGGAGATAGTGGGTTAATCCCATCGTCGCCAGCTCTGGAGATGGTTTACGTGGTTTCCATTTTTACAGCAGGAAAATGCTGGGGCTGTACCTTAATTAAGTTCATGGCCACTACCTTACCAATCCTAGCCCTTTCGCATGCCTCCCTCGCCGAAAACTTTCCATGTGTTAATGCGAAGTTAAACAAGTAGCAAAAAAAAAAACAGGCGAAGTGTTCGCTGAATTTAAGAGGAATGAGATTATTCCGTTACAGAAGTAAATAGGAGGCGACAAGAGCGAAGATTACCGCATCATTAACCTTGTATCTCGTCGTTGTTGTTGTTCAGGTCACCAGTGAATAGAATGGCTTGATGCAGCTGTTCATGCCACCCTAACCTTTTCATCTGTACGTAACTACTACATTCTACATCTACTCTAATCTCTTTTGTCATTTTCATACCTTGTTCTACCCCTGCTCTTCTTACCGCCTACACTTCCCTCAAATACTAATCGAATAACTTCTGGGTGTATTAAGATGTGTCCTATCATTCTGTCTCTCGTTCTGTTCAAATTTCGCCAAATCTTTCTACTCGCACCAATTCTATTTAGTATCTTTTCATTCGTGATGCGATCTACAAATCTCAGCTTCAGCATCCTTCTGTAACACCACACTTCAAAAGCTTCTATTCTCTTTCTGATCTAGTTATCTTCCATGTTTCATTTCCATACAATGACACGTTCGAGAAGAAAGTCTTTAAAAATATATTTCTGATTCCTACATAAATGTAAGAAGTGAGCAAATTTATTATCTTAAGAAAGACCTTCCTTGCTTGCCCTAGCCTGCATTTTATGTCCTCCTTACTTCTGCTATCATTAACAATATTAATCTTCTTCCTTTAAGACTTCATTTCCTAATCATACTTCATTAAACTGCACTCCATTGCCATTGTTTTGGATGTATTTATTTCCATCTCCAAGACTATATCCATAGCATTCAGCAATTTCTCCAGATCTCCTGCAGACTCATGTAAAATGTCATCGGCAAATCTCAGAGCTTTGTTTTCCCCTCGTTGGACTGCGATTCCTTTTCCAAATTCCTCTTTGACTTACTTTACTAATATTTCTATATAAACATTGAAAAGGAGAGGGGACAAACTGCAGCCTTGCCTCACTCCTTTCTGGATTCCTGCTTCTTTTTCGTAGCCCTCTATTCTTATCAACGAAAAATGATTTTTGTACAGATTGTAGATGATTTTTCTTTTTCGTGTATCTGATCCCGATCACATTCAGAATCTCAAATGGCTTGACCCAATCAACATTATCGAATGCATTTCCTAGATCGACAAATGCCATGTACATGGGCTTCTCCTTTTTTAATTCGATCCTCTAAAATCAGGCGTAATGTCAGAATTGCTTCACCTGATCCTACGTTTTTTCTAAAGCCAAACTGATCTTCTCCTAACTCAGCTTCAACTTTTCCATATATATGTATATAGTAGGTGTTCATATTTTGCATGCGTGATATACTGAACTAATGGTGCTGTAGTTTTCACACTTGTCAGCACCCGGTTCCTTGGGAATAGGTATAACAACATTGTGCCTAAAATCGGATGACATTTATCCTGTATCATACATATTACACACTAAGCGTAATAACCACCACCTGCTGGTTTCTCCTAAGGCAGTTAGTAATTCTGAGGTTATGTAATCAATTCCAGGTGCCTTGTTCCTATATAGGTCTCTCAAACCCCTGTCGAATTCTGACTTCAAAATTGGGTCTCCCATTTCATCAGCATCAACAACATCTTATCTTCTTGTTCCATACACACATCATTTAATTCTTTCCTTTGACATAATGATTTAATATGTTTCTGCCAGCGTTCTGCCTTATCTTCTTTCCTTAGAAGTGATTTTCCATCAGAACTCTTAATATTCATACACCTAGATTCCCTTTCTCCAAACGTTTCCTTGATTTTCAACCAATGTTCCTTAGCTGGCCTGCACTTTCTGTCTACTTCATTCTTTAATCGTCTGTATACTTTTATGCCCTTTTCTTGTATTTTCGCTGTTAATCAATCAGGTATAATGACTCCCGAGTTATCCTATGATTCTTATTTTGATATCATCTTTATTCCTAACCTGTCTTCAATACCCCATCTGCTCTCATTCTTCATGACTGTCCACTCTTCTTCTACTGTGTTTCCTTCTGTCTTTTCAGTTAGTACTTGTGCAACATTTTCCTTTAAACTTCCCCTCAAACTCTTATTTTCTTTCAACTTATCTAGATCACATCTTCTTCCAGCCCTTCCTTTTTTCAGTTTCTTCATCATCAGATGACATTTCATGATCACCATGTTGTGGTCAGTGTTTACGTCTGCTCCTGGGAATGTCTTGAAATCCAACACCTGGTTCATGAATATCTGCATAGTCATAACGACGTCTATTGATACCTTCCTGTGTCTCCAGGTCTCTTCCACGTATACAGCCATTGTTTATGGTGTTTGAACCTAGTGTCAGCAAGGGCTAAATTATGATCAGTGGAGAATTCAACTAGCCGATTTCATCTTTCATTCCTTCGTCCCAGTCCGAATTCCCCTACGGCATTACCTTCTCTTCCTTGGCCTACCACTGCATTTCATTCTCCCATAACAATGAAATGAGATTTTCGTCTCCTTTTATGTATTGTATTCAATTTTCTATAGCTTCATATATTCTTCCGATTTCTTTATCATCTGCTAGACCCGCACTATTGTGGTGAGAGTTATATTTGTGACGAGAATTTACGATACCCTTATTTGTTGGACATATGTATTTGTGTGTGGGGACTTTTATCAACCATTCTCGGCTATTGTTTGAATTGCCGTTAATTTATGTGCCTGAACAATGCCTATTTAAAATGCATATTTTGCCATTGTTACGTCGGTTGTTTCAAAATTCGGATTCACCCAATAAACTAGTTGAAGTGCGCCCCGAGTCTTCTGCTTTGAACTGAGCGATGCGCTTCTCGCTGACTGGAAGCCAGTCTGTAGCCAGATAACCGCCATGACTGACGCATTGGGAAAAGCTGTCCTGTACAAGATGCGGTTGAAAGTTGTTGGAGTGGAGCCTGATAAACGAGGCTAATAGCCACGTGAATTAAGGCATTTGCCTTAGTTGTAGCGTAATTATGTTTTAGTGTGTTTCATATTTACTGTTCTTAAGTATTTGTGTGACCGGAATATCTGAAGGAGGGCAATTCATTGCAAAATGGCCTAGAACATAAGCTGTTAGATTACCGTATATTAAATTGGACACCCAAGGAAGTAAGTACAAGTATCTTCTTAATTGTTTCGAAACTGTCTACTGCCCGATAATGTGGAGAAGAAGAATGTGTGTAACAAGCAATTTGTGACATCTATTATACAAACAATTTTTGGCAACGCCGCTAGTATTATTTCATGTCTACTCCGCAACTGTAATTGAAATTAGGCCTATAGTTATGGACATGTCGACCACAGTTTATTTATTAAATTAAGCTGGATTTTCTTCTGCATCGGACATTTTAATGATATAAATTGTATCTTCTAAATATTAAAATGTAACTTAACGTGATTTTGGTAAAGTTCTATATCCAAATTATTATAATGGAGTAATTCTGGAACATGGTATATGCGCGGGTGAGAGGCAACTTATTCCATTCCTTTAATTAAACTAAGATTATCGTTATCCCACCGTTTTCTGTTTCTTAAAGTTATTATTATTATTATTATTATTATTATTATTATTATTATTATTATTATTATTATTATTATTATTGTTGTTGTTGTTCCGAGGTATCTGTGGAAAAGCAGAGGTGAAAGAAGGTGCGGGGGTGAACAGGTCTCAAAATACGAAATTAAAGTTAACATAAAATTTAACAAGGTTATATTTTCTTTTCAAGATTAAGAAATAACAAATAGAACAGGTACTCAGTAGCCGAAACACAGTTCTAAAATGTACAATTACAATGATTACAAGATTTGGGCTCCGAGAGCCAGACACCTAATTCTTGAGCTATAAGCCCAACCTTACGATATACAGAATTCAACAAAGGGGCAGAAGACCCCAATCATGCCCAGGAGCACTTGCTCCCAATTACACAGTAAAGCCTCCTCGAGGCGCGCAGAAAACACAATTTTTAGAAAGAGCAATCTGCTCTTAAGTACGAGCCTATCCAAGGCCACACCAAACTCCACTTTCAAGTTGTCCTCCAAGGACATGAAAACAGGGGTAAAATACCCAACCTATTGAGGCCTATTAAGTAAGGAAAGGTTAATTACATGGCCTCTAAAATACCAACTTGAGAGGAGGCGTTCTTGCACTCCTAATACACTTTATATAAAACCTACTGGGCACTAGGCCGTTACTGCAAGGGCTAATCCCATACTAAAGAGGTGACTTTTAGAAGGAAACAATTTACATTACGTTAAGGAAGAGACGGTTGTGAAAATAAGTTCACCTCAATGCAATATGAGTGGGAGCTCGAGAGGGTTAAACACTCTCTATCCCAATATGTAGTTTAAAAGATAGAATAGATAATAAGTGTCTTTACATATTAGGGGAAAAGTTACATGGTGGAAAAGCTTCGGACCTGCCCCGAGAGTTAAACTGCTGAGCTAGCAAAAAAAGAAGTTATTAAACGGCCATTACCTTGTGGTTGAACTGCTGCCCGAAGAAAGAGGCGCTTCCCGCCCCCTGCTACGTACTTTACACACTGATCGATGTTACAGAAGTGGCGCGGAGACCCGAAAATCAGCAGTTTATATACTCTCGCGGAAAGTTCGAGGCGTTTCAAGAATGAGAACACCCTCCCACAAGAATTTTATTGGTTAGGGTTAAGCAACATATCCAAGTTGAAGAAGATACACCTGATTGGTCATAAATTAATTAAAGAATTTCGGGATTGGCTAAATTCAAACCTGGCGGAAAGAAGGGGTAAATATTGCCAACATAAACAATAACTGAAAGAAATTTAACAAAGAACAAACTTATAAACACAAAATTTCTTCAAAAACATAGTTCTTTCACTTCGCACTAGGGTGCATAATTGTATTTCTTCAGTAGTGCCATCTGGAAGAGAATGTCCACACTTCTTACTACAGGCAAAACAACAATACATCGAAAACGACCCAGTTCAGAAACTTCAAAATTTACAAGTAGTGACATCTTCTGAGAAACTTGAAAATTTACGCAGTAGATAAAGTTCAGACTTCCTCCAGTAGAGGAGTTTCAACTGGCGCAAAGTTTGAATTAGCGGCGTGGAGGTGTACCACCCGGTACAGACCTCCCCCCCAAAAGTTCCTCCAAGGGGTGACACATCAAATTTGTTTGAAAACAAGGTTCAAGTTATGATGTTGATATTGAAGTTAATTGCAGAAGTATTTACCAACAAATTTTCTTAAAATGATTGGATCCAGTTTTAAAATTCTTTGATTACTATTGATGTAATGTCTTTGTGCTTGTAGAGGTTGAAATCAGAAGGGAACTTTTAGTTTTTAAAGTTGAGGAAAAATTTTCTAAGTCCACCAGATATTGCAGTTGGATTCAAAACTGTAGTAATTGTTGATGTTAAATGTCCATGTAGCTGATTACATATATCCAAGGTTGATTAAGTTAGACGGCCAGACCGGCCGCTGCTGCTTGTGTCCAGAGGAGGCCGCTCGGACCCCTCAAGTACCCTGAGATACCGCTCGCCCGCACTATGAGAGGAGTAGTGGCGTTGAAGCACGCCGCGCCCGCGGCGAACATGCAGGTCGGCTGCCAGTTACAGGTTGTGCGCCGCACATCAGCCTTGGCCGGGAGGAGGACTCCGGCTCGCCGTACACTGGTTGGCCTCACTGGAGAAGGGCGGGCCGTTACCCTCCCTCAGTAGCGGTACGGCGCCGCGCTGCTGCGGGGCACTGAAACATTAAAGCTCGGCGGCAGAATTTTGTTGGACCATCATCATTTTTTTGAGGGCACAGGCTTTGTGGAGAGGTTGAGGGGCCAGCGGCGTGAAGATATTCATTTCATATATAAGCCACTGTGTGTTATGTTAGCAGGAGACGGGAGCGTGGTAATGGCCATGGTAAGGACAGGATGGCAGTTTAACTGATCGGGGGAGGTTTACAATAAATAATTACACACAAAGGAAACAGATTCCAAGGGGAGAAGGCCTTAAAAGTGAAACCCCTCCAACAAAATATAACCTTCATATTTCTTTCAAAATTATATGAAGCAAGTTAGCACAGAAATTACACCGGTTTCACCTGTGATAGGTGAACCCTAAATATCCTCTCGGTGGCTGGATTGCTTATCAGTAAGGTAACGGGAGTAAGGAAATCGAGAATAGTACACGGCCCATGAAATCTGGGGCCAAGCTTGCCCGCGGAAACAAAATTCTTGACCATCACCTGGTCGCCTACCTTCAAATTGGTGGGTCTCCTTCCACGATCATATCTTTTCCTAACCTTTTCATGAGACATTTTAAGATTGGCTTTAGCCTTCTTCCAAAGATCTTTAATGTCATCGGGATCTATTGTCTCAGGTAGAATGTCACTCAGAGACCGGAGGTTAGAGAGCGGCGTGTTGGGAACAAACTTGAACATTAAAGAAGCTGGAGTAAACTTATGAGATTCATGAACAGCCGAGTTCAAAGCAAAAGCTAACCAATGCAGGGACGTGTCCCACCTAGAATGATCTTCGTGATGATAAGCAATAAGCGCGGACCTGAGATTACGATTAACCCGTTCAGCCAGAGATGGTTGAGGGTAATAAGCAGAAGTTGTCACATGAGAGATGGACAGGTCAAAGCAGAATTTACGAAATAAATTAGATGTGAAAGCCTTAGCATTGTCAGACACAATATATTGACACGGACCAAAAGAAGCAAAGATTGAATTTAGACAAGTAATGGTGGACTGAGCGGTAGCCAGCTTAGTCGGAAATAACCAGGAAAATCTTGTAAAACCATCTACACATACAAAGATGAACTTATTGGCATTTCCCTTTGACTGGGGGAAGGGTCCTACATAATCAATATACAGGCGTTCCATAGGGCGCGACGCTTGATGAGAAGACAACCGGCCTACCTTGGTGGACATGGTGAGTTTACTAAGCAAACAGGATTTACAAGCCCTTACTAGTTCACGAATTTCACCGTCCATACCCTTCCAGATGAACCTTTCACGAATCTTTTCACGAGTTTTAAGATGCCTAGATGCCCCCCTAATGGGGTCTCATGATAAAACTTGAAGATCATAGGTACAAGAACAGCTGGAACTACAATCTTCATCATGTTATCATGCCTCGAAGGGCAACATAACACACCATTCCACAGTACGTAAGGGACAACATGTTCCCCAGAAGAAAGGGTTTCCATTATCGGAGCCAGCGTCGGATCTTCACGTTGGTATTTCTCGATATCCCTAAAGAGCATGGGAGCATCTGTTAAGATGGCATTAACCTCAGATAGTATGGACTCGGGAGGTGATGAACTATCGACCGGTTCATGGGTCTCGACGTCGTTGGAAAACATACGGCTGAGTCCGTCTGCGACAACATTTTCAGTACCTCTGATATGCCTAACATCAAATTGGAAGGCAGAAATTCGGATGGCCCAACGGGCTATACGACCAGTACGACGCGGCCTACCTAAGACCCAGCTTAAGGCTTGATTATCCGTCTCCAGGTCGAATTTGACATGTTCCAGATAGAGACGGAACTTTTCTAAGGCAAATAAGACTGCCAAACCCTCGAGCTCATAGATGGAATACTTGGCTTTTTGAGCCGATAGAGTCCTAGATGCATAGGCGATGGGTCGCCTCCCTAGTTCAGTCTCTTGAAGAAGGACTGCAGCTACCGCTGACGACGACGCGTCGGTTTGGACGATGAATTTCTTCGAGAAATAGCAAGGACAGGGGCATTACAGAGAGCTAATTTAAGATCTTCAAAAGCGGCTTGTTGAGAAGGCCCCCACTCGAATTTGACGCCTTTCCTACGGAGTAAGTTCAAGGGCGCCGCTCTATTAGCGAAATTAGGAATAAACTTCCTGAAGAAATTCACCATACCAATGAACCTGGCGATACCTTTGATGTCCTTGGGAGGTTTAAAATCACGGATGGCCTGTGTTCTAGAATGATGGACTGCAACACCATCAGGTTACACAATATGCCCTAGGAATGACATGGAGGGCTTAGCAAAGGCAACCTTGGACAACTTCACAGTTAACCCGGCCTTACGAAGGCGGTTGAGAACTTCTCGCAGATGATCTAGATGTTCTTCGAAAGTCTCCGAAAATACGAAGACATCATCAAGATAGTGATACAAGTACTCAAATTTGATGTCGGAGAAGACCCTATCTAGCAGTCTAGTGAGTACAGCTGCTCCCGTGGGGAGCCCGAAAGGCACGCGGTTGTATTCATACAAATTCCAATCAGTGGCAAACGCTGTAAGGTGTTTAGACTCTTCGGCTAGGGGAATTTGATTGTAGGCCTGATTCAGGTCCAAGATAGTAAAGAACTTGGCCTTACGAAACCATGAAAAACAAGAATGAAAGTCAGGAAGGGGCACAGATTGTAACACCACCTTCCGATTGAGAGCCCTATAATCAATGACAGGCCTGAAGCCCCCTCGGGGTTTCGGGACTAGAAAATTAGGTGAAGAATACGCCGACTTAGAGGGCCTAATAATACCATCCTTCAACATTTGATCAATGATTTCCTTCAGAGCCTTCATTTTAGGTGGAGATAGCCTATAAGGTGGAAAACGGACAGGAATCGAATCCGTGACCTCAATTTTGTATTCGATCAGGTCAGTAACACCAAGAGTATCAGAGAACACCTCTGGAAACGACTGACACAACTTGCGAATACTATCAGCCTGCTCCTCAGGTAGATGTCTAAGGTCTAACAACATCTCATCCTGGGTAGGCGAAATAGATGAACATGATGCAGAATTACACTTTAACAAGGGAATTTTACATTTGGACGCAAATTTGAAAGTGCACGACCTACTCTGAAGATCGAGCACAAGACCAGTGTGAGAAATGAAGTCAGCTCCCAATATTATGGGGCAAGACAAGTGCTTGGCCACGAACAATTTAATTTTCCATGTAAATTTAAAAATACGAATTTTGACATTTAAAGAGCCTAAAATTTCTAATGGAGAAGAATTAGCCGAAACATATTGAACAGGAGATGAACATTGTCAGGAAGTTTACAAATAGATTTCAATTTTGAATATCATTGAGCCGAAATAATTGAACAAACACTGCCTGAATCTAAATGGGCTGTTACAGGTTCATTATTTAATTCAATCTTAAGAAAAGGAACAGGTGCGGGGGTATCCGCCGCAATCCTAAGATATTCTTTGGGGCATTCAAAAGATAAATCTGAAGATTGAGTTTTCCCTGAATTTTCGACCTGTTTACCAGGGGCTGAGCCTTGGGAAGCTGAATTAGTCGACTCAGCCGAAGCCGCTAGTCACTTATTATTAGTGACATTGGTGGAAGTTGCACCAGAAGTTGAGCAGGAGGGGGTGCTATTTGAATTTGGGCAATTCTTGGCGATATGTGAGAAAGCCCCACATTTAAAACAACCTTGTGATGAACCAGCTCCATTATTTGCCCTACTAGATTTGATCAATGGGCACTTGTTTCGAAGATGGTCAGGCGACCCGCAAGCATAACATTTACGAGGTGTGACTGGTCGGCGAGGTGGAGGCCGAGGATTACTAAAAGAAGGAGGGGGTTCTTTCGCGACACGCAAGGAATCGGCCTATCTAACTCCTTCCGCTGAGACGGCCAATGCTTCAAGTTCAGAGAAGGTTTGCGGGCACGCCGCGAAACACAAATATGACCTATAGGATGTTGAGATACCTTCCACAATAGCTTGTACAATCTGATCCTCAGGGAAGTGAAGAGCAAACACCCTAGTATAGAACTTAATATCTTGGATGAAATCTGCCAAGTTTTCATCCAACCGTTGTACACGAGAATAGTACTTCTGAATAAGTGAGGACCTTGCCCTAGCCGGAATGAAGTTATCTAGCAAGTGGGCGTGGAAGTCTTCAATAGATGATTGTTCAGCAATGGCTCTTACTATTTTGTCTGAGAGAACACCAATTGCATAAGGATAAATTATCTGCAAAATTTGACATGGAGAAAGAGAAAAAACAAGAGCATGGTCATAAAACTCAACTAAAAACCTTAAGAAGGAAATTACTTCACTGATGGTATTAACAGAAAACTTAGAGATACCTCTGAGCAACATTGCTAATGGATGAGGCAAGCTGCTGAACCCAGGTGACATAGTAGGTAAAGGTTTAAGTGGCAAAGAAGTTAATTCAGAACGTACATTATTCAACGAGGTACGGCGTTCAGACTCGTTGTCCAATGGGGCAGAGGTTGTTTGAGCTCCAACGGTTTTCCTATTGACTTCTCCCTTAGGAGGCTCTTCCTCGCTACCTACATTCACCATGGTGGGTTGATCAGTTTTAGGAGGAACTTCCCCGGTTAACAACTGGGTAACCTTACTGGACAATTCAGAAAGATTTTCAAGAACCACACTAGCTTCCTTCCTCTGAACGTCATTCAACTTCAGAGACAACAGATCGTTAACTCTATTAGAAAAATGAAATAACCTGGCTTGCACACGTTTAGTTTGATTAGGAGAAGGATCATTTTCTTCAAAAAAAACTAACTACAGATGCTAGCTCAGTAGTATTGTCAGTGATCGTGGAAAGAGTCGTCAGTTTCTGTCTCTCCCAAAGTGGGGATGGAAATGGGCAAATCAAAGGACTCTCTAAGCTTATTTGTGTCTACCGCAACCGTGCCTCCAGATTGCACATTTCTAATAGTTAATTCATAGATCAACTCCTCCTTGCGCAAATAGTTAAGATGGAGAACATCGCGAGGGCCGGGCATGATGACAGAACAATTTTGAAAAAGGGAAAATAAAAAATTCCAGCAACAGAGAAAATTGTTAGAGTTCGGATCAAAGCAATGTTTAGCCGTCAAAAGGGGCTAAATTGAGACCCATTCAACCACGCTCTGCTACCACTTGTTCTGAGGTATCTGTGGAACAGCAGAGGTGAAAGAAGGTGCGGGGGTGAACAGGTCTCAAAATACGAAATTAAAGTTAACATAAAATTTAACAAGGTTATATTTTCTTTTCAAGATTAAGAAATAACAAATAGAACAGGTACTCAGTAGCCGAAACACAATTCTAAAATGTACAATTACAATGATTACAGGATTTGGGCTCCGAGAGCCAGACACCTAATTCTTGAGCTATAAGCCCAACCTTATGATATACAGAATTCAACAAAGGGGCAGAAGACCCCAATCATGCCCAGGAGCACTTGCTCCCAATTACACAGTAAAGCCTCCTCGAGGCGCGCAGAAAACACAATTTTTAGAAAGAGCAATCTGCTCTTAAGTACGAGCCTATCCAAGGCCACACCAAACTCCACTTTCAAGTTGTCCTCCAAGGACATGAAAACAGGGGTAAAATACCCAACCTATTGAGGCCTATTAAGTAAGGAAAGGTTAATTACATGGCCTCTAAAATACCAACTTGAGAGGAGGCGTTCTTGCACTCCTAATACACTTTATATAAAACCTACTTGGCACTAGGCCGTTACTGCAAGGGCTAATCCCATACTAAAGAGGTGACTTTTAGAAGGAAACAATTTACATTACGTTAAGGAAGAGACGGTTGTGAAAATAAGTTCACCTCAATGCAATATGAGTGGGAGCTCGAGAGGGTTAAACACTCTCTATCCCAATATGTAGTTTAAAAGATAGAATAGATACTAAGTGTCTTTACATATTAGGGGAAAAGTTACAAGGTGGAAAAGCTTCGGACCTGCCCCGAGAGTTGAACTGCTGAGCTAGCAAGAAAAGAAGTTATTAAACGGCCATTACCTTGTGGTTGAACTGCTGCCCGAAGAAAGAGGCGCTTCCCGCCCCCTGCTACGTACTTTACACACTGATCGATGTTACAGAAGTGGCGCGGAGACCCGAAAATCAGCAGTTTATATACTCTCGCGGAAAGTTCGAGGCGTTTCAAGAATGAGAACACCCTCCCACAAGAATTTTATTGGTTAGGGTTAAGCAACATATCCAAGTTGAAGAAGATACACCTGATTGGTCATAAATTAATTAAAGAAATTCGGGATTGGCTAAATTCAAACCTGGCGGAAAGAAGGGGTAAATATTGCCAACATAAACAATAACTGAAAGAAATTTAACAAAGAACAAACTTATAAACACAAAATTTCTTCAAAAACATAGTTCTTTCACTTCGCACTAGGGTGCATAATTGTATTTCTTCAGTAGTGCCATCTGGAAGAGAATGTCCACACTTCTTACTACAGGCAAAACAACAATACATCGAAAACGACCCAGTTCAGAAACTTCAAAATTTACAAGTAGTGACATCTTCTGAGAAACTTGAAAATTTACGCAGTAGATAAAGTTCAGACTTCCTCCAGTAGAGGAGTTTCAACTGGCGCAAAGTTTGAATTAGCGGCGTGGAGGTGTACCACCCGGTACAATTATTATTATTATTATTATTTTGTTCGTGGATTTCCTTCTACTTTTCGTCGTTCATATTTGTGGTACCCCTTTGCTCTGTTATCTATGTTTTGAAAGACGTTATGTGCTAGTATTGTTTTCGTTATGGATCATTGTTTAAGTATTTAATGGGATGGTTTATTTCCAGTCTTATTCGGCCATTACCGTTTTCCAGAGCCTCCTAAAATTAAAATATAATAACCGGCGTTTAAATCCTCTATCTGTGTTTGGTTGGAGGAAATGTTAAATTCAAAATATTATAATTATATTATTGTAATGTGGTTGTTGCAGGAAGCTGAAATTTGTTTCTACTACTCCTTAAAGATACTTAAGGTTACTCTCCTCAGATTATTCGCGTCCGTGTTTTCTTTCCTTCTTTCTTTCATTATTGCGTGTCATATTTTGATCTTATCTCCGGCGTGCTAATTTTGTGTGGGCCTTGCCTGTTGTCTTTAAGTGGGATGTAGGCTTGGTTTTTGGGAAGCTGCATGCTTCGTGTGGACCATTGTTCGTTTTCTGTGGAATTTTAAGTGTTTCCCTTCGTAGTTTGTAATTTATTTGAGACATATTTTTATTCGGGTTCGTGCGATTTTCTCTTGTGTTCTTTTAATTATTTACGTGTGGAGTATTTGGTCGGCTATCGTTGCCTTAAATATTGAGCGTGTTTCCGTGTTTCTGGGATGATTGAAATCCTTGTGTACATGTTATGGAAACAAATTTCAGTTTAATGAGATTAATTGTAGTATACCTACTTACAAGGAAAAGCTGGCCAGTTTTTTAATTAATATTTAACGTACGGATCCGTTTTAACATTTGTCATTGGGTGATTCTGATGCGAGCTGCAGACTCCGCTTACTTCTTGGTACTGTAAGAGTTACTTTAGTGTGTAATCTGAGTGTGATTTCACGATTTTAATTATTTGAAGAAAAAAGACGTTTGTTTCCTTTTTCAATGAATTAATAAGGAATTTTTCCTTATTGGGATATAAGTTCTTCGACTTACTTATTTTATTACCGCATAAGAATTATTTTTCATTGTTATCTGAATGTACACTCAAACTTTTATCATTTTGAAAATAGATTTGGTTTAATGCATAATTCAAAGAGATTATTTAACATTCAATTATTTGTTCTTGATTTTGTTTATTTTTCAACTTATTACAGAAAGTTATAGATATTTAAGTATCACTCATAAATTTTATCTTTTCCCCTAAATTTTAAGTAAAGGTTGATTTATTGAAAATTTCGCTTTCATTTAGTGGTTAGCGATATTGACCTGGCAACACCTCAAGTAGCTAGTTTGATCCTGCCCTTTTCCTTATGTTCTGTGCCCTCCACGCTGATGTATTTAATGCTGTTTGCTTCTTGATCTCATTTGGTGATACTTATGGGTTTTTATTATCTTACCTTTTTTTATCTTTGTCGGGTTGCGGTATTCGTGTCGATCTCGGCAACAACAATTCGTTCACTATGCTGGTCGTAGTAGCTTACCCGCTGCCCTATTTTCTTATTCATTATTAAATGAACTCCTGCATTTCCCATGTTTGCTTTTTTGTTGATAAATCTGTAGTTGCCTGACCAAAAACCCTGCTCTTCCTGGCAAAGTACCTCACTTATATCAACTACATGTAATTTTAGTCCATCCATTTTCCTTATCAGATTCTCTAACCTACCACTACGATTCAAATTTCAAATATCGCACGGTCTGATTTGCACAATGTCAATATTCGTCTTCCTGATGATTGCCGCCTCCCGTGTAGTCCCCACTCGGAGATCCGATTGGGGGACTAGTTTACCCGCGGAGTATTTTACCTGGGTGGTAGCCATCATCAGTACATTATTAATTGATACAGAGAGAGCTGCATATCCTCGGGAGTTGGTTACGGCTGTAATTTCCAGTTGCTTTCAGCCATGTAGTAGTATCAACACAGCTAAGCCATGTTGAATATTATTACAAGGCCATATCAGTCAAACATCCAGATTGCCGCCATTGCAACTTCCGAAAAGCTGCTACCCCCCCTTTCGATGAACCATTCGTTAGTCTGGTCTCTCGACAGATACCCATCCGATATGGTTTTACTTACGGTTCGGCTATCTGCTTCGTTGGGACGCGCAGGCCTCCCCACAGCCGCAAGGTCACATGGTTCACAGGGGAGGTCTTATATCTCATGCGTGTACAATCTCAACAAGGATTATTTACCAAAGGATTGAAATACACTTTGATATCGAATTGGGGCAAGACTAGTTTTTTTTGGAAGAATGTATGAACTCGTGAGGAAAACGTGACCTTTTGGCTGTTAGTGAAGATCGAATAAGAAAGAACCAGCGCACGCTTATATGGTATTTACAGATTTAGAAAAGGGTTTCTGATAATGAAAATGAAGTAAGCATTTTGAAATTCTGAAGAGGATTGGAGTTAAGTGCAGGGACGAAGAGTTATTAATAATCTGTGTGAAAAACAAACTGAAGTGATCAGAGTAGAGGGATACGAAAGTGAAGCAACAATCCACCAGGGTGAGACAGGGGCGAAGTACTTCTGCCCTACAGTAAAATGTATAACTATTGCGAGCAAGGAGGAATGTGGAAAAAGTGTCACTCATCAAGGAGAGGCAGTTAACACTCTCAGAGCCGGGCTGAGTGTCTCAGACGGTTAAGGCGCTGGCTCCCTGAGTCTAATTTGGTAGGTTTGATCCAAGCTCAGTCGGGTGGTATTTGAAGGTGTTGAAATACGTCAGCCCCGTGCCGGTACATTTATCAAAACATCAAAAAGCTCCTCCGGGATGAAATTCCGACAACTCGGCGCACGGCCTATTACTATCATTGTTATTATTTATTAATATTATTTCTATGATTATGAAGGCTATTAGATTTGCTGATGATATAGTAATCTTATTTGAAACAGCAGAAGTTTAGGAATATATTTTAAATGGAATGGGTACAGTTTGAAATCTAAATATAAAATGAAAAAGAAAGAAACCAAACCGAAAGTGATGAAATGTAATAGAGTAAGGCCAGGTGAAATATGTATAGAAGTCTTGGAAATAAAACAATTATATTTGCTACCTACGAAGTAAAATAACCAATGACGCAAGAAGCAAAAAATTACAGGTTAGAATTAGCAATGAAGCACGTGCAGGCTGCTTGCAAGGTCAAGACCGATGTGCGCGCTTCGCATACAGCAGCTGCCGTAGCACAGAGTGCAAACACTGTGCTTTCGGCCTGGGTTTATATGGCAGACCCTGTACAACCGAGTTCGTCGCTGGTGAACACGACCTACTTGGACCAACTTCGAAATCAGCCGAAGCACTGTCTTAGAGCGCGTGGTTAAGATTTGCCGCGTGTGGTGGGTTTTGAAGGGATTTTAATTTCACAGTTTTGTGCTTTGATATAATTAACAGATATGAACCAGAAGCAGAATATTCTGGTGACTACAATGTGTATAGCATCAATAGCATAAAATTTATGTAATTAATGTCAACTTTCAGTGTTTTATGAAACACATTCTTGAAGCGGTTATATCAACGCCAGCAACGTCTTAAACATCAGGTGAAACAGGATCAGCTTAAGGGGACCAATGACTGAAAGTTCGTGATTTCCTTACAAAAAATTATTTTCAGAATTATTGTTAAAAATAACACAAATCCTTCTATTGTTAGAAAATGGTAGCATATTTCAAGTTCCGCCAAATTTTAAAAGCCCTGCAGACATTTCAATGGGCTGCCATGTAGGTGTCTCTGCCACGCCCAGCTCACACTGATGGCACTTTAAGACATATTTTGGTAGTATTTTGCCGTTTCCGTTTGAATTTGGCTCCAAGGTATGACAAATGACTGTGGTATGGTGTTAGCGCTTTACAATGTTCCACACTTCACCTCATAATCTTAAAAAAAAAAAAAAAAAAAAAATAGGTGCATTCCAAACTACAGATGCCTTTTCCTCACCTTTCGTTTTCCATCGCTTTGCTTAAGTGAATGCAAACTTTGTGTTTTATGAAAGGTTAGTAACAAATGGGTCATAAATAACAGTAGTCTGCCTAACACATTCTTGAAGCTCTATGTGCTGAAGTTCTTGTCTGATTGATAGGAACCTTTCTGGAGTTATGGTAACATCTTCACCTAACAAAATATAATTATCAATAATTTAGTTTTCGATTAGAAGCAACGTTACGTGCAATTGATTACATCAGTAGGCTATATTATTTGTCTACATAAATTAACAAACCAGAAATTCAAACATTTGTAGTCTGATACATATTTGAGGAGGAATATATTTTTAAGTAAGTTTTTATATGTATGTTATCACCATAATCAAAATTTGAAGTCGTACAAACCAAAATTGTGTCACATAGAACATTCTTCATTGACTCATAGCGAAATATCAAAAAATAATAATTGAACAATATTGAACCAACCCACTGCATTGAAACTTGGTGTAATCTATATAAATAAAATCGTAACGACCGTGTGTCTGTACATTGATTATTTTGGCGAAATTTCCGTACAGTTATCCGTTTCAGGTGTAATAATGACCATCTGCATAATTTTTAGTTTTGGTGTCTGTTTGTCTGTTTGTTTGTCTGTTTGTCGATCCTTCTATAACTTGAAAACTACTGGATATATTTCCACCAAACTTCATATTTAGAATCCACCTGTCCTTGGCTAGGTTTTAGCGCAAATAACGTTTCTAAATCCCTGAACTGAGTGGGGATTTTTACGGAACCGAAACCGTGATTTTGCACTCCCTCAAAGTATACACAACCGAACTTAATGGAAATCTACCTGCCTTAATGAAAATTAATTTCTAAACTTTTTTTCTCATTTGCATCATTTCGATAACAGGATTTAATAAGGGAGATATCATTAACGGACCGTTTTTCGGTACAAATCCCAGCGGACTTAACGCAAGAGCGAGTGCGTGTAAAGCGTATTTCTTACAACTTGAAAACTACTGAATATATTTGAACCAAACTTTATATATAGCATCCATCTGTCCAAGGGTAGGTTTCCTTGGTGTGTGTTAGTTAGTTTGTTTCTCTGTTTGTCTGTTTGTCTTTCTATAACTTGAAAACTACTGGATATATTTCCACCAAACTTCATATTTGGAATCCACATGTCCTTGGGTAAGTTTTAGGGCAAATATTGTTTCTAAATCTCTGAACTCATTGGGGGTTTATACGAAACCGAAACCGTGATTTTGCACTCCCTCAAAATATATACAACCAAACTTAATGGAAATCTACCTGCCTTAATGGAAATTAATTTCTAAACCTTTTTTTTTTCTCATGTGCATCATTTCGATACCAGGATTAATAACGGAGATATCATTAACGGACCGTTTTTCGGTACAAGTCCCACCGGACTTAACGCAAGAGCGGGTGCGCGAAAAGCGTATTTCTTACAACTTGAAAACTACTGAGATATTTTAACCAAGCTTTATAATTAGCATCCACCCCTCCAAGGGTAGGTTTTAAGTTTTATACCATTTCAAATTTACGGAATGGACTGGGGTTTTATAGGGGACCGAAATGGTGATTTTTACTCTCCCACAATATATAAAGTACAAGACCAACCTGACTGGAAATCGATCAAATTGTTTGGAAATCCAAATCTAATTTCTTTTTCTCATGTGCATTTTTTAACGGGAGGATTAATAAGGGAGATAACATGAAAGGTCGATTTTCAGGCTAAGTCTTGCGGACATAGCCCAAAAGGTGTTATACGTGGAGCAGATTCCTTATCTATCTAGATAAATCATATCGTAACGACCCTGTGTCTGTGCATTGACTACTTTGGCGAAATTTTCGTACAGCTTTCTGCATGTTTTTAGCTATAGTTTCCTGGAAGTCTTAAATTTTACCCCCCCCCCCCCTCGCCCAAAATCAAGATTGCCTCACAATCTGCCACACGAGCTGAATAATTTAAATTAAGCAAATTTATACGTTTTAGTCGGTAACCTACGGAAAACTTCCAAGATCTTTAAATATTTCACTTTTTACGCCGAATAATATCGAAATATAGGCAATTTAATGACGGTGGAGACCTTCGTTTCGAGGTATTTCGTGGGATAAACGAGAAGTCCTATCGCATAACGGATGGCACAATCTTCGTTGAATTAGGAGTGATCTTCAACCTTGGTCTTATGAATTTTTGTCGTATCTGTATCGCTTTTACGTTAGATTCGTCTCTATTTCTCTATTTTAAGTAAATTTGGACTCTTTACCTATATAATTCATACTTTCAATCACTTACACGAAAGGTAGTATAATCAAACTCTACACGAACATTGGCCCACCCAGTACCCATATGTGAGCCAAATGCTATGTCACATAATTATCCGGAAAGTAATGCAATGTAAGATAATCTTACACAAATTTCAACCTATTCAACGTTTCTAACTCAATCTGACCCATGAATAGATGAGATGCGAGAAAATATCATAGGAACAGCCATTTAGATCGCTAAATACTGCGCCTTACGGTACAATCGTTTGTCAATATGACGTACCGTTTAGCAGCAGTTAATCAGTAAATGAAGGTCTGCAATATTGTAAACATGCATATACTTTCGTATGTACATCTGTATATATTCATTGATGTCGATTTGTAGCGATCGAGAAAGGGTGTGTCTGCTGTTGCAGTCAGTACTCCCTACACCGACTTTGACTGCTGGCAGTAGGAATAGGGTCCTTCTCCAACTCCTGTGTAACTGGCATTAGTAAGGAGGGCCTACCATTTTAATGAATAATTCACTTCTCGAATTGTCTTGCAGAAGGCAAGGGATCATGCAGTTTTGTTCGAAAGTCCCCTACCGTATTGTGTTTGGCTCTAGGCCAGGTTGCCCGCCATTATAAACAAATGTTCCAGTCTAAAATTAGACTAGCATTAGGCATAGTGGCCTGCTATTTTCATGGAAACTCACTAATTCTGTGTGACTGGCAGTAAGCTGGCTGGCAGCAGTAAAAAGGGCCTGTCATTATAATGATAACTGCACAACTCAATTTTGACTGGTGGTAGGGAATTTGCCTGCTATTATAATAAAAACTCCTCAACTGTAATCTGTCTGAAAGTAGGAAATGGGTCTGCCATTGTAACTAAAACTCCCCAAATCGATTGTGACCGCGCAGTTGGTAATGGGGCCTGCAATTATAATGTAGACTTGCCAACTCGATTGTGAATGGCAGTAGGCAAGTGAGCTTGCCGTTATCATCACAACTCCGCAACCCTCACTTTACATTGGAAATAACGTATGGGGACCTCCCCATGCTATTTCTCGGATAAGGCTAAGAGACATGCAATTTTAAAACAATCTCATTTACTGCACGCACAGTATTTACGTCGATATCCGTATACAATGTAGAATACCGTAGCGAAGCACGGGTACATTTGCTAGTAGATAATATTTTCTTCATGAATGTGCTCACAAATTTTCATGCTGATATATGCAAAATTATAGTTCAAAATTTCTGTCATTTGTGCCCTTCAGGTAATTACATCATATAATTCTCTCTCTTTCGTTTCTCACTCCTTATTAACTTCTTCGAGTTAGAGCGTGTCTTCATAGGAAGATCGCGTTGCTAATCAAGCAATATCACTACTTTATATCAAGTAACAATACATTTGAAGACGTTATTTTTCAAAGTAGGGAATCTCGAGATGTTTTATGCACGCACCACCGCTGACAGAGTTATATGTATTTCAAGCGTAAATGCATAATGTTACACAGATACGACACAAGTCCAATGATTACCTATCCTAATATAGCAACAGTATAACACATGACTAAGTTTAACTGTTACGAATGGATATGGAAAAAGTAGTAGAATGAAATTTTATCCGTAAAACATTAAAATAGTGTAGTGTGTATCTCATGTTTTAAGGTTTTATAAGCGCAGAAAATTATAGTCCTTAGATGTTATTAAAAAGTACATTAAAGCTCCCTGCAATGTTGAATTGGTTTGTCTTAAGGAATACAGAAAATATTATGACAGTGAAAGTTTTAATAAAAGTTGAAAAGTATTTGTGTTGGTTTCTTTGAGAAACAGTATAAGTTAAAAATATCTAAAATAACAAAGATTGTTTGCTTAAAATTCTTGAAATAAAACGCTCAAGTAGTTTGAAAATGTTCTTTCGATAGGTGGAGCAGTTCATTATCTTCTCAAATTTAGTTTGTGTTAGAAACCCATTTTTATAATTACCGGAAAATATACCCTTCTGCACTTGTGTCGTTTCTCAAACAATCTATTCAATTAATAACATGTATATTTTGTGTTTAATACTATATAAATCTTACGTTTTAAGCGCCAGAAAATGCAAATTCAAAATTTCCCACGAAATTTAGAATTTGGTATCCTGCAAGAACATAAGCACAATTTTTCCACGTTGTGTGAAATTTCCCACGCATTGACAGCAATGTTGTATCTGACGACAGACCCAGATAAGAGAGCACCGGATGTAAACAAATAGTAGTTCCTAGTATCGCCAATTGCAATCTCCATTTTAAACACGTTAATATCACAAAGTGCCCCAAGTTTTAGAGAATCTATTAGCACCCAAATTATGTTTTAGGACCAATTTTGTGCTTATATTTCAGTAGGATCTCTCTCCAAATACACAATCACCACCATTACCAGTTCATCAAGCACAGTTGAAATTGTTGCTGAGCAATAACTTAAATAAAAGAAATTGAATTGTAACCAATCGCGATAACACTACAAACACATATTTTAAAGCATTCTGTATTCAACAGCCAGACTCAGCGGTTATCGGAATTCGCACCGTTATCACTGTAAGATGTCATATCTCTCTGTCGTTGACATAGGCCCTTATCGTGGCCGTGGATAAAGTTTGTCATTAATCTCCGATGTACTTTATCCTGCCGTTTGTCAGACCTTCCTTATCCGGATGATCTGGTAGTATATGTGAAAAAGGTAAACAAGGTTTTATACAGTAACTGTAAAACGAAAATCAAAGAGTCAGATGTTATTTTATTTTCAAGTTTCTTTCCCTTGCTTGCAGTCCACTGCGATCTAACTCTAACTACTGTTTAGTGTATCTCATGGTGTAAGGCACTTATCAAGGTGTAACCAGGTGATCTCTTACACAGCTAAACAGTCCTCACGTTTCCTGGAATATAAACTCATTCTCGAGCTTGGCGTTGGACATTAATGTTTCATATTCTATTCTTATAGCCGGGCTGAGTGGCTCAGACGGTTGAGGCGCTAGCCTTCTGACCCCAACTTGGCAGATTCGATCCTAGCTCAGTCCGGTGGTATTTGAAGGTGCTCAAATACGTCAGCCTCGTGTCGGTAGATTTACTGGCACGTAAAAGAACTCCTGCGGGACTAAATTCCGGTACCTCGGCGTCTCCGAAAACCGTGAAAGTAGTTAGTGGGACATAAAGCCACTAACATTATTATTCTTATATAATATTTTCCATAGACACCATGGGGAACAGAAACACTATGCAATATTAGAGAAGGAATGTGGGAAAAAATCTGAAGAGGATGAGAACAGAGATGATGCATTTAGCTGATGGTAACGATATACATATGGAGATATTCTATAACCTATGACTTAGTTGAAGTCTTTGAAATGTTTCAACTGCTAAGTTTCTATAAATATTAAAGATACTTCCAAGTACTATTTATGGGAAGCACAGTATATTAGCAAGTATACTTAAGTAATTTTTTAACTATTTTGATACTTGGATTGTGTATTATAAAATTACAATATACGTTTTGAATGAATGAATGAATTAATGCCTATATGAACTGGTGGATGCATGATTTCATGATTGTATTGGTGCATGAATGAGTACATAAACACTCCTCTCACCCAGTCACGGACTGCAACCAACTCGGGAGAGAGTAATCGTCCATGAATGAGTGATTGAATGAATGACTGAATGAATGCTCTCAGCCTACCGCTGCGGAACCTGTCAGTTAATGAGAGAACATTCCATTTCGTATGAATAAATGAATGAATGAATAAATGAAAACGTGAATGGATTGTTGAATGAATGGAGAGAAAATAAAATAAATAACAAAAATCCTCTCTCCAGTCACAGATAGCCACCAACTTGGGAGAGAGCATTACAAAAAATGAATACGATTTCCTTACTTGGTGGTCATCACTGACTAGCATAGAAGCGTAAACAAACAGGAAAAAACGACTTCAAGATCAGATTGCAACAAATATAATAAAATTTTCAGTAGCAATCATCAGAAACAATCTTTACGGACTTCACAGCACTTACAATTTTACCAAAAACCTATGGCTCGATATTTATTACAAATACTGTACATATAAATCACTTGTGAATTAATCCATGTCTTATGGCAAGCATATTTTAGTGTCAAATTAAATTATATATTTGCTATTTTCGGTAATAAACTGTACGTAGTGGCATCGTAATTTTCCATGCATTTTCCTCGGTTAGTTTTTCGAGTTCATCTCAACTTAAAAAGGAGTTTTATTTTATGTAACGGACTGTCAGCCTTGTAATCGTAACTGAGAATAGAGGTAGATTACAATCTCGTCCCGGTTAAGAAGACCTCTCTCCTCAGTCATATTATAGTGAAGAACCTCAAAAATTTAGTCTAAACTGAGACACTGAAAGAAATTTTGAAACAACTGAAAGGGCATAACAGAGTTGATCAGTTCAAGAACGAGGTGACAACGTATGGAGAGGCATATGGCTATGGAGACCACTCAGCCTAGAAGAGTATGTAATGTCTGCTCTATATCTCAGTTGACGCCGAGGTTAAACACAATGGCCCCTCACGTCCGGACGAAGATGACTTGATTTCCTAATTAAATGTTTGAAACTAAGAATAAAGATTAACTCTACAGTGGGCATGTATTTACTCTCTGGTTGTCAGTTCCTAAGAGAATTGGCTATACCGTTGCTAATACCTTTGCATTAACTCTTTCATCACTATCAATGTAACTTTATCTCTTCAGAAATTAGTATGAGTCACGCTATTCGATCGTGATCTGCTCAAGTAACCAGTCAGTTAATTGATTCCACTACGCGTCTAGAAATGCAATTAAAATCGCAGCTTCGAATAATCTTGGGGTATCACATACAGATCCATAAATGAAAGTAACCATTTATTTTTATTGTAGGAGAAGAAGAAGCCGTAGAATTATTATTATTATTACAGTTATTATCCGGTGGTAAATGTAAACTCGTGTCCTTATCCCGATGTGGTGAATCTCTTTTAAGATACTTCCACCCCCCCCCCCGCCCCGAATGGAGGTGAGCTGCACCTACCATTTCAACCACTTACCAGTCTTCCTGCTATTCTTAAATTTTTGGCAGTACCGGGAATCGAACCTGGGTCACCGAGGACGGCAGATAATAACACTAACGCTACAGAGGCGGACTCTCCGATGGTCAGAAAGATACTGAGAGATTCCGATGAAATTTGTGAGAGACGAACGGAAAAGCATGTTGAATTTTGAAACAATTGTTTTATTATTTGCATTGATTCTTTTCAAAATTCAAGTGATCCATTAATTTTGCCGGACATTTTACTATTACATCCATTATCCGATGGCCAGAAAGACATTGATATATTCCAATTTTCTTTATGGTGAAGTTGTAGTTGTAAATTGCTAGAACATCGAAAACGACAATGATTTTTCGAAGTCTTCCATTCAATATCTTTCTTTTATCTATGACAGTGAAGAACGTACCATGTGTTCATTATCCTTACTTTTATTTAAATAAATACTGCAAAATTTGCTTTTGTTTTCATTGTTTAATTATTTTGCCTAAGGATTCAAAATTTTGTAAGGAGTAATAATAACCGCTTTGAGGAGTTAACAACTGTTATCCTCTTCCTAAGTTCTTGGGTGAATGGTGGACGAAACTCACCACGCGCCCGGCTACGTAACACTAATAAGGTTAAAATTCAAATTAGAAATTTATTGTACAATTTTTAAGATACTGCAGTCTTTCATGAGAAATACGTCAATTGACTCGCCAAACAGTGAATGATAAAAATTAAATTATTTCTAATAAAGCATTGCAATGTCTAAAGTTTTATTTGGTGAATTAACGTTTGACGTGTAGTGAATCTACGGACTAGCGAATCAATAAAAGAGATTTTTAATATAATATGATTACCAAATGGCTGCAAAACAACAATAAAATAAAGAAACTTTCAAGATCAAATATGAAATGAAATGAATGATAATTGAAACATTTCCATGAATTTAAAACTGTATCGAAATTAGCTTAATTAATTAGAAAATGGAATGGTTGGTTTTATGCAATTTAAGAAAAAAGGGGATTTATGTAGAGTGCATGGAGAAATGAATGATCTCCCAGCTCGAGCAGTACTAGGCAGACTAGAGCAACGCTTAACCCATTTTATACTTGAAAAGCTTATGCAATAATTATTTAACTAGGTTACGTTGTACGGTGTTTGGATAATAATTCCTGGATGTTTCCCTGTTAACGTTTTGTTTAGAATACCACACCACTACGCATACATTATTTTCTGTAAATATTACATAAACGTTGCTGGAATGTCCCTGAATTACTTAAAATGTAAAACACATATTCATAAATTGAAACTTAAATATTCTCCAAGAATCGTCTCTATTATTATCTATTTATTTAAATTAGAAACATTTAGCTCAATCTTCTTATTGCTGCATTACCATGACAATGTTAAGAAAGAATAAAAAGTTCTTGTAACTTACGGTAACGATAGTGCTTGCTGTGTTGATGCGGCGCATTCCACCAGCTTGTGTCGAATATGACCGTCCACCGACGACGCTGATCACCGTACACTCCTCTGGGTCAACAATGGACGCTGACCTTTTGTCTTTTATCATAATTTCCCGCGCAGCGCGAAATACCTTGTAGTACAACACTAGCATCACTGTAAGAGGGATATAGAAAGAACCAAAAGTAGCATAGACCTGATACACAAAATTTTGACTCACTAAACACCTGCTTACACCATTTTCATCCAAATGTTCGTTACCCAGGATCGCAATGGGTGGCAGGCAAATGCAAGCTGCTCCAATCCAAACTATTGCTATATATATCATCATTCGTAGAGGCGTCCTTTTGATGCTATACTCTAAAGGTTTCGTGATGGCGAGATATCGGTCCACACTGATCATACACAGATTCAGTATCGAAGCAGTACAGCATAGCAAATCGAACGACACCCAGATATCGCAGAGAACAGGTCCGAAACTCCAGACTCCAAGAATTTCGTATACAAGAGCCATAGGCATCACAAGGAGGGCCACGCACAGGTCAGACACTGCTAAGGACACTAGAAGATAATTTGATGGTCTACGAAGTTTGCGGACTAATAGAACAGAAATACAAACTAGAATGTTTCCAAGCAGGGTCCCAAGAATAACACATAACAGGACTAGTGTAATGATGACAGCTTCTGGCACTGTATATCTGTGATATTTGCTCCAGAGGTCATCTGCAGGTGTTGATGTCTCGTAAATGGAAAATATGACCGTTGAAGATACGTTGGTCTCCATACAGATTATTTCCCACGGAAACTCTTCAACAGTCTGCAGTTATAAGGAAAATGATCGCATTTTCGTCCTTAAATATTTTCTCATTCCAGTGCCTGAATCTCTAAAAACTAAAATACCAAGTTAAATGATAAATGGATTCTCAGTGGACTCCAGTGTGAAGAGCTTGCACAGTAGTAAATGGCGAAGTCAAGTTTAAAGATATAATCTAATAAAGGAAAGAGAATTTTCAGTATCCACACACACAGGAAAAGCGCAGATTATTCTTCATATATATGCTTATGCGGGGCTAATTCGAATATTTTAATGTCAACAAGTTCTAATCGGTAATAACACGTACAGAACTTAATTTGTATAACTGTTCACACAGAGATTATTTTTATAATATTACAGAGACGTTCCACACGACCGTAGAAGGAGAAATCTCACGACAAACTGACCGGCATATCTCAATGATCAGAGCACGCCGTTTGAGATAAGATGTTCCCCACAGCCAGCCTACGCTTACTTTATTTATCACGCTTCCTCTGGGAGGAAAATCGCTTAAACTTATTACACTGCACGTCAGTGCAACATCTTCTTAATATGGAAGAAAATTAATTTCATAGAAAAAATAAAACCGAAATCGATCGTATATATTAAGAGAGATTACTAAAACATCTTTGACAATTCCGCCCGTCTTTTCTACTGGACCGATTTGCTTAATTTTTATTGTATTTTCTCCGCAATTACCTGTCGGTGAATCGTAAGACATTGATAGGATTCTAACTTCAGTCAACTTTGAGTAATCATGAAATCAAGTCATTGCAGTCAAAGGCTTACCCTAACCTGCAATACATTCTGTACTTAGCAGGTTGCTAAGCGACTATCACTTTCATTAATTTTCGGATATATGTGAATTTCATCCTCAGTAATATCATTGCATGCAGCCATGTTTGATTACTACCTGTCAAGCCAGAGAGTATACACTTCCTCTGATCAAGGAAGAATACTATTCCCTGCTAGTCTTTGATTTTCTATCCTTTCTCAGCTTCCAAATATATTCAACAGATGGCATAGGGTTCCTAATAACTCACATGCTGCTAAGAGACAAAAGGTCTACGTACAAACATACCCCATCATGACATACGCCTTAGATATTATCTGATACACCTATTGAAGCATAACCTAGCTTCACTATAAAGAGTGAAGGCCAAGTATCTTAAGAACGTTCTCTGCCTTTAAGAAAACTATTCTTCGAGACTAACTTATGACATCACGAGATAACTGTTCGATACAGAAAACCTGCGATTAAAAATACAATTGCCTACTACAACAGAATACCAAGCATTATATCAAGAACAGCAGGATAGAAAAGTGAACAGGCCTATACGGTTAAATTTTACCAAAGAGATAGCATGATGACGTTAGAAGGGATGAATTCTGATTAAGAACTACGGCATACCATAACGCGCTTCTTATTCAATGTTAATAAAACCAGTGAAAAGGGCAGGCAAGAAAGTGTGACTACGACAAACATATCAGAACGAGTTTCCTGACCTATGTATAACGAATGCTCCGGAGCAGCACTTGTCCTATAGTTCCTGATTAAATTTTGAACTTATGACAATATTTTCTGAACTGAACAAATGCAACGACAACAAAAAGTACATTTTCAAGAAGCTTTCCTTAATACAATAATTCTGGTTTTGCAGGGAAAACTATGTGTCATGAAATAAGTATTCCCAAGTGGACACTATGAAGCAAGAAACGACCTATAATTTATTTTTATTGGACACTATTTTTGTTGTTAAAATTAAGGGGTTTTGCAAAATTCGACACTTTTGGTAAATGAGTTTTTAAATTTAACATATCGTTTCCGTCCTTGATTTTGCCCCGGCTCAGCTCCGTCGATGAAAAGATATTCACCTAGGGCCTTGAAGTGATCAAATGAATTAGCTGGTAGCCTATATCTCGCCGTCCTTGACAATTATTGGAAGATCGATCAATCAATCAAACATTTGCATTTGTTCCTATCGCCCAGATGGCAGATTCCCTATCCTCGTTCTATAAATAAATAAATGAATATTTCCCCTAAGTAGTCCTCTTATATTCCAACTCTATTTTCATATTATATTTACTACCTTTAAAATCTCGGCTCAATGTTATTCGTCTACTAATGTCATTCCACGCCCCCACTCCACTAATAGCTCAGAACATACCACTTAGTTGAGTATCTCGTCTCCTTATTCCCAGTTCTTCCTAGCCAATAGTTTGCAACATTTTAGTAACACTACTCCTTTGTCAGAGTTCGAATTCCGGTCAGGAAGTCGTAAAATTTAAGAAACGAGATTTCCACTTCCGGAGGTGCACATGGCCCTGAGGTTCACTCAGCCTACACCAAAAATGAGTACCAGGTTAATTCCTGGGGGCAAATGCGGCCGGGCTTAGAGCTAACCACTCTACCCCCATCAAGTGTCGAGGTCACGGATGGTGGAAGCCTTTACCTTCCACCCCTCCAAGGGCCTCCATGACCTGTATGGAGATGACTTGCTTTTTTCTTTTTACTCCTTTGTCAGAAATCCCCCAAAACAAATCATGCTGCTTTCCTTTGGATCTTTCCAGCTTTCGTATCAAGTGATCCTGGTGTGGGGGTCTTACTCTGAATGAGGTAAGGTATACAAAAATACGCATGCATTACAAAACCTGGCTAATTTTCATGGGAAGATGCCCAATTTACTTAATAAAATCAGAAAATCATTCGCGGAATGATGCGTAAGATGATATTGAAGTTAAAATAAAGATTGATTGCGTGATTATCTTGCCAACAAGGGACGACTACGGATACATAATCTTCACCAATAATATCGTCTAAGCAATCACAATGTCGTCTATCAGAATTCCAAAACAAGATTCTCGTCATCAACAGCCTGCCAGTCATTTAAAATATTAAATAACAATTCTTCCTAATCTCAATTACGTTAATGTCGAACATTCAGAAAATTTATTTACTCCAAGCACAAAAGTTATGCCGTTGTGGAATTCAGTGCGATTTCTTTGCAAGTAGTTCTTTCTGTACTATCCTTTGACATCATTCCTCTTTCAATAAAAGTGAAATTCTCTAAATTGCTTGTAATAACTTAGAACACATCTGTCTGTGAGTGGTGAATAGTAAAATGGTAGACCATAAGAGACTACTGACAAAAATGAGTGCAACTGGACTAGAAAAAAGAGAGACTGAATGGGGGGGCTGTATTTCTAGAAAATAGAACTCAAAGAATAAGAGTAGGCGAAGCTTTATCTGACCCTGTAGTAATTACGAGGGGAATTGTTCAAGGCAGTATTATTGGACCTTTATATTTTCTTATATATATCAATGATATGTGTAAATAAGTGGAATCCGAGATAAGGCTGTTTGCAGAAGATGTTATTCTATACAGAGTAATAAATAAGTTACAAGATTACAAGCAACTGCAAAATGACCTCGATAATGCTGTGAGATGGACAGTAGGCAATGGTATAGTGATAAACGGGGTTAAAAGTCAGGTTGTGAGTTTCACAAACAGGTAAAGTCCTCTCAATTTTAGTTACTGCGTTGATGGGGGTGAAAGTTCCCTTTAGGGGATCATTGTAAGTACCTGCGTGTTAATATAAGGAAAGATCTTCGTTGGAGTAATCACAAAAATATGATTGTAAATAAAGGGTACAGATCTCTGCACTTGGTTATGAGGGTATTTAGGGGTTGTAGTAAGAATGTAAAAGAGAGGGCATATAAGGCTCTGGTAAGACCCCAACTAGAGTATGGTTCTAGTGTATGGGACTCTCACCAGGATTACTTGATTCAAGAACTGGAAAAATCCAAAGAAAAGCAGCTCGATTTGTTCTGGGTGATTTCCAACAAAAGAGTAGCGTTACAAAAGCTGTTACAAAGTTGCCTTGGGAGAAAGGAGACGAGCTGCTCGACTAAGTGGTATGTTCCGAGCTGTCAATGGAGAAATGGCGTGGAATGACATCAGTAGACATGTTTGAGTGATGTCTTTAAAAGTAGGAAAGATCACAATATGAAGATAAAGCTGGAATTCAACGGGACAAATTGAGACAAATTATTGTTTATAGGAAGGGGAGTTAGGTATTGGAATAAGTTACCAAGGGAGATGTTTAATAATTTTCCGTTTTCTTTGCGATAATTTAAGAAAAGGCTAGGAAAACAACAGATAGGAAATCTACCACCTGGGCACCTGTCCTAAATGGAGATCAGTAGTGACTGATCGATTGATCAAATGTATTGCAATGTTGTAATTTCTGGTAGAAACAACAAAAATAAAAACGTTCCTCTTATTCTACCGCTTTTCACAAATGTGTGGGGTCGTGGGTGCGGACTGTGTCGCACATGTGGATTTGGTCATGTTTTACTACCGGATGCCCTTCCTGCCATCACCCTATATCGAGGGATGTAATCATAATTGCGTGTTTCTGTGGTAGTTGGTGGTGTAGTGTGTTGTCTGAATATGAAGAGGAGAATCTTGGAATAGGCACAAACACCCAGTCGCCGGGGCAGAATAATTAATCATACGCGATTAAAATCACCAAAACGGCAGGCAATCGAACTCGGGACCCTCTGAACGGAAAGCCTGAATGCTGACCATTCAGCCAATGAGATGGACTACAACAAACATGGTTGTAGGCAGATAACTCCAATGATGACCTCCTCGTAAAATACAATGCAATTATAATCTCTAGTCCAACCGTAATGAGCTCTAAGAAAATCCAAAGTATACAGCACGTCTACCTGAAATTAGGAAGAAAGGTTCTGCAGAGCAATAATGACTACAATTCAAAATGGAATTCAGGATGCACATTATCTTCCCTTGCCACATCTCTGAACTCCTCCGATGATCGTCTTCCCTGGTGTAATCATGATTATTCCAACTCGAATGGATAACATTCTAAAATAAACAGATGGTCTTGCCTCAGGTAGCCTATTTATGTAACACGACTGTTGTTTGATGACTTCATCTGATGGCAGTGTTAGCATTAGTGATTCCTCGTGGATGACCTCCTCGGTTAAGCACTACTAAATCAATTCTCCATGAGGAGGTAGCTAACGCCATAAAATATACCCTCATAACTAAACTGGGGGTAGGTTAAACCGTATTGAGTGCAGTCTACACAACATCGATGGTCCCTGCACTAGCACGTAATATAGGTTAAAACCCAATTTTCCAACACAAACTAACACTCGTCGAATAACAGGTTCAAATTCAGCACCAAACGACGTGCACAATCATTAAAAGAGTGTGGTGAAATAGCCGATGTACTCCAAGAAATGTTTATCTGCAAGTGGATAAAAACATTATTCGTCGGTTTCTATCCAATAAAGATGCACAATAACTCGCGAGGAACGAACAATGGTGGTGCTACATCAATGATGGCTACTTTCAAGTCAATCTCTAACTCCCCTTGCTATGAGCGAATATTTGCCCCGATATATCTTCATATTGTGACCCTTCCTACTTTTAAACACACCACTCAAACGTATTCGTTTACTAATGTCACTCCACGTCATCTCCCCACTGACAGCTTGGAACATACCACTTAGTCGAGCAACTCGTCTCCATTCTTCCAGGTCTTCCCAGCACAAACTTTGCAACATTTTTGTAACGCTACTCTTTTGTCGGAAACCACCCAGAACAAATCGAGCTGCTTTCCTTTGGATTTTTTCTATTCCTTGAATCAAGTAATCCTGGTGAAGGTCCCATACACTGGAACTATACTCTAGTTGGGGTATTATCAGAGCTTTGTATGCCCTAAATACCCTCATAAGCATGTGCATAGATCTGTACCCTTTATTTACAATCCCATTTAAGTGATTAATCCGATGAAGATTTTTTCTTATATTAACACCTACGTACTTTCAGTGATTCCCAAAAGGAACTTTCACCCTATCAATGCAGTAATGGAAACTGAGAAATCAATCAATCAATCAATCAATCAATCAATCAATCAATCAATCAATCAATCAATCAATCAATCAATCAATCAATCAATCAATCAATCAATCAATCAATCAATCAATCAATCAATCAATCAATCAATCAATCAATCAATCAATCAATCAATCAATCAATCAATCAATCAATCAATCAATCAATCAATCAATCAATCAATCAATCAATCAATCAATCAATCAATCAATACTGACCTGCATTTATGGCAGTCGCCCAGGTGGCAGATTCCCTACCTGTTGTTTTCCTAGCCTTTTCCTAAATGATTTCAAAGAAACTGGAAATTCATTGAACATCTCCCTTGGCAAGTTATTCCAATCCCTAACTGGCCTTCCTATAAATGAATATTTGCCCCAGTTTGTCTTCTTGAATTCCAACTTTATCTTCATATTGTGATCTTTCCTATTTTTATAAACGCCATTCAAACCTATTCGTCTACTAATGTCATTCCACGCAATCTCTCCGCTGACAGCTCGGAACATACCACTTAGTCGAGCAGCTCTCCTTCTTTCTCTCAATTCTTCCCAGCCCAAACTTTGCAACATTTTTGTAACGCTACTCTTTTGTCGGAAATCACGCAGAACAAATCGAATTGCTTTTCTTTGAGTTTTTTCCAATTCCTGAATCAGGTAATCCTGGTGAGGGTCCCGTACACTGGAACCATACTCTAGTTGGGGTCTTACCAGAGACTTATATGCCCTCTCCTTTACATCCTTACTACAACCCCTAAACACCCTCATAACCATGTGCAGAGACCTGTATCCTTTATTTACAATCTCATTTATGTGATTACCCCAATGAAGATCTTTCCTTATATTAACACCTAGATACTTACAATGATCCCCAAAAGGAACTTTCACCCCATCAACGTAGTAATTAAAACTGAGAGGACGTTTCCTATTTGTGAAACTCACAACCTGACTTTTAACCCTGTTTATCATCATACCATTACCTGCTGTCCATCTCACAATATTTTCGAGGTCACGTTGCAGTTGCTCACAGTCTTGTAACTTATTTTTTACTCTATAGAGAATAACATCATCCGCAAAAAGCCTTACCTCTGATTCCACTCCTTTACTCATATCATTTATATATATAAGAAAACATAAAGGTCCGGTAATACTGCCTTGAAGAATTCCCCTCTTAATTATTACAGGGTCAGATAAAGCTTCACTTAATCTAATTCTCTGAGATCTATTTTCTAGAAATATAGCAACCGATTCAGTCACTCTGTTGTCTTGTCCAATTGCACTCATTTTTGCCAGTAGTCTCCCATGATCCACCCTATCAAATGCTTTAGACAGGTCAATCGCGATACAGTCCATTTGACCTCCTGAATCCAAGATATCTGCTATATCTTGCTGGAATACTACAAGTTGAACTTCAGTGGAATAATCTTTCCTAAAGCCTCCTCTGCGAACCATGTGACCTTGCCGCGGTGGGGAGGCTTGCGTGTCCCAATGATGCAGATAGCCGAGCCGCAGGTGCAACCATATCGGATGGGTATCTGTTGATAGACCAGACTAACGAATGGTTCATCGAAAGGGTGGTAGCAGCCTTTCGGTAGTTACAAGGGCGGCAGTCTTGATGAGTGACTGATACGGCCTTGTAATAATACTCAACATAGTTTAGCTGTGTTGATACTGCTGCACGGCTGAAAGCAACGAGAAACTACAGCAGTAACTAACTCCCGAGGACATGCAGCTGAATGAATGATGTACTGATGATGGCTTCCTCCCGGGTAAAATATTCCGGAGGTAAACTAATCCCCCATTCGGATCTCCGGGTGGGAACTACACGAGAGGCGGCGATCATCAGGAAGATGGATACTGACATTCTGCGAGTCGGAGCGTGAAATGTAAGAAGTTTGAATCGTTGTGGTAGGTTAGAGAATCTGAAAAGGGAGATGGATAGGCTAAAGTTAGACGTAGTTGGTATAAGTGAAGTACGTTGGCAGGAAGAACAAGATTTTTGGTCAGGCGACTACAGAATTATCAACACAAAATCAAACAGGGGAAATGCAGGAGTTGGTTTAATAATGAATAAGAAAATAGAGCAGCGGGTAAGCTACTACTACCAGCATAGTGAAAAAATTATTGTCGTCAAGGTAGACACCAAACCAATGCCCACCACAATAGTGCAGGTCTATATGCCTACTAGTTCAGTGGATGATGAAGAAATCGAAGAAATATATGAGGAGATAGAATATTTAATACAATATGTAAAAGGTGACGAGAATCTGATTGAGATGCGAGACTGGAATGCAGTGGTAGGCCAAGGAAGCGAAGGTAGTACAGTAGGAGAATTTGGATTGGGACAAAGGAACGAAAGAGTTAGTCGGCCGGTTGAATTCTGCACTGATCATAATTTAGTCCTTGCCAATACTTGATTCAAACACCACAAACGACGGCTGTATACGTGGACGAGACCTGGAGACACTGGAAGGTATCAAATAGACTTCATTATGATTAGGCAGAAACCGGGTGTTGGATTGCAAAACCTTCCCAGGAGCAGACGTGGACTCTGACCGCAACTTGTTGGTCATGAAATGCCATCTGAAGTTGAAGAAATTGAAGAAAGGAAAGAATGCCAAAAGATGGGATCTACACAAGTTGAAAGAAAGGAGTGTGAGGGATTGTTTCAAGGAACATGTTGCACAAGGACTAAATGAAAAGGCTGAAGGAAACACTATAGAGGAAGAGTGGAGAGTCATGAAAAATGAAGTCAGTAGGGCTGCTGAAGAAATGTTAGGAATGAAGAAAAGATCAACTAAGAATCAGTGGATAACTCAGGAGATACTAGACCTGATTGATGAACGACGAAAATACAAGAATGCTAGAAATGAAGAGGGCAGAAAAGAATACAGGCGATTAAAGAATCAATTGGATAGAAAGTGCAAGTAGCTAAGGAAGAATGGCTGAAGGAGAAGTGCAAGGATGTCGATGGCTATATGGTTGTAGGAAAGGTAGATGTTGCATACAGGAAAATCAAGGAAACCTTTGGAGAAAGGCAATCTAGGTGTATGAATATTAAGAGCTCATATGGAAAGCCACTTCTAGGGAAAGAAGACAAAGCAGAAAGATGGCAGGAGCATATCCAACAGTTGTATCAAGGTAAATATGTAGATAATTTGGTTCTGGAACATGAAGAGGCTGTTGATGCTGATGAAATGGGATACCCAATTTTGAGGTCAGAGTTTGACAGAGCTGTGAGTGACCTCGATAGGAACAAGGCACCTGGAATTGATGACATTCCCTCTGAATTACTGACTGCCTTAGGAGAAACCAGCATGGCAAAGTTATTTCACTTAGTGTGCAAGATGTATGAGACAGGAGAAGTCCCATCAGATTTTCGGAAGAATGTTGTTATACCTATTCCCAAGAAAGCCGGTGCTGACAGGTGTGAAAACTACCGCACCATTAGTTTAGCAGCTCATGCCTGCAAAATTTTAACACGTATTATTTACAGAAGAATGGAAAAACAAGTTGAAGCTGAGTTGGGAGAAAATCAATTTGGCTTCAGAAGAAATGTAGGAACACGTGAAGCAATCCTGACTTTACGTTTGATCTTAGAGGATCAAATCAAGAAGGGCAAGCCAACATACATGGCATTCGTAGATCTAGAAAAGGTATTCGATAATGTTGATTGGACCAAGCTATTTATGATTCTGAAGATGATAGGGATCAGATACCGAGAACGGAGAATTATCTACAATCTGTATAAAAATCAGTCTGCAGTGATAAGAATCGAGAGTTTGAAAAAGAAGCAGCAATCCAGAAAGGAGTGAGGCAAGGCTGCAGTTTGTCCCCTCTCCTTTTCAATGTTTATATAGAACAGGCAGTAAAGGAAATCAAAGAGGAGTTTGGAAAGGGAGTCACAGTATAAAGAGAGGAAATCAAAACCTTGAGATTTGCCGATGATATTGTTATTTTATCTAAGACTGCAGAAGATCTCGAGAAGTTGCCGAATGGTATGGATGAAGTCTTGGGTAAGGAGTACAAGATGAAAATAAATAAGTCCAAAACAAAAGTAATGGAGTGCAGTCGAACGAAGGCAGGTGATGTAGGAAATATTATATTAGGAAATGAAGTCTTAAAGGAAGTAGATGAATATTGTTACTTGGGTAGTAAAATAACTAACGATGGCAGAAGTAAGGAGGACATAAATGCAGACTAGCACAAGCAAGGAAGAGCTTTCTTAAGAAAAGAAATATGCTCACTTCAAACATTGATATCGGAATTAGAAAGATGTTTTTGAAGACTTTCGTGTGGAGCGTGGCATTGTATAGAAGTGAAACATGGACGATAACTAGCTCAGAAAGAAAGAGAATAGAAGCTTTTGAAATGTGGTGTTAAAGAATGCTGAAGGTGAGATGGATAGATCGAATCACGAATGAAGAGATACTGAATCGGATTGGTGAGAGGAGATCGAATTGGCTAAATTTGACGAGAAGAAGAGATAGAATGATAGGACACATCTTAAGACACCCAGGACTTGTTCAGTAGGTTTTTGAAGGAAGTGTAGGTGGTCAGAACGGTAGGGGTATACCAAAGTATGAATATGACAAGCAGATTAGAGCAGATGTAGGATGCAATAGTTACGTAGAAATGAAAAGGTTAGCACAGGATAGGGTGGCATGGAGCGCTGCATCAAACCAGTGTATGGACTGATGACTCAAACAACAACAACAACAAAGCTGAACTGCCTTCTATCGAACCAGTTATTGCACAAACACGTCTGATATAATCAGAAAGAATGTCTTCCCAAAGCTTACATACAATGCATGTTAAACTTACTGGCCTGTAATTTTCAGCTTTATGTCTGTCACCCATTCCTTTATACACAGGGGCTACTATAGCAACTCTCCATCCATCTGGTATAGCTCCTCCGACCAAACAATAATCAAATAAGTACTTCAGATATGGTACTATAACCCAACCCATTGTCTTTAGTATATCCCCAGAAACCTTATAATTCCAGCCGCTTTTCTAGTTTTCAACTTTTGTATCTTATTGTAAATGTCATTTTTATCATATGTAAATTTTAATACTTCTTTATCCTTAGTCTTCTCCTCTATCTGGACGTTATCCTTGTAACCAACAATCTTTAAATACTGCTGACTGAATACTTCTGCCTTTTGAAAATATTCACATACACACTCCCCTTGTTCATTAATTATTCCTGGAATGTACTTCTTGGAACCTGTTTCTTCCTTAAAATACCTATACATACACTTCCATTTTTCACTAAAATTTGTATGACTGCCAATTATGCTTGCCATCATGTTATCCTTAGCTGCCTTCTTTGCTAGATTCAATTTTATAGTAAGTTCCTTCAATTTCTCCCTACTTCCAAAGCCATTTCTAACTCTATTTATTGCCAGTCTGCACATCCTTCTTAGTCTCTTTATTTCTCTATTATAGTAAGGTGGGTCTTTACTATTACTTACCTCCCTTAAAGGTACAAACCTGTTTTCGCATTCCTCAACAATTTCTTTAAACCCATCCCAGAGTCTGTTTACATTTTTTTACCGTTTTCCACCCATCATAATTCCTTTTTAGAAACTGTCTCATGCCTGCTTTATCAACCATATGGTACAGCCTAATAGTCCTACTTTTAAGACCTTCCTTTCTATCACATTTATTTTCAACTACGACAAAAACAGCTTCATGATCACTAATACCATCTATTACTTCAGTTTCTCTATAGAGCTCATCTGGTATTATCAGCACCACATCCAGGATATTTTTCCCTCTGGTTGGTTCCATCACTTTCTGAATCAACTGTCCTTCCCATATTAACTTACTTGCCATTTGTTGATTATGCTTCCTGTCGTTCGCATTTCCTTCTCAATTGACATCTGGTAAATTCAGATCTCCCGCTACAATCACATTTCTTTCCTTGTCGTTTCCTACATAGCTGATTAGCTTATCAAATAATTCCGAATCTGTGTCAGTGCTACCATTTCCCGGTCTGTACACTCCAAATATATCAAGTTGCCTATTATCTTTAGAAATGAGCCTTACACCTAGAATTTCATGTGTCTCATCTTTAACTTTTTCGTAGCTTACAAATTCTTCTTTAACCAGAATGAATACTCCCCCTCCCACCATTCCTATCCTATTTCTACGATATACACTCCAGTTCCGTGAGAAAATTTCTGCATCCATTATATCATTTCTCAGCCATGGTTCAACTCCTATTACAATATCTGGTAAATATATATCTATTAAATTACTCAATTCTATTCCTTTCTTTACAATACTTCTACAGTTCAACACTAACAATTTTATGTAATCCCTAATTGATTTCCAGTTCCCTGTTCCCTTATCACCGCTCCCTAGGCCACCCCGTTTCCCTGAATGTACCTCCTTATTACCCTTCCAAACAAATTTCCTAACTTATACGTACCGCTGCGGTTTAAGTGAAGGCCATCCGAGAGCAGATCCCTATCTGCTACCCACCCATTAGGATCTAGAAATTTCACTCACAGTTTCCAACATACCCACTCCAATAGTCTCATTTAAATCCCCAATCACCCTCCAGTCAGTATCCCTCTTACAGAGTATTCCACTAATAACAATCTCCGCTTTCTTAAACTTCACCCGTGCTGCATTTACCAGACCCCACACATCTCCGACTATGTTGGTACTTATATCAGCTTGCATTACGTTGTTGGTACCAACGTGAAACACACTACCACCTTCTCCTTCCCCTCCTCCCTCTCTTCTACTGTCCTCATCATCTGCCTCAAACTAATTCCTGGATAACATTCTACCCTGGTTCCCTTTCCTCCACACACTTTCCCCACGTGTCTAACAATGGAATCCCCCATGACCAGAGCCTCAACCCTACCCACCTCATTTGATCCCCTCCCCTCCTGGTCAGCCCTATCTTTCCTGACAGCTGCAGAAGCTACTTCCTCCTCCCTTTTCTCCTTTCTATGACCCTGTTCCACCTGTCTTTTCCTATCCTCTACTCTATATTTCCCTTTCCTACCTTTTCCCTTCCTCCTACTTCCACACATCTCAGCAACAGTTCCCTGTCCCTCATCTTTCCTCTGTTGTTCTACCTGGAGTGACTCGTACCGATTTCGCACTGAGACCTGTTCTGATCCTGCATAGAGCCCTTAGGCTGCAATCTCCTTCCCCTTAGAACATTAGATCACCTGTCTTCTACAACTCGCCCCTTTCCTTCCCCTCCCTCTTGTACACCGACTGTAGCCTGTACGTTTTTTGACGAAGTCCTATCTTCATTCCTGTCTTCTGTGAGAATCCTAATTATCTCCCTCAAACTCTCTTACTCCTCCCTCATACCCCTCAATGCCTCGCCTCACCCACAGTACGTACACTCGCGCTTCTTAGTCATTCTTTACGGAGAAAACGAAAATAAAAAAATAAAATAACTTATTTGCAAAAAATAAATGAACAGAGGGATATATTGTCTGGGATCACACAAAAATAAGGTAATTTATATACGACTAGACTACAATACTATTTAGATGTACTCTATTGTTTTATCTAACAACCCTTAACAGGATATCGAAAGGAATACACAAGAACTACACAATTCTAAACTGCAATTAAGCCTATCCTAATTACAACAACAGAATTTTAGTAAAGGTTTCTACGGATACCTCTACTACACCATATTTGCGAAACTCACAACCTGACTTTTAACCCTGTTTATCATCATACCATTGCTTAATGTCCATATCACAACATTATCGAAGACATTTTGCAGTTTCTCGTAATCTTGTAACTTATTTATTACTCTATACAGAATAACACCATCCACAAAAACTTAGGAAGAGCATTGGCACATTCGCGGTTATTCCACAGCAGTGAGGATGTCATTATCAAACAATAGAATACAAGGTCCTAGTTTTTCTTACACCTTCCATCTCAAAATACATTCTATACTTGCCCCTGGAGTATCCCATGTTGATCAAATTACGACCAACAGAAAACAGGATCGCCAGAAAGCTAGTTATTTGAATGCTACAAGACAGTCCAATAAATTTGTTACCTTCCTCATCTTAATTTTTTATACATGAGTATATTTTATCGTATCAAACTTCCACTGGTACAGATTATAGAGCCGTGAATAGGACTGCATGTACTCTATTTACCAATGGGAATCCTACCGCCAGGTACAGTCCCACGTTATGTTAGCTCAGACGTCTGTGGTTGTTTATTGGATTGTGGAATATTTGACACATCTGAAGGCGTCCATGTGTGCTATGGAGGACCCAAGAATATTTATTTATAAAACAATTACAGGCGAACGTTGATATCTCGAACCTCCATTAATCGAAAGTTCAGTATCTCGAAGTAACTTCAATTTCTCGGCCGCTTGTCCCATTATTCACGTGTATATATTTCTCTGACTAAATTCGGTTACACGAATTTCTCGAGTTCTCTCTGCAAACATTTCCTCCCTTCAAGCACAGAATACTCTGTATCTCGAATCCTGTGCAATACAGCATTTGTGGTTTGTAAGAAACATTTAACAAGTAAACAAAGGGTTGCTTTTGCTAGCTGCTTTACGTCGCACCGACACAGATAGGTCTTATGACGACGATGGTGTGAAAATGGGAAACCACGGAAAAACCATCTTCAGGACTGCCTACAGTGAGGTTCGAACCCATTATCTCCCGAATACTGGATACTGGCCGCACTTAAGCGACTGCAGCTATCGAGCTCGGTTGAAAGGGTTGCAGTGATGCTGGGAGCTAATATGACGGGAATTAAATACTACAACTTTTAGTGATCGGAAAAATCGGCGAAGCCTCGCAGTTTCTCGGGTGTGAATTAATTACGAAAGCAACCCCTGAAGTCGCGGATGATAAACTTCATCGAAGAATCTCGGCTGGGTGGTGTTGACGAGAAGTTTCAACGTAACCCTTTCAGACCGTGTACGCACAATTGTGCGGGTTCGTATTTTATATATGTCTGAGCTTATTTGACGTTTTCTTGGCTCTAGACCGGACTGCAGATGCTTGTGCGTGACACGTAGCATGTACTTCAGCTGTTTGTATTTAGTACTTGACCACCAGGGGGCAGGAAGAAGAGTTTAAATATACGGTTCATTAGAAATATGGCGGGAAGCAGTAACGCCTAAAGTAAGTATTTATTTATTGCATTCATATTAATGTAGAAGCTTTAATGAATATCAGAATATAATCAATGAAGTGTGTAGATTGTGTAGCAAACGTAAATTGTGGAGTTACAACATCGTACGTAATACCATGAGGTTTTGAATGTTGATTCGCACAAATGTGCGGGCTAGGTTTCCTTACAGCCAATGCATGCAGGAGTGCTGGGTGCTGTCACAAAAAGGACTGTGAAAGAAAAACTCGTACTCTACATGAGAAATGTAATGTATAAGATTTTAATTGTTTAAAATCGTTCCACACTCTAAAATAGAACATTTGATCATGTACATGGGCATATTCACATGTACTGAGTTGAATTTTTTTATTTATTTATTTTTTTCAAGTAGTGAATGAAGACCTGACACGCACAATTGTGTGGGTTCTGTTTTTCAGCCGATAGTTCTTAGTTTGTAAAATAAACAGTAAAAACATGCATTTAAGAGCATTTTAGTAAGTTTTTGACGTTTAGACACCTCCAGATTTCCTTCATGTCTGACGACAAGCTGCTGCTGCCAAAAGGGCAGTAATAGAAAAACTCCTCCTCAATGTGGAAAATGTAACGTTTACTTATGTTTGAACGAAGATTTAGTTGTTTTAAATTATTCCCCACGGTAAAATAGAACATTTGATCATGTACATATGTATATTCACGTGCATTGAGGTAATTTTTCTTTTTTGGAAGTAGTGAAGTAAGTCCTGACACGCACAATTGTGCGGGTGATTTTTTTCAGGTTAATTTTTATTTTGTAGAGTAAACTAAAAACATATATTTAGGAGCATTTTAGTCAGTTTTCTTTCAGGTCTGAAAGGGTATAGGGAAGAAACGTTTACCGTAACAAACAGAAGAGACTAACAGATTTTTTCCAAAGGTGTTAATGGAGGTATGTTTCTTGTTTCACTACTGCATGTACCGTATCCTAAAAAGTTACTATAATAAGTGTTATAATTAAAGTGATGCCGTAAAATAGAGTTTGTATATTTTAAAACACTGTTAAGAGTAATGTTTTCAGTATAAACCCGTTCATGCATATGTTTCAACTAGCAAGATACCCGTGCTTCGCTACGGTATTATACTGAAATTCATAATTGAATGCTTATTGTTTTGTATATAATCCGCCGAAATTCGCGATCTGACTCGTCCTATGTGGAATCCGCCAAAATTCGCGATCTGACTCGTTTTCTAATAGATTACGGCCAGTTTCCTCCCATCCTTCAATCTTTCTTTCCAGCAATCGATTTCGTACTTCCCGGGCTAGGTCCAGGTATTCCATCCGGCCAGTTGGGTCCCTAAATCTTTGCCATCTTTTCCTATAAGCATTTTTGATATATATCAAATCCTTCAGCAGATCCGGGGTGGTGTCGTCTTGGGTGCCTTGGCGGTACTGAACCCGCGATCGGACTGCATTCTTAGTCATTACCCGTCCAGGACCCGTTTCCAGCGCGGTCCGCACATTTGACGACGGTCCAGAACATTATTATTATTATTATTATTATTATTATTATTATTATTATTATTATTATTATTATTATTATCATTATGTTCTGGACCCCACAGCAAGATGCAAGACCGCTACTTGGCGCTAAATTACATGTGCTGCCATTGTCATTGTTGAGAATATGATCAACACCATTGTCGCGCGTAGGCAAGTGGGCGGGATTTCTGGCGATACGAATGACATACTTCCGTGCATTATTGACCTTATTATAGAGGTGAACAATAGGACGGTCAATCTCATTCCTATCGTTTATTTCAAATGTGTTAAATTTTTTATTTATATGCCAGGAGAATCTACTGTAATCTAAGAACGTTCTCCGAAGGAAAAGATGGCTCTTGAAAACGAACCCAGGAAACATTAATAATGATCGGTTTATGATCAGAATAAGTACATCGAAAATCTACAGCCTGTTTCCAGTCATTCCACAGGGTCAGGAAGGGAATGAATAAAGCCCCCATCTAGCGGCGACAACAGGAATTGTGCCGGCTGCCGAAACCTGTCGCACTCCTCTGGGGCAATGATTAATGAATGACAAATGAAATGAAATGATATTGGACAGTGTTGCTGGAATGAATGGTGACAGGAAAAACATGTCCCGCCTCCGTTTTTTCCAGCACGAATGTCACATGTAGAGACCAGGATTTCAACCACGGAACCCAGCTGTGAGAGGCCGGCGCTATGCCGCCTGAGCAACGGAGGCTCCTTTTAAATACATTATGAACAGTAAAATCAATTGCTCTCACCTCCGTTTACACCCCACCGCCGTTAAGTTTATTTACACCCCCCACCCCTAAAAAACTAAAAGAAGGCGTGTTTCTTTATGTTTAAAGGAGATTCCAAACACCAATGTTCACGTCTATTACCTTTAGTTTTGAGATAAAAATAATTCACTTTTTTCAATTTCACACTCCCCCCACCAAGTGAATTTTCCGGCAAAAATACTTGTTTCTTTAATAGAAAAGGATCGTCTAAATACCAATTATCACGACTCTAACTTCTTCAGTTTTTGATTTATGTGTCCTCATGAAAAGAATTCAATTCCTTTTCACTCCCGCCCCCCAAGATGATTCCCCCCCCTAAACGGGTTTTTCTTTGTTTTTAAAGCAGAACCAAATACCAATTTTCCCGTCTGTAGGCCCTAACAACTTTAGTTTTTATTAGATGTAAGTATTCTCATACAATTAAGTCAATTAATTTTAAATACTTTCACCCCCCCCCCCCGCCGCATTCATTGGATTTTCCGACAATAGGTGTTTCTTTACTTTTAAAGCAGATTCCAAATATCAAATTTCACGTCTGTAACAACTTCATTTTTGAGATAACAGTAGCCTGATTAAAATAATTCAACACCATTTTCAGTCCCTTTTACCCCCCCCTCTCCTCCCAAGTGGTATTTACGAAAACTAAAAATACACGTTTCTTTATTTTTAACAGAGATAGAAATACCATTTTTCACTTCTGTAACATGTTAAGTTTTTGAGATATACTGTATAAAAATTAACCCCCCTTGTCATCCCCCATTAATTGGATTTTCCAAAAGCAAAAAAAAATGTTTGTTTATTTTGAAAGGAGATCCCAAATACCAATTTTCAGGTCTGTAATATCTTCAGTTTCTGAGATTTAAGTATCCTCATTAAAGGCATTCAACCTCTGTTTCACCCCCCCCCCCCTATTGGGATTTTCGGGAAAAAAAAATAGTGTTCCTTTCTTTTTAAAGCAGATTCTAAATACCAATTTTTACATCTGTAAACTTTTAAAGTTTTAAGATATAGACACACTCATTTTAAAAATTCACCCCCCTTTTCACCCCCCATCATTTGGATTTTCCAAGAACGAAAAAATACGTGTTCCCTTATTTTTAAAGTGGATCCCCAATACCAATTTTCAGGTCTAAAATATCTTCAGGTTCTGAAATATAAGTAGCCGCATTAAAGGCATTCAACCCTTTTTTCACCCTTTTCCACCCTTCCTATCGGGATTTTCCGAAAACAAAAAAATACGTGTTTCTTTATTTCTAAGGAGATTCTAAATACCATATTTTACATCTATAAACTTTAAAAGTTTTAGATATAGATACACTCATTTTAAAAATTCACCCCCCTTTCACCCCCCATTAATTGGATTTTCCAAAAACAAAAAAATACGTATTTCCTTATTTTTGAAGGAGATCCCAAACACTAAAATTCACGCCTGTAATATCTTCAGTTTCTGAGATATAAGTATCCTCATTAAAGGCATTCAACCCATTTTTCACCCCTTTTCACCCCTCCTATTGGGATTTTCCGAAAACAAAAAAATATACGTGATTTTTTATTTTTAATATTCTAAATACCAATTTTTACATCTGTAAACTTTATAAGTTTTGAGATATAGATGCACTCATTTTAAAAATTCACCCCCCTTTTTACCCTCCCATTAATTGGATTTTCTAAAAACAAAAAAATACGTGTTTCTTTATTTTTAAGAGAGATCAAAAGTACTAATTTTCAGGTCTGTAATATCTTTAGTTTCTGAGATATACATACCGGTATCCTGATTAAAGGCATTCAACCACTTTTTCACCCTTTTTCCCCCCTCCTATTGGGATTTTCCGAAAACAAAAAAATACGTGTTTCCTCATTTTTAAGGAAGATTCTAAATACCAATTTTTACATCTGTAAACTTTTAAAGTTTTGAGATATAGATACACTCATTTTACAATTTCATCCCTCTTTTTCACCCCCTTAGCGACGGAATATCCAAAAATCCTCTCTTAGCGAGCACCTACGTCTTAATATAAATGTATCCCCAAAGTTTCATTTCTTTATGTCCAGTAGTTTTGGCTCGGCGATGATAAATCAGTCAGTCAGTCAGTCAGTCAGTCAGTCAGTCAGTCAGTCAGTCAGTCAGTCAGTCAGTCAGTCAGTCAGTCAGTCAGTCAGTCAGTCAGTCAGTCAGGACAAGTTATTTTATATATATAGATTATGTGCTATACATGCTCAAAAACGGTATTCTCTATATCTCGAAATTGCGATACCTCGAAATAAAATTTAGCTCCAGAGGTGATTCGAGATATCTAGGTTCCAATGCTAGATGACAGAGATTTCAAGCCATGCAGGACGTTTGTACTGTAGTATATTGAAATGATGTCCCGTAAAATTGAAAGAAATTTATAATTCATGTCCTAATATATTTTTATCCATTGAGAGGAATGTTGAAATAATAGAATGACGAAAGTCGGATGAATGGTTGAGTGGTAAATGATTCTCATTGTCCTATTCCTTCAAGGTAAGTAATAGCGTTTCACTCTGTGGTAAGCCATTAATCAAAATCCTTGAGGATTTCTAACACACAATTCATATATTTCAGTTCAAATAATTGGCCTTTAATTTACGGCAGAAATTTTTTGAAAATAAGAACCTAATTGGAGAGGCAGTTTTCTATGAAGGCAAATGTTTATTAATAACATTTTAAAATGTATTTTAACTCGTCTATTGAGGTTTTGTACGAACATGAATTAGGTAGAGGGAGATCTTCCAGAGTCCCACAGTGGTTGTCAACAAGCGAGCGAGTAGCCGTTCAATAGCATTCGGGAGACTGTGTTCAAAACCCACTGTGAACAGTGCTGCAGATGGTTTTCCGAGGTTTCTTGTTTTCACACCAGGCAATATGTTGCATCTTAATTAAGGCCACGGTCGCTTCCTTCCCTATACAATCTCTTTCCTCTCCCATCGCCGCCATAAAAGCTATCTGGGTCAGTCCGACGCAAAGCAACCTGTAAAAAATAAAAAATAAAGTAAACAGAACATTTCTTCGACGTTCACCATTTATTAGTCTACTTCTGCAAGCTCGTAAGTAATTGCTCCGTTGCTGATGATCACAAGCAAGAGAGAGGTCGACGACGACAATCAGAGCGATTTCTTGTTAAAATTAATGTTGCATGAAAGTCGTTTCTGTGCAGCTACATGGAATCTACCAATTGGACGGACGACAGTATACTAGAATCATGAGTATTAATCTTGGAATGCAACCAGTTCACATTTTTTTTGAAAAATGCTAATTATTCGGGGCGTCGGCCTAAGATCTTTTGCACCGGGCGAGTTGGCCGTGCGCGTAGAGGCGCGTGGCTGTGAGCTTGCATCCGGGAGATAGCAGGTTCGAATCCCACTATCGGCAGCCCTGAAGATGGTTTTCCGTGGTTTCCCATTTTCACACCAGGCAAATGCTGGGGCTGTACCTTAATTAAGGCCACGGCCGCTTCCTTCCAACTCCTAGGCCTTTCCTATCCCATCGTCGCCATAAGACCTATCTGTGTCGGTGCGACGTAAAGCCCCTAGCAAAAAAAAAAAAAAAAAAAAAAAAAAGAAAAGATCTTTTGCTCCTACTTTGCGCCATATGTTAGCATGCGTTTATTTGGAAATTGCGGAAGTGTAAAGTGTTGAAGGTGAGGAAAGGAATATTAAGGACGACACAAACACCCAGTCCCCAGGTCAGGGATATTAATCATGTACAATTAAGAACCCCTGACCCGGCCGGGAATCGAACCCGATGCCGCCTGTTGACAGGCGGACGCGTTGCCCCCTACATCGGGGGGTCGGACGCCAGTTCAATTACAAGTACATCTATCTATCAAACAATTTTAACCACGTTTACATTGATGCTTTCCCGGCCGCTAGCCATAATACAGTATACGTTTTTGGGATTTTGCCGTATCAAGAAAACAAGGTGAAATTCTTTATGTTTCGCAGAGAACTTTGCCCCGTGTGTTCAGTAGAAAATCTGGACTGCTCACGAGAAAGAATTCGCTGAGAAACGTAAAGAATTTCACCTTCTTTTCTCGGCATGGCAAAAGATCAAAAGCTTATATCTACAATTTTAATCACGATAACATTTAGTATTACACATTACATCCGCCTATACCTGTACGTATGACCAAAATAACATGTTCAAAATGTGTACGAAAATTATCCACCCAGGTGAAATCCAAACTTCAGCCGGCCTGAGCTGTAAGAATTGTTCTAAAACTAATGCTGTATTACTCTACGATTAGATGCTCCTCCTGACACAAACGCTGTGCGGAGGGATGTATCCACTATTGTTTTTTGTGGTGACTGGTCGTGTGATGAGTTGTATTTAAACGAAGATAAACACTAAAATCTTCGCGAACCCCCAGACCTTAATCTAGGGTGATTAATCAAACGTGGATAACATCCTCGGCTATCCCATGAATCGAACCCTGAGGGCCACTACGGTGACCATTCAGATACGGAGCCGGGCATCTACTTTAATTAATTAATTAATACTAGCTGTCGTAGCTGGCTTCGTTCGGTCTACCGATTACAAAGGGTCTAAATTTTCTGAAGCCCCTCGCCTTATAAAATAGCACGTGTCTTATCAAATTATACTGTACAGACTTCAAAATGATGTGTCAGTGCGTCATATAGAAATATAATGATGTAACAGAGGTAAGAAGATCGAAAGATATTGAGGCAATAAACTTTGAAAACACAGAATATAACTCCTATTCATACATTGCAGTGCGTGATGAATGAATTCCTTCTATTTCTCGGCCTTGTAAATAAGCGAAAGCAACACTTTGGTGCTATTGACAAACATTATGGTGATAAGAGTATGGAAATGTGGATCCAGTAACTATAAGTATTTCGGCAGATTAACGCTGCTTCTTCTTCTTCTTATTATTATTCTACCACTTTTACCATATCTGTAGGGTCCTGGGTGCGAACCCTGTAGCACATATGGATTTGGTCCTGTTTTACTGCCGAATGCCCTTCCTGACGCCAACCCTATATGAAGGGATGTAATCACTATTGCATTATTTCTGTTGGGGGTTGGTAGTGTACAGTAGTGTGTTGTGCGAATATGAAGAGGAGAGTGTTGGGACAAACACAACATACCAGTCCCGAAACCGGAAGAAGTAATAAGGCGCGATTACAATCTGCGGCCCGGCCTGAAATAGAACCCGGGACCCTATGAAACGAAGGCCTCAACGCTGACCGTTCAACCAATGACTTGGTCGGCAGATTAACGCTGTTTATGAGTTTAAAATATAGTCGGTGGAGAAACAATACCTCGTGTGTCACAATGTTCTTTCTATCCATTATTTCCCTTAAGACTGGTCACGCCTCCCTGACTTTTAAGGATATGTAGTCCATGCGAAGTATGCTCGTTGTATTCAATATTGAAGAATATATCCGAGCCGTTTTCAGTTATAGAAAAATATCAACTGCTGAGTGAAGTGACGTGAAGTGGTCTTACCGTTGGTTAGCCAGATGTTCTTTGTTTGGCAAACAAAAACATCCTATAATATTTTTCGTACATTTTTTAAAAATAATCTAAACCTTGTCCGCCTCCGTGGTGTAGTGGTTAATGTGACTAGCTGCTACCCCTGGAGGCCCGGGTTCGATTCCCGGCTCTGCCACGAAATTTGAAAAGTGTTACGAGGGCTGGAACGGGGTCCACTCAGCCTCGGGAGGTCGAATGAGTAGAGGTGGGTTCGATTTTCACCTCAGTCATCCTGGAAGTGTTTTTCCATGGTTTCGAACTTCTCCTCCAGGAAAAAGCCGGGATGGTACCTAACATAAGGCTACGGCCGCTTCCTTTCCTCTTCCGTGTCTGTCCCTTCCAACCTCCCCATCCCCCCCGCAAGGCCCATGTTCAGCATAGCAGGTGAGGCCGCTTGGGCGAGGTAGTAGTCATCCTCCCCAGTTGTATCACCCGACCCAAAGTCTGAAGCTCCAGGACACTGCGCTTGAGGTGGTAGAGGTGGGATCTCTCGCTGAGTCCGAGGGAAAACCGATCCTGGAGGGTAAACAGAAGAAGAAGAAGAAGAAGAATAAGAATCTAAACCTTTAGCATACCTTAGAAAATTCAACATTAAGTGAGATTCGGAATTTTTATTTCACGATTCCTTACTACCCAGTAGTTACAGTTGAAATTTAAATTTTGAAGCAAAATATACCTTAATAGTGACTTCAATTCCAATTTTCTTAAAAATGTCCTAAGCAAGTTTTGCGCGTTGTTAGGAAAAATCAGATGGTGATAATTTTGCCATCATATGCTCCAAAATGTCAGAATGGAACTTGAACTGGCTGAAAGAAATTGGAATAACAAGAAAACATCGATTTAAATCTATTCAGGTGGGTGCATGAACAGGAAACACGTTTTCTTTCAAATGTTTCTAATATGTACAGTGCTGTTGTAAACTTTGCAATAAGTAACACAAAATTGATTCTGATGAAGTACAGAAGTATTTCGCACACTTTATTTATAAATTTACATTCAAGAATAGCGTGGGCAAGATATCATTTTGGGTTGTGTCATGTGAAACGAAACGAACTGCTGGAATCTTTGCGTTTCGCAAAGACTTTGTTCAACTTTCTCCAAATCGAAATGGCCAATTACCCCGGTTTTGATCATGTTAGAGGTTTGAGACCTCGTTTCACTCTGTCTAAGCGCAATAAAAGTACGATGTCCAATATTCTGAGCCGTGGAAACATTAATCTATTTCAAAAATTCCTCTTCGTATTTCAATTTTATCACAATATAATGCTCACTCAGTAACGTCACAAATATGTTCTACACAGTGTACTATTACTGTTTACAATATATACAATATACTGTATATAAAGAGATGATACTAAATGTTTTCAGATACCTGCTGTTACATATCTTAGAATTCACTAGAGTATGTCTTCTCTCACTACCGTTGTTAATTAACGTGTAATACCACGATTTCTCAATGTAGTCCGGATCAAGCACTGGCGTGCAAGATAAAATTTCGTCGCCAAAAGAGGAGGCTCTCCGACCAGCACAGCGTTACACACACACACACACACACACACGCGCACGCGCGCGTGGTCATGGTATTCCATTTCTCTTATGTAGAATCGATGAATGTACCAACGCAGGAAAGCGTTGTAATTTGGTCACGAGTTTTAACTATCAAAACATACCGCAGATAGTTTTTAATCCAATTCAATTCTACAGTTCATATTTAAATCATATAAGTATATATTTTACAACATCTTATATTTGAAAACCCACTGTCGGCAGACCTGAAGATGGTCTTCCGTGGTTTCCCATTTTCACACGAGGCAAACGCTGGGGCTGTACCTGTCGCTTCCTTCCCACTCCTAGCCCTTTCCTGTCCTATCGTCGCCTTAAGACCTATCTGTGTCGGTGCGACGTAAAGCAACTAGCAAAAAAAATATTTAAAAAGGTATGTAGTGGAATAAAATGGCCCGGTCGTCTTTCGGATTCGGCTATGGTAGCACGGCTTCGCAGACGTACACAAAATCCATGGGTATTGATTCGATTAAAGCACCGGTATGGAAAATGGTATATTTAGTCACAAAATAACTGTTACGGAAATACTACAGGTAATATTCAAATCTGTTTTATTCTACAGAAGTCAAAATCTTGTAATGGTGTATGTGTAGAAATTTATCAGAAAACTTCCTTTTTCCGTTTGATTCAAAAAGGGTATTTTTCGAATATATCTCCGTTCTGATAAGAAGAAGGAAAAAATGACAGCTGGCGCAGCGTAAGGACCCAATACTGCCGATAAAGTACAGTGGTTCCATAATTATTTATACACTACTTGTTTGCAGTTTACCTGAAACACGACTCAGTTCTATAGATTTTTATTCTTTAAGGATGGTAAGACCCTTAGATCGAATCAGTTACCGGTAAGTGATTAGTTATTCACTTTGGATTACATTACGGAGAAAATGGCTACGTGTAAGGTATGATCCCAGATCTAGGCTCCAATTTAAAATTTTGGAGTTAATCACTTCAAGAATGGCAGATAATGGAAACGAACGAGTTTTTGGGCTCTCCCCACAGTGTTATGCTCTTTTAAACGCGCTCAGCTGCCTTGGTTGGTCGGACTGGTAATAATATACTGTATGTCTGTATGAATGGTACCAGCCGCAACAGGGTGGGCGATAAATCACCGTGCCTTTAATTTCCTTGCCAGGCTTTGAGCGAACTAGACCGGAAATTTCATCTGCTGACGTCGTTGAATATTGAAGTCCTACACTTGCCCTCATGTCAATGGTGCCAGATATAAATAAATGCTAAATCATTTCATGCACATGAGATGCCTTTGTACTCTTACAAAACTCGTAATTTTGTAATGTCGTAGTACTTTTGCTTCTGATTGCAAAGGTCATGCTGAATAGTAGGTAACATGCCACATTCAATGTGATAATGAGTGTAGTTTACCAGCTGCCAATACTCAATGAAAACTAGTAAAATTGTCATGGAAGTTTAATTAGATTATGTAACGATATATCCGTGTTGCAATGCTGTAATTAAACTATGTAGCAAGGTGTAGAGAATGTTTTCCAAAATGCCCTTAGAAAATTAAAGCCTCCAAATGTAAAATAATATAGGTAGATCTGTAACTGACCCACACCACCCAACAGGGAACATCTTTGAAAGGAGTAATAATAATAATAATAATAATAATAATAATAATAATAATAATAATAATAATATGGTTGGATGCATCTCAATTGGTGGGAGAGAAAAGCTAACAACTTGCGGTTTGCTGATGACACCATCCTGCTTGCCAACAGTGAGGAACTTTTCTGAGATATGCTAACAAGAGTGAAGAATGTGAGCCGTGAATATAGACTTGAGCTCAACCTCAGCAAGTCCAAACACACGGTGATTGATAGAGTAGCACAGGTCGAGCTCACAAGCCATTTGAAAGAGCTGGAGGTAGTGAACGACTACCTTGAGTCTACAATCAGTGATACGGGAAGTTCCAAGAAAGAGATAAGGAGAAGGAATTTGCTAGGACGAGTCGCTCTGATGAAATGAACGAAGATCTCGAAAAAGCAGAGAAATCACTAATAATACAAACAACGGTATCGTTGAAACCTTTGCATTCTCTATTTCCTCATATGGCTGTGAGACCTGGACCGTAAAGGCTTTGGACATAAAAAGCATCGATGCATGAAATGTGGTGCTGGCGAAGAATGCTACGTGTACCTTGAACCGCAAGAGGAACCAATGTGTCCACTTCTTCAGGAAACGTCTTTCTTCTTGTATCAATGAAAGAATACTTCAGCTCTTTGGACACATTACGAGACGACCTGGATAAAATCTAGAGAAGTTGATCATGGAAGTAAAGGTCGAGGGCAATAGACCACGAGGAAGGACTGCAAGCAGGTGGATGGGAAGTGTGAATAGTATCACCGGTTTATCCTTTCTGAAGATCATGCGGAATGGCGACACTACAGCAGAGATGTGGCAACCAAAGCCAAAGCCAATGGGATTACCACACTCAGTAATTAGTAAATTAATAATAATAATAGTGCATATGTCTCGGTGGACAGCCCGTCACTTTTCCGTGCACTGGAAGAATTCAAAGTAGACGGAAAAACAAGGGAATTAATCATACAAACTCTAACAGTCACCATTTCAAAGGTTAAATTCTTGATGTTTAAACAGGAGTCCGACAAGTAGATGGGTTGTCCCATTTATTATTTAATCTTGTTTTGGAAAAAGTGATTAAGAATTGGGAAAAAGGAGTTAAAGGAATAACCCTTGGCAGATTACGTGAACACAAAATTAATTTACAGACTGGAAGCGATTGGTGTCCGGTACACATTCATACTATCACCAATTCGCGTATCAGAAATTTTTTAACCTAAAGGGCGAAATCTACCATGTCCATAAAAGGAATTTAGACGCGAAATTTACGAGTTTTTGCAAATTGTGCGTAATTATTAAATGTCCATATGTGGCAAGCGCTACGACTCTCATGCCACGGTAGCCATGTTGACGACGTCATAGTTCATCCCTGCAACCTGTGGTAGGTCAGCCATGATGAAACTATGACGCCACGAAGCAACATCTGACATTCAAATGGACATACAAACACCAACTAAGCATCCCATGGGTTACAGCAGAAAATGAGCACTTCTCATCACCTAATACATACTGATGATATACAGTCACCACATAAATAACAATGAACCATTACAATACTAGAATTTAATAACAAAGGAAGAAAACATCCGAGAACGCCGCGCTACCGCTTGAGCGCCCGATCAGTATGGGGCAATTTACGGTTCCCACTTTACGAACGCGGGTGCATGTTTAGGAATCCGAAACGCAGGTACGAACGATATGAAACGAGACGTGACTCGGATATGAGGAGAAATCCGTCCTTCAAACTTGCCAGGGACCCACCGCCCACCCAAAAAGAGTGTTATTACCCACCCAGAAAACGGAGGCTACATTACATTACAAGTTCACACAGTAGTATGTTGAAATGGTACTCACAGAAGGTTATTTAGGTATCCATTGCACGTACTGCCGGCTTCGTCCACGAAGCCAGCCAGCATTAAGTTGAAAGCACTTGAGGTTTGGTTCATCCCACTCTGATATGCAATTAAACACGTAAAAAGCACATAAAACGACCTTGAACGTACGAATCATTCCTTAATTAATTAACTAAATAATACAGCGCAATGTGCACATACGAACCATTAATTAAATAAATATGATAACTTGAATTGACAGTAATGGCACAACAATCACGACCAGATGGTAATAGCTGCAGGTAACTGCTCCGCGATCGTCGATCTGCACATGCGCATGAGACGTACCAACCTGACGAACGTAACCACTTGGCGACTGCCTTCAACTCCTAACGCCAATACTTACCTGTTTATTGACGACGAAAGTAAATCATAGAATTACATTTGTACGTTGCGCCCCATTCCTGCCACGAGGACGGGTTGGAGGCTCTTGCTTACGTCACATTCTGGCAGGTGTACCACAGGTGCTGTATATATACAGGGGGTACGTCATAATTATGACGTCAAATCATTCTTCTTGCCCACAGTGAAATGTTAAATAATTAAATCAGGCGCGCATGTGCAGTAGCGAAAATTCGGACTTAGTTCTCGGATATTAATTCCCTGTCTCTCTCTAACACTGACCAGAATCATTCTGAACCTTGCCCTATTAATAAAAGTAAAAAACAATTGGCTGCTTGAAGTTGAAAAACATCTTCAGGAAATAGGCATTGTATTAGACAGATCTAAGCTCAGGAAATTCATCGACATGACCATTTTACACACCATACAGGCACTACCACAAACAAAACCTGGACAGAAGTTCGCAAGAAAAGCCACAGCGAAAAGACGAAGGAATTTTTGGAGAAGATAAAGGCAACGAGATCAGCAAAAGTTCAGTCGCGTTCTATAGCTGAATATAACTAAGAAATAATAATAATAATAATAATAATAATAATAATAATAATAATAATAATAATAATAATTATAATAAAATTAGAAAATTAGAACTGGATCAGCCGCATATCGACAAACCTGCGTCGCACGCTTGGCTGGCCTACTCTGGTCTTTTCCCAGAAACAGAACTATTTGTTCTGGCCATCCAAGATCAAGTAATTGCTACACGGAACTGCCGTAGATTCATCATGAATGATCAAACAGGTGTATCAGACAAGTGCCGCCGCTGTTCCAGAATTACAGAGAGCATACAGCACGTCGTATTTGGCTGCCCACACTTGGTCAACACCGATTATAAGCACCGACATGATCAGGTAGCTAAAATCATTCACTTGAAACTTTCTTTAAAATATAGATTTCTTCAGTCATCAAGTACATATTGGGAATCGTCGTTGCCGGGACAAAACCTCCTATGTGATGATATTTCTGACCCGCAGCACATGCATTATGAAGAGCGAGAATACCTTGACAATATTCACATAATATTGCACCTTAGATGACAGAACCCCTGATGTATAAAGTTTTAGTAAAGCCTGTATAAATATATAGTGCTGAGACCTGGACACTCTCAAAATCTGATGAAAGACAGGTCAGTATATTTGAAAGAAGGATTTTGAGGCAAATGTTTGGGCCAGTATAAAGATCAGAAGATTGGAGTGGGTAGGACATGTGCTGCGTGCTAATGACAGAAGGATAAAGAAGTTATTTAATGCAGTGCCAGAAGGAATCAGGAAAGTTGGCAGACCAAGGTTAAGGTGGGAAGAAGCGGTGAGAGTGGATGTAAAGATGATTGGAATCAAGAATTGGAGGAACTCTCTGCACTTAACAGGAAAGAATGAGAAAAACTTCTTCAGAAGACCAAGGCCCACAAAGGGCTGTCGCGCCATTGATGATGATGAAGATGACAGAACCTTACCGGCCAAAGTTCTAAGCTAGAATCTTTCACATAGGAGGATTTTCCCGGCAGCGACGAAATATACACCTCCACCCGTTCTCGAAAACTCTTCATACAAACTTCTATGAGACCGAGAAGTCATAACTGATGTCATGCTCAGCAACAATAGGCCAGATATTATTCTAATCGATACATCAAAAAGATACGCAACCCTTATAGAAATTGCTTTTCCAAAAATCTCCAATCTGCAAACAACAATAGCCACAAATATATCAAAATACACAGAACTGGCAATAGAAATACAACGGCTGTGGAAACTAGAATCAGTCACCACAGTTCCAATAGTAATATCATGTACCGGTGTTATTCCAAAAAGCTTGCACAGCTCTCCGGCCGCATCAAACATGCATCATCACACATACGTTGAACTACAGAAGCTACCCTCCTGAGCCCCTGCCACGTTGTGAGAAAGTGTCTAGGAACGACTTTTCCTCTGACTTACGCCAAACAGCATGAAATTCCAGGCCGCAGTTCCAGTAATACTGAAGAACAGATTCCAAAAACGGGGAGATAAGAAGTTCTTTGGCGACATCATCTGTGCATATTTATTGTATAAATGTATATGTTGTAATTGTTCCTACTGCAAATATTTGTAGATATATACACCTATAATTTCATAATCAAGAGGGTGACTCCTTCCTAGTATATTAGTAATACATTATGTTGGAAGAGAAGGTATTCTGCATGTCCATAACAAGCTTGTTTGCTAAGAGGCGGAAATGAACACACGCTATGCTGTTGTCTTTGCTGATCAACTCCTCTGGCAGATCCCAATTAGTACTTCTTGAATGTGTCGACATAATTTTTTAACCCGAAGCTACTGTTTTTTTAAATATTTTACGACGTTGTTCCAGCAACTTAATTAGGAATGTAATGACTATTATATCACCTTGTAACACTTGCGTATTCATTCTTTTGTTCCAAGGACGAATATAAATGCAGTGAACAAAGAGATGTAGCCTTCAGCTAGTTTTGCCAAGTCAACAAGGCACCTCTGTGTTTGTGAAGTCTTCTTGAGTCTCAACAGCAGGTCACCTTCACTTTAATACCTCCAGTGTTGAAATCAGAAGTCGCATTGAAATACAACGCAGTAAAGACCATACAGAAATATGTAACCTTTCTTCAAGAGCGGCAAGTTTAACCTGAAATTAGGTTAAGCGATGGCAAGAACTTACATTTCGTCCACTCTTCTATATGATGTAGGAGCTTGAAGAACGAAGTTTAGCAATATGAATAAATTATGACTATTTGAAATGTGGATTCGTGGACGAATACTATAAAGTGGTGTCGACTTAAACTTAAAATCGTTTCAGTCTACGGGTGTCAAGGTTCTCAACCCACGCTCTTAAATTGAGAGCCCATAAAGACTGACAGGGGACGCCAAGAATGTCCAATGCGGTCCCTACCTTCAGGGAGAAAGCATTGTAGTGACTAAATTATATCGACATTCACAGAGGATTTTCGCAACTTATAGTGAGAAAATGTGACATATTTTGCCCAAAAAATGCAGTTCAGTAACTATTTATACTTAGTTATTTGAAGAAGATTTCTGGATTACGGAGGTTGAATATAAATTTTACATTGTAACATACCTGAAATGAATGATATGAAATGGCGTATGGCTTTTAGTGCCGGGAGTGTCGGAGGACATGCTCGGCTCGCCAGACGCAGGTCTTTCGATTTGACTCCCGTAGGCGACCTGCGCATCGTGATGAGGATGATGATGAAGACAACACATACACCCAGCCCCCGTGCCAGCGAAATTAACCAATGATGGTTAAAATTCCCGACCCTGCCGGGAATCGAACCTGGGACCCCTGTGACCAAAGTCCAGAACGCTAACCATTTAGCCATGGAGCCGGACAACATACCTGAAAAATAAAAAAAACGCTATTAAACTGCAATCATCGCAATCGCATGCAACTAGTATTGTTAGTTTTATAAAATACCAACCATATTCCTACTTCATATGAATGAACGAAGATAATGATCAGCGCCCCCGTCCCACCCCCGCCCCCAGGCACGGGTGACCACAAACCGGCGGAGAGAACATCCGTCCATCGCAATCATTGAAATCACATGCCACTAGATTATGTTAGGATTTAAAAAAAAGAAAAGATCCTCCGTGGCTCAGACGGCAGTGCGTCGGCCTCTCACGGCTGGATACCGTGGTTCAAATCCCAGTCACTCCACGTGCGATTTCTGCTCCAAACAGCGGAGGCGCGACAGGTTTTTTCCGGGTACTCCGGTTTTCCCTGTCATCTTCAATTCCAGCAACACTCTCCATTATCATCTCATAGCACCCATCAGTCATTAATCACTTTGGGAGTAGCGACCCCATCGTAGTAATCGCCTATATATGGTTCATTCATAACATCCCTGACCCAGTCAAAGACTGGAAAACAGGTTGTGTAGGTTTTCATTTTCATTTTCATAAAAATAATATCAAACTTATTCCAAGTAAAAAACTGTACATGGAGTACCGTTAGTTACTTTTATGTTTCGTTCATTTTTTAAGTTTAATGTTTAGTGTAATATTTTAATACTGTAAAAAAATTAGTCAGTGTGTTCATAAACCTGTGTTGTATTATACAAAGACGTTACATAAAGGAGCTTTTTATTTATTTATTTATTTATTTATTTATTTATTTATTTATTTATTTATTTATTTATTTATTTATTTATTTATGTATTGAACTGAATTGAATTGAATTTATTGATTTATTTATTAACTTAACGTCTCCATCCGACAGACGAATAAACAGCGTCATATTCCCTCATTTCATATGAACACTGCGGACAGGTACGGAATTGAACCCAGGCTTTTCGCACGCAATCTAGTGATTGGAAACTGTACACCACCACCACCACCACCACCACCACCATTTCTACCCTGCCGGGCAACAATGATTTCTTTCACAATTGGATTTCATTACATTTCACTTATTTCAACTCAATTTCATCTTGCCAAGAAAAATAAAATATGACTAACTCGAGCGAGCTATCCACGGTGCCAGGCCTTAAAGACTTGATGCCTTAAGATGTACTCATTCAGTTGATAAATCTTCTTCTCCCTAACGTTTATCCCGCGTAATTGCCGCGTCCGCTTTTGCACACTTCGCTTTTCATCGCTTCCAATCCTTGACATCAACTGCAGTAATGCCCACCAAGCTCAAATTATCCCGTTGTGCATCAAGCATCATTGGCCGTCCCCGTGGTCGACGGCACTCGGGTTTCAGACCAAGTGCCATCTTCGCAACTGCTGAGCAATAAGTGACCATACCATCTTAGACGAGTCTCCCGCATTTTGTTGCCGCTCCAAATGCCTCTCTGACATCCTGGTTCCTTACGTGGTCCAATTTACTGGGTCCCAGAGGCCATCGAAGCGTCCTCATTTCCATAACATGGAGATGTTGTTCATGTTTTTTTTTTTTGTGACTGGGCAACATTCCGCCCAGTGTACTGTAGTGCTACAGGACGAACGACCGCTATATATATTTTTTTGATTTTAACACTGCATTAGTCGCGTATTATCTGAGATATACACAGTGGCTTTTATTTGCTGTAACTTATCTTGCTTGAGGCTAGAAGCCTATCTCCCCTCCTAGCTTCCTGTCTCGGAAGTGGTGACATCCAGTAGTGTCGTGACCTATATGAAATACAAATGTCACGAGCTGCTGTTATCTTTATCTCACAGATACGACTGGAGTGAATTTGAAAATAATTCATATTTAAACCTAATTCGTTTGCTTTGCTGTGAATTAGCTCATTATTGTTTGTGCTACTGCTTGCAGCTCGAGTTTCAAATTGAAAATGAAGATGAAGATGATTTGTAAAACTGTGTTGTGTTCAGTGAGTTGTTTGACTAATCAGTAACAGTACGATCTCAGGATCCTGAAGACTGTGAAAAGAACAATCAGATAATAAGTTTGTTTCCAATATGCCAGTGTTCTTTCTCAATATTTCAATAAACCTTAAAGTGCATTTTATGTTAGTTTCTATCTTCCACAAATTTATAGGGGTTGTGTAGTTGGACTGAATTTATGTATCTCTCGGATATGACGTGAGCACTGATGCCACTTTTAGGACGCGCTTAATGCAGTGTTAAGTACAACGGGACTTTCTGGTTAAATAGGACTCCCGTAACTTGGCGCCACTTCATCCAGGCTGCATTACTCTATTCCTTGCATCTGTCAGTGTATCAAAATCTGAAACAATGACTGATCCCAAATATTTAAACCGATTTGTCTTAGGAAGAGCAACGCCGTCGATGTTTATGGACACATTTCGTTGCTCCCCACACTCCAAGTACTCCGTATTCCGTTTATAAATACTAAGAACAATAAATCATAGTGAACGATTCTCCAAAATTTAATGAGAAGTAATTTTCGAAAAGAAATGAGCTGAAGGTCATAAAATGAAAACCTCTGTAAGGATCCTAATGCAATTGCCTTTGGAAAAAGGTGTGGTCCCTATAAGAGCGCTGAGGTCCTAAACCCGCCGCTGGGCGCACACCACGTGACGACAGAGCGAGCAAGTGCACGCGCTGATCGGCCACTGCACCCAGTTATGTTGAAAACAGTCAAATGGAGGCTTCAAAAGAAGAACAAAGGAGTGCAGAGCGTTTCCTGACAGCACAAGGAGTTAGAGGAACGAAAATCCTTCGGAGAATGGCACAAATGTACGTAGAGCACTGCATGTCCGTTGCAAGGGTTAAGGCATGGCATAAGCGGTTCAGTGAAGGACGCACGTCGTTGGTCGATGATGCACGGTCTGGAACGGCACACTGCATTACCGATGCCATTGTCCAGCAGGTGGATGCCCTCATTATGCAAGACTGACGAGTTACGGTAGCAGCCATTGCTGCAGAGTTTGGAGTGAGCGTTGGAAGTGTTCACGCCATCATTAAGAACAGACTGAATTTTCTCTAAAAGTGTACCCAGTTGGTGCCTCACAGTATTCAACAAGCACAGCAAGCATGTAGAAGGGACCTCTCTCTTGAACATCTGCAGCGCTGTGCCGAAGAAGGGAATGGGTTCCTGTCACGAGTGGTCGCTGGAGACAAGATATGGTGTCATCACTTCGAACTCGAGTCGAAACGACAAAGTCTCCAGTGGAACAATGCAGGGTCGCCGCCACCCAAAAGGTCCAATATGAGCTGAAGAAGGCTCTGAGAGGCAAACGATTTACCTCGGATGGCGACGTCAAGCAGTACGTTCGGAACTGGTTCACAACTCAGCCCGAGTAATTTTATGAGACGGCCATTCTCGCTTGTGTCGCAGTGGGACAAGAGTCTCAACAGTGCTGTACTATGCTTTTGAAATAACGGTACAGGTTTTCATCTTATAGCCTACGGCTCGTTTCTTTTGGATGGCCCTTATGCAATGCGAATACTTAAATGATATCCATTTCTTCTTCATCATCTTCTTCTTCTTCTTCTTGTTCGCCTTCTCCCCCTTTTCCGCCATCTTGGTGGGGTCATGGGTGCCAACCGTGTCGCACGTGTTGACATCGGTGTGTTTTACGGCCGTATGCCCTTTCAAGCGCTAACTTCATCTGGAGGGGTAAATTCACTATCGCATGTTTCCCTGGTGATAGATGGTTTAGGGCCGGTATTATAATAGAGGTTTAAACTGTTGGTTCAGTTTAAACTTCGGTTTATCTGTTTGTCGCGCATTATAAAATTTAATCTTAAGTTTATCTACATATTAATTTTACTGCTGTCACTCATCTACCGTTTAAACTGAAATTTAAGAATACATAACCTTACAAGATGGCAGAACAAATTGATCTCGAAGATATTTTTGAGGTGTTTGAAGAAATACTAAGCGATGATGAAGAAGTGGTTCAAATTATTAAACGACCACGGGCACCACGAGTTTTTCGAGCAAGGGCACGTCACTTTCACATATGGAACGAAACAGAGTTTTTAAATAGGTTTAGGTTTACAAAACAGACTGTCATAACCCTATTTCAGCAAATTGGTCCTGGAATAAAACATGCAACCTAAAGGTGAGAATCTAAAAATGACTTTTTGAACTGTTTGAATGTCAAAAGTGTAAATTTTAGTAAATAAAGCAACTTCCTTTTATTTCAGAAATTATGCCGTAGAACCCCTCAGTCCAAGCGCCCATATGCCAGTTTGTAGGGGGGGGGGGCAGACTTGGGGGTACGTAGTATTTTTAATATTTTGGAAGATAAATGGCGACATTTATTCTGTGGTAAAATAACCCACGGTGTTCCCTGCCTGTTGGTGGGGAACGGTACTACCGCTTCTACGTGATACTGACTTTTACATAATTTTCTTGAAAGGAAAACACCTGACTAGACTAGATTTTTGCCTTTCACTGAGAGCTAGGGGGGAGGGGGCGGCCCCACCTTTCCCCCGGGTATGGGCGCCCTTGCCTCAGTCAGCTACTAATAGCATTGCGGTTTTATGCCTCCGGTAGTATGTTTATTACAATGGGAGATTTCGGAGGAATTCATAAGGCCACCGTTTCACGGACTATATAAATATTTCTGTACTAATTGCACAAGTAATTCTATTTCCTTACAAGTAAAATTAGGAAAAGTTTTATTGTTTTTATCCGCCATTTTACCTACAAGAAGTCATTATCGACAGTCATCTTTTCTCGCAAGTCACTGCTACTAAGATCGTCATTTCCTTCTTCACCTCAGTTTAACTTAGGCCGGCCATTATAAGACTTAACATCGGTTTAAATTCTAGTTACAGTTTCAACTCAATTTTCAGTTTGAACCTTCATTAAAATATCGGCCCTTAAAGTGTTCTGCGAATATGAACAGGACTCTATTGTACAAACACAAACACCCACTTCCCGTGTCAGATGAATTAGTAATACGCGATTAGAATTCCCATTCCGGCCGGCAATGAAACCCAGGACAATCACGACCGAAGGACTGACCACTCAGCCAAGGATGTGGAGACTTTTCTTGTCTGCTATGAACGCAAAATGATTACTCAAACTTCATTGAAATGTATTTATTTTCTTTCTTGAACAGTACGGATATGAATATCTGGCAGCTAGAAAGTTTCTGAATATTTTTGTATTTCTGAATTGAACTTAATGGAGTATAAAGCGCTTTAAATTACTTCAGTAGGAAGGTATCTGAGCAACACAATGCGAACAGCTGCCGCTTCTCAGCCTGTGGCTTGCTGGGCGCAGTGTGACGTGAGCGATATGGCTGAGTGATTTGTAGGTGCGATAACTATTGCCTACAATTACTTGCGTAGGTAAACCACATGCTAGGGCCAGGTAATTGGAACCAATTATAATGTGCTGTATTGTTGAAAATTAATTTAGCTGACCACTTGCTTCGTCAGTAAAATGCATTCAGCTATTCTGCAAATAACAAGGAAAGGAAGATAATTCGAGCCGCATATCAACTTTATAAATTATACTTCTACTGAAAGTGTAAGTTAGAAGAAGTTTTGCCAAGGCCATGGACTCTGAGGTATGGTTCACCCGCTTGCCGCGCACATTCGTCAGTCTGACAGTCTCTTTAGTGTGTTAGTTTCTTAGTGTGTAGTCAAATACTAAATGATTTTAATTGTATAATCACACTGTAATTCTTTTTAATCGTAATACATGTGTAATATGGTTACTTTGGTGAAATTTTTATTGTACAGTATTGAATCAAAATCTCAAAAAAGTATTATTACCACACTTAAATTGGTAAACTTTCAACTCTGTCAAAATTCGCTCAGAGAGCATCAAAAACCTTACCCCTTTTTAGCTTCACTTTTTCAATTTTGATGTATATCTCCACACACCGGCCATTATATCCCACAAACCGTCCACTATATCCCACAAACCGGGTACTGTTTGTTGTCTGGTGGTGGTGGTGATTATTGTTTTAAGAGGAAGTACAACTAGGCAACCATCCTCTATATAACACTAATCAGTGAGAAAAATGAAAGGGATCCGACACTTGGAAAAGTGAAGGTATCGGCCAACGGAAGACAAGGGCCACGAAGGGCGTGAAAATGAAAGACTACCTAGGCCTCCGTAACACCGTCGGGGTCGGAAAAGAACAAGAGTTGACCAAGGGAGGTCGGATAGGATAGATGAAAGCGAGGAGCCTGGCACAAGTTAGTGGAAGCAATGCCAGGACTCAGCTTAGGGACCCGTGGTCGCCAACCCAGGCTCCAAAGTTCAGAGCACTTGGGGCTGTTTGTTGTCTGTATATTATTTTCTTTGCCCCCGCACTTTTATTTCTCAATCCCCGCTACTGGTGTTCAGAACCGTAATTACACCAAAGACGGGAATCAAATAATCTTCCGCCAAGAGCGCACGATATGTGGGATGTGGTGATCACAAGATCACAGAATATGAGTCTGGCACAGTTCCAGCTTACTTGTCTCCTTCAGCCGTCTTGTGTGATCTAATTTATTCTCTTTCTCGGACGCATAGTTTGTGAACTTTGAGTGTGAACCATAGAGAACCTGTGAAATTGCTGAAATCTGCAAGAAAAATGATCAAATATTATTGTTTCTTACGCCCCACTAACTACTTTTTGGTGGTTTTCGGAGATGCCGGAATTTTGTCCCACATGAGTTCTTTTACGTACTACTAAATCTACCGACATGAGGCTGACGTATTTGAGTACCTTCAAACACGACGGGACTGAGCTAGGATTGAACCTGCCCAGCTGGGGTCAGAAGGCCAGCCCTTAACCGTCTGAGTCACTCAGCTCGGCAAAATACCTACAAGAACGAGCCCTCCTACCCCTATTCTTTTTTATTTCAACTTGCCCTTAGTCAACTCTTGTTTCCCTATAACTTGGAGAGAATTAGGTTTGGGGGGGGGGTAATATATTCAATCGTACGGAATTTTATGACCCACTAAACTTTAATAAAACCATGAGATTCTCTTGGGAAAATAACGAGGTGGATTCCCGTGGTCGTTCCTCGATACTACATATACAGAAACACAGAAATAGAAGAAATTAGGTTAAACAAATTTAGGTCGAACAAATACCAGTAATTTCCAGATATGTCCGTATCTTAACGTAATCAGGTGATGTTAGAGGGTTAGCAAATGTAGTCACTTATAATATTAATTTCGAAGAACGTTGCACAGAATATGACTCTTGTTAGGCAGAGAAATCTGCAGTTCTTTTGATATGTTTTAATGAGAGAAGATAGTCCTGCAAAACTAGCTGTGCAAGGAAAAGTGAACGGTATCAAGCTGCTTGGAAGAGCTCTCAGAAGATGGACAGACCAGATCAAAAACTTTCACACCTCTTCGAGTGACAATCAGAAAAGCAGAGGATGGCGACTGGTACTGGACTCCGTCGAATAGTAAAGTAAGCATGAGATCGTGATTTTCAGATATAAGTTATGCACTGAAAAGAAAAAAAATTACATTTACTGCTTTTGAGGGTTCGAGGTTTCGCAATTTTTCGCATGTGAATAATTTTATTAACCTGTAATTATGAACATTATACTAGCATTATTGACCACCTCTAAATACAATCAAGACAGAGATCAGAAGATTTGCTACCGAGAGAGTTGGCCGTGTGGTTGGAGGCGCGAAGCTGTGAGTTTGTATTCGGAAGATAGTGGGTTTGACCCCACTGTCGGCAGCCCTGAAGATGGTTTCCCGTGGCTGTCCATTTTCACACCAGACAAATACTGGGGCTGTACTTTAATTAAGGCCAAGGCCGTTTCCTTCCCACTCCTAGCCCTTCCCTATCACATCGTCGCCATAAGACCTACCTCTGTTGGTGCGACGTAAAGCATATTGTAAAAGTAAATAATAAAAAATCTAAAGATTCTTTTGTAAAAGTTGCTATAGATAAGCTCCGAACGATCTGGCGTGACCGAGCAATTAGTAAAAACACGAAGAAACGTCTGGTTTGTGTCTTAGTATTTTCAGGCTTCTTCTATACCTGTGAATCATGGACGGTAAAAATGAAATGGCGTATGGCTTTTAGTGTCGGGAGTGTCCGAGGACATGTTCGGCTCGCCAGGTGCATGTCTTTTGATTTGACGCCCGTAGACGACCTGCGCGTTGTGATGAGGATGAAATGTTGATGAAGACGACACATACATCCAGCCCCCTTGCCAGCAAAATTAACCAATGATTGTTAAAATTTCCAACCCTACCGGGACCTCTGTGACCAAAGGCCAGCGTGCTAATCATTTAGCCATGGAGCCGGACGTCATGGACGGTGAAGGCCAAGTACAAAAATGTGGTGTTGGCGAAGGATGTTCTTAATACAGTAAACGAAGAAAAGATCTAACCCCCGTTATGGCACTACAGCCCTTGAAGGGCCTTGGCCTACCAAGCGACCGCTGCTCAGCCAGAAGGTTTGCAGATTGCGGGGTGTCGTGTGGTCTGCACGACGAATCCTCTCCGCCGTTATCCTTGGCTTTCTAGACCGTCAGATAGCTCCTCAATTCTAATTACGTAGGCTGAGTGGACCTCGAACCAGCACTCAGGTCCAGGTAAAAATCCATAACCTGGCCGGAAATCGAACCCGGTGCGTCCGCGTAAGAGGCAGGCACGCTACCCCTACATCACGGGGCCGGTGGTGAAAAGCTCTAGCTCTTCCATAATCGAACAGCTTGGCATCGCAAATGGACTTTCAACTCTTGTTAGACAGAGAATCGTGCAGTTCTTTGGACATGTCAAGAAGAGAAAATAGCCTTGAAAAAATAGCTGTCCAGGGAAAAATAATAGGATCAGGCGGCCTGGAAGAGCTTCCAGAAAATTGATAGAATAGACCAAAGTTGCAACTCACGCACCTCTTCCAATGGCAGTCCGGGAAGCAGAAAACCGTAGGCAATAGTGACTGCTGGTGAGCTCCATTGGATAGTCACGTAACGATGAGATCACGACACTCACACATGAGTTATGCGAGTGAGAAGAAGAAGCCCGGATCGAACCCGCAAGCATGGGATCAGAAAGCCAACTCTGAACAAATGACAGCGCGGTTTGAGTCATGTAACAAACAGCTCGCGTTCGGGAGATAGCGGGTTCGAACCCCATTGTCGGCTGCCCTGAAGATGGTTTTATAAGGTATCTCATTTCCAAACGATGCAAATACTAGGGATACACGTTATTCCTTCCACTACTAGCCTTTTCCTGTCCCATCGTCAGTGCGAAGTGGAGCAAATTGTTAAAACATAAAAAGTAAAACAAAAGCCAGCGTTTTACTTTCTGATCTACTCAGCCTGCCAGTTTCCTAGGTCTATAGCATCTTTCATTTTCTTTCTTTATTTCTTTGTTTCGTTTCTTCATCATCATCATCATCTGTTTACCCTCCAGGTTCGGCTTTTCCCTCGGACTCAGAGAGGGATCCCACCTCTACCGCCTCAAGGGCAGTGTCCTGGAGCTTCAGACTCTTGGTCGGGGCATACAACTGGGGAGAATGACCAGTACCTCGCCCAGGCGGCCTCACCTGCTATGCTGAACAGGGGCCTTGTTGAGGAATGGGAAGATTGGAAGGGATAGACAAGGAAGAGGGAAGGAAGCGGCCGTGGCAAGTTAGGTACCATCCCGGTATTCGCCTGGAGGAGAAGTGGGAAACCACGGAAAACCACTTCGAGGATGGCTGAGGTGGGAATCGAACCCACCTCTACTCAGTTGACCTCTCGAGGCCGAGTGGACCCCGTTCCAGCCCTCGTACCACTTTTCAAATTTTCGTGGCAGAGCCGGGAATCGAACCCGGACCTCGGGGGGTGGCAGCTAATCACGCTAACCACTACACCACAGAGGCAGATTCGTTTCTTTCTTGTCATAATACTTTCCTTATATCTCAGAGAGGCCGCTAATCAGAGTTTATGGTATCATCGTATTGTCCCTAAAGCTTTCCTATCATCCCTCGTGATTTTTTCTCATTTTTCATTAAACGGGTGATATGGGACTTCGAGTAAATTTACCGTAGGTGGTTTCACTTTAGACGGGGCTGCAGTCCTTTTTCACTTCTCGTTGAAACTAGAGGCCTAGTGGTTCGCTCAGAATATTCTTCTCCGTGTGGTCCGTGCTCGATTTCTAGCGAAGCCAGGAGTTTCAGAATAGTTTGGTGGACTAGAGCTGGGTACATTAATTTCTGGGTCATACAGGTAGCTCAAGGGTAGGAGAAGAAAGGCAATAGCATAGAAATAGAATATTGTTCTATTTTCCACCTTTGAATTATTTTTTGTGACATAATTATTGACAAGTTAAAAACCTCCCGTTGCACACTGCGTACACCGAACTTGAGTAATTCACTGTCAAAACCTGTCCAAATAGAGTTTTACTTCGCTGATAATCGGGGGTAAGTAGAAAAGTTAAAAATATTCAATTCATTGTCCATGTCTGCTTACACTCAAGAGTTTCAAAAATTTGCTACTTTTATGAATGTTCCATTACTTGCCTTCTTTTGTGCAAGAATCATGCAATAATGGTCAGCTCACCAGATAATCCAGACCCTGAGTTGGGCGTACTGAGTCCATACCATTCTCGCATAATCCTCTACTTCTCCTTCCCTGAATTTTACCATTTAAGGTAAACTGAAATCCGATTGAGGTGCCCAGAGCAGAGCCTCCGTGGCTCAGGCGCAGCCCGCCGGCTTCTCAGCGCTGGGTTCCATGGTTCAAATCCCGGTCTCTTCGTGCGAAATTTTTGCTGGACAAAGCGGAGGCGGGACAAGTTTTTCTCCGGGTACTCCGGTTTTCCCTGTCATATTTCATTCCAGCAACACTCTCCAATACCGTTTAATTTCATCTGTCATTAATTAATCATTGCCTCAGAGGAGTGCGACAGGCGTCGGCAGTCGGCACAACTCCTATCCTCGCCGCTAGATGGGGGCTTCATTCATTCCATTCCTGAACCGGTTGAATGACTGGAAACAGGCTTTGGATTTTCATGTCCAGAGTACTCTGGTTTCTTCCTTTGTATATGGTACATGATCTTTAGCTCTCTGTTCAGCTGTTGCAGTACTTCAGTGTTACGTATTCTACCAACCCATGATATTCTGAAGAAGCGTCGGTAGCACCACATCTCGGAGGATTGAAGAGTTTTAGTGGTGTTCTGAGTTAGGCTCCATGTCTCCTCATCACAAAGTATGACAGAGAACACCTAAGTAAATGGAGGCGGAGATAAATATTAAAGTACATAAGCCGGCTAAATGGCACTGCATCAGAAAGACTGTAACCCGGTACTGATACCGTTCGATTATCATTAAGTTATATAGGAAACTACTGCCATCACACTGTAGAATGCGTGCAAGTCGCTCGGTGAGGGCCAAGTCAACATCTCTTCAACACGTACTGTGTACGAAATACACGACCTGATACGTCAAAAGTCGATTCGTTCACAATGTGGTCGTGAAAATTCAAGATTCATTTCTATTATTATTATTATTATTATTATTATTATTATTATTATTATTATTATTATTATTAAATACACAAACCACAAACCCTTTCTTCTTAGTTTAGGCTTGATTGAATTACAAATACACAAAGAATGGACGTTACAGAAAGACATTAACAGAGATTCTTCATTCACATTCACGACCATTGATTTAGATTTGAAGACTAATCATCTTCGTAATAACCACGGGAGATCCAAGTAACCTTCTCAATTATTCGTATTAATAATAAGTATAATAAATAGAGAGATATTACTTAATAATTTATCCAGGTTCTTTTCCTCATACCCAAAGAGTATTATTTCATATTGTAGCGGAAGTTTGTTTCAAGACCAGGTGAGGGGGAGATATGAACCAGAAGGTGTGGGTTGCTAAGCCTCACCTTGAAGATTTCACAGCTGCTCTTTAAGGTTTATCTCCCATCAAAGTGAGTTTGCTGTTGATTACGCAGCTGGACTGTGAATGTTCTTGTTTATAACTCCCTAGTGATCACATGTGGAATACTCTCCTACTTAAAAAAATATACCAGTTGGCTCTGTGTTCCGTGTGGGACGTGAGGATATCTCTGCCCGTTTTGGTCACTGCCAGGCGATACTGACCTTGTGCTGAACTTTATGTCTTCATTATAAGATCATCGCATCTCACTGTTATTTTCTTCGCTGATCTCATTACAGGATACTAATTTTAACCAAAGTGGATGAGGGCCAATGACCTTAGATGTTAGGCCCCTTTAAACAAGAAGCCTCATCAGCATCAACCGAGGTAGATGCAGGAGGTCCGCCTCTGTAGTGCAGTGGTTAGTGTGTTTTGCTGCCATCTTCAGGGTTCGATGCCCGGTTCCACTAAGAAATTTGAAAAGGGGTACGACGACTGTAAGGGGTTCCACTCAGCTTCAGAAGGTCAGCTGAGTAGAAGGAGTTCGATTCCCACCTCAGCCATCCTCGAAGTAGTTTTTCGTAGTTTCTCACTCTTCTCCAGGCAAATGCCGGGATGGTACCTAACATAAGGTCACGGCCGCTTCCTTAACTCGTCCTTGCCAGGGCGAGATACTGGTTCTCCTCCCCAGTTTTATCCTCGACACAAAGTCTCACGCGCTAGGACATTTCCCCTTGAGGTGGTAGAGATGGGATTCCTCAGTGAGTCTGGGGGAAAACCAACCCTCGATTAAATATTAAAATAATAAAATATATGCACTAGAATAAAGGCCAGTGCTGCCATATTTATACAAACCAAAAATTAGGAAAAACGTAGATTTTGTGCTAAATATGATGAGAAAAAGAGCAGACAAATTTTCAGATTGGTGAAATGTTGAGATATTTGAGGGCTGGTTAGAAGAAATAAGCCTTGTTAACTCTTACAGATCTGAATGAGAACTAATTAACATTTTAATATTCTTCACTTGTTGCAATGCATAAATTCGGTACATGCATTAAATTCTCCTTTTACAATTATTTTACTATTACTATACTTAATATCAGTTATTTTGTCCTAGACATTAGCGATGTGATGTAATCTAGGACAACATGTATCTTCCCCCTCGTTAGCTTATTTAGTGCTTAATTTTGGGTCAGAAGTCTTATGGAGTATCCTACCATTACAGCATACATTATGACAGAACGGAATGAGTGGATAACTGCATGAATTGGTGAATGGATGGTTTCATGGTTGAATTGTGGTCGTGCATGAATGAACGAATGAATGAATAACACTCTTCTCACCCGGTCACGGATAGTCACCCACTGAGGAGAGAACATTCACTGATGAATGGGTTATTGATTGCGTGAGTGAATAACTTGTTGTTGACTGAACTGATCATTCCATTAGGAATGAAATATTGAGTGCCTACATGAATGAATGAATGAATGAATGAATGAATGAATGAATGAATAAACTGTATTCCAAGTTCCCTCTCCCAGTCGCGGATAGCCACCAACTGTGGAGAGAGTTTCTGAATGATTAATTAATGAATGGATGTTTCCATGATTGAATTGTGTTCATCAGTGTGCCTCTTAGACAATGAAGCCCTACCTCTGGCCAGGAGATGTGTGGCGTTTGAGGAGAGATGATGGATGAAGGAGAATGTATGGAGTGGAAGTGCTGGAGAGTATGTTTGTTTTCAGCACTGGTGTCCATGTGCAGGCGTTATATTATCAAACCTACATCATTCTGCCTACACACACCATTACATATTCCAAAATATTTAACACACCTTTAGCACTGCCTTCCAGAAGACAAAGGTTATGGAGTGCACTCTCGTACTACAAGCAACGCCGAAACCAGGCACTTCTGGATTCATTAAAACCATCTCCTGCTCGATATGCATCCGATGGCTGCTTATACTGTAATCTCATCACAGCATTTTAACATGGCGCTAAATGAAACATTGCGTTTAAAAATAGCCAGCCTAGAAGCTGATGTTCTCAAATCTCATCTTTGTTGCCAAATGTTATTAATTGTACTGCACCATTATGAGCCTTGGCTGAGGTGTCCCTTTTGAAATAAATAATAAATAAAACAGCCCCAGTCCTGTCGGAATGAAATAGTGGGGAAATAGACTATTACTGCAGTTATTTTCAGTGAAAAATGGTGTACTACTGTGTGCCTTTCTGTAAATCAAAGAAGGGGAAGCCAGAGAGCCGTGGTGAGTTAGAAAGCCGTGGTGTGAAATATCTTCAAACACTGATCGGCGTCGAAGATTTCAATACACTACTCAAACCACTGAGCATCATAAAGAAAACAGTAGATGAGGTTGGAGGGAAACTAGTTCGGAGGATGCAGTGCAGAGTGGGTCTAGGTCCACAAGTGGCCGAGTCTGGTCCTTGGTCCGATAGCTCTGCACTCGGACCGGCGAACCGAGTAGAGGAGGGGTGGCCAAGGCTCTACTGTGGCTCCACACCTCTGTATTCGGGAGACGGTGAGGGGCTGGACCCCACCGCCGAATGCCCTGAGAATATAGACGGGTTGTGACAAGGATTTCTAGTCACCACTCCGAACTGCTCTGCTCCGTGAATGTTACTGTGACAAGAACCAGTGATTTTGTCACAGTTGTGATCTTACTTAACGTTGTTCCGTGTCTGTAAACACCTAGTTCTGTACATGTATCTCAATCGACTAATGTGCATGTAACCAAGATGTTACGAGCTCAACTTCGCCTACCTTATGGCTGCTTCTCCGTCTTGATTTAGTGCACACTATATTGCGCTGCTCTATGAACCTTCTGCTTGCTATGCTGTCTCACCACTGCTTCATCTGCTACACCGCCACGCGCAATCTCCGTGACGTCACCTAGTTCTAGTGTGTTCTCGAGCTCGCTTCGCTCCGTGTATATATACTCGCCGCTTTCTCCTGTCCGGCGATCAGGTGTGACTTGGTGTTGTAATCGGCAGTGGGAGCTCAAGCCCTGCACCGGCTGGTCCGAGTGCATTTGGACTTTACTTGGTTCTCCGTTACGTGTTGGGTGAGCAGACTTTTACTGTAATTATTTACCATTCATTTTAATTTCGCCCTCTCATTCACCATATGGGCTTGAATAACGCTTCGATATTGAACTATCGTCCCTTCAGGACACAGCGAAATTTCACGGTGCCAAATTATTGACTTTGACTTTATGATGGAAATATGAAGGAGGAAGCGTGCTGGGCTTCAAGTTTTGAACAGTTGTACTGGAACCTTTTCTCTCGTTTGGAGCGGACATCGTACCCTGGTCAATCCCCTTTCCCTGCTTGAATCTCTTTCCCGATTTTTCCTTCTTTTCGTCTACCTTTCGTACCTCTAGTAACATATTAATAAATTTGTAGCTTGGTGCTCTGCTAAATTTTTACACTTCATCTGGCGTGTGCCTTTCGATTATTCTGGTGTCTACTTGCTTTAAAAAGAAAAAAGGTGTGCCTTAGTTTTAGGGGGATAGCCTGTTCTTTTATCACGTGCCTTTGTGAGCACTGGAAAAATTCCTTTTAATTAATGTTAATTTTCTTGTTCCTGTTTCCATAATTCCTTGCTACTTTTGTGGCATTCGCGTGAACATTGGTATAAAATTTTATTCTGGTTTCGTGCTTGGCGCCCCCCCCCCAAGCTCTATTGTGGTTTGGTGATTACCCCTTTAAGATACGTACACTAAACAAAAAAAAGGAGAGAAAACCTGTTGATAATTTGTACAATTTCCCACTTTAATGGTGTATCAAATGGTCGAAGTTCTCATTCTTATAGTGTAAACAATTGTTATTTCTTGGAGTTGTTTTAATATATGTGTTCATTTTTGAAACCTGTGCTTGTGGGAGTTTTCTTGGGTGTTCTCCTTCCCCCCCCCCCTTTTCCACGTGTCCCTACCGCGATAGTTCCTCTGGGGAAAGGCCCCATAATTGAAATCACCACTTGATTTGGGATGTGATCACTGCTATCTGGTTATTCTAGACATGACATTTAAATATTGGTGTTTCCTCACTTTACACCCTTCCCTGCGCATTGCTCTGCTGAGTCCTTTTCCCCCCCGCACCGGCAAGTATTCTTGAGTCCCTTTGCTTACTTTACGTCGAACTTGGTCGGTTTATGCTTAGTGATTGCTGCAAGCACTTGAAAGTACATATCTGTTTAAATGTGTCAACGCTCACCGTAACAAAATGGTAGCAGAGTACTTCCTATTTTGACTGCTTCATTCCTTTGTGTGCTTTCATTCATGGCTTGTTTTTCCGATAATTTCCCTTTAGGGGATGACTCTTCCGTACTATCTTCTCCGCTAACAGCAAATTTATCATTACCTAACCCTCCTGTACCGAATCTAATTTCTTTTTCGTCTACCCCATCTTCTCCTTCCCTATATCCGTCTTCCTCAACCCATACACCTCATTTGCAATCCGATGATACTAAACCTTCCGTTTTACTACATCACATGGCCCCGTCGCCCCCTCCTTATTCTCAACCCCCAGTACCTGCTACCCCCTCTGTTGATAATGCACTTAATGGACAAATCATTACGCAGTCGTTATTACAAGTTCCCCAATTATCCGCAACAGATCCCCGAAATCTTACCATTTGGCTGTTTTCAGTTCGTAAGTTCTTAAATATAAAAGTTGCCTCCTTTCCCCAATTAATTGGTCTCTTATCCACCAAAACTACGGGTTTTTTCTCCACCTTTTGGTTGGATAATATATAGAATTTTTCAAATTGGTATGAATTGAGACATGCGATACACAATTATTTCTTGCCCCTAGAAGTCCGTTACAAACTAAGTACAGAGTTCATCAGACGCCACCAGCTACCCAATGAACCTGCGCACGACTATTTGGACTCTATCATCACTTACAGTGACGTTTTGAATGTTTCATATAATACTTCCGAACTAATATCTATTATTCAGTTTTATGCCGCTCCATCATTTCGCATGCTTTTTAATGTTCTTACCCCCCCCCCGTTTCCCTTTTTCAACTCTACAATCTTGCTCAACAACATATGGTACATTCTCTAGGGGATCGTTCCTATTATGCTTCCGTCTCTCCCCCACCGATCCCTGCTCCTCCTTTACGTTCTTCTTGGTCTGCCGTACCTACCCTTAGTGCCCGTCCTCCTATAACCTGTTATCGTTGTAAATTACCGGGCCATATTGCCCGTCAATGTACTAATTTGCCTTCGGGAAACGCCTTCCACCCGCGTCCTTAGGCAGTAGGCGTTCACATAGGGAAAATCTGCCTCATTCCTCCCAGCTTACCTCCGTATCCCCATCTTCCCAATCCCTTCATAATTCTATTTCTCTCTCACCCCCGAGTTGTCATGTTATGCTCACAGTTAATAACCTTCCTTCTCTTGCGCTCCTAGATTCTGGGGCGACAGTGTCACTCATTAGTTCCCGATTTTATAGCGATTTACTTCACAATAATCCTCATCTGCAATATCTTCCATCTCCCCTTCGATGTCTTTCAGTCTCTAATCAACCCTTAAAAATTTTGGGTAGTATCTTGTTACATATTAAACTCCAGCACCTTTCTTGGCCTTTCACTTTTCAGATTGTGGAGGACTTGTCCTTCCCGGTTATCTTAGGTTATGATTTCTTTTCACATACTGGTCTTCTTCTTGACTCTGCCCAGTCCAAAGTTTCTTTTTCCTTTTCACACAAGTCTGTTCCGTTGATTAATATCTCTGATTTTCCCTCTCGTTCACATTCTCTACTTCCTGCTATTAACTCTATTCATTCTAACCAGGTTCAAGCTTTGCTCACTGAGTTCTCTGACGTTATTACCCCTAATTTGGGCACGGTTAAGAATTTTTTTGCACATATTGATCTAGTGGATTCTACCCCTGTCCGTTCTTCTCCCTATTTTCTTAGCCCTCCTCGGATGAACACTTTAAATCAATTGATTCAAACAATGCTTAAAGATAATACTATTATTCCATCATCTTCCGATTATGCTTCACCTGCCTTTGTGGTCGCCAAGCCTGATGGCTCTGCGAGATTTATTGTGGATTATAGGAAGCTTAATGAGAAAATCGTCTATGACGCCTATCCGATGCCTAAATTAAATTCGGCGTTCCAACATTTTTCCGGTTCCAAATTTTTTTCAATTTTCGACCTCAATTCTGCTTACAATCAACTTCCCTTAGATGACCTCAGTTCTCGGTATACGGCATTCATTACTCCTACTGGGCTCTATCAATTTAAAAAAGTTCCCTTTGGCCTTAATCTTGGCTCCTAAATAATGCAGCGCTTTGTTGACTCCCTTTTTGCTGACATTAAGTATAAGTATCTTTTTCCTTTTGTTGATGATATCTTAGTTTTTTCTCCGGATTTTGACTCACATTTGTCTCATGTACGCGAAGTCCTTACTCGTCTCCGCAATGTCGGCCTCACCGTTAATCCTTCTAAAGTTTTGATCGCCCAAACTTCGATTAAATTTCTTGGCCACATATTGAGTTCTGATGGCATTGCTGTTGATCCTGATCGTGTCTCTGCCATTAATAAGATACCCCCTCCTACGAACTTGAAACATTTACGTTCCTTTTTGGGAATGGTTGGCTTCTATGCCAAATACATCCCTAATTTTTCATCTATTGCTGATCCATTGAATAAACTCAAAAGAAAAGGGGTCAAATTTCACTGGTCCCCTCAGCAACAAATGACCTTTGATCTTCTTAAATCGAAACTATCTCATGCTCCCCTCTTACAAATTCCTGATTTTAATTTTACCTTTGAATTATCTACCGATGCCTCAGACATTGCCATTGGTGCTGTCCTTCAACAAACTATTAATGACCGTACGCTCCCCGTGGCCTACTTTAGTCGCCTGTTATCCCCTGCTGAACAAAAGTATTCTACTTACGAAAAGGAAGCCCTGGCTCTTATTCTCTCAATAGAACACTTTTCTGAATATCTCGACCATCGCGAGTTTATTGTCAGCACTGATAACCAGGCCCTTTCTTGGCTCTTACATAATGCCCCCAAAATTGGTCGTACTGGTCGTTGGTTACTCGGCCTGTCTCGTTTCAAGTTCTCTTTAAAATTCGTTTCCGGTTATAATAACTCTGTCGCCGATGCTCTTTCTCGTCTCTTTGATGACCACCAGCTTCAACCTTCCGAACTTGATTCCCTTCCTATTAACTCTGTTATTTCCGTCTCTTCCTTAACTAACTTTCCCCTCTCTTTTCAATCTTGCTTGCACCATCAACAGCATGACCCTTACTGTCAACAAATTTCCCAAGAAATTACTTCTCCTGATTATTCTGGCCCTTTTCGGGTCCACCACCAACTCCTTCTTTTTAAACCTACTCCTAAGGCTACTCCTCGTCTGGTTCTTCCTTCCACTCTCCGGTCTATGGTATTTCAATATTTTCATGATTCGCCTATCGGCGGCCACTTTGGGAGAGCTAAGACCTACGCTCGCCTTGCCTCCCAATTTTTTTGGCCGCAGATGCGTAAAGACATTTTTTCGTGGGTTCGATCTTGCCCTTCTTGTCAGAAACATAAACCGTTAAATCACCTTCCTTACGGCTCCTATGCCGCTTCTCCCGCCACTTACTCGTCTGAAAAGTATTACATTGACATTGTTGGGCCTATTGTTAAATCCTCTAAGTCCAATTCATACATCTTTACTCTGTTAGATGGGTTTTCTAAATTTCTTATTGTTCGTCCTTTGAGAAATATCTCTTCACAAATTGTTATTAATCTTTTGTTCAATTACATTTTTCGTATCACTGGCCTCCCTAAAGTTCTCATTTCTGATAATGCTTCGATTTTCACCTCTAGACAGTTCTATAATTTTTGTTTTTCTCTTGGCATAAAAAAGGTTTGTACTTCCCCCTATCATCCTCAGACAAATACCGTCGAACGCTACCACCGTAACCTTAAAACATTTCTATCTATTTTTCACTCCCATAACCAGAAATCATGGGATACCGAACTCCCTTCTTTTGTGCTCGCCCTCAACTCCACCATCAATTCTTCTACTGGTTGTACACCGGCTAAACTCTTTCTTGGCCGGGAGTTGAATACCCCCTTGCCCTTACGTGGGATCTCCCCTCGCTTTTGGATACACCCTCCGATCGTCTTAATCACTCCCAATTGTATTCCGCTTATCAAAAGCTCCTTCAGGCCAGTAAAGTTCATAAAAATCTGTGTAATTCTCGTGCCTTACCTTCTAAATTTAAATTGTTTGATTTAGTTCTTCTTAAAAATCATCCATTTAGCTCTGCACCTCAGAATATTTCGGCTAAACTCTCCCCTCGTTGGCTGGGTCCCTTTCGTATTCTTTCTTTTCCCTCGCCCAATACTGTTCAGCTTCAGTCTGTGGAATCCCCTATTGATCTCCGAAAGGCTCATTTTTCTCGACTAAAGCCCTTTCATACCTAATCCCTACGTTCCCCTTTTTTTCTGTGGGGCGGGAGAGGGGTATTGATCGGTTCTTTTATTCCTTTTGTATTTTCTTGGTTTTACGATATTAATTTGCTGTCCATTACTCTCCTTCCTTCATATTTCTTAATAAATTTTTTTTCCCTTGTCTCTGCTCACCCAGCTCTTCTCCCACTGCCGAAAATTTCATGCCTGATCCTCCCCCTCTTTTAACTAAGTTTTGTCTTGTTATCCCTTTGGGGTATATTATTGATAAATATTCGAAAATTTTTTTTACTGTCATATTGTTATGCAGAGCACTAGATAATTTGGTTTGATCATTTAAATCATCCTGTTTGTTTTCTTGCTCTCTCCTTTCCCCCCGTCCTTTTCCCCCTTATTCTCCTCTTATTTTCTTTGATGACTTATTCTCTTTATTTCTTCTTTCCTATGATGCTGCGTCTTCCTGTCTGGCCCTGAGACCGCGCTTCCTTCAGACTTCGTGGGACCTGGTGCTTCTACTGTCTTCATGTTTTCGTCGGTTCTGCCTTTTTGCCTGTCATCGTTTTCGCCGCAGTTGGATCTCCGCCACTCTTCATCTTCGTCCGTATCGCTTTGGACCACCGGTACTGCTTTCACCATCTTCTGCTCTCATTTGCCGTCTCGTCAACTTTGGACACCAATCCTTCGGATTTCTCCTGGTGGTGGGAGTATGTTACGAGCTCAACTTCGCCTACCTTATGGCTGCTTCTCCGTCTTGATTTAGTGCACACTATATTGCGCTGCTCTATGAACCTTCTGCTTGCTATGCTGTCTCACCACTGCTTCATCTGCTACACCGCCACGCGCAATCTCCGTGACGTCACCTAGTTCTAGTGTGTTCTCGAGCTCGCTTCGCTCCGTGTATATATACTCGCCGCTTTCTCCTGTCCGGCGATCAGGTGTGACTTGGTGTTGTAATCGGCAGTGGGAGCTCAAGCCCTGCACCGGCTGGTCCGAGTGCATTTGGACTTTACTTGGTTCTCCGTTACGTGTTGGGTGAGCAGATTTTTACTGTAATTATTTACCATTCATTTTAATTTCGCCCTCTCATTCATCATATGGGCTTGAATAACGCTTCGATATTGAACTATCGTCCCTTCAGGACACAGCGAAATTTCACGGTGCCAAATTATTGACTTTGACTTTATGATGGAAATATGAAGGAGGAAGCGTGCTGGGCTTCAAGTTTTGAACAGTTGTACTGCAACCTTTTCTCTCGTTTGGAGCGGACATCGTACCCTGGTCAATCCCCTTTCCCTGCTTGAATCTCTTTCCCGATTTTTCCTTCTTTTCGTCTACCTTTCGTACCTCTAGTAACATATTAATAAATTTGTAGCTTGGTGCTCTGCTAAATTTTTACACTTCATCTGGCGTGTGCCTTTCGATTATTCTGGTGTCTACTTGCTTTAAAAAGAAAAAAGGTGCGCCTTAGTTTTAGGGGGATAGCCTGTTCTTTTATCACGTGCCTTTGTGAGCACTGGAAAAATTCCTTTTAACTAATGTTAATTTTCTTGTTCCTGTTTCCATAATTCCTTGCTACTTTTGTGGCATTCGCGTGAACATTGGTATAAAATTTTATTCTGGTTTCGTGCTTGGCGCCCCCCCCCAAGCTCTATTGTGGTTTGGTGATTACCCCTTTAAGATACGTACACTAAACAAAAAAAAGGAGAGAAAACCTGTTGATAATTTGTACAATTTCCCACTTTAATGGTGTATCAAATGGTCGAAGTTCTCATTCTTATAGTGTAAACAATTGTTATTTCTTGGAGTTGTTTTAATATATGTGGTCATTTTTGAAACCTGTGCTTGTGGGAGTTTTCTTGGGTGTTCTCCTTCCCCCCCCCCCCTTTTCCACGTGTCCCTACCGCGATAGTTCCTCTGGGGAAAGGCCCCATAATTGAAATCACCACTTGATTTGGGATGTGATCACTGCTATCTGGTTATTCTAGACATGACATTTAAATATTGGTGTTTCCTCACTTTACGCCCTTCCCTGCGCATTGCTCTGCTGGGTCCTTTTCCCCCCCGCACCGGCAAGTATTCTTGAGTCCCTTTGCTTACTTTACGTCGAACTTGGTCGGTTTATGCTTAGTGATTGCTGCAAGCACTTGAAAGTACATATCTGTTTAAATGTGTCAACGCTCACCGTAACAAAGAGAAGACCGTAAAACATTAATAAATCTGTAAACTATCATATGTTCAGAGATTAGATTTTAAAAGCTTGAACATATTAATTGGGTCTACATAACATAAAATATAGGTGAGAAGGTTATAGGCTACATCGGAATACAAATATCTGAATCTTATCCAGAATGATTTGATGTTCCTATTATATTATACTGTTAGCACATAGTAAGCAGCACCCACTCCAAAATTTGTCAACTAGGTTATAATCATATTTTCATGCAGGTATAGGATAAACCATTAAAATGGAAGGAATCTTTAAGTATTAATTATGCCATATTTTGTCGATGTGTCACTAAGTTTCAGATTGACACACAAAACTAACAGGGCCGTTGACCTCGATGTTATGGGACCTTTCCCACCGTCCCCCATGACTCATGGGACCATGTGACAGCAAACCAACCCTTTCGGGTCACGAACACATGGGACCATGCTCCACGGAAGTCGATAGTCAAGGGATCTTTTCGGTCTGTGCCGATTTCTCCTCATTGGGATTGTATACTTAATCCACTCACATGAAGAGTTATCGACCATTCGACTCAGCTAGATCACAGCTACTCTCCCGTTCCTGAGGTCTGAACACGGACTCCTCAGGGCCGAAGAACGTTCGCGGCATAAAGAGGCTATCAAACATAAGCTATCTTAAAGGCCTACAATGAACGGAAGAGGATTCTGGATGCATGTTTTTCGGTATAGATAGGCATAAAATCGTTTGGAACAATTTACTACTCACTCGGTGAAATATACAAATTTACATACACTCTTGATACTTCTGACACAATTAATATGAGCAAATCACTTATTTTAGCAGCGGAAAAATCCGGGCTGCCATTGACATCGGTTGTTACCTCCACATTCCACAGACAAAATCTATGTGAAAGGCAACGTTAGCTGTTATTTCTCTACTCCAATAAATTTTCCTTTTTGACACAGACGTAGATATCCATATCCCTCTCTACCAAAATAGAGAATAACCGAGAGGTTGTTAATATGATTTCACTTTTTCACATACTATCACTTTGAATTGCCTGTGTCATATATTGCTTACATAATTATTACATTAGTTTGGATGTATGCTACACACATTGTTTTGTGTATTATCGCAATTGTTTTGTGCGCGTCATCACCCGGTTTAGCATAAACCACTGAGTACCCTATCATATTCACAAAAACAAACAAAACAAGCCATGTTCCCCCAATGCGAGTATTCCATGGGACTGAATCCCGTATTACACATTAGACTCTATTTACACAAAAGAAAAATGTCCGCCTTTGAATGGTCGGCTAACGCTAGGAATCAATGAAGTAAAGATTTAAAAAAAAAAATAATAATCCGAACATTCCGACCATATCAGAAATCCGTCACTAAAACACGGAGAAGGAAAGAAAAAGGACTCAAGTCTTCCATATAAAATAAACACAGACTTGAACAACGAACTATCATTTGCAATCACTACCAGTGGACTTTCACGAAGTCTAGATTCAAATCGACATCGATTAAAAGTAACCAACAAAAACACATCCTGAAAAAGAAAATATATCAAACACATGTATCAATAAAGACGATGGCTGTAATTTAACCGTTGTAACCCGCTGTCTTAGCGAGCTGTTGATCGCTGCTGTGCCCACATGAGGTTCGAACCTGAGACTCTGGTCGTCTCCATCCAGGGTACTGTAATCAAGCCCTAATTAATCTAATCGTGTATCGAACTGTCATAACAAAAATAAACATCTATATTGCTCTGTAGGTCATGGTCTACGGGGTGGCAATTAAAGCACTTGCTGTCTTTATTCTCAAAGAAACCAGAATGTTGGTTCGGCCAGCCTTTCTGCTTGTATATCTTCCTCCCTGTTCCAGATTCTCCCCTCTCAGCCATAAATTCGGCTGACACTTGTCCCACGGTCCGGAGACAAAAAAAAACACCATTCAGCCTGCTTCCCGCTAGGCCTTTTTTTCTCTCTGTGTCCATCAAATTAATTCATTAGAAAACTGGCACATTTTATTCAATGCTCGGACCAGCCCACATACATTCAGTACACGAGAATCATTTCTCAAATTCGACCGTTAATTCACATTTCATTCTCTCATATCTCTGGAGGTCTGGAGTTCGACTCGTATCTTCTCTCCTTCCAAAGTGCACCATCCGTTAGCCCCTGACCATAGCAATACTCCTATTTCTCCGCCTCTGAGGCGAGTGTGTGTACCTATCAGATACTACCCTATCTATCGGTATAAATCATCAATCAAAGTACCTTAGGTAAAATAATAACAATACTAATAATAATAATAATAATAATAATAATAAGAAGAAGAAGAAGAAGAAGAAGAATCTTCTAACCTTTTGCTTGTAATGTATAGTATCAAAACACTGCTCAAGTTACATTAAGAAAATAATAATAATAATAATAATAATAATAATAATAAAATTCAAATTAATTTAAATTATTAAATCCTTCCAAACCACTAACAGACCTTCTACATCTAACCTCAATAGTGTAGTGGAGGACAGGGGTTCAAACCTCGGCACGTCATTCCTTGAACATCACCAGTTACAGCCAAAACTTATACTACCATGCAACAACATGCTATTTCTGACTTTACGAACATAGTGCTGATTCTAGCCCAAGTTTTTTCTTTCATACGGGCACTTGTTGATGACTCTGTCACCTCGCTAATCCCTACGTAACTTAGGCACTTGCTCAGATGAGATCTACATTATTACTCTACATATCATTCTATTCCTTTTCCCCCTCAATTCCTTCTCAGCACTAAATAAACAAATTATAATAACATGCAAATATATCCACTAAAAGGGGTCCCCTATTCTATACACTAACACAGGATCACTCCCTTCCCATATCTAATTAATTTATTGAAACAAAAATGAATAAAAGGATTCCCGACCATTCTTGGGCGGATTAAACCTATTTATATATGTTATTTTAACCCTATACTTCATGACTATTATTTACAAAGGGAAATACTAGCATTGGAAATAAACATAACTTGGTACTCAACAGTTGACGTCTTCGGCCCTGTCCGGAGGATCCGGAGGCCTGCCCATGTTGGATTACTCCATGGCGCTGGATCCTGTAGTCCTGGAGTTCAGAAGTTCCATATCTTGTCTCGCGTAATCCATTTTAGTAACACACGGATCACTGAAATTAGATTGTAATTCACACAATTTATCAATTTCTTGCACACGTGTTACCATTCACTCCTATTACTTCTTTGTCTACCCACTGCCAGTTACAAGGAGATGAATATATCGGCTACTTTCAGCTAGTCTATTACACTGTTAAACCGGGCGTTCCCTGCATTCGTATGATGCAGAATTTTCTATCCCTATCTTCTGTATGGTCTAATAGTTAAGGAACACTCCTCACTAGATTGTTAATCAGTTAATAATCTGACCTACGCTCTGTTCAGAAACAGCGTGATTTTATACAGTTCTTTGTTCTGCTCGAGAAATTCTACGTACTATCAAGTAGTTGTTATGCAAAATCCTACTTCATCTTTCACGAAGTCTTAGTCTACTTTGCAACCGATATCTTAAGTATATCTCATTACCGTACTCGTCTGTTGCCTATCACAAATTATAATCACAAAAAGAAAAAAAAAACTGAAAGATTTTCCCTGCCGCTTTGTTCACAGAGTATACCAAGGAGCGGTAATCCGATAGCGAAGCGACCGTCGTTTCCCGTCGAAAGCTCCTCAACGACTACTCCAGTTCCCTGGAACTGCAAAAAACTTATACTAGCCCCGGTGGTAGGGGCGGTTTAGTGACTTCATCCCCACTCTTATTTCGACTGCTCCTGGATAAACCAGCCTGTCGAAATTAGCAATACGCTAGACTGTGTGACTCGGATATGCACAAGTACGCTATGCCATGCGGAATTTGATATGTTCGGCGGATCTGCCGTAATTAATTTATCATCTTGGAGGGGAAGTAGGGAATCCCCGAAGGCATCTGGTTTTTCACTAGGCGTCCGTACGCGACCGGAGTTATATAAGTTGTTTACCAACGCCTTTCGCTTGGAGAGTATTTTCTACCAGAACTCTTGACTTTATAATTCCACCAAAATTCAGCACACTACTCTAACGGGTGCAGTATTGTTAATTAAGCCTTATTTATGCCGAAAATGCATTAAATTTTGCCCGATCGCTTTGGCATCGCTGTACGCTGGCAGATGTTTTCCAATATGGAGTCGCTAAATAGTGTTCTTCTCCTGCTTCTTCTATGACGTGTGCCTAGCTCGGGGATTCCTTAAGCCACCCAGTGGGCGGGTGAAGGCGCCTCTCTGGCGGGCTTCGTATTGCGCAACCTGACGATACCCCCAGCATCCACACAAAGAAAGCTTGCTGCCAGCTTCCTTACCAAGCATATCATTTGAAATAAATACTAATTGTGCCGGTACGGTCACATCTGCCCCTCCGTTGGTTTCAAGAAATTTGAAACGGAGTTGCGAATTTCTTGAAGAATTACTACTCAATCCGTCCTACGATCAATCTTCTTTAGCTGCTCTAAGTTTCTGTGATTCCAACCTCAACTGGGCATTTTCTCTCTGGAGCAAGAAACATACTCGTGCCATAATGTCGCGTCTCTGGTACAGCTCTATGCACTCCTCACAACTCTGGTCACTCAAATCATCTCGTTCCTCCACCGTCATTACATGGACTGCTGGATCTTCTTCACCATCTTCTTCTTCGTCCCCTGGATCCTCATCTTCGTCTCTCTCCAGATCCTCTTCCTCTTCTTCGGCGTTCTCGTCCACCTGATTGGCGTCTATTCTGCTGCTTCCTGGAGGATGGTACAATTTCAAATTGGCGGCATTGTACACTGTCTCAGTCGTGCCGTCCATGCTCTGGACCTTGTAGGAATTATTATCCAAATTTTCGATGATCCGATACGGCCCAATGTATAACTCCGCAAACTTATGATAAATTTTATTTGCGGGATCGGAGATCGCTGGTCGTTTGACAAGAACAAGTTCTCCAACTCGCAGCGGACGATGGTACCTTTTTCCTCGCAATCGCCGTAATCGCTTCTCTGCCTGTCCTTTCAAATATTCCGCCGTTGTCTGTATGCAGAGTTCCACGGATAAGCGGGGGTCTTGAGGGCATTGGATTGCATTCACCCAGGGTCTTTTTGGAATTTCGTCGAAGTGAACGACGCTTGGGATCATCCCTGTCGACTCGTGGACCGTCCCATTCACACATTCCTCAATAATAGGAAGGACGTCCACCCATCGCCAATGTTGACGGGAACAGTAGATCCGGCAAAATTTGCCTATCTCCCGCATGATTCGCTCGGCTGGATTTGATTCGGGGTGGCGAATCGAACTCAGGTGATGCTTCACCCCTAATCGTTCAATATCCCTTTTAAAAGCTCCGGACGTGAATTGAGAACCGTGATCTGTCAAAATACACTCCGGTTTGCCCATCCTCGGAATGATTTTATTCTTTATCTGATTGATGACAGCTCTGGTATTCGCTTTTTGTACGGGGCAAAGTTGGATAAACTTCGAAAAGACATCGACGCAAACCAAAATATGCTGCATCCCGCGTCGTGCCTTGGGTAAGGGACCGTAAAAATCTAGCGCGAAGAGCTCTTTGGGCTGCTTCGGCAACAAAGGTCGCGGCAGTTGTTTAAGCAAAAAGGTGTTGTGCTTCACCCGCTGGCATATATCGCATGTCATCAGTACACGGCGGACAATCTTCCTCATATTTGGCCAAATGAAGGTTTCCTTTAACGTTGATACAACCTTGTCGATCCCGGCGTGACCAATGGCTCGGTGTGCCAACCAGATTAAGTCCTCTTGTAAAACGGGCGGCACTACAATCCTGTATCGAGTGTGATTATCATCGACAAACTTATGGAGAATCCCGTTGAAGTAATTGTACCGTTCTGCCTTCTTCTCTATTTCTGAGTGCTCGGCGGTACCCGGTTGTAATTTCCGCTTGAAGAACTCGATCAATTTCCCTGTTTCCGGATATCTTTCCTGCTCCTCCCCTATAGTTTTCAACTTTTCTAGAGTGGCATGGTCCTCATCTTCCAGCTGGATGTGAAAAATGGAAGTTTCGCTGGAGTCCGGGTTTCGACTTAGGGCATCTGCAATAATGTTGTTTTTTCCAGCGCAATGCTCAACCGTTAAGGCAAATTGTTGGACGAAAAGACACCAACGATTGACCCTTTCGCTCGTCATAGTCGACTTGAGCATGAAAGTTAATGCCTTATGGTCTGTCCGAAGGACAATGGGGAAGCCATAGATATACTTCCGCCAGTGACCTAGGGCTGTGACGATAGCCAACATCTCGAGTTCAGTCACTGTGTATTTGAGCTCGTGAGATCTCAATTTGCGGCTCATAAATGCCAGATACGTGATTTTTGGTTGTGCCTCCGGGTCTTCTTGGTACAATACAGCACCGACCCCAATTTTCGATGCGTCTGTTTGCACAATGAATTTCTTAGAATAATCTGGGTAACCTAATTTAATGCTGTTGGCGAGGAGTTCCTTCGTCTTATTGAAAGCGGCTTCGCATTTCTCGTCCCACTTCCAACGGTTATTTTTCTTTAGCAAATTTTGGAGGGGTGCTACGACTTCAGTATACCCAGGACAGTGATCAGAGAAGAAATTACAGACCCCTAAAAATTGCCGAACGTGCTTGACCCTAGTTGGTCTTGGAAAGTTCTGAATTGCTTGAATTTTGACGGGGTTTGGGATCACGCCATCGGAGTCAATCACGTGTCCCAAAAATAAAATACTCCTTTGACAGAACTGTGACTTTGGAAGGTTGACTTTAAAGTTGTTTCGATCCAGATCGAGCAAGAGCTTCTTGATCTTTTCGAGATGGTCCTCGACTGTCTCAGATGCCACCAAAATGTCATCGATGTACCTTACCGTAAATGCCTTTACCTCGTCGCTAAGATTTCTATCGAGAGCTCGGATAAGAGCAGATCCCGCGTTCATAATGCCGAACGGAAGCCGATTGAAGACGTATGTCGTCTGGTCAAACATAAACCCAGTCAAAATTTTGGTCTTCGGGTCTAACTCTACGTGATGAAAAGAGGAAGTTAAGTCGACCCCAGAAAACAACTTCATATGCCGAAATTTCTTCAGGATGTCCTTGATACAAGGGGCTTGATCATACTCGGGGACTAAGCGTTTATTAATAGCCCTCGCGTCAAGGCAAACGCGAAGAGACCCATTCGCTTTTTCAACAATTACGAGTGGGTTCAGGAAAGGTGTTCGGGACTTCATAATTAAACCACTAGCCTCCATCTCGCCAATGATTTTACTGACTTTGTCATGATACTTTTCTGGTACCGGATACGGGCGTTGCCTAAAAGGTTCCCAACTGTTGACTACCAAGGTATATTGAAAGTTTGGGATCTTCCCCGGTCGCGACCCGAAAACTTCTTTACATTGTTCTAAAATTTTGAGTAATTGGTCCTTTTCATTTTCCCCAATTTTGGCTTCATGAATTTTCCCTTGAATGGTTGAATCCAACGATGGTTCCTCTTCTGTCTCCAATGCTGCGATTGTCATTCCAGATTCCTCAAAGACTTTGTGGCAGATTCCGTCCAATCCTATCCCGCTTTCTTCTCCCTCCGGGTTTCCTAAACAGATCTGTGTCGTCCAAATTCTTTCCTCGGTTTCTAAGTCCTCAAAATCATTTAACTTCATCTCGGTTTGGGCCGAATCAAATTTTAAACAAATTTCGTTCGTCTCCATATTAATGTGGGCTTTATATTCCCTTAAGAAATCTGAACCGATGATAATATTATATTCAATTTTGGATAAAACGATAAATGGATGGGAAACAATGTCCTTTCCAATCTCCAGGTCCAGATACGCTTGGCTATTGCAGATTGTGGTCCTGTCCGGAATTACTCCACGAACCTTGACATTTGATATTGGGATAACCGGGATATCATTTTTGGATTGAAGTTCTTGTAATAGAATTCTAGAGACAACGATCACGCTGGCTCCCGTGTCCACAAGACAACGAACTCGAACCCCGTTAACCCTGATGTAAATAACGGGTAGTTCTCTTATGACCTTAATGTCTGTTTTCAACTGTTCCTCCAGTAAATCATCAGCTTGCACCACCCAAGTGTCTATCGTAATGACCGTCCATGACGTCTCCTGAGGATCGATAGCTTCCGAAAATCCGGCTATCTCCCCGCTTAGTAGTTGGGCTTTTTTTTAAGGCGATTCCCCTCTGTGGCCTCATACTCTGGCGCACAGGGGTTCAACCTCCCTTGATTCGCGTTATGCTGCTGTAACGCAAGACTCTCTGCCCCTTGACACTCATTTGTTTGGGAGAGTTGCCTTATGGGCTGCTCCCATATGTCTCCATTACTTCGCGCCTCGCGCAGTTCTTTAACGTACCGTTGAGATTCTTTCTTGCGGTCGTTCTGGTCTCCCTGACGATAATCTCCCCGTGGTTGAGGAATCCTATCGTTTCTAGGTTGCCATTTCGGATAGGGTCGCCGGTCCTTACGGTAATTATCTCTCGTATAGGATTGCCGACCGTAACTCCGCCTATCCTCCTTCCACGGACGAGGATTCCACCTACTATCCCTTGAATGGTTATTTGTAGCGTACAATTCCCGCGTACTTGTCCCTTGGTCCTTTTGACCGACCGAATTAGCATTTCCTTGGCAGTTCACGATGTTTACCATTTCAGTCTGCCTGGTCCGCATGTGTTGTCCACCCGACGTCTGGTCCAGATGCCGCAACACTTGCTCCATCTCAACAGCTGTTTTTACATCTGCCGCTATCAAGATACGCTGCACGTCAGCGGGAAATTGTTTTGTGAGCGCTGCCAATAGTTCGCCTTCTGCCGGAGGGTTGTCCAACTCCCTCATCTTCACTAGCTGTCCTGTGAAGTACTCGCAGAAGCGCGTCGGTCCCGTCATCGAATACCGACGTGAGTACAGTTCGAGGCGCAAACCCTGCTGCGTTTGCATCCCCCAATATTTGTCTAGAAATGCCCTCTTAAAGCTTTCGTACCCGTCGAAGCAGTTTCGAAATGCTTGGAACCACACAAGGGCCTGGTCCTCTAAAAATTTCTCGACAACCCGTAACTTTCGTTCAGACGAGATCCGGTTATCGCTCATGTATCCGTCCATCTCAATCAAAAATTTCTTTGGCGTCATATTGCCGCCGGGTTTGAAACGTTTTGGTTTGTCGTCCGCCATCTTCACCATGTTATAGATGGGGATAGGTTCGACAGGAAGGAGTGTTGAGTTATGCCCTGGTGTCCCCGCTATCTGATCTTGACTCATATTCATTGTCTGGAAGAGTCCTGATCTTTCGGATTCGGGCTTTGTGTCGAACGGATTAAATTGAGTTGGTTTCATTGGGCTAAATTCCTTCCCAACTTCCTGAAAATTCTTCCCTACTTTAATTTTCCCAAACTCTTCCTTTAGTTCCTGAATTATGGCGTCGTGGGTGTCTACTTTGAGCTTGACCTTCTGAGTTCTATGTGACCAATCCTCGATCCTGTCTGAAAGTTTATCGTCCCTCTTGTCGATTTCTTCCCGGATCGCGGTAATGTTTACGGACGTTAGCTCTCTTTCTTCTGCTACACGCAGTTCGATCGTGTCGGTAAACTCCTGTCGTAACGCTTCGGCTTTATGGCGTACGTCATTCAGCTTCATCTGGGTTTGGGATATTTCCCGAGTTATTGCCTCAGTTTCCCTACGCTGATTTTCTTGGTATTCAACTGTCGCCTTCATATGTTGGTCTAACTGCTCCGCGACACTTGTGCTTTGAGCCTCAACACAGTCAATGCGTTCAATTGCCGTATCCATGGTCTTACTGATCTCCTCCTGCTTTGCCTCAACGCTCCCTACTTGCTCTCCTAAACGTTCGGTTATCTTAATGCAGCGTTCCCGATCGACTCTCAATTGTTCGACCAATTCGTCCTGCCGCTCATCGATTCGCTCTAATCGCTTATTTATTTCCTCCCTTCCTACCTTACACTCTGTCTGTACCTGGTCTATCATTTCTTTGATGTTTTCCTGAACGTTTCCAATAGCCTGACTCAGTTTTTCCGTCATCTTTTCCTGAATATCCTCACTATTCTTATTCAGTTTTTCCTGCATATCTTCACTAGTTTGATTCAGTTTTTCCGTTAAATTACCCTGAATATTTTCACTCGTTTGAATCAATTTTGCCTGCATGTCCTCGCTATTTTGATTCAATTTCGCCTGCATCTCCTCGCTATTTTGATTCAATTTTGCCTGCATCTCCTCACTATTTTGATTCAATTTTTCCTGCATCTCCTTCATACCCTGCATGTCCTCGCGCAACTCCCGTAAGAGTTCCCTGACTACTTCCATATCCATCGTAATACAACTGTTTTCATTAAAAATGAGACCCCCTTCACCTTCGGACCTTGGACCTCGGGTTGATAGACGCACAAAACAATGTTCATTCAAGAATGCGTTCCCCCCGTTCAACTTCGAAAAATTTTGAAAATCAAAACATTAATTCCAAAACACCGCCTCAAACACGGCTAACTCGAAGTTGCCTAACATGTACACCCCTGTTTCACCGAGTGCATAAACAACTTTTAAAAACATAGCCTTTTTCATCAATAATCAATTTTGAATAAATTAATCACGCGCGCATTAAATTACCAACACTGGTGGTACATGCCAATAAAGCAGGTCATCCGTCAAGCATTGAGGCAGATACGCCCGATACAATAGGTCATACCGTCCCAAGACTTTCCGTCTGAAACCTAATTTATTGCCATTTCATAATCAGCTCAAGGGCCTGAGGTTACCCTTGCTAAATCACGAGAAATCTACCTTAATATATAAATAACATTCACTACTAGCAATGAGGCCTACATCAAACAGTACCTTCCGACTCATACCCGCGAATATGATTACCTGAAGGGTACCGAAATTCATTTTTCCCCAGATTCTGGAAAATCATTTCATTGTTTCCTGGACTCGATTGACTCCTTATTTACCTTCCGGGTACGTCCATTGCTTTGAATGACCGTCATGGTTATTGCCATGATAATAATAATAATAATAACCACGACATACCGAAAAATTCCTCAAATTAACATTTATTATTTACTTAGTCATTCAGATTTAACTACTGGTCCAATTACGTGCATCCAAGTATGAACTAAATCAGTTTCTTGTCATAATTGGCCATTCCTATCCATTTTAACTTAGGCATATGTGCCATGCGCCCAATAAAGAAAACATTAAAATTCAAATCCGAAAATACCTACCGAAAAATGCCGAAAATGCCTACACGCAAATGCCGAAAATGCCGAAAATGCCAACACGGAGGGCGCCATATGGGACCTTTCCCACCGTCCCCCATGACTCATGGGACCATGTGACAGCAAACCAACCCTTTCGGGTCACGAACACATGGGACCATGCTCCACGGAAGTCGATAGTCAAGGGATCTTTTCGGTCTGTGCCGATTTCTCCTCATTGGGATTGTATACTTAATCCACTCACATGAAGAGTTATCGACCATTCGACTCAGCTAGATCACAGCTACTCTCCCGTTCCTGAGGTCTGAACACGGACTCCTCAGGGCCGAAGAACGTTCGCGGCATAAAGAGGCTATCAAACATAAGCTATCTTAAAGGCCTACAATGAACGGAAGAGGATTCTGGATGCATGTTTTTCGGTATAGATAGGCATAAAATCGTTTGGAACAATTTACTACTCACTCGGTGAAATATACAAATTTACATACACTCTTGATACTTCTGACACAATTAATATGAGCAAATCACTTATTTTAGCAGCGGAAAAATCCGGGCTGCCATTGACATCGGTTGTTACCTCCACATTCCACAGACAAAATCTATGTGAAAGGCAACGTTAGCTGTTATTTCTCTACTCCAATAAATTTTCCTTTTTGACACAGACGTAGATATCCATATCCCTCTCTACCAAAATAGAGAATAACCGAGAGGTTGTTAATATGATTTCACTTTTTCACATACTATCACTTTGAATTGCCTGTGTCATATATTGCTTACATAATTATTACATTAGTTTGGATGTATGCTACACACATTGTTTTGTGTATTATCGCAATTGTTTTGTGCGCGTCATCACCCGGTTTAGCATAAACCACTGAGTACCCTATCATATTCACAAAAACAAACAAAACAAGCCATGTTCCCCCAATGCGAGTATTCCATGGGACTGAATCCCGTATTACACATTAGACTCTATTTACACAAAAGAAAAATGTCCGCCTTTGAATGGTCGGCTAACGCTAGGAATCAATGAAGTAAAGATTTAAAAAAAAAAATAATAATCCGAACATTCCGACCATATCAGAAATCCGTCACTAAAACACGGAGAAGGAAAGAAAAAGGACTCAAGTCTTCCATATAAAATAAACACAGACTTGAACAACGAACTATCATTTGCAATCACTACCAGTGGACTTTCACGAAGTCTAGATTCAAATCGACATCGATTAAAAGTAACCAACAAAAACACATCCTGAAAAAGAAAATATATCAAACACATGTATCAATAAAGACGATGGCTGTAATTTAACCGTTGTAACCCGCTGTCTTAGCGAGCTGTTGATCGCTGCTGTGCCCACATGAGGTTCGAACCTGAGACTCTGGTCGTCTCCATCCAGGGTACTGTAATCAAGCCCTAATTAATCTAATCGTGTATCGAACTGTCATAACAAAAATAAACATCTATATTGCTCTGTAGGTCATGGTCTACGGGGTGGCAATTAAAGCACTTGCTGTCTTTATTCTCAAAGAAACCAGAATGTTGGTTCGGCCAGCCTTTCTGCTTGTATATCTTCCTCCCTGTTCCAGATTCTCCCCTCTCAGCCATAAATTCGGCTGACACTTGTCCCACGGTCCGGAGACAAAAAAAAACACCATTCAGCCTGCTTCCCGCTAGGCCTTTTTTTCTCTCTGTGTCCATCAAATTAATTCATTAGAAAACTGGCACATTTTATTCAATGCTCGGACCAGCCCACATACATTCAGTACACGAGAATCATTTCTCAAATTCGACCGTTAATTCACATTTCATTCTCTCATATCTCTGGAGGTCTGGAGTTCGACTCGTATCTTCTCTCCTTCCAAAGTGCACCATCCGTTAGCCCCTGACCATAGCAATACTCCTATTTCTCCGCCTCTGAGGCGAGTGTGTGTACCTATCAGATACTACCCTATCTATCGGTATAAATCATCAATCAAAGTACCTTAGGTAAAATAATAACAATACTAATAATAATAATAATAATAAGAAGAAGAAGAAGAAGAAGAAGAAGAAGAAGAATCTTCTAACCTTTTGCTTGTAATGTATAGTATCAAAACACTGCTCAAGTTACATTAAGAAAATAATAATAATAATAATAATAATAATAATAATAATAATAAAATTCAAATTAATTTAAATTATTAAATCCTTCCAAACCACTAACAGACCTTCTACATCTAACCTCAATAGTGTAGTGGAGGACAGGGGTTCAAACCTCGGCACGTCATTCCTTGAACATCACCAGTTACAGCCAAAACTTATACTACCATGCAACAACATGCTATTTCTGACTTTACGAACATAGTGCTGATTCTAGCCCAAGTTTTTTCTTTCATACGGGCACTTGTTGATGACTCTGTCACCTCGCTAATCCCTACGTAACTTGGGCACTTGCTCAGATGAGATCTACATTATTACTCTACATATCATTCTATTCCTTTTCCCCCTCAATTCCTTCTCAGCACTAAATAAACAAATTATAATAACATGCAAATATATCCACTAAAAGGGGTCCCCTATTCTATACACTAACACAGGATCACTCCCTTCCCATATCTAATTAATTTATTGAAACAAAAATGAATAAAAGGATTCCCGACCATTCTTGGGCGGATTAAACCTATTTATATATGTTATTTTAACCCTATACTTCATGACTATTATTTACAAAGGGAAATACTAGCATTGGAAATAAACATAACTTGGTACTCAACAGTTGACGTCTTCGGCCCTGTCCGGAGGATCCGGAGGCCTGCCCATGTTGGATTACTCCATGGCGCTGGATCCTGTAGTCCTGGAGTTCAGAAGTTCCATATCTTGTCTCGCGTAATCCATTTTAGTAACACACGGATCACTGAAATTAGATTGTAATTCACACAATTTATCAATTTCTTGCACACGTGTTACCATTCACTCCTATTACTTCTTTGTCTACCCACTGCCAGTTACAAGGAGATGAATATATCGGCTACTTTCAGCTAGTCTATTACACTGTTAAACCGGGCGTTCCCTGCATTCGTATGATGCAGAATTTTCTATCCCTATCTTCTGTATGGTCTAATAGTTAAGGAACACTCCTCACTAGATTGTTAATCAGTTAATAATCTGACCTACGCTCTGTTCAGAAACAGCGTGATTTTATACAGTTCTTTGTTCTGCTCGAGAAATTCTACGTACTATCAAGTAGTTGTTATGCAAAATCCTACTTCATCTTTCACGAAGTCTTAGTCTACTTTGCAACCGATATCTTAAGTATATCTCATTACCGTACTCGTCTGTTGCCTATCACAAATTATAATCACAAAAAGAAAAAAAAAAACTGAAAGATTTTCCCTGCCGCTTTGTTCACAGAGTATACCAAGGAGCGGTAATCCGATAGCGAAGCGACCGTCGTTTCCCGTCGAAAGCTCCTCAACGACTACTCCAGTTCCCTGGAACTGCAAAAAACTTATACTAGCCCCGGTGGTAGGGGCGGTTTAGTGACTTCATCCCCACTCTTATTTCGACTGCTCCTGGATAAACCAGCCTGTCGAAATTAGCAATACGCTAGACTGTGTGACTCGGATATGCACAAGTACGCTATGCCATGCGGAATTTGATATGTTCGGCGGATCTGCCGTAATTAATTTATCATCTTGGAGGGGAAGTAGGGAATCCCCGAAGGCATCTGGTTTTTCACTAGGCGTCCGTACGCGACCGGAGTTATATAAGTTGTTTACCAACGCCTTTCGCTTGGAGAGTATTTTCTACCAGAACTCTTGACTTTATAATTCCACCAAAATTCAGCACACTACTCTAACGGGTGCAGTATTGTTAATTAAGCCTTATTTATGCCGAAAATGCATTAAATTTTGCCCGATCGCTTTGGCATCGCTGTACGCTGGCAGATGTTTTCCAATATGGAGTCGCTAAATAGTGTTCTTCTCCTGCTTCTTCTATGACGTGTGCCTAGCTCGGGGATTCCTTAAGCCACCCAGTGGGCGGGTGAAGGCGCCTCTCTGGCGGGCTTCGTATTGCGCAACCTGACGATACCCCCAGCATCCACACAAAGAAAGCTTGCTGCCAGCTTCCTTACCAAGCATATCATTTGAAATAAATACTAATTGTGCCGGTACGGTCACAGTTAGGACCCTTTAAACAACAAGCATCATCATCATCATCATCATCAAAACTAACAGCTATCGAACATTTTCTGCACTGAACCGGTTACGACATTTCTGTTGTGTGTGTCCTCCGCGCGCAGCTCTGCGCCTACAAGCTCCGCAACTCGCCGCATCATCGATGTTTCCAGAGCCTACGAGAGGACTCACTGCGCCTGGCATGCTCGTCGGTGACGTCAGCCAAGCGCTATATAAGGAGGACATTCCTCGCCTTACCGAGGACTACTCCAATGTCCAACAGCCAGCCCACACCGCAAGTCAAACACGGAGGAATTCCTCTTAAAAACATGTCTTGAACAGGTGGACAGATTGCTGGTTGTGAGATCTCAACTCAGGACTCTGCCTCATCTTCCCTGATTTCCGTAGCCCCGTCGAGCCCCGAGTCAAACTTTCTGCTACACTCTCAAGTCCTCACCTGTGCTCCGACGACTATCTCAGCATTCTGCGAATTAAGATATTGATGCAAGTTCCTTGCAAGTCTAAGTCCAATACTAGCATTATATTAACGCGACTCTCCCTACAAGTTACACTTGTTATCCCACAACAGATAGTTTTCGACTATCTAAGGACATTTCCCAGTGGAATAGACTATCTCCTCAAGATAGGTGTGAAAGTGTACATAGGACTCGCTCTTTGTAAATATATATTTGTGCCACAGACTTTCAATCTAACATTTAATAACAGCAAATCATTCAAGCTTAAAGACAAGTTTTGTTATATTTATTGTAAATACTGTGTCAAACTATTGAAGCAATAAAATTTATGTTGTGTTACTGTATACCAAGTTCCTTGTATACAACAATTTCCAACTTTTGAAAAGATCCGCTCGCATGGGACCGAAGTTCCTAGAGCACAAAGTTTGTATCTGAAGATCGTTGGATAAATGCGTTTGCACTCTTGGGTGCTGCCGCTTTAAATAAGAAACCGGCATTTTATATGAAATTGTCTGTTTATACATATCGCTTTGTCTTACTCGAATTTTCTATTCGAGTAAAAAAGCTTCCAAACAGGGCTCAACTTTCTCCTTGTCTCGTCAGATATGCTGCATTAATTCACGATTACCATGTGGACTGCGGAGCTATAACAGTGAAACACTGCAATCACGATGCATAGAGATGTATAGGCATGCGCCAGCAGCAGTTCCACACAGACTGGAACTGGAAAAGTGCCGAAGGAATGTGTTGTGACTGCACTAGTGCTAGTACCTATAGATGATCTACTCCCGGAGTGCGCGCGCATAGCACTCGTCACAGGGACAGTCCTCGGAGTTGTGATTTCGTAAGCTTCATCACAGGTGCACACGGCTCCAACTAAATCACAGTGATACAATATTGGGTCGTGAAATCCAACCTATCCCTACCTGAGATTAGTTTTCCGTGGTTTTCCCCTCTCCTGCACTAAGGTGAATGCTGGGACAGTTCCTAGTATAGGTCACGGCCGCCAACCCCCTCACCATCTCCGAGCACTTTCACCGTATCAAATCTCCTGGCGTAAGAGACGGCTTTACCGTTTAGGAGGACCGCCTCCCTCTACCCACCACTACACAAACACATAGTAGTGAATACATCAGTCCATATCGGGTTGGCATCAGGAAGGGAATCCTGTGGTAAAACAGGGCCAAGTCCACGAGTGTGACACAGTTCTTACTCGCGGCAGAAGAATAAGATACATTTTCTCAGCATACAAGTCCGGAGAGAATATTCTGGTTAGCGTCCTAACCAAATTTTAATATCTTAAATAGCGCAGGAGAAAAAATAAATTGCAAAACTTCTGTTTCTGTTTTTGAGAAGTCAAAAAACAATGGAATCGAGTCCGGGGAAAAATTCTCAGTTCTCGTCGAAAAATGTCCATAGATAGATAAGAAACAACGAAAAGGAAACGGTCATTGTTCCATAGAAAAGTTTTCTTTCCTCTTTGTAATATTTGACCATATCGGAGAAGGAAATTTATATTCAGGGTGTCATATTAAAAATTTTGTTTATTTCATTACAGTTTTTATACCACAATTGCCTAATAATGTTTATTTTGAATAAATGCCAACAATAAAATACGAACAACCTGAATTTTAATACTGAAAAATGAGTATCGTTGTAACTTGTTCTAGAACTGTTTCAAGCAACTACACTTCTCTATGTTTTCTGAACAAACACACTCGCATCGTACCGTTTTGTTTATTTCATATTTCAACGGCATGCGTATTTACAACGTGTTTGTTCACTTCACACAGCTGAAGAGTGTACTTTGTTTGAAAATTGATAAATATTTTATGAATGATGAAACTTTGTCGTGTTTTGCAACAATTTATTTATCTGTTGGTTTTAATTTAAATAAATGAAATCATATTGTGTAATAGAGCACTGACAATGAGCTATATAAAACTTGCACTGGTTACAGCAGGGAATAGCTATTCCACGTCCAATGTGTAAATACAATTTTTACGTTTTGCTGATCATGAAAACAAAGTCTGGATTTTGTATGATGTAGGAATGGGTTGAAATGTGTAAGCGTCTGTGATTGAGTGAAAGGTCATAGACGTTTGGTCTCAAGTACGATCCCCAACCTGGTTGTGGGTTCCTCTCATAGTTTATATCTGTGTTTTATGGATGGGTGTGTATATACGAGGGCGAATCAAAAAGTAAGTTACACTTACAAGTTATGGCTATTTATGAAATCACCTACACATAGGGAACACGATTATGACAACATACAATGTAAGTTCACTTTTCCACATAGTCCCCAAGAGATTGTAAACATTTCTCGGAACGGTCGATGAACTGAGTTCGACTCCGGATGCGTAGAAACTACGTCCAGCGCTATCTAACCACCTGGAGACATCTGCTTTCACCTCCTAATCGTTTCGGAATCGTCGTCCACCGAGATCATTTTTCAGTTTACACATGATAATCGCATGGCGCAACGTCCGAACTGCTGCAGTGATTCCAGTGGGAGGTATGGCAACATCCTCCATACAATGTAGACTTAGCGCCAAGCGATTATCACATGTTCGGTTACATAGCGCTGGAGGTGAATTTTACGCATCCGGAATCGAAACGTTGGTTGACCGATCTGAGAAATATGTACAGTCTCGTGGCGCCTATGTGGAAAACTGTAAATTGTATGTTGTCATAGCCGTGTTGCATATGTGTAGGTGGTTTTATAAATGGCAATAACTTGGAAGTGTAACTTACTTTTTGATTCGCCCCCATATCTGCAGCCCACATTGCGTCCCTCGACCACTCACACGGTAAACATAGTCCAGCCCCTAGGTTTTGTAGTCACACGAATATTTAATTCACCTTTTGGTTGGAGGAAGGAGCTGCATGGCTACGGCAGTAAAGGCTTTCTTGTTTCGCCCAGAGAGACGTGGGTTCCATTCTCAGTCAGAAAATAGAAACAGTTCTTTTGCTAGTTGCTTTACGTCGCACCGACACAGATAGGTCTTATGGCAACGATGGGACAGGAAAGGCCTAGGAATTGGAAGGAAGCAGCCGTAGCCGTAAATAAGGTAGAGCCCCAGCATTTGCCTGGTGTGAAAATTGGAATCCATGGAAAACCATCTTCAGGGCTGCTGACACTGGGGTTCGAACGCACTATCTCCCGGATGCGAGCTCACAGCTGCGCGCTCCTAACCGCACGGCCAACTCGCCCGGTAGAAACAGTTTAGAAAGGAGTTTTTTCTTTATGGATAGGCTGATAGTCCTGAGATTCAATCAGCCTACACTAAGAATGAGTACTGGGACATTGCTGACCAGGCACTTAATTGCTCTATATGCCAACCCCATCGTCAAGGGGTAGGGTTCCCACCTCTTATTTGGAAGCCCCTAGTTCAATTCACGGCCAAGCAATTTAATTCTGGACTGAGAACTGGAACATGATTGGCTGTACCTCGTGAGACCGACTGAGAAGCTGGTTGACATGTGAGGTAGCGGACCCGGTCAATAAAGGTAGACTATAGGCTGAAAATTTGCCACGCTCACCACGCGGTATTCTGACGGCCATCATCTGGCTAGGTAGCAGTCGTTTTGGCAGGCCATGTTCCCAAGGAACCGTTGTGCCATGAGTTTCTTTATGAGTGGGGATGGTAGAAAAAGTCCTTTGTATCCCTTCCCTGTCATAAGAAACAAATAAAAGAGGTAACTTGTACGGACTCTTAATTTAGGTCGGCTTGTAGATGGGGATGGTAGAATATATCAGTGGTTCCCCAGCCTGTCGTAATAGGCAGGAGACCCGCGGGCTTTCATTATGGGAGCGTGGTTTGACGGCTACGAGTCCTCTAGCTGAGTCTGGCATTGCTTCCACTTATTACTGTCAGGCCCCTCGCCTTCATCATTCCTATCCGACCTCCTTTGGTCAACTCTTGTTCTTTTTGTACCCGGGTGGTATTAGCTTTCCGAGGCATGTATGTATGTATGTATGTTCAGTCCGTCAGCGATGCCGCTGGTGGGATCCTCAACAGCATTACCATCAACTGTCATAGATGGCCTAGGCATCACTGAAGAGGCGTACTAGGGAAATGAGGAGTGACGTAGTTTCCCGTTGCTTTCCTCACCGAGCCAGGGTTGCTATTACACACCAGTCTGCCAAGCCCACTGAAATGCATACACCAACCGACCCTATCCGCAACATTTTCACACCATTCATAGCAGGGACTGGCTGCATAAGAATTGGCATTCCGAGCATCGCTCATACCTCAGTCACTTTCATATTGTCAAAGCCAATGATAAGACAGAGACAGATCTATGACAGTAACAAAATTGCTCTAGCCCATACCAGAAGAGTGCACTGTAAACACTAGGTCCTGCCAGCAAGGGCATTCCTAGGCATGGGGAGTCTTTAACTCACATTCATGATCATTGCATTTCTCTTGCCGATACCTTCATTCCTTGAAGTGTCGGGCTTATTCATTTCCTTCTGATTAGTGTTAATAGTTACCTAGTTGTACTTCCTCTTCAAACAGTTATCACTAGGACTCGGAAGTTGAGGAAAAGTCCTTTTTTTTGTCGAATGTCTGAAGACGAGGCCCAACATAATATATGTTCATTCTGGGTCTCTTTTTGTCATCTCCAAACGGAGCTGACGATCCACACGGCCAGCTCTGATCTTGACGTTGCAGCCATGCCATGTGAATTTGTTGGAATATCTCTCAGGATCATTAATGCAGTGGTTTCCCGTTGCTTTCTGCATCCTAATGCCGTTGACCAAACTGGTTCCTCCGCCTTTGGGAACAATGTCTTGTCCCCAGAACAATAGAGTGCCCTTACCCATACCCGCTAATCCACTCTCAAAGAGACTGTTGGCACTTGGTATAGGGGATCTCCTTATACCGGGAGATAATCGGTCCCTTCAATCGTTAGCCGCCTGCATATAAAATATAATTTTTGTATGCAGTCGTTGCCCCCTCTCTACCACGGGGAGGTGAATGTCAGGATTTCACCGTCATTGAAGCAAGGACCAAATGGCATTTCCTTGTTTCGCTGGAGGGGCTGCCTGGCCGAGGCGGTAAAGGCGTGCTCGGTTCGCCCGGAAGGACGTGGGTTCGAATCCCCGTCAGGAAATCGTAAATTTAAGAAACGAGATTTCTACTTCCGGAGGTGCATATGGCCCTGAGGTTCACTCAGCCTACAGCAAAAATGAGTACCAGGTTAATTGCTGGGGGCAAAGGCGGCAGGGCTTAGAGTTAACCACTCTACCCCATCACGTGCCGCGGTTAACAATGGTGGAAGCCTTTACCTCACACTCCTCCAAGGGCCTTCATGGCCTGTACGGAGGTGACTTCGCTTTGTTTTTTTGTTTCTCTGGTTCTTTAGAGAGGTTTGGGTCACTGTAGATGAGAAAATGTTGGGGTTTGTTTGTCCTTTTCTGCCTCTTTCTGCGTTTTTTACTTATATATCATTTTTAGCCTTTTTAGTTCTAAATGGGCTTATTTTTCAATCTCATCTTCTTTCGACTACATTTTGCACTGCCTGTTCTCAATTTAATTCATCATTAGTTCATCCATCACCCCTTAAACAGCTTTTCTGTAGTAAGAGAGAAAATTACATGAGAATGAAGTGAAATTAATACATGAAACTACTGCTTGAAGAAAACAGGGGTATCAAATTATGCGGAAGGAGAAAATTTTGATGCGAGTGATTTTGAAGAAGATGATCTCACTTGCTTCAGGTATGAACCATTAACGCCCGTTCATGTGGAGAGTAGTTTCTCGATGTTTTGCAACGTGCTGTCTGAAAACTGACGATCCTTTACACCTAAGAACCTATTGTGATATACTGCAAAGCCAACTGAGGTAAAGTTTCCGACTTGCAATTTCTGTAACCCAAGTGTGGTTAAACGAAATATAATTCCAGTTATTTCTTTCTCCGTCCATTGCGGGTTCGCTAAATTCAATCTAGATGCAAAAAAATATTTCATTCTAAATTTTGCAAACACGAACTTCCTTTCCTTAAGCTATGTTAAACCAGAACTATACAACGTTTGAAAGAAGAAGTACTTCACTCATATATTTCTGCACTGTATGTTGCATACCACCAGAATTTTGCATTTTACAATATTATATTCCTTCACTAAATATGTAATTAAAAGAAAAATTATGAATAAATATGGATCGCATTTTACGTCCTTTTTTTTTCAGTTTTTAGGTCCCTTCGTTGATATTTTTTGGACTTTTGTAATTTATAGGTCTTCAATTTACGAGCACTAGCAATCACCAAAACCCACCACAACTCTCAATTTAGGAGCGTAAATTTGCGATCATGAGTGCCCTAGATGAGTCTGATAGTATTTCCACTTACTTGACTCATCATCTTCAGTTCAGGTTTCCTGTCTCACCTCCCTTTGTCAACTCTTGTTCTCTTCAGACCCCAAAGGTATTCGTGATGGAACACCCGATTCATTTTATTCTTTTCACATTACTGACTTGATACAGTGATTCGAGAGATGGCACATCCGTTATATCCGTGTGATTGCACCCGCGGGTGTCAGCAACAACAATAGCAGTTAAGGGGACAGTCTCAAGATAAACAGATAATTTTACCGAATGCAATTCTCACGAAACTTTCTGGGAATATCACCTAAATAATAGTAGGTATTTCACGAAAAGTATTTCATACACAATTAATAGTTTTCCAAAGAAATTGAAGATATATTTAGAATATTTAATTCCATTTTTTTCATGAAATGTAATCGAGATGTTAATGAAAATTTCGAATTAGGTAGATAATACTTCTCTAAAAAAGTACTGCATATTAATATGTCTGTACATAATTTATACAAGCAGATATATTATACCAAAGTTCGTGTAACTTTTATGTTCTAAAATTCTGGATTTAAACATTCTACTACCTGGAAAAATTCTGCAATTGAAAATTCCATACACAGGTACATATACCATACAGAGTTTGTTGCATGTGGCAGAATATTATGGGAGAAAATGGGAGTAATATGTAAAATCAATCAATCAATCAATCAATCAATCAATCAATCAATCAATCAATCAATCAATCAATCAATCAATCAATCAATCAATCAATCAATCAATCAATCAATCAATCAATCAATCAATCAATCAATCAATCAATCAATCAATCAATCAATCAATCAATCAATCAATCAATAAATAAATAAATCAATCAATCAATCAATCAATCAATCAATCAATCAATCGATCGATCAATAATCAATCAATTAATCAATCAATCAATCAATCAATCAATCAATCAATCAATCAATCAATCAATCAATCAATCAATCAATCAATCAATCAATCAATCAATCAATCAATCAATCAATCAATCAATCAATCAATCTTCGTGGGGAAAATTAAAGCAAAGCAGACGCCACGCACATTTCTGCTGTGTTCAGACTGGCAAATAAAGCATTATTAAAGTGGCAAATTGTTTGAGTTCAACGGAATACTTCCTGACAAGAAAGAAGAAAGTAAATCCTCAAGTTTCAATCATGAAATTATATTCACTAAAATTACCAAAATATCGATTTTTATCTCCATACTGCGCACTGCTCACTGCTGCCATCTGGTCTGTATTCAATTGACTGTTTTTTTAAATCTAAGTCCGCCTCATATAAAGCTTATAAATAACATCCCTGTGTCGATTACGTTTTCGTTGCCGTAAAGAAATAAGGTCTTGAAACAGAGCGTTGTAAGAATGAACGTGGACAAATGTAGGATAATTTAATACAGTTTTGGAATACATCACTGCTAAGTCAGTGACTGGCCTCAAACATCCCACGTAAAACGTAAATACCTGTTGTTTACGCGCATATTCTACACAACATCTCATCGGGGGAGCAGTGGATGATGAACGGATGTAATATGGACTGAATATAGACAGTTGAAATTAGACTGAACTTGTTAAAAGGTAATGAATGGAAGAAGAAACTACTAAATACGTTTGTAGGTTGAAATGTCGGAAGTTTACTTTGAAAAATGAACTATCTGTGTTGGTGCGACATAAATCAAATGATACAAATAAGAACACATTTATAGGAGGGGTATTCCAAAAGACCGTTTACGATGTTATTTCTCAATATTGTATAATAGTTTGTGTTACGGGGTTACCCGTGGAACGCAGAGGTGAAAGAAGGTGCGGGCTTGAATGGATCTAACTACAATGTCAAGAATAGATTTATAACTTTAACAAAGGTTATATTTCTTTTCGAACTTCAAACTTAACAATTTTCCACAACAATGTTACAAGTACAAATAGCAATCATTAAACGAGACTGGGAAAATTCCAAGATTCAGAGCCATAACATTTTGAGCTTTAAGTCCCGAGTTTTACAAGTTTACAAATGGAAGAAAAATTATTTATTTAAGGGCAGAAATCCCCTAATTCAAAGAGCGCTTGCTCCCAAAATTACAACATCTAGCATTCAAGAGGCATTCGTTACAACATTTTGAAAAAGAGCTAACAGGCTCTCAATTTCTCAAGCCTATTCAAGGTAACAGTACATCAATCTCTGGTCTTTAACCACCATTTACAAATGGGACTTATTATTACAGGGGTATTAAATACCCAACCTACTGGGCATCATGGGGCAAGAACAAAAGGTTAAATTAATGGCTCGAACACAAAATGAATGGAGGCGTATACTTGCACTCCTAGATATGAACGCTTAAAACCTAAAGGGCACTAGGCCGATGAAACAGGGGCTATTCCAAAACTACTGAGGTGACTCGTATAAAAATTACTTTAACACATTATAGAAGGAAAAACCGTTACAAAACGTAGTCACCTCAAACCAAGATGAAGGGGAGCTCGAGAGAGTACATCACTCTCTATCCCCGATTTACATTTAAAGATTTTATGAATTTTTTTACATCAGCCGGAAGAAATGTACATTTTATAAACGTCGGTTACATGGTTAAAGATTCGGACCTTCCCCTTGGAATAATCTGCGGAGGCAGCTACAACAAGAAGGATGTAATTATGTGGCCATACCTTGTAGCAGTTCTAGCTGCCGATGAAAAGGCCGCCCACCTCCTGCTTAACACACACACTTAAATAGATGTCGATCAATTGGCCAAGAAAAGTGAAAAGCCGCAGTTTACAAACCCTCAGGGAAGGTTCGAGATCATTCAAGATTGAACCAGCCACACCCTTTCAATTTATTGGTTGATTTCAATAGTTACACTCAGAATCGAACAAGAATCCAGTGATAGGTGGAAAATGAATTACAGAAATTAGGAATTGGCTAGAGTCAAAACTGGCGGAAAGGAAAAGGAAATATTGCAACGCAAAAACAAATGAACATCAATCAGTAGAAAAAACTTATGAATACAAAACTTCTTTAACTTATAACTTCTTACACCTCGCACCATGGTGCATGATCATAGTTTTTAGTAGTGTCATCTGAGGAAGAATATCCAAACTTCTTGATGAATGGCAAACAAACAAGGATAAATTCACTCGGTTTAGGCAACTGCACAATAACAAAATTACCTCCTATTTCTGTGGTGACATCTGCGTAAAGTTCTAAGTTGGTGTAGTTTCAGTTTCACTGCTTTTCCAATAGAGGAGTTCATTTAGGCGCCAAATTTGAATGTGCGGCGTTGGGGTGTACCTCCCGGTACAGTTAGTATAGGCACTGTGTTCTTCACTAAACACTCTTTAGCGACTGTCGGAAAAAAATTTCATTGCCACTCTTGTGAAATGTGGTGTCTTTACCGTTAAGTCAGCATGTCGCTGCTGTTCTGACAGCATAATCTCATTGCAGTTTGCGTCTCGACAATATGTTCTTTCAAAGTTGAAAGGAGATGCAAACAACTTCCCTGCCGTGCCAGCTATTATGGGTCTACCACTCCGCACAGAGTCAAGTGTTATCCTCTCCCAGTTCGAAACTCGGTGCACGAATTTGCCGCACTCTGACGACTCATCACAGTTTCGCTGTAGAATTCCACCAACCGAAGGTAAATTTCTGCAACTGATAGATTATTATTCACATTGAGAAATCGAAAAACAGTGTGAACTTACATCTTGAATCACTGTTCCATTCTACCCTCCACTTTTAACTGGTCTCTGTCACCAAGATGGTACAGCACTGTGCTACCAACCGATATGCGAATACCGACTACAGCATAAACAAAGTTCGCTACAATTGCAATAAGTATAACAACACGTTTACAGATAATAAAAGTCTTGTTAACTTATTTTTTACCTCATTGCTTCTTTGACATCCAGTTCTCAAAAACAAAATAATTGGGGATCTGTATGCAGTTATCTATATATTAGAGGACGGATAAATTGGACCGATTTGCATCATTTTTATGTTATTCTCTCCAGTGAATCATAAGACATTGATAGGTCCTAATTTCAGCTAACTTTGAGTGATAATAAAATCAAACATTAAATAATAATTGCAGGCGAAGACTTACCCTAACCCGCAACACACTCTGTACTTAGCAGCTTGCTAAGCGACTAACACTTTCATGAACATTCTGATATATGTGATTTTCATCCTTATTGTCCTGCTCCATAGCTAAATGGTTAGCATGCTGGCCTTTGGTCACAGGGGACCCGGGTTCGATTCCCGGCAGAGTCTGGAATTTTAACCATCATTAGTTAATTTCTCTGACATGGGGGCTAGGTGAATGTGTTGTCCATATCAATGACTCTCTTCCCCAAATAACTGCAGCAAACGTAAAAAATGACTTGAAATACACCCTAGCATAAATAAACACAAACAGACTAAATAAGCCTAAGACGTGACCCTCTACCCTTTTAACTAAAATAAATATGTACAAGTGGCATAGGTGTAAATCATCCACACCCTCTTTGCCAAATATTTACCGTTACATGAAACAAACCAAACTACAGCTATAATGGCTGATGTTTAACATGAATAAATAGTAACTAATTTCCCTAACCTGAATGTACTTTTCCTACACTGATATCATGCCATTTAATATTGGATTTAGGTACTTATCTTTTGTAGTCATTCGTCATTCACACCAGATTCCACCGCCACATGTCTAGGCTGTTTAGCTGCTCATAATTCTAGTGCTAAACAATGGTTGGCAGGTCCAGACGTTGATACCACGTTCATCCATGATTGTCTCCTGGGTTTCTGCAGAATACAAGTAGATTAGCACCAACTTCTTCATCGCTTAACGTGTACAATTTACACAATGCCAATCCTGATGTTAGGCTGTAATTTGCTTAGCCTGCACATAAATGTTAGTCCGAAATATGTGTCATCAGTTTCAGGGTTCAAACCCAATCGACATAAGTTTATGTAGCGGCTAAAAATGTACGAGACGCACACGATACACATGCAACCTGTTCTCGAACCGCTGTGAGATATCAGTCACAGTTCGAGTGTCCATCAAACTCTAGGGCAGCGCTCGAGCTTAATTAATTTGATTTTATAAATTAAATCTTCGCGTGACCAGCTCGTGCTCCATTAACACAGCGAAATAATAATTTAAGACATTATATCTGTCCTGTAATTGTCTTGTCCGAGATGAATGTAAAGTAAAGTTGAATATAAACTCGCACAGGTTTATAACGGTCCTTTGCTAGTACAAGGAAAGTCTCCCGTTCGCGGACTACGTGTTACTCGCATCACCAAGTTCAGAAGATGCTTACCCCACCAGGGTTCCTTAAGTAACAGCCTACCCCTTTGTATCACGAGGCGCACCCACGGCTAACGGTGGCTGGGTGACGGTTGACCGGTTTTCTCCTTGTCAACGACTTTTCGTTCAAATGAAATGATTAAATAGAGACTCGAGAAGACATAATTAGGATCCAAGAGTGAATGTTAGTTATAACTGCAGGTGATATTTAGTTTGGAACTGTGGAATTCTAGCTTAATGGGGGAATGATCGCTGACAATCTCGAGATGCATTACTGCGAATTCGAAGTTGGTCATCCTGGAACCTTATTGTAGAGCTCTCTTCGTTTGAATCTAGCCACTCCCACACAAAAATCAGTAAAATCTGAAAGTTTGAACGCGGGTAGCGTGCCTAGTAACCATGGCAACGACTCGCTTCGAATTCAAACTGGAGAGCTACCCTCTGGAAAATTCCATTCCATACCGCTCCCAGCTTGCCTATAACGGAACTTCAGAGTTCGTACCCTGCTTCTTGCATGCAAATAATTGATACGTTGCAAAGATTACCATATTACGTATATTGACGCATTCAGGGAATGGATCAGTATGCTGCGGACCAGCGCGGGTTAGTTATTAGGATTTACGCAATTTCTAAATGAGAAATATCTACTGTAAAAAGTGAAAGAGGAACTTCTAATATCTAATCGAGCTTGTTACTGGAAGAGAATATAATTAGAAAAATCATATGCATCTGTATTATGGATTTCTATATTAAGATGACGCAAGGAGATTTTCGAAATATTAAGAAGGTACTTTGTTACTAGAAAACAAAGTTGATTTTTAGCGATGAATGGTAGGTAAAAAGAAGTGAAAACAGACATGAATGAAAGAGCCATTTCCAGTTCTCTAGACACTTAAATCTAGATAGCAGAGAAACTTAAGCACCCCAAACTATTAGTAATTTAGAAAAATTATAGAGGGTCTGAATAAGGGGTTAGAAATTCAGATAAGAAGCAAAAGAACTGAAGTACCGTAAACAAGCGTTTTCAGTAGTTGTAAGACATTTTCCCCAACATTTCTAGGTACTTGTGCTTAGAAACACAACACATGTACTGACAATTAGTGTTAAACATATCCCTAGGAAAAGAAGTAATAGATCAGAAATTTATTATAATGATATTCAAGGGACCTGAAAAATAGTGTCGTTATAAACGGGTGACGTAGTAACCGGGATGTATGCTATTAGTTGAGTGAGGTAGGTTGTGATACAGAACAAACCTTAATTAGGTTTATAGTAGATTGTACATATTTACTTTTAAACCTGACATTAAAGTGCAAAACTGAAAAACGCACAACACAAAACAGAGTATTATATTTCATTTCTTTTAAGCTCGTTTGGTTAAACTTGCCATTACAGGTCAGGATTGTACAGTCGCTCATGAAAAGCAATGAGCTAATAGAATTATATACGTTCCTCGAAGGGAAATGTTTCTCGGGAATAACATTATCAGACAATAAAGGCCAACAACCGACAAGATGGGGATACCAAAGACATATTTGGAGACAAGGAGGATAACCGGGCACAGATGGACTGCCTAGCCTTTGCGGGCGACATACTGTAGCCATATTAAGCGAGACGGAGGAAGATGCAAATGCACAACTCTACACCATGAGCAAGATAGCCAGAAGGGTAGGGTTATGGATCGCCTACGAAAAGACAAAAGACTTTAAACAGCACCGAAGATTGGAAAACACCAGAAAGCACTGTGCGGAAGGTAGAAGCTGTTAAGAAGTACCTTGGAGAATATGTAAGAGGAAGGAACAGTAGCGTCCGCCTCTGTGGTTTAGTGCCATCCCTGGAGGCCCGGGTTCAATTCCCGGCTCTGCCACGAAATTTGAAAAGTGGTACGAGGGCTGTAACGGGGTCCACTCAGCCTCCGGAGGTCAACTGAGTAGAGGTGGGTTCGATTCCCACCTCAGCCATCCTGGAAGTGGTTTTCCGTGGTTTCCCACTTCTCCTCCAGGCAAGTGCCGGGATGGTACCTAACTTAAGGCCGCGGCCGCTTCCTTCCCTCTCCCTTTCTATCCCTTTCAATCACTCCATCCCCACCAAGGCCCCTGTTCAGCATAGTAGGTGAGGCTGCCTGGGCGAGGTACTGGTTATCCTCCCCAGTTGTATCCCCCGACCCGACCAGGACACTGCCCTTGAGGCGGTAGAGAAGGGATCCCTCGCTGAGTCCGAGGGAAAAGCCAACCCTGGAGGGTAAGCAGATTAAGAAGGAGAAGGAACAGTAGCAGCGAAGGTATAAAATGGAGGGTGAGAAAGGTGATGACTACCTACCTTGCGACCACAGAATTGTGCAATAAAAGAAACATATCAACGGACGCAAAGCTCAGGCACTGCAAGTCAACAGTGAGGAACGTGGCCGAGACGATGATTCTAGGAAATGGAGAAAGAAGAGAGAAGCTTCCTGAGGAAGATACTGGGACCAGAAAGAAGAGGTGGAATGTGGGAACAAAGTTCAAGTGACGAGCTGTACCGAAACACGCGGAAGATCTCAGAAGATATAAGACTATAAAAAGAAAGATTTGCTGGACATGTGATCAGGATAGACATGGAGAGAATGAGTAGAAAAGAGTGGGAGGCAACGGTTGGACGAGAGGAAAGACGGGAACTAAGTGGATTGTCTGGACTGAGATGTGGATCAAAGTGGAAGGGACAGAGAACTGGATAAATATATATAAACCAACCAATATGCCAGAGCTCAATGACAGAGAAAGGTATAGTGACAGTATAGAGAAGCACCAATGAGGGGGAAACAAGAGAAGAGGGTATTGATTATCTCGGGTGAAGAACGTGCAAGAAGTAGAGAGAGGATGAAAAGGTTGTGGGGAGGAGATGAAGAAAAACCAAACCGCGGCCCTACAGAGACCATAACGAGAGAAGAAGAATAAGAATAAGAAGGAGAAGACGTTTTTTGTTGGTATCCACTGAGTTAGTATCTACATGATATTTTGAATTAGGCTATATTTGATAACAATTAAAATTAACTGTGATAAAATATTATATGGGAGGGACATACAATACCATTCACTCATTTTTGTTTCAGTTACTGTACAGTAGCCAGTAAGATTGTTCTTCTTCTTTCCTGGCCGTATATGTGTCCACAATGTAAACTCCCAGGTATCGCTCAGGGTCGGCTCTTCCGATCCTTAGAGAGTACTCTCCGCCACTGGAATGCCGTTTCTATTCAAGGCCTTTTCGGCTGTACGCCACCATGTTGCTCTCGGACGCCCACGTCCTCTCCTTGGTATCTCGATTTCAAGAGCTCTCTTAACGGGATGATCTTCATCTCGACGTTGTACGTGTCCATACCAGCGCAATTGTAACTCCTCCAATTTCTCACTGATAGGGGCCGCATTATATAATGCTCATCGCGCACTCGGTCCAAGAAGATGACACTCGCTGAGCATCGCAGCATCCGCATTTCACTTACATGCATTTGCTGATCATGCTTCTTCTGCCTTGTCCAACACTGGGAGCTATAAGCGAGGGCAGGTCTAACAATAGGCTTGTATATCCTTCGTTTGAACTCTTTAGGTTTCCGCCTGCCACATAAGACGCCTGTCAGCAAACGCTATTTAGTCCATCCAACGTTGATGCGATGCTTCACGTCGTCGTCAGTCGTCCAATCGATGATAATAACTGAGCCCAGGTACTTGAATGTGTTCGTCATTGCCAGTGGCTCACCCACTAATAAAACTGTATTGGATGGATCTTGAACTTCTGGCTTCTGAGTCAATTTGTCTCTAATGATTTTCTCCAAAGTTCTAAGGCTGCCTCGACCTCTTCTCGTGATTCACCAACTAGAACGATGTCGTCTGCGTGTAGATTCATCACTGCATATATATAACCAAGTTTCCTCTTTTAGGAATAATAATTAGTATTTTATCTGTCTTTCGCTGTATGGCAAATACACATACTTTAAATTATACTCAATGTTCGTAATGTATTCACTGCACACTCTCCTAGGTTCGTAGAACATGTTCACAATTCTGATGGCATTCAAAGAATCACTCACTGTTGGGATATGCACCTCAGACTTCCGCTTCATGGTCACTGTGGCCCTTATTCTTCACTCCACTTCCAATATCGTCATCCATTTGTTCCTCCGTTGTAACTAGGCTATCGTCTATTGTTACGGACTTTTAGTAGTCACATTGATTCAGAATATCACAGTCTATGTTCGCAGAAATTCGGATAATAGTAAATAGACATTATCCACAGCTTCAGAATGTTAAAGTGATGATAGAGATTTTAAAATACGATCATTCTCAGAAAAGCCTAATCCAATCTGAGGTTTAACATGAAGTTATATATTTGCTGGGCTGAGTGACTCAGACGGCGAGGCACTGGGCTTCTGGCGCCAATTTCGCAGGTTCGATCCTAGTTCAGTCCGGTAGTATTTGAAGGTGCTCGAATACGTCAGCCTAGTCTCGGTAGATTCACAGGCACGTAAAAGAACTCCTATGAGACAAAATTCCGGCAACTCAGCGTCTCCGAATACCATCAAAAGTAGTTAGTAGCACGTAAAACAATAACGTTAATTATGAAGTCATATACTAGGTAAATTTACATTACGAGGATTACCCAAATGAATTTTAGACTTTAGTATGACCATCGTCATTCGAATAAAGTGAACATTTCGCATGCGTCAGGGGATGACTTTATCAGATGGCCCTGCAGTCACGTACTATCTAAGTGTAAGTATCCTGCATACACGAACTTAATGATGAATTGGCTGCCTAATAACTGGTTTACAAAGGAGCGCTACAATATGCTATATATTTTGGAAGTGAAACAAAACTAAGCACTTCCTGTCAAAAGGTGCATATATAAATACGCCAAAGATGCAGAATAAATAAATAAATAAATAAATAAATATAGACCTGACACTATATAGGATTTTGGGCTTATGACGTGTCAAGAAAATAAGGTGAAATTGTTTAAGAAGCTTTTCTCGTGGACAGTCGAGATTTTTTCTGATGACGCAGAGCACAGTTCTCTGCGAAACGTAAAGAATTTCACCTTATTTTCTTGACACGGCATAAGCCCAAAAGCCTATACAGTATCACGTCTATAAGTACGGGCGGTGAAAGCATCAGTGGCAACAAAATAAATAAATAAATAAATAAATAAATAAATAAATAAATAAATAAATAAATAAATAAATAAATAAATAAATAAATAAATAAATAAATCTATAATATTATAAAAGGAAGTGTTTGTCTGTCTGTCTGTCTGTCTGTATGTCTGTGCGCGATGCCCAGCAAAATCTACAGCACGTAGAGATCTGAAATTTTGAACATAGGTAGATGGAAAGGGGTCCGAATGCACCTCGAAGCCGGAATTTTCATTTTCGCTTTCGTTGGTGAGTTATGAACGAAAAACCATCGGAAAACGTGCATTGGGGTATGACAATCCAACGTGCTGTCACCAAGATTAAATGCATAGAGTCGCTGTCGCTAGGCAACGTACATTAGGTAGGTAGAGAACACAATATTCAAGGAGCCATTGTACGTCCAGGACGTACGAAGCTGTTTTTGGTCTTATGTGGTGTGAGGGCATATGACGGTGTTGATGATGATTCGTCCGTCGGATCGGGACGTTAAGTCTTGAGCTATTCGAGAGGAGTGGCATATGTGCCGGCGCCGGGTTTCATCCTCTTCATTCTTGCTATCATATATCATGTAATTCATTTCTTTCAACAAGCAATTTTTACAAGAATTACCCGATGTTCTACACAGTTACAAGTCTATCGACTACACGGCAGAACTTCGAAAGACTTGGAGTCACCTGGAATACCCTCGAACATCTTAGAGCGGACGATTGTGGCACCAATTATCCTTCTTAAGAATAAGAATCCTGCCCTCTGCAATGAACACGACTCTGAAACTGATGACTAATATTATTGAAGCCATTCACATGATTGGGCATGCCGCGAGCGAAGTAATATTCATTTCTCGGATTCGAATAATTTCTTCGGATATACATTTTAAGTTTAGATCTCTGCAGTGTTCAAAATAAAATTTCTCTATGTATTAATAAAGCAAGCATAATCTTTTTCTTCTTACTATATATAAAAATGGATGTATGCATGTATGTGTGTGTGTAAATGACACATCTCCTCCTAAACCACTGGAGCAATTTCATCCAAACTTTATACACATACGATTTACTATCTGGAGACGAGCACTGTGAGGGTAAGCCATCCGTAGCTCCCTTAGGGATGGGGGGACGGGGGGGCAAGTTATAAAAATAATCGAAAAAGTGCCGAATCCACAGTTTTCGGGGTCGCTGAGATGAACAGTCACACTCCCCATTTTTCAAATGTCAAAGTTCAGCTGCCTTTCGCATGGGGGGGGGGGGGGCGAGGGGGAGTGATATATAAAATTAAACGAAAATAATGTCGAATACCGGTACATAGTTTTCGGGGGTCGCCGAAGTGAATTGTATACTCTGGATTTTTGGTATCAGGAGACAAACAACGTTGGGGTAAGAAAGCCCAGGAACCCTTAGGGGTGGGGGTTCGAGGGGGGTAAGATAAACATATTAACGAAAATACTGTCGAATCCATACTTTTTGGGGTCGCTGAGATGAATAGTGACACTCCGGATTTTTTTTTAAAGTTCAACCCCCTTTGGGGTGGGGGCGAGGGGGAGTGATGTATAAAATTAAACGAAAATAGTGTCGAATGCATAGTTTTCGGGGTCGCCGAGGTGAATTGTACACTCCGGATTTTTAGTATCAGGAGACAAACCAGTGGGGATAAGATAGCCCAGGAACCCTTAGGGGCATGGGGGGGCGAGGGGACTGAGATATAAAAATCATCGAAAATAGTGTCGAATCCATACTTTTCGGGGTCGCTGAGATGAACAGTGACACTCCGGAATTTCTTGAAGTCCAAGTTCAGCCCCCTTCGTGGTGGGGGGCGATGGAAGAGTGTGATATATAGAAATAATAATTATATATAGAAATAATAGTGTCGAATACATAGTCGCTGAGGTGAATAGTGACACTCCGAATTTTTAGTATCAGGAGACAAACCACATGGGGGTAAAACAGCCCAGGAAACCTTAGGGGCGGCGGGGGGGGGGGGGCAATGGGACTGAGATATACAAATCATCGAAAATAGTGTCGAATCCATACATTTCGGGGTCGCTGAGATGAATAGTAACATTCCGATTTTTTAGAACTCAAAGTTTAGCCCCCTTTAGGGTGGGGGAAGGGGGAGTGAGATATAATAGTAATCGAATATACTGCCGAATCCATAGTTTTCCGGGTCGCTGAGATAAATAGTAACATTCCGGATGTTTAAAGTCTAACTTCAGCCCCCTTTGGCATAGAAGGTGAGAAAGGGAGAAAAAATAAATTGTCAGAAATGACCGAGATAATGGACGTGTGTATGTTCCAGTATGACTTTCAAGTATGACTTACTACCTGGAAAACCTACTGTGGGAGTAAGATGCCCCTAGAACCACTAGGGAAGCGGGTAAAATATTATCCATCCTAATAAATGGAAGTCTGTTTGGCGCGATCTATATATACTGTATTATATATATATATATAAATTAAGGCATAAAAATGAAAACATACGTAAATTAGTGAGACCATTCTAGGCATCTTAGAAATTTAAAACTTGGTACCAGACAACCTGATGACTTCAGAATCCCTAGAAAAATCTCAAATTCTCATAATTCTCTGAGGAGTACATGCTGGGAGTTTCAAACCTGCATAAGAACACAGTCGGTGACATTTATTCAGAACCTACAGGTTTTATGGGCTTAAAAGTTTACTTAAAGTCCTGATTTTTAACCCACTCCCCCATATCAAGATCGCAGCACAATCTCCCAGACAAGTTAGAAAATTGAAATTTTGCAAAATTATATCTTTTAGCATCTAACCGACGGAAAATTTACGAGATGTTTAAACATTTATTTTTTACCCCAGAAATTATCGAAATATGGAGGCAATTTTAGTGACGGTGCAGTCCTTCCTTTCGATGTATTTCGTGGCTAAACGGTAAGTCGTATTACAAAACGGATGGCACAATCTCGGTTCAATTTGGAGTGATCTAGAACTTCGGTCCTATGACCTTTAGTCGTATCTCTATCCCTTATACATTAAATTTTTCTCTATTTCTGGATTTACCTAAATTTTCCACTTTGTACACGTACAATTGATGGTTTGATTCACTTATAGGAAAGATGGGATCATTAAATTCTACACGAATCCACCCAGTAGCCATATGTGAGCCAAATTCTATGTTTGAAGCTGTTGCATAAGTATCTGAAAAGTAATGCACTGTGTGAAAATCTTACACAAATTTCACCCTATTCAACGTTTCTAAAACATAATGAATCGTGGTAGACAAGTGCACCTGTCGTTATCATCACAACTCCACAACTCGCACTTTACATTGGAAACATCGTCTGCGGACTTCCCTATGCTTTTTCTCGGATAACGCCAATTTACATGCAATTTAAAAATTATTATTAACTTCATGTACAGTAATTTACTTCGATATCCGTATACAATCTGGAATACCGTAGCGAAGCACGGGTACAATTGCTAGTAAATAAATAAATAAATAAATAAATAAATAAATAAATAAATAAATAAATAAATAAATAAATAAATGAGTTACTAATTTATACACGTAGTTTCTTGTATGAGGTATCTGCCTTGAACTATCCATTAGCTCTTAATTGCAACTCTTGGAACTCTCTTTAGCGAAATAGGTCTGTATAATAGGGTTGGGCACTATGTCCCTGTTTTGGCACAATGTGCCGGTGCACAGTTATGTTCCTCTGTTTCAGAACACCGAGTGTCAATTTTTCCGGAGACACTGACTCGCTGTCCCATCAGAAACACCACTATGCACTGCCCTTCGCCTACTAGCTGTACTGTGCAGCGGGCTCACGGGACGCGGGACTGTAACTGCGCTGTGTAGAGAGAACTTCGAGAGGCAACATTACATGCTCCGCGCCAGTGGGAACTGGGAATGTGCCTGTACGGAACGTGCTGTGTGGTGTGTGCCTGTGTGTAGTTATGGCCATGGTCCAGCATAAAGCTGCAGGGAACGTGAACGAACAGTCGGAACACTGAAATTCGCGCCCAATAATCACTTTAAAGGCTGCTTTTAGGTTAAGATTTTTCCGGTCAATATAAAATACACATAACACGGTTACAATGGCAGTGCAGGTGTTTAAAAGTAACCAATTCAGGAATATTTTCACCAGTTGAATGTATTGGCCTGTATTGTGAGTAATTAATATCTCGAAAATATCCCTCAACACTTTCTCGGGGATTGACGTTAAACATTAATTTGGACTTTAAGGAAACTTTTAAGCCCAAGAAAAATATGGGTCGTCGCTTTGGAATTAAAAATATAACTGGATGAATACATTGTACTTTCGTGCTGTTAGGCCGGGCGCACATTGAGAAGCAGTTGGCCGCACAGCAGGGAAGAGCAGAGCAGAACAGCGCGAAGCTTACGAAACAGCGAAGTGGAAGTGAGCGCACATTGCCACGCAGGGTCTCGACGGTTTTCAGAAATAACATGTTTTCTTTAGACTCTGTGATACTGGGGCATCCAGTATAAAGAGGCTCTTTTTTTCTTTTTCTTCAAGCATTCGCGATTTTTCTCATTTTGTTAGTCATCTTCACAATTTCCCTGATTATGGAGAGCTTAAGACAACCGCAATAAAAACTACCACCTTCGCCAGTTTACAAGACTGAACAATATTTTTATGTTACCGATGTTCGGCGTTCATATGGACTAACGAAAGAATTTAATTCACGATTATTTTTTATTTTTTTATGTCGCACAGACACAGATAGGTCTTATGGCAACGATGGAATAGGAAAGGGCTAGGAATGGGAAGGAAGCGACCGTGGCCTTAATTAAGGTACTGTATTGTGAGTAATTAATATCTCGAAAATTTCCCTCAACACTTCCCCCCAGCATTAGCCTGGTGTGAACATGGGAAACTACGGAAAACTATCTTCACGGTTGCCGACAATGTGGTTCGAACCCCCTATCTCCCGAATGCAAGCTCATAGCAAGGCGATCCTAACCGCACAACCAACTTGCATGGTAAATTCATTAATAGGATCACAATGGGGGAGAGGGAAAAATATGTATTTGCAAATGTACTGCTAGATTTTCATCTAGTTGTCACAAGACACAAGATACTAAAATCAATCAACATTGACAATCTGTTGTGAACGCGTTTGCATTTATATTTGACAAGACATGATAAATGATTTTCCGTATTTATCTCTTCACATAAATGTGATGATGGATGACGGCGACGGAGTCGGCGATGATGCTCTCCATAATCAGCATTAGATCTTTGTCTTAAATTCTATATGTTGCGAGAACTTGGGTCACGGATTGTTTCATAGATATATGAGGATTACATTCTTTTGTTTGCTGTTTGTTTAACGTCGCACTAATATATCGAAGGTTTTCGGCGACGGAAGAAGGGTGGAAGATTGGGAAGGTAGCGGGCGTGGCCTTAATTAAGGTACAGCCCCAGCATTTGCCTAGTGTGAAAATGGGAAACCACGGAAAACCATCTTCAGGGCTGCCGACAGTGGGGTTCGAACCCACTATCTCCCGAATGCAAGCTCACAGATGCGCGACCCTAACCGCATGGCCACTTGCTCGGTGGATTACATTTTAGGCCTTTCTCTAAACTACCTTGTTACGCAGCGTGAATAAAATGATTTATAGCCTAGACTGTAGTGCCTTATTCCCCGCTTTTACATACCGATTTTCATTAAATTCTGTTCAGCTATTTTCGCACGAACACACACACACACATACATACATACATACATACATACATACATACATACATACATACATACATACATACATACATACTGCATTGCAGTCCACATGATTCACATAGTGCATACAAAACATGGTGAGACTGAATGGCTGTGGTAATTTTCTCCTCCATTTCTTAACTAACTGCGTGACACGTGCGCAGGAAACTGTGTTTCGAAGACTGCGCCTGGTAGGCGGAAGTAGGTGCAGAACCGGCCTGCTCTGCGCTGTCCTGCCCTGTCTGTCAACTTGCGATGGTGCAATGATTTGTGTGGATTTCAAAAATCTGCTCTGCGCTGCACTGCTTTAGCTGCTTCGCCTGCGTCCCATTTAGTTTCTTCAATATCTCGAAAATTTCCCTCAACACTTTCTCGGGGATTGACGTTCAAAATTAATTTGGACTTTAAGGAAACGTTTAAGCCCAAGAAAAATATGGGTCGTCGCTTTGGAATTAAAAATATAACTGGATGAAAACACTGATGTACTTTCGTGCTGTTATGCTCTCTGCACTTCGAATTCCTTCTGTCTCAACTTCCATTTACTTTCTTCAATATCTCGAAAATTTCCCTCAACACTTTCTCGGGGATTGATGTTAAAAATTAATTTGGACTTTAAGGAAACTTTTAAGCCCAAGAAAAATATGGGTCATCGCTTTGGAATTAAAGATATAACTGGATGAAAAAATGTTGACACTCCAACACAGGGCGACACACAGCCGGTATCGACAGGCAGACACAGCGAAGGCCAACTAATCTATCTAGTGCGGCCTTGGCACAGCACGTTCGGTTCAGGCACATTCCAGCTGAAGCGGAGCATGTCCTGTTGCCTCTCGAAGTTCTCTCTAGGACGCAGTTACAGTCCTGTGTCCTGTGTCCTGTGTCCCGTGTCTCGGCACTCTGTACCGAAACACTCCGCCTCAAGTTCCTAATGTTGCGGAACAAGTGAATGTTCCGGTCTGCCCAACCCTACTGTATAAGGCAGATGGGTATTTGGAAACTACTGCGCATATCGTCTGCCAGTTTGTGGCTGGATTCCGACCAGATTCGCCACAGATTCAAATTATATCTGGTATTCGTCGTTGCTCAACAACAGCCATTGTCAATATGTTGACAGCAACTGTAATATTATTATTTCCTATTCTGACGTAACTTGCCAGCAGGCAGTAATTTTCCTTTGAACATCAGTTATTAGACAACCCATTCATCGTTAATGAACGCGGGATACTTACAAGTTGAACGGTCGGCGTTGCCGGACCAGCTGGTATATATCAGAAATAAATTTGATATCACTGGAAAGTGTTTCCAAGTACGGAAGCAAAGTGACTAAGTAGAGTTTTGGCATGAATTCACCCAGAATAACCCAGCGTTGGTTATTCAGTTTATGGCGGCAGATGATGTTAGCGGAGCCGTCGTTTACCGTATGGGGATGAGCATCTGGCACGCTAGCACGCTGTGCAATGTTCAGATGGTCTTTGGAATGTCTCCATGGACGAGTAAGGACGTGCAATCGAGGCCAGGAATAGTGGGCAGCCTGGCCAGAAAACGAGAAAAATATCAACATGATGCTGATTCGCAAGCAATGCCGAGTCCGAGAGGAGGTTGAAGAATAGTATCATCTCCAACCAGCTCGGGGTTTCCGTCATCAAGTGGACGCTGCCTGAACTATCAAAGTGACTATATTCAGACAGATATACCGGGTGGTACAGCTGCCCCTATTTTTCCTCGTACATATGCAACCAGATAAGAATTAAATGTACCACAGTCCTATCTTGCGCAACATCTTACAGAAATTGTATGTGCAGGTAACTCGCTATAGACTACCCCACACAATACAAGAACGGTACAAGAGGCAATAAGTGAGGCCCATCTCAAAAACACTGTACCATTTTATTTAGAGAGGAGTCAATACCCTAGTCGTTTTTACGAAATGTTACTGTACGGTACAAACCATAGCTACTTCTTTAGCTGCCGGTAGAGAATTACGCATCGGATTTGTTCAAGAGGTCATTTTCTTTTGATATAAAAAGGCGCTCGTGGTATCATAGAAAACGTGGTAGGTTAGGACCAATTACAGACATGTCAATTCACCGCTATTTTGTATAGTCTCATAACATCGAAATTAAGAGGAACGTATTTTTCACAGTATTTCTTAATCCATGGCACGCAGATGCTGTACAGCAGATGTGATAGCTTACCCCATGTAATTACTACCGTTACAGCATTCAATAAAGTCATCAAACTGGACCATAAGGCTGTAACACATCAATAACTTTACGAAGCGAGAAATTTCACTCTCCTCGTGAATACAGAGTTGTAAGAGCTAAACGTTCATGCAGCAAGTAGGTGCGCGGAATTAGGCATGTTAGATGTACCTGGATAAGCTACATGGAGCAGGGTTCGAAACGTTACTGAGTCACGTCCTCCTTAAATTTTCATTTCGTACACTTATAGGCATCCTTTACGAAGACCTGACTTTTCCGAAGTCTCAGATATTCTTCTAAGAAGTTATAATAAACATACGTAATAATTATCGCCACTTAAGCACCGAATGCGGACAAATTAATTGTGAATACCATCTGAAACATTATTCTAGACCCAATTAACCAAGTAATAGTTACAAACTCTACTCATAGGGAATGGTTGCAACTATCTGGGCTTAAGAGGGACATAATTCTATAGCATACTGTGGTGTCTGTAGCAAGGTAAATCTGTCTGCACTCGACATTTTTATACTCTTAAAGGCATTCGTAATTAAGGTTTATCTTCCTTAAGTCTCAAAATTCATTTTTCACCTTTAAAAAGAAAGCATACGTCAGAAATGAATAATAACCTGCGACTATCATATGGCAAACGACTACAACGAATGAAACGCACTGCACTTAGTGTCAGCATTATGACACATCCATTCAACCAAGCAACTGCGCACATTCGACTCGAAGAATGACTGGACTTCATACGTAGGGCACATCAACCAGCAGGCAGGTTCCACCACATACGTTGCTGTAAGCAAGAATGACTCACCTCTACCGTGCTCAAATATGCATTAGCGAAGGAGGTGGTCATTATTTTGAACATTTCCTTCATTAATCGAATGTCCATGCACAAGCCCATTTCACCTGTATCTGTAACAGCTTGTTTTACTGCAAATAGTTGTTTTAAGAGCTGCTTAGAAACGACCATAACACAGTATGAGAACTGATCATGATTTAGATTTGTCTTCAACAACGCAATTCACACGAGCATTTAACAACGATATAAAATATCGTCCTATATCGGACTCGAACCAACGCCTAACGTGCACCTCTTTCCTCCTGTAATTCGATGCACGCTCGGCTATCACGAGCTGTCGTTTTCCAGTGTTATATCAATACTACTTCTAGTCATTTAGCCACCATATTATCTGTACATGAAGTTTCACGATTCTTTACCATCACTCGGTATTTTATCGTTAATGCTGATTTCGTTGACACGAATAAACGAATTATAGAAAGCGAAGTAAGACCAGACATCGCTGTGGGTAGTAAAGGTCAATGCTTCTAGGTTAGGCTATAATCTGCGGGTTGCATAAAAATGTGTAAATAGGGGCAGCTGTATCCTTCTGTATTATTCTGTAAGTTCACTTATTTCAAACAATAAACCATTACAGAAACCAAAAAATTCTAAGTTCTATTTGGGCAACTATGATGTGTATGTTTGTCGTTTTCTTTTCTTTTTTACGACTTGCTTTACGACGCACTGACACAGATAGTTCTTATGGCGACGATGGGGTAGGAAAGGAATAGAAGTGGGAAGGAAGATATCGTGGCCTTAATTAAGGTACAGTCCCAGCATTTGCCTGGTGTTAAAATGGGAAAACGCAGAAAACCATCTTCAGGGCTGCCGACATTGCTCACAGGTTCGCGCCTCTAACCGCACCGTCAACTCGCCCGGTCTAAGTAGAAGAATCTAAATACTTATCTGTATACATTTTCTATCATTCAGGAGTTGAAGTTGGAGGATGCAGAGCAGAGTACTTTTATTTGCAAGTAGTTTCAGCGGTAGGTTACTCATGAAGGGAAGAAGTACTAGGCAGAACGTTTTTTACGGATGAGATTTGGTTTCATTTAAATGGTTACATCGTTCGTTCGTAATTTGTTTACCCTCCAGGGTCGGTTTTTCCCTCGGACTCAGCGAGAGATCCCACCTCTACCGCCTCAAGGGCAGTGTCCTGGAGATTCATACTTTGGGTCGGGGATACAACTGGGGAGAATGACCAGTGCCTCGCCCAGGCGGTCTCACCTGCTATGATGAACAGGGGTCTTGTGGAAGGATGGGAAGATTGGATGGGACAGGCAAGGAAGAGAGAAGGAAGCGCCCGTGGCCTTAAGTTAGGTACCATACCGGCATTTGCCAGGAGGAGAAGTGGGAAACCACAGAAAACCACTTCCAGGATGGCTGAGGGAGGAATCGAACCCACCTCTACTCAGTTGACCTCCCGAGGCTGAGTGGACCCCCTTCCAGCCGTTGTACCCCTTTTCAAATTTGGTGGCAGAGCCGGGAATCGCACCCGGACCTCCGGGGGTGGCAGCTAATCACGCTAACCACTACACCACAGAGGAGGACACCTGGTTACATAAACATTGAAAATACCCGACTCTGGACACATCAGAATCCACATTCAATGCACGAAACACAACGTCATTCTCAAAAGATTGGCGTGTGAATTGTAATCTCACGTTCACGATTTCTTGGGCCGATATATTTTTGAACACCACGGTAGGTTCAGTAGTTTAATGTAATGAAATCTTGCACCCACTCATCGCTGAAATGAATGAAATAGAAATCATGGGCTCATTATTCCAACCACACGGAGCCACTGCTCATACCGCCAATTGCTCCATGAAATTTTAAACTGATATATATATACGTATACACGGGCAAAGAATAATTCCACAAGGGCTGTGGTCACTACACAGTCCCGACTTGTCACCTCTTGACTTCTTATCTCTGGAATTCTACCAAGTTCACAGTCGACCAGTCTACTCCCAGAGCAGTTGAGGAATTAAAAGTAGTCATAACAAATTTTTCGAACTCAATGCGTTTTGAAACATCTGTGGAAATTCTTGATGAGTGGAAATGTATTGCACTCTGTTTAGAACTTCGTGGTAAACATTTCAACATCTGCCGCGAATCTCAAAAGTGCACAACAATTATTAGGCTTACAATCCTCTCCTTTTCAAATCGTTTTTATATGGATTGTGTTAATAGTATTTTTTTGTGTAACACGTTATTACAGAGCCCTTGTGCTTTTAATCTCTCGATTCTCTAAATTGCGCTATCTTTCGAGCTGTCCATTCGCAACTGACCCTGAGCAGACATTGTTGCCCCCCGAACTATGCACTCGGATAGGTCACACACCTGCACTGCTAGCTGCGGAGTATCATCTCTAAAGCACTGTGTATATATCTTACTAAATGCATTTTGACCCTTTAATTTGAAAAATACGATGGACCTTGTTCACTTCTGAGGTGATTACTGTCTCACCAGAGAAGGCAAGGCTGGAGCTGTGGAAGAAGAGGACCCCTCTCCTTAGTGGATGGATGCCAGTTGCTGAACAGTTACCACCTGGTCATACTGACTGGTGCGGAAGTCTCTGAACAGGCTACGATCAGGAGTGGGAAGATCGAAGGGAAATGGGGGTTCAGCACAAGTGATACCAGTTGTGAATGTGGACAAGAACAAACCACGACTCACATGCTTCAGTGACCTCCATGCCCGACATCTTGCAAAGAGGATGATCTCCTACAAGCCACTCAGAGTGCATAAGACTGTGATGTTTGGGACATCACTGCATGTTTTCAATTATTGAACTATATAATTAATTGACAAGATGTATATATTTAATCACTGATAGGTCATGGGTTTTATCATCCATTTCAATCATCATTTCATTTCTTTGTATCGCGGCTATAACGTATTCTGAACGAACAAATTATTGGGTAAAGTATTTCAACATCATTCATATTTATAACTTGCAGTAAATTTTCCAATAGCCGTTGTGAGGTGACCGGAGTCAGCAGGCTAATTTCAGCCCATTTCCAGGAAAAGTACGTCATCTAGGTTACGAGAGACCTCACCCTCTCTACCCCCATGAAGAGACAGTTGATACATTATAAACGCCCACTTTTCGAACTGCGCTACCTGACGCTTTATTTCAGCGGGAAAGTTCAGCCTATGTGAATTAACGTAATGAAGCAACGTGATGGATTCACAGCAATATATAGGAGAAGGGATGAGAACTCGAATCTTACTGGACCATGTGATATGGTTGATGGAAGGAGACTTTTGAACCGATATACTTCGAAGACAAGAGTTGGAGAGGACATTCTGATTCTCACTCTTGAAGGACACTCTTACTACGATTCTACGTCTGCACATCGGAGAAGATTTTAACTTAGTTCACTTCGCATCTGAGTATATATTACTCAAAAGTTACTCTCATTGGGACGTGTTATCTCAATGACGAGAAGTAGTCAACGGGAGACCGGTTTTGACTAGTATAGGGGAGGAGAGCTTTTATTATGAGTTTACCTACGCTACTATTCCGTAATACGGAAGAATACAAGTGTATTCTCTCCATGAACATAACCCATGGTGGTTTTGCACTTAAAAGTAGGACTCGTTACGACTTTATGTAAGGAGTAAAGTAGGAAGTGTTAAAGGCAGGAAAAACATAAGTAGGACTGGAATCCAACAACAGATGAGGCAGCCGGTACGAGAGACCCACTCATCAGCTTCAAGACAACAGAATCTACATATGGTGAGCTTATGGCATACGTTACTGCAAGTCTTCGCGCAACAGTTCATTTTCTTATAGTTAATTTCATTCAATTTTTCTTTTGCTTCCGTAAGTTCAGATTTCGTTAATACGCCGTTACGTCACGTTTTTCATCTTAATAAATAGCTATTTTAATTTGTATGTTCTGAAATTATTATTAATGATCCTTAAATTCCAAGTTAGTGTACTTAATGATTTGTGTTCCGTTCACCTCACCCCTGGGAGTTTTTTGAGACTCATTACGTATTATTATTATTATTATTATTATTATTATTATTATTATTATTATTAATTATCAACTTTCGTTTTCAAGCCACAATCTTGAAAACTGGCGCCTATGGGATATTGTTTATGGAGAAACAATGAGATATCATTTATTTATTTTAATATTAAAGTGACCCGCCACGTTATAATTTTGTCAAACATCTGTGGGCCGAGTGGGTACGTCACAAGACATTGCAAAATACTGGGCATCTGTACAGAGTAATATGATCTCACATGTTATGTTTTGTGAACTCCAAAAAGATTTGCACTTTAACTGTAAATATGTTTTCGACTCGAGTATAATCATAAAAAATTCTTTATAGAGATAGAAATAGATATATATACATAGAAACATATTTATTTAAACTAAATTACAAGTAACACTAAAGGACCCTTTGGCTGTAACTGATTGCCACTTTAACTTAAATGTATCAATTAATATACATAATCTAATAAAAATACATAAAAGGCGTAAGATACATTTTCCTACTGAGGATGAAAGATAAAAACTAAACATCTAGGAGATTACAATATTGCTATTTCATAAACATAGACTATACTAACAAGGAAGATAAGACATAAGAGAAACCTAAGAATTCTAATGCCGAGGATGAATTAAGAATAAAACTGAGCATCCAAAATGTATCTAGGAGATATGTTTCGTACTATTTAATTAATTTGGTGAAAATTCACTTACATGGCTTAATAAGTGGAAAGGTAGCGGTATTTAAGACATTTTCCTGAGTTCAGACACTACTCTGCTGTAATTCATATAGTTTAACGTCATAGTATAATTGAGAGGTAGTGGCAGTGCACGACTTACTGCACATTACCGTACGATGCTGTGGAAGCTGAAGGGTGTTAGCTGTAAACTTATTGTCCCGAACATTCACTTAACTCGTCTGAAAAAAGGACTTGGTCAAATGTGAGGGAGCATTAGATTTTAAAATTTTCAGTAGTAAGTGAGAATGATCGTCTATCCCTTAGTTTGAACCACTCTGCGGCTTTGTAGTAAGATGTTCCATGACAGTCTTTACGAATGTTGAAAACGAATCGCACACAGGCATTCTGAACTCGCTGGAGTTTGCTATTTATTTCTCTGAGATATCACTGTAAATTAGAGTGCCGTAATCTAAATACCATATTTTGGATCAATATCTTTCTCACCGAAAAAGGGAGATACGGCAAGTTTCGTCGAAACTGATGCAATATACCAGACAATTTCTTGACCAAATGCTTGGCATGGAAGGCCTAGGACAGAGTGTAATCCGTAAGAATACCTACATTTTTAACACATTCCTGATACTTGACTATAGAACCGTTTACAATTACTGGAGGAATGTCCCTGTTGAAAATATTTGTTAAGTTTTTTCGATATGCTAGAAAAATAGCTAAGATTTTGTTTTCATTTAATAGTAAATTTTGACTTAGTGTGTATTGATGCCGTCTTTCTGTATCTAGATGTATTTTACTAATACTTTCGTCAACACGATTCACAGGAAAATTGTAATGGATATGTAAATCATCGGCGTGCATATGATATCTTCTGTGGCATAAAACTCCATGCTGATCGTTTACATACAGTGAAAGCAAAAGGGGACCCAACACGGAACCCTGAGGGACGCCGGATTAGTGATATATATCACGGTTTATTTGATTTATCGCCGATTCTCTCTTAAAACGTACCTATAATAAATCTGACGGATACCGTTAGATTGATATATTGTTATTTATTTTGTGAAAATAGGAAAAAGAACTATGTTCTTTACTACAGCACCAGTCCAGTGCAGGATAATAAACAAATCGGCGACTTTGTAGGTAAGTAGTATATACCTCCGTCTCAGTAACAGGGGACAATTACACCAGAATGTGTCAGATCCATTTTGGTAATGATGACAGTGCTTGTAATACATGTCCCACAACATACCAATAGCCCCGCTTCGGCGGCTGTAAGCCTCGATAATTGCCTGCTAGCTCCCAAAGGACACACCTGCACACAGTAACGCTGATCAAGAACGTATTGTCTTGTCGCAATGAGCCCCTATACAGGCCATGATTAGCACCTTCCGAGCACACAATTAGCCAATCAGCGAGCTTGACGATTAACGTAACTCGTTGAGACTCGGAACGTGGCTTCTGTATTTGAGGCAAATATTATGAAAGAGAAGTTATGAAGTTTGATAAAGAATGTTTTTTCATCAGCACTAACATTTTTGGACATTATTTTCTAAACGTACATAGATAGACATATTGATCGATTGATGGATCCAAAGACCGAACGTGTGTTATAAAGTTCTGTAAGTTAATTGACAGCAAGAAAAATATAATTCGATTCACCGACTGATGATCCTTTGGCTCTTCAAAATAATCCTTTCCACAATTGATGCACTCCTGCCGAACTTTTCGGAATGTTTTCGATATCCCCTGCCTGCCGTAGGAAGCGGCTTCACTAAATGGAAGCGTAGCTCGGCGACCAAATAAACCGTAGCTGAGTCCGGCATTGCTTCCATTGACTTATCTCAGACTTTGCACTTTCACCAATTCCATCTGACCTTCCTTGGACAACTATAGTTCACTTACAACAGTGAGGGTATTAGGGTCATGGAAATTATTCAGTTTCTCTCCCTTCATGGTTCTTCCCATTCTATTGCTAATATCATCAGAAGAGGTCTTCTTTCTTTTCCTTCTAATAAGTGTAGCGAAGGTACGACTGTCTGGTTGTACTTATTACCATTTTTGATACGTTATGCCAAGCATAAAGCACTTTTGAGCTTTTTCCTTATTTTACTCTCTCATCTATTCTTCTCAATAATTTCTCATTCGTTCACTTAGTTCCTTTTTAAATTCTTCCATCATTGCTGTAAGTAGTAGGGCCATGTAGGTGCGTTCAAACACAATGGGAGCTGCGTCAGTATTTTCCCACGTTGTCAGGACCTCGTGGGAAAATGCTGACACAGCTCCCATTGTTTTTGAACGCACCTGTCCCTACTACTTCTGTATATTTTCTGGTTACTGAGCTGATTGGCTCAGATGGTTGAGGCGCTGACCCCAACATTATTATAATTTTCTTCTTGGTTTCTCTGTAATTTTATATTTGGCTATTTGTCTTCTAAACTTTGTTCTATCTTGAGTGGTTTAATAATAATTTTATTTTAATGTTATTGATTTTACCTCCAAATAATTTTACGGTTTTCGGAGATGCCGATGTGCAGAAATTTGTCGCTCAGGAGTTTTTCTACGTGCCAGTAAATCCACCGACACGAGGCTGACGTATTTGAGCACCTTCAAAAACCACTGGTTTGAGACAGGATCAAACCTGCCAAGCTGGGCTCAGAAAACCAGAGCTCTACCGTTTGAGCTACTCAATGGTTTCTTCGGTAACACCAATTTCATGTGAGTTTCTCTTTGTTTCCACTAACCAATTACTGTGGTCCATTCAGGGATAGTGTCAGGTTCAGAAGTTGTTCAGTCTATTGTTATTCATTCAGTATCTCCTGGCACAGGACAGAGTAAAGTGTAGCTTCCACCGAAGTCCCAGTCAACATCCATGGCTGTGACAATATGGAAGTTGCTGGGGGATGGGTAGTGCTGAGTAATGACATTCAGAGCATAGCTAGTGCATCTGAGTGTTAAGAAAGGTGCTGCTCATAGGGTCAGTCGTGCTTCAATAGTACTTTCTGACCCAGTGAGGAAAGTAATGGCAAACTAACTCACTCCTCATCTTGCCTAGTACGCCTCATTTACGTGCTGCCATTGCTTTCTGGGGTTTCGTTATAACCGCATGACCTTTGGTGGTGCTATTTGAGGATCCAACCAGCCTCTGGGCTGATGACCAGACAGACAGACAGACAGACAGACAGACAGACAGACAGACAGACAGACAGACAGACAGACAGACAGACAGACAGACAGACAGACAGGTAAAGAAGTAAGTATAAATAACCACCTAATCGATACTTTATTAATGCCTCAGGCAGCACGTAAATGAGGCGTATTAGGCAAGATGAGGAGTGAGGTAGTTTGCCATTACTTTCCTCACTGGGTCAGAAAGTACTATTGAAGCACGACTGACCCTATGAGCAGCACCTTTCTTAACACTCAGATGCACTAGCTATGCTCCAAAGAACGTTTATTTATGCTTATTGTCAATGTTTTTCTTTTCAGTTCTTTATTTATACAGCTGAAGAGGACCACTAAGTGGTCGGAACATGTCCTATAAGTTTTAATTTTATTCAATTTAGCCTGAGGCATTAATAAAGTATCGATTAGGTGGTTATTTATACTTACTTCTTGATTAAACATCGATACGGTCATGAAATGGACAACTTGTAAGACAGACAGGTGTCTGTAGAAATTGAATTAATTAAGGCCACGGCCACTTCCTTCCCACTCATAACATAGGATGCAGAAATTGTCTTTAACGGAGGGTTATGGAGGGAAAAATAGATGGAAGAAAATGAAGGAGAGGTGGTGGTGAATATTGTTTTAAGAGGAAGTACAACTAGGCAACCATCCTCTATATAACACTAATCAGAGATAAAAGTGGAAGGGTTCCAACACTTCGTAAAATGAAGATATCAGCCATAGGAAGATACAAATAAGGGCCATGAAGGGCATAAAAATGAAAGACTCCCTAGCCCCTGGAAACCTAATAACGTCGGGGTCGGAAAAGTACAAGAGTTGAGCAAGAGAGGTCGGTTAGGACAGATGCAAGTGAGGAGCCTGGCAAAAGTAAGTGAAAGCAAAGCCAGGACTCAGCTAAGGGCCCCGTGGTCGCCAACCCACGCTGCCAAGTTCAGAGCCCTTGGGACCCCTTTCAGTCGCTTCTTACGACAGGCAGGGTTTACCTTGGGTGTTATTCTACCACCCCCACTCACAGGGTGTGAACAAGGGGAAGAAAGTGGTTTGGAATATTAAGAGATGTCAAGCAAGGTAGAAACTATGAACAACTGAAACAACATGCTCAGGACAGAGAATCATGGACCTATCGCAGAAAAGAGGGATATAAATTACGTACAGGGTGGTCGGAAACAGCGTGAACCGTGTATATGTGCGTTAGAATGCTGTAGTATATAATGACTTAATAACAAAGTTAGGGATAGATAAGTTGCACTCTAGGAGAACATTAACGAGTGTAAAAATATACCTACATAGAATTCTAAAAGAGGTAAAACAAATTGCGTTGGCATAAAATTTTCATTTCTTGGAAACATCTGAAAAATGTACGACTCCTACGGCCAATATTAAGTAATGAATATGGCGATGAAAGGCAGCAAGTCGTTGACTTAATGCTTTCCTCCTCCTATCTTCTACACGTAGCGATGATTTCTAGCATAAAGTGAATGCTGACTTGATTCTTTCTTATGCCGTTCGAAGGCCCTTGGTTCAATATTTCAGAATACTGAATTGGCTTAATGCTTCATAGCTCCGGCCGATTCAATTGATGAAAAAATAACAAATTAATTCCAACGTAGCTGCAGATTTAGCATCTACGGAGAATACTTAGTTATGTTCATAGTTCCAGCATGATACTTGTTTCATATTATTGGCTTTATTGACAATATGTCATGACGTACGCCTGATAATGCATCTCATTAAAGGGATAGCGGTGAATTACTGTGGTAGCCTACATGGGGATGGGGGTGACGGACAGAGATTATTGTTCGATATTCGTTAATCACAGTGAGCCGTTTACTGGACACGATGTACGAAAAGGGACAAATACCGAGTTAGCCTTGATTTCAGTGTGTGTGTGTGTGTGTGTGTGTGTGTGTGTGTGTGTGTGTGTGTGTGTGTGTGTGTGTGTGTGTGTGTGTAAGAATATTGAGTTTTAATTTATCACCACTCACCTGTGAATAGACCAGTACCGAACTTAGTAGAAGCCCTGTTTCTTACCCGTTAGCCCCAAGGATTCTATTTCTGGACCGAGTGCTGTGACGGATCTCACTGAAGCTACAAAGATCAACTAAGGAGATATGTTTTGTCAATGCATTGAATCTACTTGGGAAAGCCAAGAAAGACTAAACGCTGACCACGTGACACTCCATACTCTGCCGGTCATCTAGCTGGACTGCAGTTATTTTGAGAGAACAATACTGTTAATGGACTCTATGTACAGCAGATTAATATGTGGCAAGTTGAAGTTAATTTATCACCATTACTACCGTTTATTCTAATTATAATTGAGGAGTTCAAAACGTGCTATTTCTACTTCCAAAAAAATAAATCAGTATTTCGTCCACATGCATTACAGCAGTTGCCATGAGCAATCCAGACCAGGAAGATGCAATTCTTTAAACGTTGTACCAAACCCGATCAGGGGTACGTTCCAAGTGTCTTGTATTTTACGTTTCCTTCGCCTTTCCCCACAACTTCCTTAGGTTGAAATTAGCACCTTTTGAACAGACAATCCTCTATTACTACCATTAATTTCTCAGGAGTGCAGCCTTGAACTTCAGAGTCAGGTGGAAAACTGGACACAGCGGCTGGATGAGAATGGGCTTCGACTCGACATCAAAAAGTCAGAATTTCTAGAATGTAGGCTCCAAACCAATGGCGCCATTTCCATCAATGGCCGGACCTTATAAAAAGTCTACCATTTTTAAATATCTTGTATCTTTGGCCACAGTAGAAAATAGTGCTATCTATGACACACGGATGAGGATCGGCGCAGCACGGTTTAAGTGGAGGCATGTAACTGGTGTTCTCTGTGATAAAATGATGCCGAAATACCTGAAGGTTAAAATTTACAAGACGGTGATAAGACCAGTTGCTCTATGTGGAGTTGAATGTTGTCTCTTGACAAGGAAACATAGACATATCCTTCATGCTATGGAGATGAGGATGTTGAGATGGATCATGTCAGAATTGAATATGTGCGACATAGACATGATGGGACCAGGCGAGGTGTCCGTGCTTTTAAGAGCGTGCAGCTGTGAGCTTGCATCCGGGGGATAATGCGTTCGGAACCCACTCTCGGCAGCCCTGAACATGGTTTTCCGTGGTTTCCCATTTTCACACCAGGCAAATGTTGGGACTGGACCTTCATTAATGCCACGGCCGCTTCCTTCTCACTCCCAGCCCTTTGCTATACCATCGTCACCATAAGACGTGTCGGTGCGACGTAAAGCACAATGTTGTAAAGACATGGTGGTCGTCGAAAAAGCGAGAGGGAATCGACTCCGGTAGTATGGCCATGCGAATTAACGACGATTCAGGTATTAAAACGGCTCTGAAGTTTGACCCACTTGGACGCCGACCACGAGGGAAACCGCTGAAACGGTGGATTGACAACATTATGGAAGATATGCGTGCTGTGGGCTTCAACCCTCGAGATGTCCTAGACAGGGCCAAATAGCGAAAATCTAGCCAAATACAGGACTCCATTTGATGGGAAAAACGCTTGGAATGAGAGAGAGAGAGAGAGAGAGAGAGAGAGAGAGAGAGAGAGAGAGAGAGAGAGAGAGAGAGTCTCTACTTACAGCTTATATCCACAAGTAAGACCCAAACCTCGTGTGCCGATTTAAGTCATTTTGCAGGAGAAACAAACATTATTTTAATTTAAATTTTTAAGTCCCTCTCAACAACTTTATTGATAATAATGTTTCACAATATCTTAAAAATGGGCATGTAATGGTAAATTACAAAATAATAAATGAATTATTACCGGACATACCAGTTTTTCATACCTTCGTGGTTTTCATTAAGAAGATAGAAAATCACATACGAGAAAAACCACAAATGTTGAGCCTACTAATGAATATAAGGAAACAATAGAAATTAAAATATTTTATTCATTTTCGTTGCAATTTAAAGTGTTAATCGCGGCATTCTTTATTTTCAGGTGGCTACCCGACGGAAAATATTTTGAGTTATACAGTTGCTTTTGCAAAATTTGGAGAGAATTTGTGGTGGTGATTACTGTTTGAAGAGAAAGTACAACTAGGCAACCATCCAATATATAACACTAATCAGAAAGGAAAGGGTTCCGACACTTCGAAAATTGAAGATATCGGCCGAAAGAAGTCAAAGGCCACGAAGGGCGTGCAAATGAAGACTCCCTAGGCTTCCAAAACTAATACCGTCGGGGTCGGAAAAGAGCAAGTGTTGACCAAGGGAGGTCGGATAGGATGGATGAAAGTGAGGTTCCTGCCACAAGTAAGTGGAAGGAATGCCAGGACTCATCTCAGAGACCCGTGGTCACCAACCCACGCTCCAAAGTTGAGAGCCCCTGAGGTCTCTTTCAGTAGCCTCTTACGACACGCAGGGGATACCGTGGGCGTTATTCTACTGCCCCCACCCACAGGGGGTATTTGTAAAGAATATTTCAATGCATTTTCACAGACTATAGTGTAACTCTCACTGTATTAAAAGGGAACATTAATATTTACAACAAAATTTAACTTAACCCTAGAACTGGCAATGTTAAGTCCTGCGGTGGCAGCCATATTGGGCAGCATTGGCTTGTCTAAATGAAATACAGAATATCCGCAAGTTACGAAATACACTGACTGACAGAGCAAATGCAACACCAAGAAGGAGTGGTTCTAAAAGGATGAAAGTTGGGGAAAAAACAGAGACTGCACGGACGAATAATTGATGTTTATTTCAAACCGATATGCAGGTTACACAATGCGCACGGCATCGACTCAGTAGGATGTAGGACCACCGCGAGCGGCGATGCACGCAGAAACACGTCGAGGTACAGAGTCAATAAGAGTGCGGATGGTGTCCTGAGGGATGGCTCTCCATTCTCTGTCAACCATTTGCCACAGTTGGTCGTCCGTACGAGGCTAGGGCAGAGTTTGCAAACGGCGTCCAATGAGATCCCACACGTGTTCGATTGGTGAGAGATCCGGAGAGTACGCTGGCCACGGAAGCATCTGTACACCTCGTAGAGCCTGTTGGGAGATGCGAGCAGTGTGTGGGCGGGCATTATCCTGCTGAAACAGAGCATTGGGCAGCCCCTGAAGGTACGGGAGTGCCACCGGCCGCAGCACATGCTGCACGTAGCGGTGGGCATTTAACGTGCCTTGAATACGCACTAGAGGTGACGTGGAATCATACGCAATAGCGCCCCAAACCATGATGCCGCGTTGTCTAGCGATAGGGCGCTCCACAGTTACTGCCGGATTTGACCTTTCTCCACGCCGACGCCACACTCGTCTGTGGTGACTATCACTGACAGAACAGAAGCGTGACTCATCGGAGAACACGACGTCCCGCCATTCCCTCATCCAAGTCGCTCTAGCCCGGCACCATGCCAGGCGTGCACGTCTATGCTGTGGAGTCAATGGTAGTCTTCTGAGCGGACGCCGGGAGTGCAGGCCTCCTTCAACCAATCGACGGGAAATTGTTCTGGTCGATATTGGAACAGCCAGGGTGTCTTGCACATGCTGAAGAATGGCGGTTGACATGGCGTGCGGGGCTGCCACCGCTTGGCGGCGGATGCGCCGATCCTCGCGTGCTGACGTCACTCGGGCTGCGCCTGGACCTCTCGCACGTGCCACATGTCCCTGCGCCAACCATCTTCGCCACAGGCGCTGCACCGTGGACACATCCCTATGGGTATCGGCTGCGATGTGACGAAGCGACCAACCTGCCCTTCTCAGCCCTATCACCATACCCCTCGTAAAGTCGTCTGTCTGCTGGAAATGCCTCCGTTGACGGCGGCCTGGCATTCTTAGCTATACACGTGTCCTGTGGCACACGACAACACGTTCTACAATGACTGTCGGCTGAGAAATCACGGTACGAAGTGGGCCATTCGCCAACGCCGTGTCCCATTTATCGTTCGCTACGTGCGCAGCACAGCGGCGCATTTCACATCATGAGCATACCTCAGTGACGTCAGTCTACCCTGCAATTGGCATAAAGTTCTGACCACTCCTTCTTGGTGTTGCATTTGCTCTGTCAGTCAGTGTAAATCTATGAAGTTTTATATACAGTAGAACCCCGTTTATCCGAAATAAAGGGGGCGGAGCCAGTTCGGTTGACGCGTTGTTTCGGATGACGCATGGTAAATATCTTCGGAATTTAAATATCGAAATAAAAATGCATAAACTCTGTTAAGCAAAGCTGCATACTGTATATTAACATTACAATGTTAACATAATGTCGCTCATTGTATAAAATCAGTGATTTGCTTCTGAATTTTCTTGGTGCAGCCCTGCCATGCAGCTATGTAGCGCCACCATTTAATCAACAGTACATCAGCTGGTGTAGATTCATTGCTTTGTTCAACAAAGCACAACGCGATCTCAAATAATGAAACAATTATTTTGTTACTACTGAACTGAATAATGTATACAATATTTTTATTACAGTACTGTAATTAAAGCTTGTGGTACTCTATTTTAGTAACAATTCGAAATCAGTCTTACCTACAATACATTAACTCGGTTCTCAGAACTGCTATTGTCAAGGTCGGAGTCGTCTGAATAATCTTCATGACGAATAAGACCGCAATAATAATAATAATAATAATAATAATAATAATAATAATAATAATAATAATAATAATAATAATAATAATAATAATAATAATAATAATAACTATAATAATAATACCTGCTTGTTCAAGAAAAAATATATCATGGAACGAACTAGAGGGTAAGAAACTGTTTTGTTTTATGCTACACGTGCATTCCGGGATAAATCATAATATAAAAATAGGGTTTGCCTAGTAGCTCTCAGCACTTAAAACAACAGAATTACTAATATCGGCGGCTAAGAACGAGAGGATAAAAACAAAAAATATTAAAATACAATTTTGCCACAGCATTTCGGTTAAGCGAAGTTCTACTGTATTTACGTAAAGCTAATATACCGAAGATTGTCTTGGTGACACGAAATTACACAAAAACTTTGAATATAAAAATGTACAGTCTGTTATTAAAGTATAATTCCTAAATTCAAAAGAATAATACAATTTTCGATCATATGTACATAAAAATGGAACACATCACAAACAGAGATATATAGATTGTCAATAATTTATCTGTAATGCCCAGAAAAAGTTTCATCACTCTGAGAGGTTTATTCTTGAAAATATTGGGGGAAATGTATTGGAATGGAGTCACTTAGAGGCGTGACCTTAGACCATCTTGTTATGACAGGTTTCTTTATGGGAGGTTCGTCAGCATTTTCACTTTCCGATATTTGATGTGAAGAAATAGCTGATAAACATTCCAACACTTAATGTGTCGGTTCTTTCTCAATAACCTCAAAACCGAGCTTGATAGCTGAAGTCGCTTAAGTGCGGCCAGTTTCCAGTATTCGGGAGATAGTAGGTTCGAACCCCACTGTCGGCAGCCCTGAAAATGGTTTTCCGTGGTTTCCCATTTTCACACCAGGCAAATGCTGGGGCTGTACCTTAATTAAGGCCACGGCCGCTTCCTTCCCACTGTAACATATTTGATGATAATAATAATTAAATAAAATCATGAATAAAAATATATAAATAAAATTACTCAAAAACTTAATAAAATTAATAAGCATAATTAACCGAAATGTCCGTAGTATGGGCGCCAGAGTTCACCAGAATGGATCCCTCGAATTTAGATAAGAGCATGATAAACTGTATATCCCAGGGCGTGTACATAATGCTGCGTACTGGTACATCTGCTGCAGGCCTTACCTAACCTCCTGAAAACGACTAATTAGGTAGGAACTGCACCTAGGTTCATCAATAACACTGATTCTAAAATAGCTAACTATATTCTAAACAAATTCCGTGCATGAGCACCTCATCAACATACAACATTATACATATAATACACACATAAAATATTGCTGGAAGACTCCATATTTACAACAACAACAATAATGAAATCCGTGGGAAAACGAAAGCGAGGACTATGTTACCATTTGTAAATAGTCCGATGAACAATGTACATGTATGAAGATAAATACCCTTCACTGTCTCTATATCAATTCGATTTACCGATTCTCATAATCGGCAGTTATCACATCACACAGATACTGTACCTTGTACTACTGTGTTCACATATTTTAACACTTGTTGTAAAGATATATACACATGTCTGTCGATCCTCAACATAAATTTATGGAAAGTCTGAGATAGCTTTCACCAACATATGATGCTAGGCCGCCACAAGTGCTACAATACTTAATGCGCAAGCACTCTCCACAATCAGCCACTTTCCACTAACGTAACAAGACTACGCTCCACGAACGTTTGAAGTCCAGTCCATTGCAGCCGTGTTACTCCAGTACCGTGTATCAGCACCACTTCCTTCCCGTACAGTGCGTCAGTTGTAGTTGTAGTTATCTTCCTTCTCGTTCCTTTACAATCACCTCTACAATCACCCTTACAATGTTCCATACAATGTCCTATACAATCATCCTGGTTGCTGCCGTATGATCAACCTTTATAGACATCAACATCCCCTCCTCTCAGATGATACGTCTGGATTGGTGCTTGCCCACCAATCATGAGTGATCTCTAGTCAAGACCAAGCCCTGAACTTCTCCTTGCTTCCAAGAGAATAACAAACACTCGGGAGTTTTACATGAATCACCAAACTTCCCTGGTACAACAACAAGCTTATCTCATCAGGCTGGGATATATACATGAGTAATGGAATTTCCTGACACAAGTACATCACAACAAATACTGGGGTAGCCACATGACTCATTCAAATTGCCAGAGTTATTAAAGCAATGTTTTCCCACTCGTGCAAAACAAATTACTCATACCTACATATGTGGATATCTTCCAGCTTACCAATATAAATGGCAAAACATATAAATGAAATACTAATAATAATAATAATAATAATAATAATAATAATAATAATAATAATAATAATAACAAATCGAATACTGACAATAATATCTCTAACTTCTACATATAATTCGGGGGTGTGATATATGTACTATCACACCACTCCTAGCCCTTCCCTGTCCCATCGTCGCCATAAGACCTATCTGTGTCGGTGCGACGTAAAGCAACTAGCAAAAAAAAAAAAAAAAAAAAAAAAAAAAAAAAAACACCTCAAAATCAGATCCGTCACTTTCATCTTCCATATTTAGACACACACTGTACTGAAAATGTATATACAGTGAAACGTCGATATCTCGAATCACCTCGAGAGCTAAATTTTATTTCGAGTTTTAGAAATTTCGAGATACATAGAGAATACCGTTTTGGAGTATGTATAGCACATAATTGAATCATATGTATCTACGGCCTTATACTGAATAAATTAATTTCAATTGTATTTAAAAAATACAAATAAATTCTATATTACGGCATCACTTTAATTATAACCCTTATTATAGTAAGTTTTTAGAAAACAGGATATAGTGCATATAGTAATGAAGCAAGAAACATACCCCGGTTAATACCTTTAGAAAAATCCGATAGTCTCTTCTGTTTGTTACTGCTAACCTCTCCTCCCTTCACGTTAAAACTTCTCCTCATTGCCACGGAGCCGAGATTCGTAAATTGAGCTTGTCATCCGCAACTTAGGGGGTTGCTTTCCTACGTACCTGGTAATTAATTCACAGCCGAGAAACAGCGAGGCTTGGCCGATTTTCCGATCATAAGAAGATTTTAGTATTTCGGTTCCAGCCATATTAGTTCCCAGCATTACTGTAATCCCTTCTTTACTTTTTAACTGTTCCTCACAAACCACAAATGCCGTATTGCACAGTGTTGCACAAACTTCGACTTGCACAATATTTGTTGCTTCAAGGGAGAAAACGTTAGCTTCGAGATATCGAGAAATTAATGTTACCGAATTTCGAATAAAAGAGAAATAAATACACGTGAAAAATAGGACGTCCGTCTCTGTGGTGTAGTGGTTAGTGTGATTAACTGCCACCTACGGAGGCTCGGATTCGATTTCCGGCTCTGCCACGAAATTTGAAAAGTGGTACGAAGACTGGAACTGGGTCCACTCAGCCTCGGGAGAACAACTGAGTAGAGGTGGGTTCGATTCCCACCTCAGCCATCGTTGAAGTGGTTTTCGGTGGTTTTCCACTCCTCCTCCAGGCAAATGCTGGGATGGTACCTAACTTAAGGCCACGGTGGCTTCCTTCCCTCTTCCTTGTCTATCCCTTTCAGTCTGCCCCACCTCCTACAAGGCCCCTGTTCAGCATAGCAGGTGAGGCCGCCTGGGCAGGGTACTGGTCATCCTCCCCAGTTATATCCCCTGACCCGATGTCTGACGCTCCAGGACACTGCCCTTGTGGCGGCAGAGGTGGGATCCCTCGCTGAGTCCGAGGGAAAAGCCGACCCTGGAGGGTAAACAGATAAAGAAGAGGAAGAAGACTAAAGTTGTCCAATTACGGCTATAAAAAGTAAATAAATAATAATAGTAATAATATTATGTAAACAAAAAGGTGTAAGCGCCGGGCTGAGTGGCTCAGACGGTTAAGGTGCTAGCTTCCTGACCCCAACTAGGCAGGTTCGATCCCGGCTTTTCTAGCTTTCAAATTTGTATCTTTTTCTTTTTAAATGTATTCATTATCATAAGAAGCCAACGGCCGTAGCCGTGTTGAAACACCGGATCCCGTGAGATCTCCGAAGTTAAGCAACATTGGGCGTGGTCAGGAGTTCAGGAGTTGGATGGGTTGCCACGCGCTGTTGGTCGGGGGTAAGGGAATGGAGGAGCGGAAAGGAACTGGCCACCCTACCGCACGTAAACTCCGGCTCAGGAACACCTCTGCGGAGGTTCGGACCTGCCTTCGGGCAGAATAACCCTTACCAATTATCATAAGTGCATTTCAGTAATTCGACAGTATTAGTCGCCTCCTCTATCTGGACATTTTCTTCATATCCAACTACCTTTACATATTGCTGACTGAATACTTCTGCCTTCTGTATGTCCTCACATATACACTTCCCTTGTTCATTGATGATCCCAGGAATGCCTTTCCTGGTACCTGTTTCTGCCTTAAAGTACCGATATACATATCCTTCATTTGATTTCTGAAATTCATGTGGTTGCCAATTATGTTTGCCATTATGTTATCCTTAGCTGACTTATTTCACTAATTTCAATTTCCCAGTAAGCTCCGTTAATCTCTCCTTACTCCCGCAATCATTCCTAGCCTCATTTCTTTCTAATCTGCACCTCCTTCATAACCTATTTATTTCTCTGTTATAATTAGGGTTCGGAAGTCCATGCATTTGGATATATTTTTTCCACCATTGTATGAATATGGTGGTCAATTATTTATGAAAACCACTAAACACATTTATTGTGCATACATATTTTATATTTTTTAATATATGCATACTATTTTGGGTTTTATGCCCTAAAATGGCACATTAAAAGGATATTATAATTTCCATTATGTTTATAAATACATGTCCCGACATTTTCTACTAATGTGTTATGTCCACGAGTGCAAGAAACAGCAGGATAGAGAGCAGGGAAGCATGACTTACCAACGATACTTGATACGCAAAGCTGGATGTCATGTCTCTATGATGCAATCTCGGTGTTTCCCCACACACGCTTGGGATCAGTGTTGCCAATCTTGCTATTTTGCACTAAACAAGCGGTTATGAGTTATTGTTTAGCTACAGGAAATTGAAAGTTCAATACTGCTTCTATAGGGAATTAGCTAATTTTTGAAGACCTTCAGCTACAAAAAATTGTAGGTAGGTATAGGGATTTATGTATTTCTCCATGGCTGCGCAGCGACTTCCTCTTCGTGGAAGTTGACAACACTGTTGGAAATCACAGTAATAAATCATTCTTTCACAATAATAGTGGCGCAGCTTTGGTAGTGGCTGATTGGGTAATTTGTTTAGCTCAGTCGTGTTAACAGTGCTGATGCGATACATGTGAGTTGTGGAATGTAACGAAATGTTAAGTATTTGTGTGTGTACACATTGTTGTTTAATAGTGTACGCCATGCCTAAAACAAAATTAAATGGTGCAAGTAGGCTTAAAGACTACCATAACCAGTTTTCTTCTGAATTTATTTCTACAGATTCTAAAATTGAATATTCAGTTTTCGCGACCGCATTGTAATCGAAACAGACTTTCAACGTATTTGGTCGTGTTACATACTTGTAGTACGTGTTGAAGAGATGTTAAGTACAGAACAAAAATGGCCGACGCGAAATCGGGAGGTTGTGGGTTCGGATCCCACTGGCACTTCAAGATCCATGTAATTATGACCTAAGTTACAGATAATAATTTTGTTTTAAGGAAATAATTTATTTATGCAGTCCCTAGTTATAATATAATCGGCCCTTTTTATTTCATACGACATTTAAAGGCACATATCTGTTTTCACATTCCTCAGCAATTGCTTTAAACCTATCCCATAGGCTGTTTATATTTTTATTTACCATTTTCCATTTTCCAAACATGTGCTTTTGATGCTAGCAGCAGTGCCAGACCTGTAGCTCAGATCCTTTCAAACAGAACGAAGATGCCCTAGGCCGCTATAGCTCAATTGGTAGAGCAACCGACGCAAAATCGGGAGGTTGTGAGTTCGGATCCCACTGGTGTCCGGCCGGCCATTTTTGTTCTGTACTTAACATCTCTTCAACACGTTCTACATGTACGTAACACGACCAAATACGTTGAAAGTCTGTTTAGATTCTAAAATTGTTTTAAAGCTTGCGAGAAGAAAGTAGGTAGCGAAAAACGGTAGTTGATAGGAAACGTAATACGAATTCTATTATGTAAAAACAGCTTGTGGAGTGTTTTGGGTGTAGGCTAATACAGTATTACTCAGACGTCCATCAGGCTTTTCTAGCTCAACAACCAAACACTCGGAAATTCCCTTCAAAAACACACTAATGAAAATATCCCAGATGAATGCACTTTACGCAAAACTTATGTCAGCCGGTGTTACGAGAAAGTAATGTCCAGTCTTCAGAAGTTTTTAAGAAATCAATATGTCTGAGATAGAGCTGACGAAACAATGGGTTCTGAAAGTCGTTTGGTTACGAATATAGTAGGTAAAACCCTTAGTAAAGAACAGCCAAATACTCCGTATCTTCTTAATGCAGGACAGCTAGAGGTCACTAACAACACAACAGTAAATCAGTTTGTCATTTGTTCAATGAAATTTTTGTGTTCTGATGGTGTTAGATACAACAATGTACTCCTCATGGTAACGGCCGCAGCTAATTACATGGTTAAATCGTGGAAACCCCCTGTGGGTGGGGGTGGTATCCCCTGACTGTCACAAGAGGCAACCATATGTGGACCCAAGTGCTTTAGAGTTGGGAGCATGGGGTGGTAACCACAGGGCCCTTAGCTGAGTCCTGGCACTGCTTCCACTTACTTGTACCAGGCTCCTCAATTTCACCTATCCTATCCGACCTCTCTTGGTCAACTCTTGTTCTTTTCCGACTCCGACGGTATTAGAGCACACGAAGCCAAGGGAGTCTTTCAGTTTCACGCCGTTCGTGACCCTTGCCTTTCTTCTTCCGATATCTTCAATTTTTGAAGTGTCGTATCCCTTCAGTTCTTTCTCTTTGATTAGTGTTATACAGTTGCACTTCTTAAAACAGTAATCACCACCACCGCCTTAAATCGGGGACAACGGTAAAAGGTCTGTCTGTTAGGTCATCAGCCCAGAGGCTGGTTGGATCCTCAAATAGCACCACCAAAGGTTATGCGGTTATAAGGAAACAACAAAAACCAATGGCAGCACCAAAATGAGGCGTACTAGGCAAGACGAGGAGTGAGGTAGTTTGCCATTGCTTTCCTCACTGGGTCAGAAAGTGCTATTGCAGCACGACTGACCCTATGAGCAACACCTTTCATAACACTCAGATGCACTAGTCGTGCTCTGAATGCCATTACTCAGCACCACCCATACCCCAGCAGCTTCCATATTGTCACAGCCATGGATGAGACTGGGACTTCGGTGAAAGCTACACTTTACTCTGGCCTGTGCCAAGAGATGGATACAAAAGTACTGTATCCATCAAGAAATGGCAGCAAGCAACGGTAAAAGGTATTTTCCCTAATTTAATTCACTTAACATGTCTCGCACATAGACTCCATCGCATAGCGGAGACTGTTACTTCAAGCTATCCATTAGTGGACAAATTAGTGTCGTCTGTTAAGAAAGTTTTAAACGGTCCATCGTGGATTCAGATATTCAGAAAAATAATACCGCACCTTACCACCACAAACTACTTTAACGCCCTTGGGATCATAATTTGAGGCTACGCTCTATTATTCTGGACATTTGCTGAAAATTAGAGAAGTTGTAAGATCATCAGATCCTAATGACGCAGCATCTATTGAGCTGGATAAGCAAACATTGCCAAGCAAAGAATTAGAAAGTATTCTTGTGTTTATAAAAGCTTATTTTCACTGTATTCCTTAAGTTATTGCTTCAGTTGGGTTTCCTTTAAACCAGACATTTGCAAAATTTTACAAAACCGTGTCGACTTTTAAAACGATAATGACAATAATGATGACGATGATGATGATGATGATGATGATAATGATGCTTGTTGTTTCAAGGGACCTAACATCAACGGCCCCCACTTTAAAAATCCAGGGGTTGTAGGAGAAAAATTGAAATAGAAAGTAACAAACGTTCTCTCAAAAAATCTTGGGTATAATGTACTGCTTGAAATTGTAGATGTTCTAGAAGGTCAAACACCCTCAACACGAACAGAAAAATCATTATCTGCAGAACACCGGGCAACATTTTTGAGTGCCCGTACCATTTCGTGTAATGTAAAACGGATTTTTTCGCGTTACAAAGCTTTGCTGAGGGACAATAGACGAAGATTGACCATGGAGAGCATCCGTTACTCCCAAATTGTTAACTGCAATAATGATGTATTAACTGATGATGAGGCTGGCACTTCAAGATCTATGTAATTATGACCTAAGTTACAGATAATAATTTTGTTTTAAGGAAATAATTTATTTATGCAGTCCCTAGTTATAATATAATCGGCCCTTTCCATTTCATACGACATTTAAAGGCACATATCTGTTTTCACATTCCTCAGCAATTGCTTTAAACCTATCCCATAGGCTGTTTATATTTTTATTTACCATTTTCCATTTATCATAATTGCTTTATACAGATTTCCCCATGCCTTTCTTATCAAACATATGCTGTTGCCTAACAGTCCTACATTTACGTCATTCCTTTCTAACACATTCATTTTTAACTACGACAAAAACACCTTCACTTGTACCATGTATCACTTCAGTTTCTCTATAGAGCTCATCTCGTTTTATCAGCACCACGTCTAGTATATTTTCCCCTATAGTTGGTTCTATCACTTTCTGATTCAGGTTGTCCTTTCCTTATTAACTTATTTCCCATTTGTTGGTCATGCTTTCTCAGAGTTTGTGCGATGTGACTTCTTATTAGATGGTTTCGACGACATAAAGTATGATTTAATTATTAGTATTGTGCCCCTCACCGCACAATACACCTACTAACACAAATACTTATCTCGTGGACTGGTAGAAACAGGCTAAAAACAGCCCAGAGCTCGACTCGTACCTCATCAATCAAAGCTAGGAAGCAGAAAAGGTAATAACCCGCACCCCCAAATAAAAGAATGGGATCATAATCATAAATTTATTAACACAAGTAGGAGTTCAAATAAAAAGGTAAAGTGAACAAATTTAACACGGAATACAGAAAAGAGATTACGTACGTATCACAGACGTGTTTCCCATAATAAGTGCCGTTTGGTAGATATTAACAAAATTGTAAGGAAACGTTATGAATTGCAATTAATACTAGAATTAGAACATACCTCTTTCCTGGCGAAGTAATTCATTATTTGGAACGGAGCATCTCTTTCATCAAAGCGAGAAGTTGGATACGTACAATGAAAGCAAACATTTACTTCCTTAAATCACACAAACGAGCGTTCGGCAATACCAGACACGAGTTCAAATCGTATCTTTTTTTTGAAAGGCGCGGTTCTCAACAATCACCTCTAAGGATCCGCATCCCCAGAAAATAAACAAAAGAACACTGGGAAGATGGCCCGGCAAGAAACAAAAAAATGTACAATATATGAAAGATATAGTTACGAGATCATTAAATGTATCCAACAATGAAAAAGGAAAAATAGAGATAAAATCTTTAAAATAAACAATTAAACCGGCGTGTAAGCCGAGAACACAAGCAAATAAAAATAAAAATAAAGGTAGTGTTAAATAGACACTTGTGAGGTACGGAAAAGTAACATATATTCAAACAAATAGATCCACGGCAACTCACTCACGCACGGTGTAGAGACCAAATCTGCACAGGACAAAATGAATATTACTATCAAATCACGTTACGAGAAAACTCGTACTGCATGATAAATAAGATCACTAGCCCACGAGCTTGATTAAAACTTATCAGGTCGTAACCCAAGTGTCGCCGCTTAATAGATAGGCGCTCATCCAGTTACGATCATGTCCTTTATCCAGTATCCACGCTAGATGACATATTCATATTGCCTCTCCTAGGGCGAACATGAACTACACAACATTAGCGTTAACGGAACATCAACACCAACACAAGCTCAGCCAGCCATAACCACGAAGAAAACATAGCATAGGGTCTCAATTCAGAACAACAAGCAAACACACATCATTCAGACAGAGCTATTTTCCGTCCCCACATATTGGATAATTTGTACGAAAAACAAACGCACACAAGAGAAACAAATAAAACCTCCAGCAAATGAAAATTTAAAAAACCTGTAGAAAAGGGTCTTAGTACACGAGATCAGCATAACTACGTCAAACCGAAAATCAAAATAAATACCTTACATCCCGAAGAATAGAACCAGCAGATCCTATATAATAAAAATCATTGACTCTGAGCAGAGATTCGCTTTGGGTGGACCATAAATCCATTTGATAAACCACACAAAATCTAGTGCAATCATTTTGTAGCTTAAAGTTTCTACCTTCTTTGCATCAGACATTGTTGTCTCTCGCAGGAAAGGTAAAGAGTGTCACAAGAGAAAAATGCTTCGTCAGATATTGATGGCATGAGACGCCATCTGTCAAAGAGAAGCTAAAGATACGTCACGTTTGGGAAGATTACAAATTGATACGTTCGAGACATTGCCGCGAGAGCGACGTCAGGATGGTGTAACACAAGAACAAACTTGCTGTGACGCAATACGTATATCCACACACACACACTTGTATTAAAGGCAGAGTGTCTCACTGTTCGAAGTTGAAAGCCTTGTTATGTTTCCAATTAAACCTCATATCTACAGATACAGTTACAGTATATGAGATATGATTTTATGTATGATTGCGTCTTTGCCGTAATGATTAGCAATCTGTATGAAATAGATGATTACTGCTGTACTTTTATGAACACTGCTATACTATATTAACATAAAACAAACTGCTGTGAAACTGCAAAAAATCTCTCTCATGGTGGTGGTGGTGGTGGTGGTGGTGGAGATTACAACCAAGCAATCACCCCTTTAATTTTAATGAGATGAGGAGTATGAAGGAACCAGTAGAAAATAGAAAAGCGGCATGAAGGGTATTAGAATCAGTAACTTAATAACAACGGGATCGGAAGGGAGCAAGTGTTGACCACGAGATGTCGAATAGGCAAGATGAAAGCGAGGAGTCTAACATAAGGATGTTGTAACAATGTCAGACTCAGCTAGCGGAGCCGTCGTCACCAAGCCATGCTCCAAAGTTGCAAAGTCCTGGTCCCCTCCCCACTTAACCATCTCTTACGACACGTGGGTGATAGCGTGAATGTATTCTACCACCCCAACCAGAGGAAGATCTAATGTTGGGAACACCTATGGAATCTTTTTTTTTTTTTTGCTAGTTGCTTTACGTCGCACCGACTCAGATAGGTCTTATGGCGACGATGGGACAGGAAAGGGCTAGGAGTGGGAAGGAATCGGCCGTGGCCTTAATTAAGGTACAGCCCCAGAATTTGCTTGGTGTGAAAATGGGAAACCACGGAAAACCATTTTCAGGGCTGCCGATAGTGGGGTTCGAACCTACTATCTCCCGAATACTGGATACTGGCCGCAATTAAGCGACTGCAGCTATCGAGCTCGGTACCTATGGAATCACATGAGTGTGATTGTAAATAAAGGGTACAGATCTCTGCACATGGTTATGAGGGTATTTAGGGGTTGTAGTAAGGATGTGAAACAGAGGTCATATATGTCTCTGGTAAGACCCCAACTAGAGTATGGTTCCAGTGTATGAGACCCTCACCAGGATTAGTTGATTCAAAAAATCCTGAGAAAAGGAGCTCGATTCGTTCTGGGTGATTTTCGACAAAAGAGTAGCGTTACAAATATGTTACAAACTTTGAGCTGGGAAGACTTGGGAAAAACAGACGAGCTGCTCGACTAAGTGGTATGTTCCGAGCTGTCAGTGGAGAGATGGTATGGAATGACATTAGTAGACGAATAAGTCTGAATGGTATCTTTAAATGTAGGAAAAATCACAATATGAAGATAAGTTGGAATTCAAGAGGACAAACTGGGACAAATATTCGTTTATAAGACGGGGAGTTAGAGAGATGTTCTTTCTTTCTTTCTTTCTTTCTTTCTTTCTTAATCTGCTTAACCTCCAGGGTTGGTTTTTCCCTCAGACTCAGCGAGGGATCCCACATCTACCGCCTCAAGGGCAGTGTCCTGGAGCTTCAGACTCTGGGTCGGGGATACAACTGGGGAGGATGACCAGTACCTCACCCAGGCGGCCTCACCTGCTATGCTGAACAGGGGCCTTTTCGGGGGAAGGGAAGATTGGAAGGGATAGACAAGGAAGAGGGAAGGAAGCGACCGTGGCTTTATGTTAGGTACCATCCCGGCATTTGCCTGGAGGAGAAGTGGGAATCCACGGAAAACGACTTCCAGGATGACTAAGGTGGGAATCGAACCCACCTCTACCCAGTTGACCTCCAGAGGCTGAATGAACCCCGTTTCAGCCCTCGTACCACTTTTCAAATTTCGTGGCAGAGCCGGGAATCGAACTCGGGCTTCCGGGGTTGGCAGCTAATCATACTAAGCACTACACCACAGAGCCGGACGGGAGATGTTCAATAAATTTAATTTCTTTGCAATCCTTCAAGAAAAGACTAGGAAAGCAAGAGAGAGGGAATCTGCAACGTGCCCTAAATGCAGATCAGTAGTGATTGATTGATTGATTGATTGATTGATTGATTGATTGATTGATTGATTGATTGATTGATTGATTGATTGATTGATTGATTGATTGATTGATTGATTGATTGATTGATTGATTGATTGATTGATTGATTGATTGATCAATCATGGTGTTGAAAGGACTCACTGTTGAAACTGGATTATCATAAGAACTTTAATCAGAACTCAGGGGAAGTATACACATGAGAGAATTATAAGTTAGACTATATGGAATGTTATTTTGTACATAAAAGTTATGTTACAATTTGAAAGCATTGGATCATTAATTTCAAGAAAGTTAAATTTCTGGCACGTTCTAAATCTATAATGGAATCACACTTCATGACATTAACAATCATACCTAGATACCTTAAAAGTCACATGACCAAATTCCGTTAAGTTTCATTACAAAGTAAGAATCACAGAAGAACAGAAAATAATTTCATACTACAAAACACGGTTTTCTCACAGGAATATTTCTTTTATTCAGAATATCCAGTTCAAGGTGGAAGGTTAGAAGGAAGTTGATGCTGCATTGCAGGATTTTTAAGTGTTTTTTTTAATGAATATGTCACAATGTAAATTATTTCACACCGGGCGAGTTGGCCGTACGCGTAGAGGCGCGCGGCTGTGAGCTTGCACCCGGGAGATAGTAGGTTCGAATCCCACTATCGGCAGCCCTGAAGATGGTTTTCCGTGGTTTCCCATTTTCACACCAGGCAAATGCTGGGGCTGTACCTTAATGAAGGCCACGGCTGCTTCCTTCCAACTCCTAGGCCTTTCCTATCCCATCGTCGCCATAAAACCTATCTGTGTCGGTGCGACGTAAAGCCCCCTAGCAAAAAAAAAAAAAAAAATTATTTCACTGATTTGGAAAAGTTATTTTCACTTTTGGTGGTGTTGAGTATTTGAATAATGAGCTAATTCTTCATGGGTAACAGTAGTGATACAGTCAGTCCCATTTCGACATGGCATATAGATGGATAGATAGATGGATAGATAGATAGATAGATAGATAGATAGATAGATAGATGGATAAGTAGATAGATATATGGTTAACTTTAACAGGCAAAGTCAGGGACACCTGTTCCTGTCTTACACTTAACCAGTGAATAGATCAATAACATAAAATAAAAATATTATAACATCAAATTAAGAAAAGAACACTGATATAATGACTAAGCTAATATGCTATTTTACAGTACATGAAATAGGTATTATAATGTCTATTAGAGGACCCGTACTGCTCTGCAGCGTTCCTTATAAATTGGTCAGATAACTCGTCTTGATCTGCCTGGCGCAGTCATATTGTTTTATCTGCCCTTTAAAAAATTGTTTTATGATCATTTAATACCGATACATAATAACTGATGCGTTCGTAATTTAGTTAAAAACACTTCTCTCCATACAGTATTCTCTGTGCTTTGACCATTCGCTCGTATCTGCATCTTAATATTTTCAAACGATTTTGCCCGCGATAGTGCAGCATACAACTGGCCATGGCTGAACACTGGTTTGGGAAAGTAGACTACCCACTTTTTCAAGAGTTTGTCCCTGCGCTTTATTAATGGTTATACAGATGGCTGGCCGACTTTAAACCTTCCCGTCTGTATGTACTTGGACTGTTTCCTCTTAGCAGCATGTCAGTCATTAGGAACGTTCTGCCATCTGTTGAGTCTATTCAGAAGCTGGGGAAGGTCAGAGAATCAATGAGTATCTAGTAGAGAACAGTATTCTTGCATCATCGGGGAAGTGTATAATCTCTAGCTTGGGAGATAGTACTCAAACATGGCTGTATGCAATGGCATTACTAAGGATGAAAATCACATATATCGGAATATTAATGAAAGAGGTATTCGTTTAGCAACCTGCTAAGTACAGATGGTAAGCCTTCGCCTGCAATTATTGGAGTGGTCATTTAGTAAATTTATTTTGTGTTCACTTAAAGTTGACCGAACTTAGAGACCTATCAGTGTCTCTTGATCCACCGGGAGGTAATTCCGGAAAGAATAAAACAGAAATGAAACAAATCGATCCAGTAGAACGGACGGACGGATTTGCCAAAACCATTTTTACTAAACTCTCTCAATATATAGTTTATGGATGAACATTTTGCTTTCTAAGTACAGTGATATAATACCTAGGAAAAAAATAGAATACAATGAATTAGAACAACAGCAACAATAATAGTAATAATAATAATAATAATAATAATAATAATAAGAAGAAGAAGAAGAAGAAGAAGAAGAAGAAGAACTCTCTCACTACGAGCGCGTCTCATGGAGGTATTTTGAGCACCCTCTTTTAAAACTTCCGTGGTTTGATATCTCGCTGACCTTCTGTGGAAGGAAGTTTCATTCATGGCTGGACACAACAGTGAAGGAATTGTAAGTTGAGGATTTATGCTTAGGAATAGTGAGCAATGTCGTGTTCGGCGCCCTAGTATTTTTATCATGGTGTTCAGAAAGGCTGTGACATCGTACATACAGGTAAGTTGGGGATTGTAATGTATGGATTCGGTACAATAAAGTCAGGTCGACGTAAGACTGGGTAAATGATCTAAAAAAATGCAATTATATTTAAATCTTGCACAGGCATTCTGTGCACGTTGTAGTTTACCTCGAAGTCAGGTTTTCGCGTCTTTATAAACTACGTCACAATAGTCGAATATTAGAAGAATATGGGTTTCCAATAATTTCCTCTTTAAACTGAAGAGAAAGTAAATTTGGAATTGTTTAAAGTGTGCAACATGGAAAAAGCGCGCCTACTCAGAGATGTTGTCTGATCCGACCACGAGAGGTGCTGATTACGCTTTTGCGATTTCAGAGAAGTAAGATTAGACTATTTCATGTAATTACTGTAATTTCCGACACATTAAATAACTTCTGGGGGAAAAACAACCTGTCAACTATAAAACCGTTAACAGTTATAACGGATGTAAAATCTGTAACATTATTACCATGTTATGGTGACTTTAATACAGAGTTTCAGAGTAATCAATTTTTTCCGTATGAGTACTTTCAACCAATACTATTCAATCGTCTTCACTAACAGGATCCTCAGGGATATATACTGGTTTTCTGCCCATTGACACTATTTCAGATAGAAAGGCTTTTTGTGTACGTATATGTTTCATACGAATAGCATTCTTCAATGGAAATGCTGATGCCTTCAAAAACAGCACGATTTGTTCTGGGTGATTTCTGACAAAGGAGTAGTGTTACCAAAATGTTGTAAACTTTGGGATAAACTTTGAGCTGGGATGACCTACGAATAAGGAGACGAGCTGCTCGACTACGTGGTATGTTTCGAGCTGTCAGTGGACAGTTGACGTGAAATGATATTTGTAGACGAATGATCTTCAGCGGAGAATTTGAATGTAGGAAATATCATAATATGAAGATAAGTTTGGAATTCAAGAGAACAAATTGTAGAAAATAATTTATAAAACGAGGTGTAAGGGATTGGAAAACATTAGCTAGGGAAATGTTCGATGAATGTCCAAGTTATTTGAAAACATTTAAGAAAAAACTAGCTGAACAATTGGTAGGGAAACTGCCACCTGGGCGATAACCCTAACTGCGGATCATTGCTAATTGATTGATTGATTGATTGATTGATTGATTGATTGAGTGATTGATTGATTGATTGATTGATTGATTGATTGATTGATTGATTGATTGATTGATTGATTGATTGATTGATTGATTGATTGATTGATTGAGAAATACGATGCATGTATATATACGATATTATTCTAGATTGTTTGAACTGACGTGAAGAATTTCCATGTTTGTGTTATGTTAGCATATTTATTACCTCTGTTTAGTAAGTGGTTAAAAATGCATATTGTCTTCTCTATTTGATATTATTTCCCTTGAAATCACCAGCGGTTTTCTTTTTTCAATATAGAATTTTGAACAATGACTATATTTGAGTACTTATCCCTTTATACTAAATATATTTCCACCATATTTCAACAAGAACATCACTATAATCCGCAACGTATGACCAGAAAGTGGTTGATAAAACGATTGTGAATTTACAGCTTTGAAACTACAGTGTTTTCCACGGAAGCAACCTCAAGGTAAAAGTGAAATTTGAAATTTACGCACTGTTGATAAAAAGCGTTCCTGCATCCATTAAGGGCTTCTCGTTTCATTGCTACATTTTCTGAAGAGGATCATTTACGATACATTTCAGTATCTGGTTCGTCTGCTAGTGATATTTTGCTATTTGGAAGGTACTTAGAGCCGGGCAGTAATTGGAGGTGTTGTGTATAAGAAGGGAGTGGTAATATTCTTGCAGGCGTTCAGTACTTCCATTAGTCAGATGAATATTACCTCCCACTTCCTCCAGCTCACTTTGATATGCAAATTGCTTCGCCAGATGCGGAACGAGGAAATATGTTTATGCATACTGACTGTGCAGATAGCACCATAGCTGCGAATTAGGAATCTTCTTAACTAGTGTATGGAGTCGGCACACTTGCACCTAACGATGTGATCTTTTATTGGCAGTTCTCTTTCATTGGCAAGTAAGTGAATTGAACTGCTTAATTAAGACGCTCCCTTCATTTTTGTTAGATTACTGATATTCTTTCACCGGGCGAGTTGGTGGTGCGGTTAGAGTCGCGCAGCTGTGAGCTTGCATCCGGGAGATAATGGTTCGAATCGCACTGTCGGCAGTCCTGAAGATGATATTCCTTGGTTTCCCATTTTCACACCAGCCAAATGCTGGGACTGTGCCTTAACAAAGGCCACGGCCGCTTCCTTCCCAATCCTAGGCCTTCCCTATCCCATCGTCGCCATAAGACATATCTGCGTCGGTGCGACGTAAAGAGAATAGAAAAAATACGTATATATATTCTTTCTTCTTCTTCTTTGTCGTTTAGGACTACTGAGGACCACGGGGCTCGTATCTACTCTTGGGTAAAGTTGTTGCTTTCTTCTTCTTCCAATACTCCTTCATTTGCTGACTATGAGCCAGCTTTCTCTCCTCTGTCCACTTAGTTCCTGTAGTCTTCTTACTTGTAAGGGACGTTGGGAAAACTCCCTGTCGGATGGCTTGACGGAACAGTAGTCGGTCATGAGTTTGTCCCAGTGGGATATCTAGTTGTTGTGTTGATCACCTTTCGAAAAATTCACTTTAACAGATATTCTTGATTTTAAAACAAAATTTCCATCATTTTCACTGAGTACATTTACAAATTTCCTTTAGTAGGTGAATTGATTGGCAGAGAAATAGTCCATATTCATCTTAGGAATTATTTCGAAGGAAATAAAGAATTTAATTGCTAATTATCCCTGGGTGCATGATTCTCGTTAAATATCAGGCGTTATTAAACCATGGTAAAGCTCTTAAAGCTCATTAACCTGTTGCACCATTGCCAACCCTTGGTTCGGAAACAGCGGATTCTTAATGTTCGTTTTTCTCAATATTATTCCCCACGAAAGTAATTCAAAGTAGTACTCAGAAGGCAGTGATGAGTTTGACAGTCACTTGTCTTTAATTTATCCAAAGGGCAGTGAATAGGCTATTTTGACCGTAAAGCCTAATTCACACCAGGATAGTTTACTGGAGTGACGTACTTATAACCTTTAAACTTGAAGTTAATGCTTTTAATCAGACAGGGACATCGCACACTAACTGATTTTACAAGCACGCGTAAACGTCGGTGGTTTATTATTGCAATTCACTACTAACTGTCTGTGATATTGCATTCACTTTAATGAAGTAGAGATGCCAAGTGGACAAATACAAGCATGCGTATTATTGTTGCGTGAATTACAAAAAATATTGTTTGAGGCATTAATTAGTATATAACAAGAAATGTACTGAAAAAAACTCGAGAGAAATGCTCTGTTGATTTGTCTACAAGTCGGGGTTGACACTGGGCAACTACTGGAGTCATGTCAGTCACGTAACGGGAAAGTAGATGCAAACGTTGACGGCTCGGCAACTCAAATTCACTTGCAAGGAACGTTACAGCTTGACTCTTCTGACCTAATCATACGCGGAAAGTTGAAGGAAAGTGGATTTGCTTCAAGTACTTGACACCAGTAAACTATCCCCGTGTGAGTTAGGCTTAACGCGTCTCTAATGTACCCAGTTTTACATTTAATCAGGAACCGTGAGCTGTCTTTTTATTTCCAGGGGGAATATTATTTATTTAAATTATTTGATACTTGTAAAAATGGTTTAAAATGACTTTTCTCCTTGTCAGAATCATTTTAGTAATTTTAATCATCTCTTCTATTATAGTACCATATTTCTAAGATTAATAATTTTGTTTCGTCAGATTAGGTTATCAGTATCAGCCGATATGGAAGATGGGCGAACGAGAGCAAGTATTACTGCAGTTGAAACTGAAATTCTCATTTACGATTTATAAGTGAAACAGTATTATTTAGGAAACTCGAGCCGGTCATCTAGTTGTAACAAGGACGTCACAGTCTCCTTCTACAAACGAAACCTGTTTAGAATCGAGGAGCCTATCCAATCTTCAAATTAATTTTCCCTGTATCTTTTTCTCTGTTCATCGTCTTAAGATACTGGAGATATACGGGATATGGTGCTAAAGCCATGTTAAGGATAAGATCACTCATGACTATTAAACATTTAAATCGGATCGCGACACCTTCGATGCACACGAGATACATTGAGTGGTCAAAAGTCAGGGGAAGTGGTGTCCCATTAGAAAATGTGCCATGTATGAAGCTTGAACGTTGCGGCTAGCTGCGGCGTAGCTGAGCAGTCTGTCACAGACATCAGAGTCATGAAGACTGCAACACGTCGCGAGTTAACCGGCTTTGAACGTTGAACGATCATAGGCGCACTGCATATGGGTCATAGCATTGCGGAGATTACACGCAAATTCGGGTTTTCCAGGTCAACAGTGTCGAGGGTGGATCTTCAATATCGCATAGAGAATGTTATCATCCGCGTAAACCGCCGCACCGGAAGACCACAGGTGTTTAACGAACGGACATCATGTCGCCTCCGCAGAACCATACTTGGCACTCGACGGGCTACTGTGAGTCTGATCAGCGCTCAGTAAAAATGTTGGGAGTCAGGAACCCATTTCTACGAGGACTGTAAGGAGGCAACTGCACCGCATAGGCTTCACCAGCCGATGACCAACTCGTGTCCCTTTGCTGACACCTCGACACAGAGCTCATCGACGTGCCTAGGCCTGCGGACATCGGCAAATAGACCCTGGAACAGTTGCGGCGTGTGAAGGGAGATATCAATAGCGGGCGCTTTTACGGGCTAAGTCCAGTGGAGATTGCCTGAAAGGTGGAGCAGATTCCTTATCTATATAAATAAAATCATAACGATAGTGTGTTTGTACCGTCTGTCTGCTTCTCTGTTTGCCTGTTTGTTTGTCTGAGTTCTTATAGCTGTAAAGCTACTCTATATATTTCTACCAATCTTTATATCTGTCCTTGGGTGGGTATTTTGGCCAATATTATTTCTAAATCCCGGATTGGTTTGGGAGTTCATAGGAAGTCGAAACAGTGATTTTACCCTTCCACAAAATATACATGACCAACCTTAATGGAAAACTACCAGCCTTCAATGGAAATCGATTTCTGAAAAAATTATTCTCAATTTCAGCCTTTCGATAGGAGGATAAAAAGGCAGATATCATTAATGGACCGTTTTAGAGGCTGCCATGTCATGTCACGCTGGGTTAAAGGGTTTAACTAAAGAGCCATTTTCTCTTTCCGATGGAACAGGTAATAAGAGAGATTACCGTCAACGATTGGTTTCATGAGTCCTCAGGCACAGCGCCACTCCCGGTTTCAGATGAACAACAATCTGTAACCGAGAGGTTGGGAGAATTACGCACACTTCGGACCAGGAACTGTACCGTTCAATAAACTGTGTGATCTACCACATTCTGTCTCCACTTTGCTCAGCTTTATCGTAGTTCACGTTACTGCCACGTACGTTCGTGGAAGAATATTAGTTTAACAAGCCGTATTTAACGTTTGAGTACAGGCATGTAACTTCGCATAAATAAATTCATTAAGGAATCTCGTAATCGATTACCAATTCCCATGTGAAGAACCGGTAAATATGCTAGTGTGTTATATGTGTTAAACTGCATGCATACTATAAGTCACGGTTTGGCAGAATAGAAGGCTTTATAGCCTAAGTCATGCCATGTAAACAAAGGCATAATAATAATGATACTACTACTACTACTACTACTACTACTACTACTACTACTACTACTAACTCTACCGGAGGTACACCCGTTCCATGCGTTTAAATTAAGCACCTTTTAGAAGGCCATCTGCAACTTGTACTTTAAACTAAGTGGAAGAAAAAGTTTGAAAGTTTTTCGATAGAGGTCTCTACTGTCAACCTAGGTACTCCCTATGATGAGAGGATGGACAATTACATTTCAAGAGAAATTTTTTAGTCATTAGTTGGTAAAACTGAATTGTTTGTAAATTGTTTTGGGTGTTATAATGTTATCAACAGTTCTATCTCTTCCCGCCAACTTAACATTGTAGCCAATAGGGAATTTGTACATGTATTTAATTAACCACTGAGAAAAATTTGATACTTATTTGATTCTCCAATGGAAATTAGGGGTGTGTCAGAGCTTCGGCCCAAATAATTCTGGAACCTTCCTCTCTGCTATAAATGTTCGGACATTTCAGGCCATGTTGTATTTCTATCGCTCCAATCAAGAGATTTAGAGTGTGTTCGTAGCGGAGGCAGGGGAAGGGCTGAGCCGTCCATCTCCGGGAGGTCCACCAGCTCAAGGTAATGGCAGACTCCGTGTATCATATAATAGTCTCTGAAATATAGTTCGAGGGCAAGGTTTCTTTAGTAATGTAAACTATTTCTGGATGTAACCTTTCGAAATAATCTAAAGAACTTAACGTAACTTAGGGAATAGAGAGTGGGAACCCTCTTGTATTCCCCTTCAACTTAGCATTAGTTGACTAAGATTTTGTAACCTTTGAAATCTATCTCGCAACTTAATTTTTTTCCTTTCATCTAGTCACCTCCGTAGTATAGCCTTAGCCTCTGTGACGTCGGGCCATAAGACCACATAGGGTTTTAAGTATTTTCATGTGAATTCCAAAGGAGTGCAAATGTTCACCTCCTAATATTCGACTTTTGGCCAGTAACTTTATTCTTTTTTAACTAAGACCAGGTAGAATGGGCACTCATTGCGCCTGTTAAAGTTCACTATTTTCATTCAATTTTCCTATGTAATTTCGACTATGTAGCAAATAAGTGTGTCTACTGTTGGTTTTTGTTAAACGTAGGTTGTGCCTTTAATAGGCTGGGAAACTGTAAATGTTGGAGAATAGTCTCCTAGAGAGTAACTGTGTGGAGCAAAGACGCTCTTCTCTACTATTGTAAATTCTGGAACTTAGTCTCCTAGAGGAGTTATTGATGGAGCAGTGATTGCTCTTGTTACAGTTGCAAATTGGGAGCTCTAAGCTCAGTCTCTAAAATTGTTGTCATTTGATTATCCTAGACCTTTCTAATATTGTTACTTAAGCTCTCGAGCTAAACTTTTGTTCCTCATTTTTGGTTACTGTGTAACCACGTTTAAAATCGGAAAAGAAACAAAATAATCTAAGAAATAAACATAATCGCAAATTTTAAAGTTTTTGCTAATTGCTTACGTCGCACCGACACAGATACGTCTTATGGCGACGATGGGAGAGGAAAGGCCTAGGAATGGGAAGGAAGCGTCCGTGGCCTTAATTAACGTACAGCCTGGTGTGCAAATGGGAAATCACGGAAAACCATTTTCAGGGCTGCCGACAGTGGGGTTCGAACCCACTATCTCCCGAATACTAGATACTGGCCGCACTTAAGCGACTGCAACTATCGAGCTCGGTAATTTTAAAGTTTTAAATTGCTATTTAATCTTATCTCTATCTACTCATTCATGCCCGCGCCTTCTTACACCTCTGTCCACCGCGGTATCCCCGTAACAATAATGATAAGTGTCATTTGTACGTTTCTATAAGTATATGTTCGTTACCTTAAATACAAATGTATTTTCCTTTTGTGTATTGGATAATTACAAGGGAATATTTTATATTATATATACTTATCATCCACAATGTTGTTTATTAATCCTTGATATTAGTATTCTGAAGTGTTAAAGTGTTATCGATTTACCATATTGAGAATATTGGTTGAAAATAAAGAATTGTGTGAAAAGGTGTAATTAATTCAGATCAAGAAATCGTTAATTTGCGTAAAGGACTGGAGTAACATATAAGACCTTTTGCGGCTGACGATATACTGCACAAAGTAGTAAATATGTCACAGGATTGTGTTCGACTACAGAATATCCTCGGTAATGTGATGGGATGGACAACAGACAACGGCATGATGGTAAGCGGGAATGAAAACTCATGGTTTAGGTTTCACCAAGAGGAAAAGTGCTCTCAGTTTTATTTTCTGTCTTGATGAAGAAATAATATGGAACGGCACGGGAATCACTGTAAATACCTAGGTGTTAAAATAACGAAAGATCTTCAGTGATTAATAAAATTAACAATGTTGTAATTAAAGGTTGCGGATCTCGTCATGTTGTTGTGAGAGTATTTGCGGGCTATAGTAAAGGCGTAAACTTCACCTGTAAGACCCCAGTTACAGTATGGGGTTACGTTAACGAATCGTAACCATGAAATTTCATTATATTTTTGTCGTAAAAGGAAGACAATAATTGCTTTTACGTAAATCAAAAGTAAAAAATGCGGTAAATTAGTAAGTACTATTATTACTAGAGAATATATACATACACAATTTTCTACATTACGACTATGAATTCTAATACTACTAAAACATTTTCATTCCTCCTCTGAGGGGAAAGGCGGGCCTCTTAGACGGTAACGCCGTCTCTCAGGTCGCGAGATTTGTCACGGTGAAGAAGATGCTCAGAGAAAGTGAGGCAGTTGTCGGCCGTAGCCTATACTAGGAACATCCTGCATTCGCCTTAGTGCAGGAGAATGGAGAACGACGGAAAACCATTCTCAGGACAGCCGAAGTTTGGGGCCAGCCGTGAGGTCCAGCCCTGTCCCGTCTCCCGGATATGAAGTGTAGAGCCACGGTAGAGCCGTGGCCACCCCTCCCTCTGCTCGGTTGGCCGGTCGGAGTGCAAAGCTGTTGTACCATAGACCAGCCGTGGCCACTTGTGTGCCGAGACCCGCACTGTAGCCACCGACGAATTCCACTACGTCACAGCGTTTCAGTATGTGTTTTGTTCATGTAATACTTTTGTGTGTTAAGTATTTGCTCACTTAACTTCCTTAAATTTCTTTGCTTTACTTTGCTTGATGTTTGTTGAGAATATTTATATATATTCATATGACTCTGGCTGAGCCACCATCAAGTAGCGCCACCTACACACTACGGTTTCTTTTTCCATTCTGACACGTCACGATTGTAACCTACATGTCTATTGTTTTCAATGCATCCATCTGTGATTTACGTATGTAATGAACAGTGTCATTCTAAATAAACCATGGTGACCTTATTACTTTCCGAAACATCGTGCCCTTTTCAACAGGTTGCGGGCCCAGGATGAGCGTTTGTAAAGTGATGAAATGTGTAGTGATAAAATACACTGAAAAATAGACGCGTGAAAATATCGTGTCGCGCACGGTTGGTGAGGATGAGGACAACTTCGACACGTGTTAGTAAAAAAATCGTACTTGGGCGTACGTAGCTGGGATAAAGGTTAAGCATGAACCGGTCAGCGAGAACGCGGCAGGCTATTACAGAACGCGAAGAACGTGACAGTGAAGCAATGTCAGATATCATCTTGGCGATTCAACCTTCGGAATAGAAACAGGTAAAACACTTCGCGCGAGCTATGGCTAAAACTAGAGTCGATTTACCAATCGAAGGGGCCAGCACGGAAAGCAATATTATAAAAGCAGATCGTGCTTCAAAGAATGAGTGAAGATGGGGATGTACGTGATCATTTGCGGAGATTTTTCGACGCCGTGGACAAGCTCAATGATATGGACGTGGTAATCAACGATGATTTGTTATCCATATTACTTCTGTACAGCTTGCCAGTCAGTTTCGAATACTTTCGGTGCGCGATAGGATCTCGTGACGAACTTCCAAAGCCCGAGGCGTTACGCGTAAAAATTCTCGAAGAAAGTGACGCGAGGAACAGTGACCGGAAGAACATGATGCAAATCTGTACGACTGTTGAACGAAAATGCAAGAACAAGAATTATAGAAAGCCCACAAGCGAAGTCAATAAAGGCGAAAAAGGAGGATCCACATCTCTTCGTTGCTATCGTTGTAAAAAGATAGGTCATAAGGCGAAGGAAGTACCTCGCTATATAATACATCAGAACTGAACTCGTGCAAATTCGTGACGGACCTCGACGCAAATACAGTGCGGTGCCTCGACAGCGGCTATACATCGCACATGTCTAAAAATCTGGACTATTTTTCACAAGTAGAATCCAATGTTTCTGACGATTTAAAGTTAGCGAACAGTTCTACAACGAAAATAAGTGCAAAAGGTGTTGTGACAATGTCAATGAGCATTGATAGTTGTGATAAAAGTTTCAACCTATGCGATACATTATACCAGGGCCTCTCAAACGCCCAAAATTTCACGCGTGCAGAGCGAGGCGCAAGAGCTCCGTGCACTGTGCATCGGTGCCGCTCGGTATAGTTCGGATCAACGCTTCGTCTCTGGGCTACTCGGCTAAGCCCGGCTCTACTCGGCTACACTCTGCTCAACGCAGCCTGGATTTGGAGCGCTACGGCGCAAGTGGGGCAGAGGGAGACAGGCGGAGCGAGCGAGAGAGGCGCGAGGAAAGAGAGAGTAAGCGCTATTGCTCCAAATCGAGGAGTGGGGGGTCTGCACTCTGGTCAACCAAGCCAAGTCGTCTTTTGCACCGTGCACAGTGCATGCACCACGCGCATGCACCCTGAGAGGCCCTGCATTATACGTACCTGATGTGCGTACTAATCTACTCTCAGTCGGGAAGATCGTAGACAGGGGTCACTGCGTAGTGTTTGACAAAACATCCGTTCAAGCTACAAATGCGAACGATAGTACTTCATTCATTGCACATAGAAAAGACGGACTTTATTTCGTTAATGGGTCTACACTGAAGAACAGGGAAATATTACCCGAGCTGAAGATACGCGCAAAGGGTCTATTATGGACTGGCACATTCAATTGGGGCATCTAAACATAACGGATCTACGTGATGCAGTGAATAATATAAGGATAGAGGGAATCGAAGTCATCAACACTGAAGAGGCGTTTGAATGTGATATCTGTCTCCAAGGAAAGATGACACGTACCTCTTTTCCGAAGAAGTACGATAGTAGAATGGAACCAGGGGAATTGATTCATTCCGATATTTGTAGCTCTATGAGGGTTTCCTCGAATGGAAACGCGCGTTACTTCGTCACATTCGTCGACGATGGGACTGGATGGTGCGAAGTGAAGTTTCTTCGTCAGAAAAATTAAGTCGTAAATGAGTTTCAGGACTTCAGAAAACGTTTGGAAACGCAGAAAAACGCGAAGATAAAGATTTTGCAGTCTGATGATGGTACGGAGTACGTGAATTCCCAATTCGACGTATTGTTGAAAAGATGCGGGATCCTACGATGCCTGACTATTCCGCGTAACCCGGAACAAACTGGAGTAGCGGAAAGGAAAACCCGTACACTCGTCAGGAACTCGCTTAAATAGGACGGTAAGTTAGGAAAAATGTGAGGGACAGCTCCTGGCTTTAAGCTCCACCTTATTCTCGGATATTCAACTTCTTCTCCATTAATAATAAACGAGTCTACCTTTATAATAAGATCTTCCGAAAAATGACACTCACAAAATCCTAGACTTACGTGTAAGCTGCAAGTTTTCTCTTGGGATCTCTCTAGCCCACTTAGAGAAATGCTCCTCATTTTCAGATGGAGAGAAGAAATGTTTACGTTAACCTGACCTGTAAGCAGATCGACATCCCGGCACAAAGCACGAAGGCATTTTCACACTTACTATATTCCAAAATACAGTAATACACTCAGAAAGCACTCCCGCAACAAGTAAACACGCGCGCACCCAGTATAAACAATGCCATCTGTTCACCCAAAGCGATCTTGCTCTGCAGTGGCAAATCTCCGCCTTATAGCCACTAGTTCCTTCATTGCTGTAATGGGAAGCGAGTTGAAGTGCTCTCACTTCCTCTTTCAATTCGCTATGCTCTGGTTGTCACCACAAAGGCTCACCCCACAGAATCTACAAGTGTCGACATTCACGTGCTCGAAGAAGAGTAAAAAAAAAAAAAAAAAAAAAACTACTTCGGATTGTTGGCCAGTTTTTTCCTACTATTTAGAAAGCCTTGGCACAGGCCAGAGTAAAGTGTAGCTTTCACCGATGTCCCATGGCTGTGACAATATGGAAGCTGCTGGGGTATGGGTGGTGCTGAGTATTGACATTCAGAGCACGACTAGTGCATCTGAGTGTTATGAAAGGTGTTGCTCATAGGGTCAGTGGTGTTGCAATAGCACTTTCTGACCCAGTGAGGAAAGCAATGGCAAACTACCTCACTCCTCGTCTTGCCTAGTACGCCTCATTTTGGTGCTGCCATTGGTTTTTACGGTTTCCTTATAACCGCATAACCTTTAGTGGTGCTATTTGAGGATCCAACCAGCCTCTGGGCTGATGACCTAACAGACAGACAGACATGGAGATTAGTGTAGAAAATGCAGTGACTGTAACTACCACATGCATTTATCTACACAACTTTCTCAGAAAACGTCCTAGTTCAAGATCTCTTTTTATTAACCTCCGGGGACATTTGATACCGAAACGAAGGTGATGATAATATCATCCATGGATCACGGCCCCTGGGAAACAAACCACGTCGGAATTCTCAAGAGGAGAAAGCCTTTAGAGTTGAGTTTATGGAGTACTTTATGTCAGACAAAGGCCGTATACCATGGCAGGATCGGTATGATTAGAGGTACGGGAAGTTTTAGAAGCTTCTTGTACACTGGAATTTAACCATAATCGATTATTTTATTCAAATATATTAATTTAAGTAGAATATCCTAACCATATTCTGATTACTTTACCCCCTTACCGTACACATTTCTAATACACCTATACCACGAAAATGAACTCAATAAGTAGACATAGAGAGGGAGAAAAAAGACTGTGATTAAACAGTGTTGGGAAACTTTGCGCAATTACAGAAACGGCGGATGGATTCCTAAATAACAAGTAGGTTACTATTGTGTGCTAACAGTATAGAAAGGAGAACCAGTTATTCTTATGCTGTTAAAAACGATGTATTTACGAGAAATTTACAGGGATGAAAATATCATACGATACTGTGTACCATTCTGTTGGTTATAAGAATGGATATTTAACGCTGATAAAAGAATGCGCAACAGGACGCTAACTGTGAGGGCGTGATGCCATATGGAGAGCGGGAATCGAGAAGGGGATTCCCGAGGCAAGGCGTGGTCGTGTGCGATAAAGAAAGAATATAGGAGGAAGAAAGAAAGAGAGATGGGTGCTGTCTGGGGGAGAGACGTGCCACCTTAACAGAGAATTTCAGCGGGAACTGACAGGCTCACCACGCTATGGAAATTGAGTCATAACTCCTATATTTGAAGGTTTTACAAGAAAATAATAGGTTGGGAATCGGTGACAGAATTTTCTGAAGCCAGAGACACCTCAAAGTCTATCAATATATAGTTGAATAAAGAACTACGTGGGAGGCCGACTGCCGTGAGAAAATGTTTCGAGGCCACATGCCAATCTCAAGTTGTTACCCGGGACTTCCCAGCGAGTCGCGTGGGTTACTGGATTCTATAAGAGCAAGGAAGGTGGAAGGAGGTGATCAGTCCATGATAAGGCCGCTGTCCGTGTGTGTCGCGTTCTGCTGATGCTCGCGCCAGAAACCTTTGTTTATGACAAAGATGGTGATTACTTTAATACGGTTGTGCTAAGGTTTATTCAGTGAATCGGTGATTCATAAACTTTCCAGTAACTATTCAATCGCATGATTGTATTTAGACGCTTTACAAGTGAGGTCGCAAGTGCCTAATTAACCGACTGTAGACAATGCAGTACGTGTAGACTTCATCATGAAGAGGTACGGGTAACCACGTAAATATATTGTGAGGTGTGGAAGAAGTGCAAATATAAACTAAAGTCATTTGTGCTATTCCTGATATACGTATGGGTATGAATCAGTCAACCATGAGATAGGGACAATTTGTTCGACTGAGTAGGCTGCGGATTTCAGATAATAGATATTGCCTATATACCTTCGTGCGCGGTTAAGTAGTTGAAGGGGAACGATGACTGAAACGTCGCAGATCGCCAGTACTGATTTTTGCATCGAAAATTAAATAAAAGTACCGGGAATGCTGTGCTGTTAATAAATTAGGCATTTCATTCCAGTGAAGACGCGTGCTGTGTTTCAAGAGACGTGTGATACGAGACCTGCCGACCACAACCTCAAGAAGAAGGCCTCATGAACGAGTCATCCCTCATGAAGACGGCTTCATGAACGAGCAACCCATGGAGACTGGACGCAGAGGATCGACCCAGGACCACATTGCTACCATGATGGGCTGAGCAGGGCTGCTTAACCCCGACGGAGGGAGGAAAGAGGTCTCCAAGATGATAGATAAGTGAACAATAATTAATATATATGTGTAGGGTTGGGGGGTTGTTATGCAGAAATACGGTGATTAGTTTGTAAAAATAGTAAGGAGTAGGATTACGGCCCATTAGGCCATTTATTAAGATATTTCCTTTATATAATTTAGGCTAGGTATACACAATTGTATTTCTTATTGTCTATAGGTAAGCAAGGAATAAGGTAGCATATGATAGTAGTCGTAGGGAAGCTTAGGCATGAGCTTAGATCAATGTTTCTTAGTGCCCGGCATCTGTCGATATCTGCTTGTATTTATAGGTTAATCATGATAGAGTACCCATATGCTGGGAGGGGAATACGTATGCACAATGTAGAGCACGTATGCGGCCTGGATTTAATTGTTTACTCCATGTTTATATGGTGTTGGATTGAATGTGAGGGTAATGGGTATAACCCGTAGACGATGTCACATATATTTGCGACCCTTTATAATATGTCAAATTAGGGCTTGAACCCATGACTCGAGGGTTAACTGGAACACGTCGCATTAGGCGGACGGCGATGGATATGTATAACATGTGTAATACTCCAGGTGGTCGAATCGAGACCCAGGGCGGTCTGTCACGGACGTTGGATAGTGCAGACACGTATGTTGATTTCCTCACTCATTTATTGTGGCGATTTTCGTCATGTGTTGAGACAAGGTTAAGGTGGAGTGGAGCTCTGCATGTTTGAAACTGGGTTATGTTTTTGTTTTGTTTGTGTGAGGGTGCTTCACGGACCAGGCCTTCGAGGTCGTTTACCTTGCCTGCACAGTGGGGAGGCTCGCAGCCATTTTTAAAATACAAGACGAGGGCTGGAATTCCTTCCCGCAGGCGAGACAAGCATGTGCGAGGGTACATTCATTCATCCCCTCTTTCTCTCATACTTTATTTAACTTTGTTTATAATGGTAGGGCGGTAGATGGAAATGAGGCACTAAGAAAACTTGTTTAAGCCGTAAATTTTGTAAATATAATGTTTGTTTGAATGGACCTTGGTTCATATCCACAAAGGAGTGATATTTCATGCGAGATTAGAAAGATTATGTCTGTAGTCGTAGGTTCAAACTTATTATCTTGTGTGGGCATTTTCCCAAATATATGTGGGGATCTTTTAGTGGCGTTATTTCTGCATGACAAGTTCTCACCCTAGCATCATATACTTCATGTGCAGGTACAGCGTGGCTGTTCCGTATAAGAGCACATTTGTTTCTTGAGTTCACTTATATAGTCTCCACACGACAAACCAACCAGATAGCGAATAATTTTCTTTGTTTGATGTTTATCTTATTCATGATATGAGCCTGTTGGGCATCCATTTTAGCACGATTGGTGCAATAAATTGTAATATAAAGGAAAGGAAATGTTGAGTTAAGAATACACAACTTGTGCTCAAAACGTCAGTAGGTGCGTTTGTGTTCCTCATTTCGTAGTTTAATGTAGTATTGAGTCACCCATGATCCTCTCGTCATAGAACCCAAAATTAACGACCCTTTCTGCCGATTGTAGCTGAGCTGGAGCACGTATGCAAGAACAGAAGAACAGGTAGGTATCATCCTGCAGTATTAATGTGCCCTATAGGGTACATATAAAATGGCCCCCAAAGGCGTGTGGCGAGAGTATCATGAGGGAGGTTAACAATATCGCTGGTAACGTACTAATTTGATTTGTTGTGTGTGACGAGAGTATAAGATGCAGACGCTACGAATATCCAAGTTAGGATACAAAACGCGGCTGAATGAGTGTGGATCATTAATTATGAGTTCTCTTTGATAAATGAGGAACCAGGACAGAGAAGCTAGAGTTTGGCATTGAATCTGTCCGAATCTTAGCGCATATTTAGTAATGGCGAATATAGGTACAGGTGATGGTTGTCAAAAATAATGATAGGTTTTATTGATCTTTGTGAGGATGATTTCTTTCAGATAAACCATTTTTACCAGATTACACCTTTATTTCGGTCAAATTAAACAACATATTATTTGCATTTATTCAAAATTTGTCAATTTGTGGTTCATATGTATAGTGACAGAGCATAAGTTGATGGATAGAAATATAATGAAATTTGGAGCTATGGTGTCGTGCGGAGAAAGACCTCAGATTTCTCTCCGGAAGGGTTGGCGTATTCTCAGTGTAATAGAAATGTCTCTGACGTTAGAAAGTTTTCGGGAGTTATTGATGGAGGAGTTAGGACAAGTCAAAGCGCAGATCGCTGAAGTCAGGGAAGAGCAGAAAGTGGAGCTAAAGGCTCAGATGGCCGAGGTAGAAACACAGATAGCCGCTGTAAAATCGCAGGTTATCGACGTAAGTGAAAAACAGATGAGTAAAATTGAGGAGCAGAAAGTCGAGTTAGAGACTCAGGTAGCTGCGATAAAATCACAGGTTACTGACGTAAGTGAAAAACAGATAAATAAAACTGAGGAGCAGTTAATAGGACTAGAAGCCCGTACGAAAGAACAATTAACGGCTTTAGAAGAGCACACGAATGCTAAGTTAGACCGGTTAATGGCGGACAATCAGCAGACGCAGACACGGCTCGGGGAATTAGATGAGAAAATAGAAAGCGTGCGCATGTGCTGCCTGGAAACCACAGAGGAATTGAGGAGGCAGGTGTCAAACATGGAAAACGTAACAGGGGAACAAATTGCTACATTAAAAAAAGTAGTGGGGACGCTAGAGGAAAGGACCCTTAATAATGAAGTTCTGGTAGAGAAGAAGTTAAAAGCATACACTGTGGACATAGATGAAATAAAGAGGGAGATAGATGAAACTAGCTCTGGCCTGGTATTGTTGGAAAAGAAGATGGATTCTAGGATAGGAGCAGTAAATGAGAAGGTAGCTGACAGGATGGAACGAATTGAAGAAAAGACGAAGGCAAAAATGATTAGTCTTGAAGATCGAGTAGAACAAACCGAGACGAAAGTGATTGCCCGAATGTCAGGGTTAGAACTTCAAGTAGGACAAATGAAGCAGCAACTAGAACAGAAAAATTCTTATGAGTATCAAGGAGGAAAAGGAGAAGGGGTGCTGATGTCATCAAACGAAATAAAGGTGCCGGTAGAAATTAAGATAGAGGGCAATCCCCTAAGTGAGCCAGCGGCGGTTAACGAATCCTTGAATATACAGAAGCCAATGAGACCGAGTTCAATGCCGGAGAATGGCAATATCATTCCCGTGTATAATATAGTGAGATCAAACGAGGACAAACCTAAGAAGTTCTTAGCTAATGGCGAATGCACTCCCCGTTCATTTCTCAGGGAGATTGAAGAGTATATGGAAGATTGTCGGATACCTAAAGAGAAAAGACTTAGAACAGTAGAGAGGTTTTTAGGAGGGACTGTATCTCAGTGGATGACTGCTTTCAAGAACACCTTCCAGTCTTATGAGGACTTTAAGGAAGCCTTTCTCAGGAGATACTGGAGCCTCTCGGTCCAACAGAATTTAAGACTGGAGCTATACGCTAGACGATATGCCAGCACGCTGCCCACGCGCTTTAATGATTTTTTTATTTCACAGCTAATTAAAATGCGGGAACTAGACCACCCACCTCCAGAGAAAGAAGTTATTACAACCATCATGAAACAGCTACCGGTCGAGGTGCAAAGAATCTTGATCGCCGCCAACGTCGATACAGCCAGTGAGGCTGAAACGATTTTAAGGCAATTAGATCAAACCTCGGTACAGAATCAGCCTCGTATTCGGCATACTGAAGCGATAAACACGCTGGAGGTGATGCCTGAAGAACACACACACGGAAGAAATAGCCGGCAAGAAATTCAGGACTCGGGTACCCAGACATCAAGATGGATGAGAGAGGAAGGACAAGACCGGCAGCAAAGGGGATCGAATGGAAGACACTGGTATAGGAATAATCAGCAAAGATACAGAAACTACAAAGAAAGGAGAGACGTTTCGCCAGCAGGTCATAACCCTGGACTGCCAGAGAGACAATATCGTCCACGGTACGAGGGAAGGAACGTGGCGAGAAAACCTTACTCTGACTGGAACCAGAATCGAAGGCGGGACTATCAACAGCACAGAAATGATTACAGACCTTGTGAGTCGGAACGTGAGAGAGAACATAGGCAGTATGTGAACAAGCTAGAGCAAGAACGTGACAATTCAGAGAAATGGAGGAATGCCATTCAGCAGGCGAGTCCGATACAGTGCGGTGCCCAGAGTCTGGAAATGCAACAACACATTAACGAAAACCGAGGGTGTAACTTGAACCCTCACGCGCCTGAATATAGCAGGGGGAGCGCGGGAGCTAAAAAAAAACTACAAGGTCCACAAATGGAGATAGCCTAAACCATGAAGGAGAGAATAGTGAAGAAGGATGGATGACGGTGACAGTAGACAGTTGGGTAATAAAACCTGAGGACTTATTAGACGACCACATTAAAATTGACGTCAAGACAGTTAAAGAATTACCAATAATATATGCACGTATACATGGTTTAAAGACACGTATCCTCGTAGACACAGGCGCATCAATCAGTGTTATTTCTCAAGCATTGCTGTCAGAAATAAAGACTAGAACACGAGTTCCTTCCATTCCTATCGCTAAGCTGAAAGTCAGAGGGATCGTACCAGATAAGACAACTGTATGCAAGGAACAAGTCTTAGTGGACATTGAAATAGGCAGATCAGTCATATCTCACCCGTGTGTAGTGCTCATGAAAATGGAATATAACCTGATATTAGGAGCAGATTTTCTTCGTGAACATCAGGCAAATATTGACATGGGTAACAATGTTATTAGATTACACTTAAGTCCGATACCCGAAGAAGTTAAGATGAATCAGAATGAGGATTACCACCAGGAGGAAAGAATCTGGCTAACTGCAGCAGAGGACGGGAACATGAGTGAATATGAGGACAGGCCAGCGTTCGAATGCGAGGATTATAAAGGGATTTTTCAGAAATGTGAGATTATGGTAGCCCACTTAGAGGACGAAACAGAGAGAGAAAATTTCGAGGCGATAAAGCCACAGAAAATCGCGGAAGCTAAAATTGGGGAGGAAGACAAGAAGAGATTACAAGATATCTTGGAGCGGCATGCGACAGTTTTTGGTTCGAAGCCAGGAAGAATTCCTAACTTTCAATACCGTTTGAATGTAACAAATTGGGAACCATATAAGCAGAAACCATATCCCATACCGGAAAAATTCTTTTCCCAAGTCAAAGTTATAATAGAGGACATGGAGAGAAACGGCATAATATCAAAGGCGGCCACGCCGTTCCTGAACCCCATCTGTACGGTTCCTAAGGCCAACGGTTCGATACGCCTGTGTTTGGATGCGCGTATATTAAATGGCCGCTTAGTGCCCGAATATGAGTGTGCCCCGGCCATAAAAGACTTATTGACAAAATTCGGTGATATGGAGTACTTTAGTACGTTCGATTTGACCTCGTCGTTCTTCCATATTGTCTTAGACCCTGCAACAAGCATGCTGACGGGCTTCATGTTCGATAACCAGACGTATCGCTTTAATTGTCTCCCATTCGGGTTAAAAACCTCAAATTCCGCTCTTATCCGTGCTCTGGAAGCGAACCTAAGCCCGGAAGTAAAGGCGTTTACTCTCAAATATGTGGATGATTTAATAATAGGTTCAAAGACCCTGGATGAACACTTAAAGAAGATAGACATGCTATTGGAAGACCTCAATAAGAGCAACTTTAAGATAAACTTCGAGAAGTCTCATTTCTGTCAGAGAAGTGTTTTATTTTTGGGCCATGTAGTGGATGGAACAGGTGTAAGGCCTAACCCCACGAAGATAGCCGCGATACAGAATTTTCCCACACCTACTCGTGTGAAGCATATTAGACAGTTCTTGGGTATATGTCTCTTTTTCGCAAATCATTGTCCAGGTTACACGGAAACGGTCGCTCCACTACAAGACCTATTGAAAGTAAATAATCGTTGGAAATGGGATAAGATGCATGAACAAGCATTTCAGAATACTAAACGACTGCTGGCAAAGTCTGTGAAACTAGGATATCCCGATTACACTCGCAAATTCGTAATACAGACAGATGCATCAGAAGTGGGAATAGGTGCTGTACTATATCAAGAAACCCCCGAGAAAGAAAACTCAATAACATATCTCTCCTTCATGAGCCGAAAATTACGGTCTCATGAAATAAAGTACACCACGACAGAGCTAGAGATGCTGTCAATAGTCACTGCTCTAAACCATTGGAGGAAATATATTTATGGTTTTCCTGTCATAATCCGAACAGACCATAAGGCTCTTACTTTTGTATTAAAGACAAATTTAGCGAGTGGGCGCGTTACTAGATGGGCGCTTTATGTCCAGCAATTTGACTTAACCTTTGAGCACTGCCCGGGGAAAATGAATGTACTGGCAGATGCGTTGAGCCGTAATCCGAATCCGGCAGAAGTCTCAATAAACTTGACAACACTGGGACAGGAAGATCAGGAAGTCTTAGACCAGCTGCGAAACATAGGGCATGAGCAATTAGAAGACCCTGCCACTAGTCTCATGGTGAAGTATTTTAAGAAAGAACTGCAACAAGGAACCCCAGAATACATTGAAGCAGAGAAGAAGGCTGCATCCTACCATTTCCTTAATGGCATGTTGCACAAATTTGTGGACGAAGAGCACACCCGGCTACGGATAGTGGTACCTTCCAATTTACAGACAGGATTAATTTGGCTTACACATCATGCCACAGGACATGCCGGTATAGATAAGGTTACTGCGACGCTACAAGAGACCTTCGTTTGGCCTAAGTTGAGAACTACAGTTCAGCAGCTACTTAAGACCTGCGATATATGCCAGCGGGTGAAACCAAACCCCTACCTATTAAAGCAAAAACCGAAACCGTTACTCCCTACGGAGCCAAGAAAACTTTTCGCAATAGATTGGTATGGGCCAATTCCTGCAGCGAGTAGAGGCTTGAAATACATATTAGTATGCATGGATGTTTTCAGTAAGTACGTAACACTATGTCCAGTACGGAAGGCGAATACCCGGACGGCGCTAAATCAGTTGAAAAACAAGATAATTCCTTCCATGGGGAAACCTGAGAGTTTGTTATCGGACCACGGTGCGCAGTTCACTTCTGAGATTTTTAAAAGAGAATTGGAACGCCTGGGAATCAAACACGTGCTATCCAGCATACGGCATCCTGAAGCAAACCCAAGTGAAAGAATAATGCGAGAGATTGCTAAGTACTGTCGTATCTACTGTCCGCGAGAACACTATAAATGTTTAAGTGTGATACCTATCATAACCGAGTCCATCAATTCGACACGACACGAATCCACGGCACAAATTCCTTCAGTTTTGCATCACAACATCTTCCCTTGTCGCCCGTGGCAAAGTGTTATACCGTGCCCCACCGACACAAGAATGTCACAAGAGATGTGTGTGAGGAGGGCGGCCGAACAGCTGAGGGCGCAGGCGGAACGTAGATTGAGGCGAACCAGAAAGAGGCGTTTCCACCGCCCATTGCGAGTGAATGAATTAGTGCTCATTCGTCGCCCTGCTCCCAGTCAACCGTCAGCTAGATTTTATCACAAGTTTGCCGAACTATATGTGGGACCTTATCGTATAATTCAGTGTTACGATAACAATGCATACAGGGTACGAAGCTTGGACGGTAGGACTGAGAAGGTATTCAATGCAGCCAATATTAAAATTTATATTCCCAGAGGACAAATGCCAATAGAGGACAACATCGAGAATGAAGAGATGGAGGGAGAAGAGGACGAAGAAGAAGAAGAAGAGGAAGAAGACGTGGGAGGTGCAGACGAAGTACCGGAGATGCAAGACGATGAAAGTGAAAACCTTGATCACAATCCGAATGAAGTATCCCTAAACGTAGGAAGGGTAGACGAAGTCTCGCCGCAGAGCAGCGCAATATTAGAAATGGCTGCAGTGGAGTGCACTGAATGTTCGGGAAATAATAGAAAATTCTTGGCTTTGTTGGATACATACTATAGAATTCGAAAGGAGCGTGAGGAGCTACTGGAACAAGTTCGGAAAATGCCACAGGATGGCTCTGAATGAAAGAAATACCCACGCGAGCGTTAAATATCTGACGCAAAGAAAAATACAAAAAAATATGATTTTTTCATATTTTTCTTTAGTGTGTGGGGAAGCAAATGTACCATTCTGTTGGTTATAAGAATGGATATTTAACGCTGATAAAAGAATGCGCAACAGGACGCTAACTGTGAGGGCGTGATGCCATATGGAGAGCGGGAATCGAGAAGGGGATTCCCGAGGCAAGGCGTGGTCGTGTGCGATAAAGAAAGAATATAGGAGGAAGAAAGAAAGAGAGATGGGTGCTGTCTGGGGGAGAGACGTGCCACCTTAACAGAGAATTTCAGCGGGAACTGACAGGCTCACCACGCTATGGAAATTGAGTCATAACTCCTATATTTGAAGGTTTTACAAGAAAATAATAGGTTGGGAATCGGTGACAGAATTTTCTGAAGCCAGAGACACCTCAAAGTCTATCAATATATAGTTGAATAAAGAACTACGTGGGAGGCCGACTGCCGTGAGAAAATGTTTCGAGGCCACATGCCAATCTCAAGTTGTTACCCGGGACTTCCCAGCGAGTCGCGTGGGTTACTGGATTCTATAAGAGCAAGGAAGGTGGAAGGAGGTGATCAGTCCATGATAAGGCCGCTGTCCGTGTGTGTCGCGTTCTGCTGATGCTCGCGCCAGAAACCTTTGTTTATGACAAAGATGGTGATTACTTTAATACGGTTGTGCTAAGGTTTATTCAGTGAATCGGTGATTCATAAACTTTCCAGTAACTATTCAATCGCATGATTGTATTTAGACGCTTTACAAGTGAGGTCGCAAGTGCCTAATTAACCGACTGTAGACAATGCAGTACGTGTAGACTTCATCATGAAGAGGTACGGGTAACCACGTAAATATATTGTGAGGTGTGGAAGAAGTGCAAATATAAACTAAAGTCATTTGTGCTATTCCTGATATACGTATGGGTATGAATCAGTCAACCATGAGATAGGGACAATTTGTTCGACTGAGTAGGCTGCGGATTTCAGATAATAGATATTGCCTATATACCTTCGTGCGCGGTTAAGTAGTTGAAGGGGAACGATGACTGAAACGTCGCAGATCGCCAGTACTGATTTTTGCATCGAAAATTAAATAAAAGTACCGGGAATGCTGTGCTGTTAATAAATTAGGCATTTCATTCCAGTGAAGACGCGTGCTGTGTTTCAAGAGACGTGTGATACGAGACCTGCCGACCACAACCTCAAGAAGAAGGCCTCATGAACGAGTCATCCCTCATGAAGACGGCTTCATGAACGAGCAACCCATGGAGACTGGACGCAGAGGATCGACCCAGGACCACATTGCTACCATGATGGGCTGAGCAGGGCTGCTTAACCCCGACGGAGGGAGGAAAGAGGTCTCCAAGATGATAGATAAGTGAACAATAATTAATATATATGTGTAGGGTTGGGGGGTTGTTATGCAGAAATACGGTGATTAGTTTGTAAAAATAGTAAGGAGTAGGATTACGGCCCATTAGGCCATTTATTAAGATATTTCCTTTATATAATTTAGGCTAGGTATACACAATTGTATTTCTTATTGTCTATAGGTAAGCAAGGAATAAGGTAGCATATGATAGTAGTCGTAGGGAAGCTTAGGCATGAGCTTAGATCAATGTTTCTTAGTGCCCGGCATCTGTCGATATCTGCTTGTATTTATAGGTTAATCATGATAGAGTACCCATATGCTGGGAGGGGAATACGTATGCACAATGTAGAGCACGTATGCGGCCTGGATTTAATTGTTTACTCCATGTTTATATGGTGTTGGATTGAATGTGAGGGTAATGGGTATAACCCGTAGACGATGTCACATATATTTGCGACCCTTTATAATATGTCAAATTAGGGCTTGAACCCATGACTCGAGGGTTAACTGGAACACGTCGCATTAGGCGGACGGCGATGGATATGTATAACATGTGTAATACTCCAGGTGGTCGAATCGAGACCCAGGGCGGTCTGTCACGGACGTTGGATAGTGCAGACACGTATGTTGATTTCCTCACTCATTTATTGTGGCGATTTTCGTCATGTGTTGAGACAAGGTTAAGGTGGAGTGGAGCTCTGCATGTTTGAAACTGGGTTATGTTTTTGTTTTGTTTGTGTGAGGGTGCTTCACGGACCAGGCCTTCGAGGTCGTTTACCTTGCCTGCACAGTGGGGAGGCTCGCAGCCATTTTTAAAATACAAGACGAGGGCTGGAATTCCTTCCCGCAGGCGAGACAAGCATGTGCGAGGGTACATTCATTCATCCCCTCTTTCTCTCATACTTTATTTAACTTTGTTTATAATGGTAGGGCGGTAGATGGAAATGAGGCACTAAGAAAACTTGTTTAAGCCGTAAATTTTGTAAATATAATGTTTGTTTGAATGGACCTTGGTTCATATCCACAAAGGAGTGATATTTCATGCGAGATTAGAAAGATTATGTCTGTAGTCGTAGGTTCAAACTTATTATCTTGTGTGGGCATTTTCCCAAATATATGTGGGGATCTTTTAGTGGCGTTATTTCTGCATGACAAGTTCTCACCCTAGCATCATATACTTCATGTGCAGGTACAGCGTGGCTGTTCCGTATAAGAGCACATTTGTTTCTTGAGTTCACTTATATAGTCTCCACACGACAAACCAACCAGATAGCGAATAATTTTCTTTGTTTGATGTTTATCTTATTCATGATATGAGCCTGTTGGGCATCCATTTTAGCACGATTGGTGCAATAAATTGTAATATAAAGGAAAGGAAATGTTGAGTTAAGAATACACAACTTGTGCTCAAAACGTCAGTAGGTGCGTTTGTGTTCCTCATTTCGTAGTTTAATGTAGTATTGAGTCACCCATGATCCTCTCGTCATAGAACCCAAAATTAACGACCCTTTCTGCCGATTGTAGCTGAGCTGGAGCACGTATGCAAGAACAGAAGAACAGGTAGGTATCATCCTGCAGTATTAATGTGCCCTATAGGGTACAACTGATACGTAAAATATATTATTATTATTGTTATTATATTAATTATTATTAGTAATAGTAGTAGAGGTATGATGTCAAATTTTATTTTCATTATTATCTCTGATTTATTAGTGCAAACTGTTGCCATTACTAACAACCAGAAAACCAGACACTGAATAAATCACAATCTTACATACAAAAGTTCATAAGCATTTAACTATTTATTAAAGGAAAACAGTGGCTTAAAATCAAGTCACCTCACATTCTCCATTGTCAACTGACGTTGAGTTAGTTTTCCTCGGAGCGTCCATGTCAAGAAGAAAGATAAGTTGACTATACCTGAAGCACATTCTTCCTCTGAATGGAAAAGCCTCACTAGTTTTTATTTTTTGAATTATTTTGTGCTGTCGGTGGAAACATGAACGCAATTCTTTTTATTTCCTTCTTCGATTCCTGGACACTGCAGTTATATTCATCTGAGAGCCGTTTCAACGTACCGGTATCCATCTTAATATTATTGTTTTTATAATCACTCAAAGTTACATTCCACAATTCCGGAGCATTTTGGTAATCCCCAATTAAATTCACTTTTTTTTCAATAGCCCACTCCATTTCGCCGCACGGAAATTATAGCACCGATCCACACACTGTCGGATCCCGGGCGACACTGTTCGACAAGCACATTTTTGAGGCATGCGACACCAGACAGTGTTCGACAGATCGCAACATGTCTCATGCCACACAGCCGCACTCTACATGTCGCGCCGTGTTTCCTCAATTGAAAGTCGACTGCAGCATGCTTCGCTGTCGCTTGCTCCATGTCGCTCAAATTTGGCCTCAGTGGGATCCCGCCTTAAGACCTTAGCCCAGCTGTCTTCCACATCTTCCCTTCCATTCCTTCCCTCTCCCGTACCTACGCTATCCTGTAAATTGATTGAGAGGGACCTATCTTCATTCTTGTCCTTCGTTACAAGTCTATTTATCTCCCTCACATTAGAAGTAACCGACATTATTTACACATCACCTGCTGTTAAAGTAAAATTCCATTTACTTTTCTGTCTCTAAGGATAACTGAAATATGATTCCTAGAATTTACTAGAATTTTAACGTCTATTTCTGTGGGTGCTATTATATTTAGAACAACCTTTGTTTTACACAATATTAGCTTTGACATCTATTTTAAAAATTTAAATTTTTAAAAGATCCAAGTTCATATATTCTTGACTTGAAATTTCTCGTGTATGAGTGAAGGGATAGTGGACAGTTATGAGCGCGGCTACTGTTGGGGATTTGAGCTCAGAGCAGCCGATAAAAGTCCCGACATGTGCATCAGCTTTAGAACCATACTTTGTGCATGTTTGGTCTGCAGTGCAAATGTTAACTGACTACGGTATGAGGACAAGTTGCTCAGATGATCAGAAGGTATCACTAGGTTGAATCATATTTCCATGTTTTAACGTTGCAGTGGTCCAGGAGGAAATACTAGAAAGGCATTTAAGATGGTTTAAACAAGAATGTAGAAGCAAGTACGATTGCAAAGATGGACGACATACAGGAAGAGACCTAAGCTTTGGACGATAGCCTACACCTTGATATGAAGAGCGTAAATAAATACCCCAACATTGTTCGTGGACGAATCAGATGGAGATGTGGAGTCAGTGGTGGCCCTCTCACTTGACTTTCAAATGTGAAGAAGAATATCACGTGATGAATGTAAGGATTAGTCCGCCTCTGTGGTGTAGTGGTTAGTGTGATTAGCTGCCACCACCGAGATCCGGGTTTGGTTCCCGGCTCTGCCACGAAATTTGAAAAGTGGTACGAGGGATGGAACAGGGTCCACTAAGCCTCTAGAAGTCAACTGAGTAGAGGTGGGTTCGATTCCCATCTCAGCCATACTCAAAGTGGTTTTTCGTGGTTTCCCACTTCTCCTCCAGGCAAATGCCGGGATGGTACCTAACTTAAGGCCACGGCCGCTTCCTTCCCTCTTCCTTGCCTGTCCCATCTAATCTTCACATCCCTCCACAAGGCCCCTATTCAGCATTAGGAGGTGAGGCCGCCTGGGCGAGGTACTGGTCATTCTGCCTAGTTGTATCCCCAACCCGATGTCTGGAGCTCCAGGACACTGCTCTTGAGGCGGTAGATGTGGGACCCCTCGCTGAGTCCGAGGGAAAAGCAGACCCTGGAGGGTAAAGAAATTAATTAAGGAGAAGAAGATGAATGTTAGGATAACAGGCCCAATACTATGGCCAAAACTGATACTCTCACCGCTGAGCAACTCACAAAAAGAGCCAGAAACTAAGAAAGAAACGGTAAGTAATAATATAATTCAATTCTTGGAGGAGATTCATAAGAAATCCAGAATATGAACTGCTAGATATAAATATCCTGCATTCACTGCACGATTAATCTTCATCAAAATGAGACCACTGCTGTGCTGTGGAGATTGACAATCGTCACAGAAGTACGCATCGTGAAGTACTATCTGTATCCTGTCTTATTTTAAAGAGTGAAATTCCGGACTTTAACTAAGGCTTCAGGGAAAAAAATCGAGTCAATTGGAATATCGATCTGAAGACGACAACTGAGAATATCCCCGGTTGTTGGCGTGACTAGCGCAGAAACATAACGGCTGATCGGCAAAGGAAACATTGTCAAACAGCGCAAAATGGAATGTCTCGTACGCACCACGAGAAGAGAAGAGTGTTACTTCGTTCTCATCATCATTTGGGAAAAGAGGCCCAGGACATCATCGTATTTCATGACTCGGGAATCTACGACCAATGTTCGGACTACCATCTACCGAACAAGTCAGAGGAGCTGTTAACAAGAATAGCGTTGCCATGATGATCACCATCATCCGAACAGGATAGGGTACAAGAAGAGGAAGAAGAAGAAGAAGAAGAAAGAAGAGAAAAGTAATTTTTTCACTTTTCATGGCTCGACAACTTATTAGCTGGTATCTTCGCTGTTTGAGTGGTGGGAAATATTTCACTATTCCTCTTGATCGGAGCTGCCTGGCCGAGGCGGTAAAGGCGTACTCGGTTCGCCCGGAAGGACGTGGGTTCGAATCCCCGTCAGGAAGTCGTAAAATTTAAGAAACGAGATTTCCACTTCCGGAGGTGCATATGGCCCTGAGGTTCACTCAGCCTACACCAAAAGTGAGTACAAGGTTAATTCCTGGGGGCAAAGGCGGCCGGGCGTAGAGCTAACCACTCTATCCCATTCACGTGCCGAGGTTAACAATGGTGGAAGCCTTTACCTTCCACTCCTCCAAGGGCCTTCATGGCCTGTGCGGAGGTGACTTTGCTTTTATTTCTCTTGATCCCGTGATAATCATGCTCATTTGCCACTTTAACTGCAACCCCCTCCATAGTCGTTTATTTTATGACTAATGGCATTCGTGCACTTCGTCACACGCACTTATCGCAATGAGTTTTACTTCTGATATCCAATTATTGAAATCCCTATAGATCGGCCCATTTGGAGGGTACTGAGAATTTACGATTCTTCCAGAGATTTTGGCGATGTCGACTTCTCTTCGGTAAAATTCTGGAAGGAAGTGAAGAGAACAGCAGGGTTGAGAGGAGAATGATTGCTGTGTGATGATGACGTCTTGTCTAGCACAAATATATTTTATATTTATAAGGCGCATAGAAGAGTCACAATCATTCATATATACTGTTCTTTTGCCAACATCTATAGATAATTAAGAATGGACTTCTGTTTTACCAGTATAGAATATCTCCATAATATCCCCAAAATTTCATTCAATGCGTTTTTCGGCATTTGATGTCAAAACATAAGCTGGAATTTCAGAATACCATTATGCCCATGAAAAATATTGATCTTCTTCCTGGCAATTGATGGGGATTTGGCACAGTTATACGCGAGGGTGCCCTTCGCAACGCCAATATTATGTGGTGGGGTATTCGCTATTTCGTGTTTCTGTATGGGTTGGTAGTGTGGTGCATTGTGTATATATGAAGAACAGTGTATGGAGACAAACACACACACATCCAGTCCCTAAGGCAGAGCAATTAACCACGCAGTTAAAATACTTGGGTTGGATGGGAATTGAACCCGGGGCCCTCTAAAACAGTGGCCAGTATGCTGACCATTCAGACAGGGAAGCAAAGCATGAAAGCTATTTTAATAGCTTTGAAGAAAGAGTTTGTTACCCCTAACAGTTTTACACATGAGACCCAAATCCTGACCTCGGTCCTATCTGGAAGTTTTGGGAATTTTAGATTTTTCTCTGCATCTTGGGAGAATTAGGTTCTATAGCACTAAGTTTTAAGAATACGGGTTGTTTGGATATGGCTCATTAATTCATGTTTATTTTCATTTATGAACGTCCTCCAAAAATCGCCACACTTCGTCCTCTATTATTTTTCTAGTGTAGATAGATAAAGAAATAAAATAAAAATGAATAAGAGAGTTTCTCCAACTAATTTATCTTGTTCGGGGAAGAAAAGGAGCTCAGCTTTTGGTCTGCATTCCCATAAATCTCTGGTAAGTGGGTGTGATATTGGGCAGGGGCGCGGTGTTTTGTTAGGAGGAGACAATAGCCCCTCATTGGGCCACAAACTATTAATCGTGACACTGATTTAGCACCAGTGTGGCCACCTTGGTCGTTCCGAATAACGATAAATGTATGTGGGCTTTGGTGTGGCTCTGCGACTCCTATTACAATGCGACACAGCCTACTAATTGCTACACAGGGGAATTACTGGGTTTTCCTCGCAGTTGGATAACTTTGGAACATCTAGTGCTTTCCTTACTTTGCATTTAACGCAGAGTGCATTGGCGCTGAACAACCGGACAATTAGTGACGTCGGTTTCAATATCCGTTCACCTAATTACATCACTGCGACATTTGACTTCAGTACTTGTCATTTGTCGCACAGCGAAGATTCTGAGCAATTGACGGCTTGTTCATTGGCAAAATTCTTTTTTTGAACTAAATTTGTTACTGGTTTAACGTCGCACTAACACACTGAAAGTTTCAAGCGACATAAGGATAAGAAAGAGCTAGGATTGAAAAGGTAGCAGCCGTCGTCTTATAGGGTACAGTCTCAGCATTTGCCTGTAATGGAAATGCGAAGAAACGGAAAACCATCCTCAGGGCTGCTGATTGCGGAATTCGAATTCACCATTTCCCGAACGCAAGGTCACAGCTATGCAGCACTAACCGCACGGCCAACTCGCTCGGTAATTTGTCAGTCTGTCTGTTTGTTGAGTTTCATGTGTGGATGGATGGGGTTACACAATTTATCACGGTATCCCCTGCCTGCGTGATAAAACGAACGGCTTCCTAGGAGTCTCAACTTGAGAGCATGACTCGGTGACCGCAGAGACGCTAGCCGAGCCTGGTGAACCAATACTTCTACGATGATAAGTAATTGTAGATATTTATTTCAGCTACAAACAACTTTTTTGGGAGTAGCTATGTTTTATTTCGAGATTCTCACACCCTCCGTGGGAACAGAACTCACAGCAGCGAGCGAGCCACCCGCTCGTGAAATGCCGGAACACTTCGGTTGATTTCGAGTACTGACTAATATAACAATTTATTGAAAACCTTCACGAGAGATTTTGGCGACATGGTTAATCCAGGAATAAAGGACTGACATATTTAATAAACATTAAATGAATACGGAATCCACAGGGTGAATTTAAATGTAATTAAGACTGGGGAGAAGTTGACGTCCGTACTGGCGGATTTGCGGCACATGTGAAGCACATATCATAAGAAAGCGCGACAAAATTACATGTCAGAAATAAATTTATTACGCCCGTTGTAAGTATGAGAAAAATATAAAAATATCACCATTGTGAATTGCGATTTTAGTGGAATTTTTGGAATAAATGTCAGAAAGATTGGTCCATCGGTTGTGAAATTAGAGGATTGTACCATAAGGCTTCATGATCGGGGTAGCGTCACCTCTAGTCTTATAAAACGAATCCCCTCCACCCACATTTACTTCTATCTGAAGGTCTGGGCGGAGGAACCCACGTCGCTCGTCTACAAGAAAGTTCGGGATTTGTTTCTTAAAAATAACTTATGTTATATATTCATGTAGATGGTTCAAGAGAGTATTTAATTGAAGGAGATAGAAAATTTCCTGAGCTTCCGCCGACGAAAACCGTGAAGGCATAGATATCTACTTAAAATACGTAGCCGATTTCATTTGTTGCATTGTGAGTTTGAAATTTTCAGAGGAGGTTCGGAGGCTAGTCAGAGACAGGTCTTATTTTGTTATCTTTTGGAACACCCGGCCTAAAAGGGTGGTGAGAACAGAGCCCCTGGAGACAGTTCGCAGTCGTCAGCAGAGAGATAAGTACGTTCGCATGATAAAAAGCGGGGAGAGTGCGTCATTTGTGTTGTTAATCAATGGCCAGTTTAAAATCTGTGTACTTTTAAGTAATTTATTAGAAGATGATGTATTCTAGTCATAAGCGGTTGAATCTGAGGTCAGCTGGCTAATATGTAGTCAGAACTCCAAGATGACAACATGACAGGTCACTGTATATTTTGTAATAATGTTGTAGATAAAATTTGTTTGTCCCAATAAAATTTCCAGTGCGTGTGTCGAATTAGTACTGAAAAAACCCGGCGAAGTGTTTATATTTCTGGTCGTCGTGTGGAATTCTTCAGGGTGGTAAGAATCACGTTTAGAGATTGTAAAATGCGAAGTTTAAATAATGTTTTAAAATTCTTTGAGATATTGTTCAAACTGATTAAAGTTAGGAATATTAACGATCATATAGTCGCGTTGAACATGATAAATTCGAATATCCTGTTGTTGTTGTTTGAGTCGTCAGTTCATAGGCTGGCTTGATGCAGCTCTTCATGCCACCTTATCCTGTGCTAACCTTTTCATTTCTGCGTAACTACTGCATCTTACATCTGCTCTAATCTGCTTGTCGTATTCATACCTTGGTCTACCCCTACCGTTCTTTCCACCCACACTTCCTTCAAAAACCAAATGAACAGGTCCTGGGTGTATTAAGATGTGTCTTATCATTCTATCTCTTCTTCTTGTCAAATTTAGCCAAATCGATCTCCTCTCGCCAATTCAGTTCAGTATCTCTTCATTTGTGATTCGATCTATCCATCTCACCTTTAGCATTCTTCAGTAACACCACATTTCAAAAGCTTCTATTCTCTTTCTTTCTGAGCTAGTTATCGTCCATGTTTCACTTCCATACAATGCCACGCTCCATACGAAAGTCTTCAAAAACATATTTCTAATTCCTATATCAATGTTTGAAGTGAGCACATTCCTTTTCTTAAGAAAGATCCTCCTAGCTTGTGCTAATCTGCATGTTATCTCCTCCTTACTTCTGCCATCGTTAGTTATTTTACTACCCAAGTAACAATATTCATCTACTTCCTTTAAGACTTCATTTCCTAATTTAATATTTCCTGCATCACCTGCCTTCGTTCGACTGTTTTTGACTTATTTATTTTCATCTTGTACTCCTTACCCAAGAATTCGTCCATACCATTCAGCAGCTTCTCGAGATCTACTGCAATCTCAGATAAAATAACAATATCATCGGCAAACCTCAATGTTTTGATTTCCTCTCATTGGACTGTGATTCCCTTTCCAAATTCCTCTTTGGTTTCCTTTACTGCCTGTTCTATGTAAACATAGAAAAGGAGGGGGTCAAACTGCAGCCTTTCCCCACTCCTTTCTGGATTACTGCTTCTTTTTCAAAACCTTCGATCCTTATCACTGCAGACTGATTTTTATACAGATTGTAGCTAATTCTTCGTTCTCGGTATCTGATCCCAATCACCTTCAGAATCGTAAATAGCTTGCTCCAGTCAACATTATCGAATGCCTTTTCTAGATCTACGAATGCCACATATGCCCTTGTCCTTCTTGATTCGATCGTCTAAGATCAGACGTAAAGTCAGGATTGCTTCACGTGTTCCTATATTTCTTCTGAAGCCAAATTGATCTTCTCCCAACTCAGCTTCAACTTGTTTTTCCATTCTTCTGTAAATAATATGTGTTAAAATTGTGCAGGCATGAGATGTTAAACTAATGGTGCGATAGTGTTCACACTTATCAGCACCGGCTTTCTTGGGAATAGGTATAACAACATTCTGCCAAAAATCGGATGGGACTTCTCTTGTCTCATACATCTTACACAATAAATGAAATAACCTTGCCATGCTGGTTTCTCCTAAGGCAGTCGGTAATTCAGAGGGAATGTCATAAATTACAGGTGCCTTGTACCTATTTAAGTCGCTCACAGCTCCGTCAAACTCTGATCTCAAAATTGGTTCTCCATTTCATCAGCATCAATAGCCTCTTCTTGTTCCCGAACCAAGTTATCTACATCTTCACCTTGATACAACTGTTGGATATGTTCCTTCCAAGTTTCTGCTTTGTCTTCTTTCCCTAAAAGTGGCTTTCCATCTGAGCTCTTAATATTCATAGAGCTAGATATCATTTCTCCGAAGGTTTCCTTGATTTTCCTGTATGCAGCATCTACCTTTCCCAGGACCATACAACCTTCGACGCACTTCTCCTTCAGCCAGTCTTCCTTAGCTACCATACACTTTCTATCCACTTCATTCTTTAATCGCCGCCTGTATTCTTTTCTGCCGTCTTCATGTCTAGCATTCATGTATTTTCGTCGTTCACCAATCAGGTCCAGTATCTCTTGAGTTATCCACAGATTCTTAGTTGATTTTTCTCCTTTCCTAACATTTATTCATCAGCCCTGCTGACTTCAATTTTCATGAATATCCATCCTTCCTCTATTGTGTTTCCTTCAGCCTTTTCATTTAGTCCTTTTGCAACATGTTCCTTGAAACAATCCCTCACACGGTATTCTTTCAACTTGTCCAGATTCCATCGTTTTGCATTTTTTCCTTTCTTCAATTTCTTCAGCATCAGATGGCATTTCATGACAAACAAGTTGTGGTCAAAGACCATGTCTGCTACTGGGAAAGTTGTCAAACCAACACCTGATTTCTGAATCTCTACCTAATCATAATGAAGTCCACATGATACCTTCCAATGTCTCCAGGTCTCGTCCACGTATAAAGCCGTCGTTTGTGGTGTTTGAACCAAGTATTGGCAAGGATTAAATTACGATCAGTGCAGAATTCAACCAGCCGACTTCCTCTTTCGTTTCTTTGTCCCAATCCGAATTCTCCCACTGCATTACCTTCTCTTCCTTGGCTTACCACTGCATTCTAGTCTCCCATCACAATTAGATTCTCGTTACCTTTTACATAATGCATTAAATCTTCTATCTCTTCATATGTTCTTCCGATTTCCTCATCATCCGCTGAGCTAGTAGGCATATAGACTATTGTGGTGGGCATTGGTTTGGTGTCTATCTTGACGCAAATAATTCTTTCACTATGCTGGTCGTAGTAGCTTACCCGCTGCCCTATTTTCTTATTCACTACTAAACCAACTCCTGCATTTCCTCTGTTTGATTCTGTGTTGATAATTCGGTAGTCGCCTGACCAAAAATCCTGTTCTTCCTGCCAACGTACTTCACTTATACCAACTAAATCTAACTTTAGTCTATCCATCTCCCGTTTCAGATTATCTAATCCACCACAACGATTCCAACTTCTAACATTCCACGCTCCGACTCGCAGAATGCCAGTATCCATCTTCCTGATGATTGCCCCCTCTCGTGTAGTCCCCACCCAGAGATCCGAATGGGGGACTAGTTTACCTCCGGGATATTTTACCCGGGAGGAAGCCATCATCAGTACATCATTCATACAGAGAGAGCTGCATGTCCTCGGGAGTTAGTTACGGCCGTAATTTACTGTTGCTTTCAGCCGTGGAGCAGTATCAATACAGCTAAGCCATGTTGAGTATTATTACATGGCCATATCAGTCAATCATCTAGACTGCCGCCCTTGCAACTTCCAAAAGGCCGCTACCCCCCTTTCGATGAATCATTCGTTAGTCTGGTCTCTCAACACATACCCATCCGATATGGTTGCACCTGCGGCTCGGCTATCTGCTTCATTGAGACACGCAAGCCTCCCCACCGCGGCAAGGTCACATGGTTTGCAGGGGAGGTCGAATATCCTATGAGTTCAAAAACATCGAATTAATAATAACAATACTATTATTATTATTATTAATATTAATAATATTTATATCAGGATAAAATTTTTATATGTTAAAACGTTTATTTAACAGTAATGTCGAGTAAGATTTGCGTTTGTTTCGAAATCCAGTAGGTCTGATAAAGTTATATTTATTCGTGGGAAGTTAATTTTTGTTACACCGTGCATTTTGTGATATAGGAAATCACGGTATGTTATTTTGTCCTTGAGGTCCGAAAGATGTAATGGAATGAATGAAATGCTTCTTATAAAATTGTTCGTCATGGGAGTATCGAGTTTTGAAGGTTTTAGGAGAGGAAGAAATGGATTGTGTCGGAATGAAATTTTAACCCTAGACCGTTCGCGCCAGTTTCTGTCATACTACCGAGCGCGCTGTTGACTTTGTCAACCAGTTACGTTTTCAGTCGTTTACAGGCTTCCAATCGCATAAACATTTTATTTAATAGCGTTTTACCTTTTGTTTCAATATAATTCCTCAAATAAAATCAAAAACTTGTATTAGTGATGAATATGAATGTACTTAAAATGAATAATCATGAACACGAGAACTAATTCTGATAGGGATATGAATACTGCGCCTATTTAAAGTGAGTTAAGCAGTAGATACATAATTAAATTAAAATAATGGTCATATTTTAATATTTGCACAATTATACAATGAATTGATCAAATGTAATTGCAAAAGAATGACTGGATGAAAAATGAACTTTGTTGTCATGTACAAGAAATCTTTCACACTTTATCCCCCGAACAATACCATAATTTCAATGCGGTTCGAAAATTTAGAATGGCGTTCACGGCTGTAATTCACTTCCTTCCGCTTCCTAGAAATGTACAAATTAGTCCAGTATAATAGTTCATCGACCATCTCAGCGTTTATCAACCGCATGAAACAGTCAATTTCTGTTGATACCTTCCTCGCCTCCCCGTTCGGTCCTGGCAGTGTTTTTACAATATTCCTTGCTTTTTACCCTCGAATTAAGTGTTGAAGTGTCCGTCATGGACCACATTGTTCCTCCATCTCCCCCGAAGATAAATTCCCTTTCGTTATCGTTTTCATAGATCTCACGTTCCGAATCGTCCTCCCTCTCCGTATCACTGTTATGATCCTGATCCGATACTTTTATAACTTCCTCATCCCCATCCGAAAAATCCGAGGCAGAGTCCTCTATATCGTCGGGCAACTGGCTCAAAATGTTAGATATTATTTATTTATTTATTTATTTATTTATTTATTTATTTATTGACTTTAGCAGTGGCGAAGTTAGTGCTCGTGGCCTTCTCTTACTCTTAACCACATACTTGATGTACAGATAATACATATATAAAAGAAATGTACTATTCAATCATAAAATCAAAGATAATCTAAAAATTACAGATTTGGACAATATATAATGAAGAATGAAAGCAGAGTTCAACAAATAAAATCGAATAAAATTCGGAGCGTATTGATAATGAGAGAGAGACAAAGTCATAATGAAAAAGTAAGATACAAACTGAAAAAGTAAGCAATTAATAAAGAGAACACACTAAGTAATAAAGTAAATGGAAATATAAGTATGGCAATAAAATTGATCTATGTACAGGAGTAAGAAGCTAAATATTATGTACATTACACTATAATAATAATAATAATAATAATAATAATAATAATAATAATAATAATAATAATAATAATAATATGTCTTCATTATTGACAAAACAAGACCTAAAATAGAAATATACTACGTGTAATTACGCCTTACTTTGCTTAATTACCCGAAAAGTACAGAGGAAAGGAAATTTTAAAGAAATTAATTTTACTTACATGACCAGGCGCGCGGTTGACTTTGTCAACCAGTTTCGGGTTCCGAGTGTTCGCTCGAAATAATTACGCACGTATCGCTTCCACCGTTGTCGAAACTCGACTGAACTGAAGGTCAAGCGTGAGAGCAAATGTATTGGTCGCGAGGTGGTGAAAGACTGACAGTTCTAGGAATTACGGCGTAAAATAGAGCGCTGTTTGACAAAAACAACTAGCGCGCCCGGTCGAGGGTTAAGAGAATAGTAGTGTAGACGTTGAAGGCATAGGAAGCCTGTATTTCATGAGTAATGCCGCCGTGATCATAGGCGATGGAGAAGAATTTTTGAGACAGGCTATATTTGTCGATGGAGAAGAATTTTTGAGACAGGCTGTATATTAAATGATGCCTATTACGATTTCAAGTCACGAACTCCCCGTGATAAACAATTTCTGTAGAAGATTGTAGCTCTTGGCAGTTAAGTCCAAATGACGATTTATGTGAAATCAGCATAGTACATGTTATAGTAAGCGACCTCTCGAACAGAAGGGCATCCTGAAACACGGTTTGTGTTATTTAATTGTTGTAACAAATTTCCATTCAGTATATATGTTTTATTACGAGGTGAACTTATCATTAAATCGGAAACATTGTGGGATGATATATTGAAGGTTATTAAAGTGATAGTTTGGCTGTGTAGATTCAATGAATTTCGCTTCACTGGATAATTCGTGGATAGAGATGTTTGGAACAGAGAGATGATAGGCGATTTTGGACCTCACACTAGAATTACATTGTGGATTTCTTGTGATGGTGATGATTACTGTTTTGGCGATATTCTTGTCAAGTTAAACGAGTGCTGAATTTTATTATTATTTTTCCAAATGTCACTGCGTGTGTTCAGATCGTGTTTGAGTCGTGGATTGAGTAGCCGCGCGTTATTAAATTTTCATTTCACGTTTTATTGACAAGCAGGGACTTAGTTGCATTTCCAGACTTGCGTTCATTCTATGGCAAGCTTTGTTTCATTGTGTTCGAGTTTCGATAAGGTTTCAAGCTAAATATCAGCGATTATGTTTGAAGTTGCCGGCCCCGTGGTGTAGGGGTAGCGTGCCTGCCTCTTACCCAGAGGCCCCGGGTTCGATTCCCGGCCAGGTCAGGGATTTTTACCTGGACCTGAGGGCTGGTTCGAGGTCCACTCAGCCTACGTGATTAGAATTGAGGAGCTATCTGACGGTGAGACAGCGGCCCCGGTCTAGAAAGCCAAGAATAACGGCCGAGAGGATTCGTCGTGCTGACCACACGACACCTCATAACCTGCAGGCCTTCGGGCTGAGCAGCGGTCGCTTGGTGGGCCAAGGCCCTTCAAGGGCTGTAGTGCCATGGGGTTTGGTTTTTTTATGTTTGAAGTTACGATTTCGCCTGATATTGTAGAGGATGAGTAGACATCCCAGTTTCCGCTCGACGATAGATTTAGGACGTTGCGCGTATCATAAGAGTATACGGATGAGTAGACATTCCCGTTTACGCTAAACGATAGATTTAGGATGCTGCGTGTGCATATAGATGTTATTGTTAGGGTGTGTTGTCACTATGTAGGCTCGACGACAGGATTAGGGTGTCGTCTGTATATAGTCAAGTCTTAGGTTAGGTGTTTTGCGAAGTGACTTCAACGATGTTAGTGTCTGCCGTAGTGTATGTAATACGAAGAGTGTTAGCAAAGTAAAATTGAGGCCATGTTTCGGCACAATCCTTACCAGGTAGAAGGTGTTTACGTAAGAGCATGGAACCACTGGTGGCCTAAACGTGAGGATTTTCCAGCATGTGTACTGAGGTAATGGAGATTGATTATTACCGCTGTATGACACGCACGTTCGGGTTCATTGAACTTAAGTATTTTTAATTTTATTTCTTGACTTAATTATCTTATCGTTCAGATGCCCGATATGCTTTGATAGTACGCGTGTGTTGACACTTAGCTTATTTATGTAGGGCTTGCCCTAAGAATGTGGTTTTGATTCGTCAGCTCTTAATATATTTCATTTTCAATTTTCGTTCTTTCATTTTATAGAAGGTGAGACTTTGAACTTGTAGTGATTTTATTGGGACAAGCATAGGTAGACGGATTTGTAATGGTAGTCATAATTGTGGGAATGGAAAGAGTTCCTTTATGATTTCCTTTGGTACTTTTGTATTTTATTTTATCGTGTGGACTTGTAAGTTTATTAAACATAACATAACCGTTTATAACCTGAAAGTTTGTTTTGTAAGAATATTTTCATGTGATTTACCACTTTTCTTTTAACTTCATTGTTTAGCATTTCTTCTAAATGCATGATGAATAAGTGTTTCCTGCATTTCGAAGTTTTGTTCCTTCAGAACAACGTAACGTAAGATCCTCTCGGATCGAGTTGTTGTTGGTTCCTTTTGAACAGCTGTTTGGGTGATGCATGTATCAGCATCGGGATTATTCCGTATCTTAAGGGTGTCACGAGATGACAATACATGGTGGAATTTAATTTTTAATTACGACTGTTGCTGTTAACTTGTAGTGGACACCATGCTTTCTGGTAATATTGAGCAACCTATCCAAAGCAACTGATAGTCAATTTGGTTCGCTTAAGGGTCCATTCGACGGGTGTTCCCATATCCGAGAAGGTATTAGACTGGTGGATAACCTTAATTAAATGTAAATCTGAAATTCTACTTGTTGAAAGTCAGATTTTCCACGGATTGTGTGGATTAATTATCAGTTATCATTTGGATCAAAAGGTGTCTCATTTTCAGGTTTTATTTTCGTTTTCCTAATTTTCACTGCCCATTTTGTGATATTGTTCACTTTCCTTTGAAGAAAGTTCTTCGATAAATATAAAAGATAACATTCACCCATTGCAATGTGACTGCGTTTAAATGTTAAATAATTTTTAAAAATTCTGATGAATGATTTTATAAACATAATTTTTGCATTTGATAATTTAATAAAATTTAGTAAGCGCATATTTTCTCCTCATTTCAAGTAGTTAGGCTCTCTTCTGAACCCCATCGTTTGGTCATGATCGTGACCGAAATATACCCGCTACTATCCCAAGATCTAAGAGTCCGATATTGCTCTATTGCAGCAGCTGTGGCCGACCAACTATGGAATGGTAAATTCAAGGGTTCACTGGCATTGGTTCCACTTACTGTACTTATGATAAGTTCCTCCCTGTCGTCCTTCCTGATTGACTTTTCTCAGTCACCCTCGTTCTCTTCTGGCACCGACGGTATTTAGTTAGAGGGTGCGCAGCAGGTTTTCGTTTTCACCCACTTGGTAGCGTTTCCATTCCGTTCGCTGATCCCTTCACTCTTCGAAGGATCGGCTATTCTTCACTTTTCCTTCACTTTACATAGAGAGGAAGCTTTTGAGACATCAACCCGGTTACCGAGCATGTGGACGCGTGGTTTGGGCCACGTAGCTATCAGCTTGCATTCGGGAGATAGTGGGTTCGAATCCACCTGTCCGTGGCCCTGAGAATGATTTATTGTGGTTTCCCATTTTCACCCCAGGCTTATGCTGGGTTGTACTTTGATTAATACCACGGTCGCTTCCTTCCCACGCCTAGTCCTTTCCTCTTCCATCGTCGCCATACGACCTGATCAGTGTCGGTGCGACGGATAGTAGATTGTATCATCAACCTGGAGATGACTGTTTATCCATATGGTATCGGCAAAAGATATTTTGTTATAGGCCCCGCAAAGTCCACTGCAGTGTAATGAGACGTAATAAGCGAGCTCATAAGTGAAACTTTTTTCTCATTATATTCCTCACTGAACCGGAAAGTGCTGTTTCAGTACAATTGTTTCCATGCGTAAGACTTTGCACACCATTCAGTTGCACCGAATGTTCTGGTTCACTACTAAGTATTCCCCATACTACAGCAGCTTCTATACTATCCCAGCCACGAAGACTTCATGGAAGCTCTACTTAGCTCGGGCGTGTACCAAAAATAATGAAAAAAATATGCAAATTTCTCCGCTACATAGAAAGCATAGAATCATGGACATAATTCTGAGCTCAGAAGAAGAGAGAGGGTGAATAAATTCAGTGACATGTTCCACTCTTAGTAGCCTCTTACGACATGTAAGGGTACAGATAATGCTTCCTTTCACGCCACCCACAGTTAAGATAAAGATTTCCGATAAATCGAAAGAAATATGCAGCATCACGATCTACGTCCAGCAATATGGCAGCTGATCCCATGCCATGTCACAGGATAGCCCCACCTATAAAGGTCTATGTCCAACTAAATTGTCGCTGATGTAGCACACAATTTTATGGCCGTAAATATTCGTCAGGGAATGTATTAAATTCTGCTGCCTTCGGTGACGTTGCCTAGGGTTTCGCTGTGACTTCGACGAAACGCCAGTCAAAGACAATGGAAACACGTTTAAAACACAGCGTCATTTGTACCTACTATATGAAGAAGGCAGAGAGATGATGACGAACACTGATTGCCTCGTTACCGCAGTGACGGTTTCCTGTCCACGCAATTGTATGTGGTCATATGATAGATTCTCAGCCCAAAAGCATGTCCATGTTAAAATCAAGAAATGGACGAAGACCAGTAAATTTATTGCAGGTAACTAATATAATTTAGTCTATTTTTCAATTGTATTTTGGTGAGGGTCTTTGCCTGAATATGCAAAATAACACGGTTGTCAAACGGGAGGGAAGCAGATCGGTTTCTTCAGGAAAAGTCCTATCCCCCCGTGATATGTACAATTCATTAAGAGCATTAAGGTCCAACATGACTGTTAGTCAGACAGGAGTGAATGATTTTACCACTGCTTTCCTTACTGATCCTTTCTATACTGTTATTATTCAAGTGTTAGGTGAAGGAAACCTTGGCCATATTGTGTAACTTCCTTGACTGGGCACTTTGCAATTCATAAGTTATTGGACAGCTTCTCACTTGAACACAATGGGTTGATTAATCCTTTGCTGGTTACTTAGCCAAATTCTTGCTTTCTCTTTCCTCATTTCATCTGGGTTCGAGTGTCCTCGTACTGAGGCGCCACGTTGCTCGATTTTCACTTGCCACTGGTGGTACGGGGATCCTTCTGATTTCCTTGTGTTTAGATAGATGCCCATAAATATTCTCAAGGGGATGATGTATATAATTCTGCTGCCTTCGCTCACGTTACACAGTGTAACCGCAGATTTAATAATTTTAGGTTCCCTTCATGTGTCAAAATCTGCAGGAGCCTAACGTGTCGAAAGAAAAATAAATAAATAAATAAATAAATAAATAAATAAATAAATAAATAAATAAATAAATAAATAAATAAATAAATAAATAAATAAATAAATCTAAGCAGCAGAGTGTCTATATTTAACTAAGAAGACCCCACTAAGAGCCATCGAGGTACAAGAAAGAAAGTTCCTCAGACGGATAGTGGGACCAAGAATTTTACCAGATGGAAGCCGATGGTATCAACCAAATTGTGAGCTATATAAAAACCAAGAAAATCTCATAGATGCCATTAGAAGAAGGCGACTGTATTTTTACGGACACCTATCCAGAATGGATTCAAATAGGTTATCCCATAGGATCTTCAAGGCTGCTAACAAGGGCAAAGCTACTGGATTCGTGTGGATGGAGCAAGTGGAGAAGGACCTTCCGGAACTCCATATACACTGACTGACAGAGCAAATGCAACGCCAAGAAGGAGTGGTCAGAACTTTATGCCAATTGCAGGGTAGACTGACGTCACTGAGGTATGCTCATGATGTGAAATGCGCCGCTGTGCTGCGCACGTAGCGAACGATAAATGGGACACGGCGTTGGCGAATGGCCCACTTCGTACCGTGATTTCTCAGCCGACAGTCATTGTAGAACGTGTTGTCGTGTGCCACAGGACACGTGTATAGCTAAGAATGCCAGGCCGCCGTCAACGGAGGCATTTCCAGCAGACAGACGACTTTACGAGGGGTATGGTGATCGGGCTGAGAAGGGCAGGTTGGTCGCTTCGTCAAATCGCAGCCGATACCCATAGGGATGTGTCCACGGTGCAGCGCCTGTGGCGAAGATGGTTGGCGTAGGGACATGTGGCACGTGCGAGGGGTCCAGGCGCAGCCCGAGTGACGTCAGCATGCGAGGATCGACGCATCCGCCGCCAAGCGGTGGCAGCCCCGCACGCCACGTCAACCGCCATTCTTCAGCATGTGCTAGACACCCTGGCTGTTCCAATATCGACCAGAACAATTTCCCGTCGATTGGTTGAAGGAGGCTTGCACTCCCGGCGTGCGCTCAGAAGACTACCATTGACTCCACAGCATAGACGTGCACGCCTGGCATGGTGCCGGGCTAGAGCGACTTGGATGAGGGAATGGCGGAACGTCGTGTTCTCCGATGAGTCACGCTTCTGTTCTGTCAGTGATAGTCACCGCAGACGAGTGTGGCGTCGGCGTGGAGAAAGGTCAAATCCGGCAGTAACTGTGGAGCGCCCTACCGCTAGACAACGCGGCATCATGGTTTGGGGCGCTATTGCGTATGATTCCACGTCACCTCTAGTGCGTATTCAAGGCACGTTAAATGCCCACCGCTACGTGCAGCATGTGCTGTGGCCGGTGGCACTCCTGTACCTTCAGGGGCTGCCCAATGCTCTGTTTCAGCAGGATAATGCCCGCCCACACACTGCTCGCATCTCCCAACAGGCTCTACGAGGTGTACAGATGCTTCCGTGGCCAGCGTACTCTCCGGATCTCTCACCAATCGAACACGTGTGGGATCTCATTGGACGCCGTTTGAAAACTCTGCCCCAGCCTCGTACGGACCACCAACTGTGGCAAAAGGTTGACAGAGAATGGAGAACCATCCCTCAGGACACCATCCGCACTCTTATTGACTCTGTACCTCGACGTGTTTCTGAGTGCATCGCCGCTCGCGGTGGTCCTACATCCTACGGAGTCGATGCCGTGCGCATTGTGTAACCTGCATATCGGTTTGAAATAAACATCAATTATTCTTCCGTGCCGACTCTGTTTTTTCCCCAACTTTCATCCCTTTCGAACCACTTCTCCTTGGTGTTGCATTTGCACTGTCAGTCAGTGTAAATCAAAACGACATAGCTGATCGGAGTAACTATCATACAACTCTTAAAACTAAATCCTTTGTAACATCCCTCATAGAAGTTACCCCCAGACCAAAGGACGAGACCAGGAAATGGTCTGAGGAACATAAGATTCAATTTAGCCGGAAAATGAAGGACTACTGGGCCGTCAGGAAAGCTCGAGGTACCAACAAGAAAACAGCTGCCAAACCAACCGCTAAGAACACCAATTGTCGCAAACAACGACGATGACATCAAGAAACAGCTAAAACACAAGCACCGTGGTCCATAGATGGCCCTAACGAAATAAATAAATAAATAAATAAAGAAATAAATAAATAAATATGATTATGAAAGAGAAATCATCATAAAATCTCTTTCATTTATATACTTGCTGTTGTCACTGAATTGAAATATAATGTGTGATTAATGCAGGTTGTATAGTTTTTTCGTGTAATTAACGTAGTCAAATTAAAATAGAGGAACTATATTTATGCAAAAGCGCTTCATATCTACTACGTACACAACTAGGTAATAGCAATCACCCCGTATTCTTTCTTGAAACTTGAGTCACGAAATCTGATATTGGCTGTGATGCTGTCTACGTCAGAAAGAGTAAGATTTAGGTTTAGCTTACGGTATGATGACATGAGCAGTACGGAAGAATGGGAAGTAATAGACACGTGTGTATTGAATTGAGAGGTTTTGACAGGGAGTACGGATACCAAAATTATTTCAGCCTTGTGAATCCCTGGATGCTGGCCCCGCGGTGTAGGGGTTGAGTGTCTGCCTCTTACACGAAGGGCCCGGATTCGATTCCCGACGAGGTCAGGATTTTTTACCTGGATTTGAGAGCTGTTTCGAGCTCCGCTCTTTCTACGTGATTACAATTGAGGAGATATCTGACGATGAGATAGCAGCCCCGGTCTAGAAAGCCAAGGATAACAGATGATAGGATTCATCGGGCTGACCACACGATACCTCGTAATCTGCACGCCTTCGGGCTGAGCAGTGGTTGCTTGATAGGCCAGGGCCCTTCTGGGCTGTTGCACCATGGATTTTGGTTTAGGGATCCCTGGATGTTGTGACGGAGTTGTAAATATCGGCAATTTATTTCCTGTCATAAGTGTGTGCTAGAATGCGAGAGGGAACTAACCCACATATTGTAAAAAATTAATTATTGACATATTTGAATATTACTATTATATATATATAATCCCAAAATGTATGAATAATTATTATCCATTTTACTCTCCCACTGTACCAAAGAAATATTTTGGAATATCTCTGAATAGCAATCTTGGAGTGGGAGAGGGAGCTAAGCCACGTGGTAACATTACGTCAGCTAGTGGTAACCAATAGCACACGCGCTTGCTGTCACATGTTTTGGTGTTAGCTGACGGTGACAGATGGCTGCTTAGAGTCGGTGTTATTTAAATCCCAGACCCTATTAGTAAGCCTTAAATTTAACACGAAATTCATTTTGAAGTAAATCTGAACCTAACCCCATTTTAAAACGAGTAATTGATGAACATTAGACTATTGTAATAATAACCGATTTTCTAAATTTTAATTTTTGGATTTGGCGATTTAGAGCTGAGTTTTTCAGATAATTAATTCGTATTAGAAGACGATTTTAATATTCCTATACATTTTGGACTATAAATAATTATAATACCTGCAGTTGGCACCCTAATGTGTGAAACACTGTGGGTCTACATTGTCTACGATCAGTACCACTATGTGAGCAACACCATGAGAATACGTAGTCTGTGATTAGTGCCACTATGTGAGGAACGCCATAGATCTAGCAGACGCCCGTGATTTGTCCCACTATGTGAGAAACCCCATGGGTCTGCGTTGCTTGCGAGCAGTATCCGTGTGTGATGAACACCAGTGGGTCTGTGTTATGTGTGAGTGGTGTCATTATGTGTAACATACCATGGGTCCACATTCCCTATGAATAGTACCATCGTGTGAGGAACACCGTGAGTCTTCGTTCGCTGTGAGTGGTACCGCTATAGGAGGAATACTATGGTTCTGCTTTAGCAGTGATTATTACCATTATGGGGGGCAGGTGACCTGGATTTTGTACCCCTTTGATCAACAAGCATCATCTTAGAAAGTAAAGGATTGTGAATCGGATCCACTGATTGTTTTGGATTCATTGTAATTTTTTCATCATCATTCATTTTAGATTCTAGTTAGTGGATACATTTTGAAGTATTAATTTTTGTTTAATTTCGTTGCATTTCGCACTATTAGAGACCGATGACCTATCTGTTAGGTCTGTTTAAACAACAATCATCATCATCAGCATCATCATCATCGCTCACGTAAATGATCAGCTGCAAAAACTCATCGACTGGCTGTCATATGCCTTTAGAGAGTTTGATCCTAATGTCAGTCTGCAAAGAGGTAATATTATGCTGCAGGGCACCTATTGCTAGGAATGAATAACGGAGTATGGCCTGCAACGCGTCATTGTCTTCAGTATATACGCGCCTCTCAGCCGTAGAAGATTTAAATAGCTGGGTGATCTGAGAAGCATGAAATTTGAGTGAATATCACAGGCTTTACTGTATGGTGAGTTCTGTGAGGGTGAGGTCAATTGGAAGACCGCACCTTCGCTGCAAGGACGTATGAAAAGAAGACTTGTTTCAGACTGACATTAATCCTGGCACAGATGAACAGGAGAGAGCTGGATGTGCCTTCGTTGTTCACGAAAACGATTCTGAGGTGTTCTCATCCCAGTACAAACTCTCTTCCACATGCTCTATTTTCCAGGCTGAACTGTGGGCGATTAAGTCTGCGATCGAATGGTGGAAATCTAACAATAAGAAATCTCGGTTATAAAGTGATTCGCAAGCTGCGCTGAATGCGATAAATAATAAATATAATCTGAATCCAATAGATGTAGCTATTAGAACCACAGCTCAACAAAGTCTGCACAACTGTTTTGATTGGATTCACAGTCATTGTGGTATATCTGGAAACGAGAAAGCTGATCTTCTGGCGAAAGCAGTGGCTACATCTAATTTGGAAATATCTTATGACAAAACGTCACCTAGCTACGCTAAAAAATCATAAAGAAGCACGTATTCCATCAATGGAACAGCATTTGGACTTCTTCCACTAGAGGCCAAGTCACCAGAGAAATATTCTTTCCTGAGGTTTTCAACCGCCTGCAAGGTAACGTGTTGGTGCCAAGCTTTGAAATTACTCAATTTTTGACTGGTCATGGGCAAATTTGGTTATTATTTTCATCGATTCAGAATCAATCGTCCTGATGGCTACATGTGTGTTTGCGGATCCTCACAAACAGTGGACCACCTACTATTTGAGTGTGCTGCATTTGAAAGAAGAAAGCATGACTTGAACTCTCGTTTGAATTATTGCAACATTGCATTATCAAAACCCCTGTATCATTTGTTTACGAAGCCTTGCTGTTAAAAATATATTATTAACTTCATCCACTTCTCTTTCCGTCGATTAGATACATGAATTAATTTTCATTTGTAAAAGTGAATATGTATTTTAACTACAACCCTAGTATACTATGTAAAATAGGGTTCCAAACTGCTTTGGATATTCAAAAATAATAATAATAATAATAATAATAATAATAATAATAATAATAATAATAACAATAATAATAATATTGGCCGCTGGGAGAGTTTTGTTGATGATCGAGGAACCTGCGGGTAAGCTGTGTGCATCAAGAGGATTATTCTGTTGTTGAACTTGGTTGTGTTTTAAACATAATATTCTTAGTGAACCGTGTGTAACACTTTGACTGATCCAAATAAATGAAATTTATTTCCACAAATAATAATAATTAAATATTTTTCTGATAGTAAAATGGAATAAAAAACCGTCATATTTAAATAAATTGCGGATTTAAGAGTTAAGTATTTCTCATTAAGAGGTGTGGAGGAAGAAAATACTTCCGAGATAGTTGCAGTGAGAGTTACTGAGGCTCTTAACTCATTCAGAGAGGCTTTAGAATGAACTTTGAAAGGCATACCATGCTAATCATGCCAATCAATATATACTATTCAAGATGGATATCCTCCTCTCTCCAGTGTATACTCACTCCTGGATGTTTGTGCCCAATTTATTTTTATTTCTTCTCGGTTCCCTTCTCTATAAAAGAGACTTCTGCCACTCTAATATTCAAAATATAATATTCTCCACCCTTCGCCTCATTTTTATCGAATTTCTCTTGAATGGTCCTCTGCAGAAGCTGAATTTCTTCTCGTTTCTATCCGTATAAGCAGCTATTGTTGTTTTTACTGTGGCTAATCGATTTCGAATATTGTTCATCTGCCTGAGGATTTCATGAGTCTTGATTTTGCTCTTCATTGTAATGTATCGCCAGCATCCATACATAGATCAACGTCTCAAAAGCCTCAGTCTCGCTGTCTGTAGAATATTTCCTCATTTACTTATACCATTCTCCACCTATAATCTTTACAGTCTGCCATCGCTTGGTCAACTGTTGTGTACTCTGCACAAATTAGGTCCCAGATTTGAGAGTCCTAGGGTGTTATTGTCCGTCCCAGTTCTTTGCTGATACATTCATGGGGCCGGGAACCTCCAAATTCTTCTGTAATTATTGTTAGTAGGGAATGATTATTTTGTTGTGCTTATCCTTAAAACAACATTCATGGCCACAAACAGGACTCCTTGAGGAATAGGAACTCTTGTTTGTTCAATTAATGTTAGAAAAACCTGGTGCCCGATCCATAAAACGGGAATTACGAAAGCTATCTGCAATATTGACTGTCAATCGTATCTATATCTGTGCAGTACGCTACCAGCCTCATCTCAACGCAGGCGACTTATCAATATATCTCATCGTGAGCTACACTCTATGACGAGCTGTGGTACTCATTACCGATTCTGGCCTCATCGCTGGCTGCAATCACAATGATATTTACGTTCCATTCACGGCTTGTTGGATGACACTCGGTGGTCTCGGAACGCTCGTTAGGTACGACGTGACGAGAATATCTGAGACGGGAGCATCGGTTTTAAAATGTGAACACCCCTTCTGCCGATGACGTATGGGAGGGTTGAAATACGGAGCCGTCCTCGCTTCGTTTTAGAATGTATGACAAGGTAGTTAGTAACTCTTCAGTCTACTTTAAAAGAGTAAGTTCTTGAGATCACTCTGTCTGGTTTGAAACTCTTGCCCTGCAAGCGGTTTGCTCTGATTTTAATGTCTACTCGCTGTGATGAAAGTATTGCCCTCACACACTAGACTCAGACATGTTTTGAATGTAATCAGCGTTGTCGACTACGAAGTACTTAAAGGAAATTTATTTTTCGGACAAAGCCACTATTGTTAGCCAACCAACCAACCAACCAACCAACCAACCAACCAACCAACCAACCAACCAACCAACCAACCAACCAACCAACCAACCAACCAACCAACCAACCAACCAACCAACCAACCAACCAACCAACCAACCAACCAACCAACCAACCAACCAACCAACCAACCAACCAACCAACCAACCAACCAACCAACCAACCAACCAACCAACCAACCAACCAACCAACCAACCAACCAACCAACCAACCAACCAACCAACCAACCAACCAACCAACCAACCAACCAACCAACCAACCAACCAACCAACCAACCAACCAACCAACCAACCAACCAACCAACCAACCAACCAACCAACCAACCAACCAACCAACCAACCAACCAACCAACCAACCAACCAACCAACCAACCAACCAACCAACCAACCAACCAACCAACCAACCAACCAACCAACCAACCAACCAACCAACCAACCAACCAACCAACCAACCAACCAACCAACCAACCAACCAACCAACCAACCAACCAACCAACCAACCAACCAACCAACCAACCAACCAACCAACCAACCAACCAACCAACCAACCAACCAACCAACCAACCAACCAACCAACCAACCAACCAACCAACCAACCAACCAACCAACCAACCAACCAACCAACCAACCAACCAACCAACCAACCAACCAACCAACCAACCAACCAACCAACCAACCAACCAACCAACCAACCAACCAACCAACCAACCAACCAACCAACCAACCAACCAACCAACCAACCAACCAACCAACCAACCAACCAACCAACCAACCAACCAACCAACCAACCAACCAACCAACCAACCAACCAACCAACCAACCAACCAACCAACCAACCAACCAACCAACCAACCAACCAACCAACCAACCAACCAACCAACCAACCAACCAACCAACCAACCAACCAACCAACCAACCAACCAACCAACCAACCAACCAACCAACCAACCAACCAACCAACCAACCAACCAACCAACCAACCAACCAACCAACCAACCAACCAACCAACCAACCAACCAACCAACCAACCAACCAACCAACCAACCAACCAACCAACCAAAGATTCTTTACTCTTGGTTTTACGTCGCTCGGTCTGAGAGATTTCATGGCGGCGATGGAACAGGATAGGCCTAGCACTAGAAAGGAAGCGACCGTGGCCTTAATTAAGGTATATACCCAGTATTAGCCTTGTGTAAAATGGGAAACCACGGAAAATCACCTTCAGGGCTGCGACAGCAGGTTCAAACCCACCGTCTTCCGAATGCAAACTGTTAGCTGCGTGATCCAGACCACTGACACAGCCTCAGCATAAATACGTTAGGCTATCATTTGCTAGGTGAGACTAAACACGAAGCCTTGGAATTTCAAAATTATATTTTACCATAAGTTTTATTCTAATAAGTGACTTTTAACATTTTAAAAATTACGATTATTACTTTACACAGAATTGGCTCTTAAAATTCTTATCTCTGAGCCTCAACGTCTGTAAAGGAAAGTTCTTTTCTACATTCTTTTCTACATTTAATGAAAATACGTCTAAGAGTGTCACTTAATTTTAAGAACATATCCAGCAGTGATGGATATTTAAGATAAGTGCGATGTCTTGGAAAATGCTGTAGAGGTAAGAATATACGTCATGCAGGAACTGAACAGATTTCTGCTTCCTTGAGACTGCATATCGCTTACTTGAATGTAACGATTACGAGAATGTAACGATTACTGTAATGTAACGATTACTTGAATGTAACGATTACGATAATGTAACGATTCCTTTTATTTAATGATTTCGAGAATGTAACGATTACTTGAATGTAACGATTACGATAATGTAACGATTACGAGAATGTAACGATTACTGTAATGTAACGATTACTCGAATGTAACGATTTGGAGAATGTAACGATTACTTTTATGTAACGATTAGGAGAATGTAACGATTACGATAATGTAACGATTACTTGAATATAACGATTATGCTAATGTAACGATTACTGTAATATAACGATTACGAGAATGTAATGATCACTCTAATATAACGATTACGAGAATGTAACTCTTACGATAATGTAACGATTATTGAATGCAACAATTAGCATAAAACGATTACTGCAATGTAGCGATTGCGAGAATGTAACCATTACGAGAATGTAACGATTTGGATAATGTAATGATTACCTAAATGTAACGATTACGAGACTGTAACGATTTGGATAATGTAACGATTACCTAATTGTAACGATTACGAGAATGTAATGGTTAATCGAAGATAACGATTACGAGAATGTAATGGTTAATCGAAGATAACGATTTCGAGAATGTAAAGATTACGAGAATGTAATGATTATGAGAATGTAACTGTTACAGTTTGTTTCACGAAGTAAATTATGACTAAAACTTACATGAAAAACAGCGACTACAAGTAAAAATTACTAAGTACGTATTCGTTCCAAGTAATTCAAGTACTTATCAACTTCGGATATAACGGCCGTATTTGAACAGGCGTACTGGGGAACTATAAAGGAAGGTAGATTTTTGTCCTTCCCCCAGTCGTGCCAGGAAATTATTTTATACATCTGTCAGTAGTATAATAAGCGGGTTCTGCGGCCTCCTCCCGCGGGAAATTTGAATTTTGGCGGGAAATTTGAATTTTGGCGCGAGATTTGAATTTGTAAACAAAGCCACGTGCTTTTTGACAGCTGTCATCAACAACAACGCATCGCTAACCACACTGCTGCCATCTTGACGGGCCTAAACCTCAGTAGTGCCAACTTAACCTAACTAGCGCGAGGTAAACAAAGCCACGTGTTTTTTGACAGCCACGTGCTTTTTGACAGACAACAACGCATCGCTAATCTCAGTACTGCCATCTTGACGGGCCTAAACCTCAGTAGTACCAACTTAACCTAACTAGCGCGTGGTAAACAAAGCCACGTGCTTTTTTGACAGCTGTCATCCACCATCTTTAAACTACAGAGCACTGTGCTGCCCTCTTTATCGTAGTAGATGTAAAATTCGTCACCTGTCATCGGCAGTGCTGCCATCTTGGCGGGCCTAAACCTTAGTGCTACCAACTTAACCTCACTAGCGTGAGATAAACAAATCCACGTGCAGCTGTCATCCGCCATCTTTAATACATAGAGCACAGTGCTGCCCTCTTTAGCTACTTACCTTTGAAATGTGGTACGTCACAGCTGTCATCCGCCATCTTGCATCGCAAACCTCAGTGCTGCACTCTTTAGTTTAAAATGTGGTGGAGGCAAATTCCACGTGCTCTTGTTTGGAAACAAAGCCACGTGCAGCTGTCATTCGCCATCTTTAATCCATAGAGCACCGTGCTGCCCTCTTTAGCTACTTACCTTTGAAATGTGGTACGTCACAGCTGTCATCCGCCATCTTGCATCGCAGACCTCAGTGCTGCACTCTTTAGCTTGAAATGTAGTGGCGGCAAATTCCTTTATGCTCATGTTTGGAAACAAACCTATGCGCCTTTTTTGTCAGCTATCATCCGCCATCTTTAATCCAGAGAGCGCCGTGCTGCCCTCTATGTGGTGGTGGTAAATTCTACACGCTTTACAAACCCATGTGCTTTTCTGACAGCTGTCAACCGCCAGAGAGCACCGTGCTGCCCTCTTTGTGCCGGTGACAAATTCCACGTGCTTTCTGACAGCTGTCATCCGCCTTCTTGCATCACAAACCTCAGTGCTGTACTCTTTAGCTAGATACCTTTGAAATGTGGTGGCGGCAAATTCCACGTGCTCTTGTTTAGTAAACAAAGCCACGTGCATTTTTGACAGCTGTCGTCTGCCATCTTTAATCAATAGAACACTGTGCTGCGGGTAATTTCGTCAGCTGTCATCCGCCATCTTTAATCCACAGAGCACCGTGCTGCTCTCTGTAGTAGCGGGTAATTTGAAAAGTTCCGTTAGCTGTCATCCGCCATCTTTAATCAACAGAGCACCGAGTTGCCATCTTTAGCTAGATACCTTTGAACTGTGGTGGCGGCAAATTCCACGTGCTCTTGTTTAGTAAACAAACTCACGCGCTTTTTGTCAGCTGTCATCCGCCATCTTACATCGCAAACCTCAGTGCTACACTCTTTAGTTGAAAAATGGTGGCGGATAATTTAAAAAGAAAAATTCTACAGCAGCCATCTCTCGACGCTAATTGCACAAGATGGTGGCTATACATGACTCCTTAAAGGTGCTTATGCGAAATGATCGCTATACATAGTTCCTTATGAGACTCCCTTGGGATGCTTGCGCAAGATGGCGGTTATACAAGGCTCCTTATGAGACACCCTAGGGATGCTTGCGCAAGATGGTGGTTGCTCTTATGAGGCGGCTTAAGGATCCTTGCACAAGATGGCTAGAGACGCCCCCCCTCCACCCCTAAGGATGCTTGCGCAAGATGGCGGACGCAAGATGGCGGTTATACATAGCTCCTTATGAAACAGCCAGTACTCGATACAACATGTGATCAAAACATTGATTGATGTGTTCAGAACACAAAATAAGTGATCAAGACTAGAATCGAACACTGTACTCGATGTCGTTAACTTCAACATGTGATTAAAACATTGTTTGGTGTGTTCAGAACACTACATAAGTAGAATCGAACGCTGTACAACATGTTAGGGGATACCTTTGTTCTAAGAAGATCAGATTGAAACATAACAAGACTAGAATTGAACACTGCACTCGATGTCGTTAACATTAACATGTGAACAGAATATTGATTGATGTGTTCAGATCACTAAACAAGTAGAACCGAACACTGTACAACATGTTAGGGGATACCTTTGTTCTAAGAAAATTAGATTGAAACATAACAAGACTAGAGTCGAACACTGCACTCGATGTCGTTAACCTTAACATGTGATCATAACATTGATTGATGTGTTCAGATCACTAAACAAGTAGAACCGAACACTGTACAACATGTTAGGGGATACCTTTGTTCTAAGAAGATCAGATTGAAACATAACAAGACAAGAATTGAACACAGCACTCGATGTCGTTAACCTTAACATGTGATCAGAACATTGATTGATGTGTTCAGATCACTAAACAAGTAGAACCGAACACTGTACAACATGTTAGGGGATACCTTTGTTCTAAGAAGATCAGATTGAAACATAACAAGACTAGAATTGAACACTGCACTCGATGCAGCATGTGATCAGGACATTGATTGATGTGTTCAGATCACTAAACAAGTAGAACCGAACACTGTACAACATGTTAGGGGATATCTTTGTTCTAAGAAAATTAGATTGAAACATAACAAGCCTAGAATCGAACACTGCACTCGATGTCGTTAACCTTAACATGTGATCCGATACAACATGTTAGGGGATACCTTTGTTCTAAGAAAATTAGATTGAAGCATAGCAAGACTAGAATCGAACGCTGTAAGAACATTGTTTGATGTGTTCAGAGCAAAAGTACAACTTCAATGATTGACCTAGTGTAAAAATCAAAAAAACACTGTGCACATATCGCATAGCTATCTCGCCTATCACTTGCCTAGTATGAAAATCAAAAACACACTGTGCACATACCGCATAGCTAACTCGGCAACACTTCAAATGATTTGCTTAGTACGAAAATAAAAAAATTCTATACCGCGTAGCTAACTCGTTCATCGCACTGCTAAGACGCTTAGTAATTGCAAATACACTGATATATGTCATACGAAAATCAAGAAATTACACTGCGTAGCCAACTCGCTCGGGTCACTCGCTTAGTAATTGCAACACGACTAGAACACTGATACACACACGGATAAGAATGTTGCGAGATACTACATACTTACATGTTAAAAAAAATAGGGGGATGAAAGATCATAAATTATATGTACACATGTTGTCTCCTCCAAGTTGTAAGACGAAATAGACGCAGTACTGCAAACGGAAGTAGCATGATATCTCAGCAAAAAAAAAAAAAAAAAAAAAATACGCGTGAGCTTGCATACATGCAAGTCAGACACAATGATGGATTCCGCGATTCAAATCCTGGCAACTTATGCCGTCAGGAAGGGCATCCGGCGAGCATCTAGCTGTAAATCCCCGATTCTCATGTTAGAAAGAGCAACTTGTTGTAAAACATTCTTAATCCCAGTTCTTTGACGTCAGGAAGGGCAACCGGTCGAAAACAATAGTGTATGATGTAAGAGGCTAGATACTGCTAGTTTTGCGTCAGGAAGGGCAACTAGTCTTAAAACAAATTCTTCTGATTTAAAATCTTAGTTTTGCGTCAGGAAGGGCATCCGGCTGTAAAACAATAGTTCATGATACAGCGATTTAAAATCTAAGAAGAGCATCTAGCTGTAAATCCCCGATTCTCGTGTTAGAAAGGGTAACTTGTTGAAAAACAGATTCTTAATCTGAGTTCTTTGACGTCAGGAAGGGCAACCGGTCGAAAACAATAGTGTATGATGTAAGAGGCTAGATACTGCTAGTTTTGCGTCAGGAAGGGCAACTAGTCTTAAAACAAATTCTTGCGATTTAAAATCTTAGTTTTGCGTCAGGAAGGGCATCCGGCTGTAAAACAATAGTTCGTGATACAGTGATTTAAAATCTAAGAAGAGCATCTAGCTGTAAATCCCCGATTCTCGTGTTAGAAGTTGTAAAACAGATTCTTAATCCGAGTTCTTTGACGTCAGGAAGGGCAACCGGTCGAAAACAATAGTGTATGATGTAAGAGGCTAGATACTGCCAGTTTTGCGTCAGGAAGGGCAACTAGTCTTAAAACAAATTCTTGCGATTTAAAATCTTAGTTTTGCGTCAGGAAGGGCATCCGGCTGTAAAACAATAGTTCGTGATACAGCGATTTAAAATCTAAGAAGTGCATCTAGCTGTAAAACCCCGATTCTCGTGTTAGAAGTTGTAAAACAGATTCTTAATCCAAGTTCTTTGACGTCAGGAAGGGCAACCGATCGAAAACAATAGTGTATGATGTAAGAGGCTAGATACTGCCAGTTTTGCGTCAGGAAGGGCAACTAGTCTTAAAACAAATTCTTGCGATTTAAAATCTTAGTTTTGCGTCAGGAAGGGCATCCGGCTGTAAAACAATAGTTCACGATACAGCGATTTAAAATCTAAGAAGTGCATCTAGCTGTAAAACACCGATTCTCGTGTTAGTTGTAAAACAGATTCTTAATCCGAGTTCTTTGACGTCAGGAAGGGCAACCGGTCGAAAACAATAGTGTATGATGTAAGGGCTAGATACTGCCAGTTTTGCGTCAGGAAGGGCATCTAGTCTTAAAACAAATTCTTGCGATTTAAAATCTGAGTTTTGCGTCAGGAAGAGCATCTGGCTGTAAAACAATAGTTCACGATACAGCGACTTAAAATCTAAGAAGTGCATCTAGCTGTAAAACCCAGATTCTCGGGTTAGAAGTTGTAAAAGAGATTCTTAATCCAAGTTCTTTGACGTCAGGAAGGGCAATCGGTCGAAAACAATAGTGTATGATGTAAGAGGCAAGATACTGCCAGTTTTGCGTCAGAAAGGGCAACTAGTATTAAAAAAATTCTTGCGATTTAAAATCTTAGTTTTGCGTCAGGAAGGATATCCGGCTGTAAAACAATAGTTCACGATACAGCGATTTAAAATCTATGAAGTGCATCTAGCTGTAAATCCCCGATTCTCGTGTAAAAAAAAGCATATAGTTGTAAAAGAGATTCTTAATCCAAGTTCATTGACGTCAGGAAGGGCAACCGGTCGAAAACAATAGCGTATGATGTAAGAGGCTAGATACTGCCAGTTTTGCATCAGGAAGGGCAACTAGTCTTAAAACAAATTCTTGCGATTTAAAATCTTAGTTTTGCGTCAGGAAGGGCATCCGGCTGTAAAACAATAGTTCGTGATACAGCGATTTAAAATCTAAGAAGTGCATCTAGCTGTAAAACCCGTGTTGAGGGTGATTCATTTGTCGGATGGGGGTGATAATACTGTTGCATATTGCATTCTCGGGTAGTTTCGAGGGCGTGCAAAGAGCCAGCATTAAGTAAGGGGCTGTTGATGGGGACGTTAAACCTTGTGCAGACTCCTTCGAAAATGATTGTGAGTACAAGATCTTGATAGTGATTCATCTGTCGGATGGAGGTGATAAGCTGTGTCCAGGCTGAGGGCGTGCAAAAAAGCCAGCATTAAGTAAGGGCTGTTGATGGGGGTGTTAAACCTTGTGCAGGCTTCCCCGAAACTGATTGTGAGTACAAGAGTGTTGAGGGTGATTCATTTGTCGGATGGAGGCGTTAAGCTGTGTGCAGGCTTCTTCGGTATGGGTAGGCTATGTGCTGGCTCCGAGTTTTACCCTCTCCCTACGGTAGTATATTACATTCTTAGGCAGTTTCGAGGGTGTGCAAAAAAGCTAGTATTAAGTAAGGGCTGTTGATAGAGGGGTGTTAAACGTTGTACAGGCTCCTTCAACAGGAGTAGCCTACATGCCGGCGCCGTGCAGGCTCTTTCGATAGGAGGGGGTGGGGCTATATGCTAGCACTGTGTGTTTTAACCTCTCCGTACATTCATGATAATTTATGTTAGGAGCTTACACGGGCTACGTGAGTTACAAGTCGCTCATCAGCATGCAGTGTCTTCGTTCAAGGTTACTACAGCCGGAATCCGAGTGTACAATTTCAGCCAACACATGCATTCCATACCTCGCTCTGAATGACTGCGCCGATACAACTTCAAAGATAGTGTTCTATGCAGTAGAACAAAAAATGTAACCCATAACCCGTTCCTAAAGCTTAAAACTGTAAATGTTTGAAGCTCCTGTTTTTACAGCTAGATGTGGTTCCTAACGTAGCAGGGCCGGGATTAAAAATATGTTTTAAAGCCGAGTGCCTCCTCCTGACGCAGGAGTTTAAATCGCAAGAATTTGTTTTACGACCGGTTGCCCTTCCTGACGCGAGATTTTAAATCACAAGAATCCGTTTTACAACAGGATGCCCTTCTAGGATTTTAAAAAGCAGTATCTAGCCTCTTACATCATACGCTATTGTTTTCGACCGGTTGCCCTTCCTGACGTCAAAGAACTTGGATTAAGAATCTCTTTTACAACTAGATGCTCTTTTTTAACACGAGAATCGGGGTTTTACAGCTAGATGCACTTCTTTGATTTTATATCGCTGTATCGTGAACTATTGTTTTACAGCTGGATGCCCTTCCTGACGCAAAACTGGCAGTATGTAGCCTCTTACATCATACACTATTGTTTTCGACCGGTTGCCCTTCCTGACGTCAAAGAACTCGGATTAAGAATCTCTTTTACAACTAGATGCTTTTTTTAACACGAGAATCGGGGATTTACAGCTAGATGCACTTCTTAGATTTTAAATCGCTGTATCGTGAACTATCGTTTTACAGCCGGATGCCCTTCCTGACGCAATCGGGGATTTACAGCTAGATGCACTTCTTAGATTTTAAATCGCTGTATCGTGAACTATTGTTTTACAGCCGGATGCCCTTCCTGAAGCAAAACTAAGATTTTAAATCACAAGAATTTGTTTTAAGACTAGTTGCCCTTCCTGACGCAAAACTGGCAGTATCTAGCCTCTTACATCATACACTATTGTTTTCGACCGGTTGCCCTTCCTGACGTCAAAGATCTTGGATTAAGAATCTCTTTTACAACTAGATGGTTTTTTTTAACACGAGAATCGGGGATTTACAGCTAGATGCTCTTCTTAGATTTTAAATCGCTGTATCGTGAACTATTGTTTTACAGCCGGATGCCCTTCCTGACGCAAAACTAAGATTTTAAATAGCAAGAATTTGTTTTAAGACTAGTTGCCCTTCCTGACGCAAAACTGGCAGTATCTAGCCTCTTACATGATACACTATTGTTTTCGGCCGGTTGCCCTTCCTGATGCCAAAGAACTTGGATTAAGAATCTCTTTTACAACTTCTAACACGAGAATCGGGGTTTTACAGCTAGATGCACTTCTTAGATTTTAAATCGCTGTATCGTGAACTATTGTTTTACAGCCAGATGCCTTTCCTGACGCAAAACTAAGATTTTAAATTGCAAGAATTTGTTTTAAGACTAGTTGCCCTTCCTGACGCAAAACTGGCAGTATCTAGCCTCTTACATCATACACTGTTGTTTTCGACCGGTTGCCCTTCCTGACGTCAAAGAACTCGGATTAAGAATCAGTTTTACAACTTCTAACACGAGAATCGGGGTTTTACAGCTAGATGCACTTCTTAGATTTTAAATCGCTGTATCGTGAACTATTGTTTTACAGCCGGATGCCCTTCCTGTCGCAAAACTATAATTTTAAATCGCAAGAATTTGTTTTAAGACTAGTTGCCCTTCCTGACGCAAAACTGGCAGTATCTAGCCTCTTACATCATACACTATTGTTTTCGACCGGTTGCCCTTCCTGACGTCAAAGAACTCTGATTAAGAATCTGTTTTACAACTTAAGCACGTGGCTTTGTTTACCACGCGCTAGTTAGGTTAAGTTGGTACTACTGAGGTTTAGGCCCGTCAAGATGGCTGTACTGAGGTTAGCGTTGCGTTGTTGTCTGTCAAAAAGCACGTGGCTGTCAAAAAACACGTGGCTTTGTTTACCTCGCGCTAGTTGGGTTAAGTTGGCACTACTGAGGTTTAGGCCCGTCAAGATGGCAGCAGTGAGGTTAGCGATGCGTTGTTGTCGATGACAGCTGTCAAAAAGCACGTGGCTTTGTTTACAAATTCAAATCTCGCGCCAAAATTCAAATTTCCCGCCAAAATTCAAATTTCCCGCCAAAATTCAAATTTCCCGCGGGAGGAGGCCGCAGAACCCGCTTATTATACTACTTCTGTCTACTTATTGGACTGGTTTGTACGCACCAAGGGGCTATAATTATGGGCAATAGTGGCACACTATTCATGACGAATGATTAATAAGCCGGGCTGAGTGCCCCAGACGATTGAGACGTTGGCCTTCTGACCCCAACCTGACATTTTCGATCCAGACTCAGTCCGGTGGTACTCGATGGCGTTCAAATACGCCAGCCTCGTGTCGGTAGATTTACTGGCACGTAAAAGGTCACCTGCGCGAATAAATTCCGGCACCCCGGTGTCGCTCATGATCAGATAGGCTAATGAAATCCACTCAGGATTGTGGACCAGGCCATTAAAGCCAGGCAGTAAGGGGACCATATACTTATGCTGACCAGGTAGAACTCCAAAACCTCCAGGCCATTTGAATGGGTAGTAGTCAAGTTTTTTTACCATCATCTATATCTCTGTCCCCTTCCCATTGTGAAAATCAAGGATATGATTGGTGTGGAAAACATTACACTTCAAGATGAGGGATGAACACTATTATTGAGGGGAGTGGCTGAAATTTTACAATTTGAAGGTGTCAAAACTTATGCCTCTAAAAACGAACTTCGTCTGCAGAAGACAGTAGTTATATTTCACACAATGATCAAAGCAGACTTTTAATGAGCGTTTTTGTCCAGCGAATGCAGACGGAGACTTTGCACTCATCATGAAAGTTCACTCCATTTAGATCAAGTATTATCTCCTTCAGCGGTAAAGGCGTGCTCGGTTCGCCCGGAAGAACGTGGGTTCGAATCCCCGTCAGGAAGTCGTAAAGTTTAAGGAACGAGATTTCCACTTCCGGAGGTGCATATGGCCCTGAGGTTCACTCAGCCTACACCAAAAATGAGTGCCAGGTTAATTCCTGGGGGCAAAGGCGCCCTGGCGTAGAGCTAACCACTCTACCCTATCACGTGCCGAGGTTAACAATGGTGGAAGCCTTTACCTTCCACTCCTCCAAGGGCCATCATGGCCTGTACTGAGGTGACTTTGCTTTTTATTATCTCCTTCAGCGTCTTCCCAAAAGAGTTCATTAACGTTTTGGAAACCAACGACACGGAGTAGTCGCATTTAACCCTCAAATGCACAAACCAATATTTCTTCATTCGAAAGTGATGCACAATTATTTAATTGAGGATTTTCGCCAATGAAGGGATGGGAAAGGGCTGGGATTGGAAAGGAAGCGGCAATAAGCTTGTTATTCGGTTACAGTGGCTGAGTAAACAAGTATACCTGAAGTCTGAGGAAGAAGTTGGGTATTCATCACCGTACGTTAGAAAACATCGTAGTAACTACGAAGTATCATAAAGTCTCAGTCAGCATCCTAAATCACCATGTATATTATATGTACATAGGTCACGGCATTTTACAGATTCTGATTTGTGCTATTCACAATATTGTTGCGGCCCTTTAGTTCTATATAGTAGTATGTACCTTTCTATTGATTCGGCTTCCATGTAGAACTGAGGATAATCGTGGTTTACTCACAATTTGTTAACTGATGTTCTTTTATTTACAAGTTGCTTTATGTCGCACCGACAAGTATAGGTCCTACGGCAACGATGGGGTAGGAAAGGGCTAGTAGAGGGGAAGGAATCGTCCGTGGCATTCCTTAAGGTACAGCCCCAGCATTTACCTGGTGTGAAAACGGGAACCCACGGACGACCATCTTCAAGGCTGCCGGCAGTGGGGTTCGAACCTAATATCTCCTGAAAGCAAGCCCACAACTGCGTGCCCCTAGCCGCATGGTCATCTCGCTCGGGGAACTGATGACATCTTGTAAAAAATATATAGATAGAACTTCTGAACCAAGGATGCCACACCAATTTGAAAGAAAACATTTTTAAAAGCGGTAGAGAAGTTTAGAAAAGCTCAGGAAGAAATGGGCAATACAAAGCTACCAACTTCCGAAGGAGAAGGAACATTCAACTTTCGTCGATGGTGAGGAATAAGAAGTGAAATACGTGGTATGAACACATGCATACCCATGGGACATATTTTAAAATACCGTGCCATTATGTGACTTGTTTCTGGTACATGCGACTCTAACATAACTAATATTGCTTCATTGTTGTTTCAGCATCTTCTCTTCGGTGTTTCTGTCAAACTTCTTTTAGTCAACTCCTTTATTTCTTGCAATTGGATGTACTAGATCAGTGAGAAGTATTTTTATTTATTTTACAATTCGCTTTACGTCGCACCGACGGAGATAGGTCTTATGGCGTCGGTGGGATAAGAAAGGCCTTTGAATGGGAAGGAAACGGCCATGGCCTTAATTAAGGTATATTTATCTAGTGTGAAAATTGGAAACCACGGAAAAACATTTTCAAGTCTGCCGACAATGGGGTTCGGACGCACTATCTTCCGGATGCAAGCTCACAGCTGCGAGCCCCTAACCGCACAGCCAAATCGCCCGGTTGGAAGTATTTTAATATTCCTGCCTCTCAGGGCCTCTCCCTATGTTTACCGGAAATATTCATCCTTCGAAGAGTCATAACTCAACCTGATGGTGGTGGTTGTAGGGTTTAGAAATGAAACCCATGTATGTATGTTGAGTGTTCATCCCGGAGGCGGGTTTGGACCTCAGCAACTCCGCCATCAACCATCATAGGTGGCCCAGGTGTCACTGAAGAGACGTACTGGTAATTGAGGAGTGAGGTAGTCTCCCGTAGCTTTTCTCACTGAGTCAGAAGTTGCTATTACATACCAGTCTACCAAGCCTACTGAAATGCTCGTATCAACCGACCCTATCAGCGACATTTCCGCACCATTCATAACAGGGACTTGCTGCATAAGGCATGGCATATAATCATCGCTCATACCTCGGTCACTTTCATGTTGTCATAACCAAGGATGAGACTGAGACTGGACATTGAAGTTAACAAATTTGCTCTATCTCACACCAGAAGATGTAAACACTAGATCTTGCCAGCAAAGGCGTATGAAACTCATTTATTTAAATTAATAATTCAATTTGATATGCTTGGACAGTAAAAACTTCATCAAAGAACCGACTGAAGGCTTTTCGAATGTGAATGTATCACAGACAGAATGTTTGAAATCCCATGGGTTTACTGTCTTACTAACGGATAGGGGATGTTATCTTTCCTCTGACATTGTGAATATATTCTGACACAAATGACCACAGAAGTCAAGGTAGAAAGGAAAGGTTGCCATGGATGGAGAAGACTATCCTGGACTTCGAAGCTCCGAAAGATATCTAGTATCCCGAAATGGCACTTCAGATACAGGAAGTACAAATTAGGAATGATTACTCTAATGATGGCCACCTATCTTCTCTGAGGAGACGGCATCGGAAAAAGAAAGTATATCTGAATCGAATTATTTTATTAGATTTTTTCTCGTAGTATTAAAATACTTATTCCTTCGTTATAAGAGTGCATCCAACATTTATGATTCCGCACTTATTGGCACAACTGATTTTAATGGACGCCGAACTTATTTTCTAAATAATAAATGAAAGAAAAAAGTAAAATATACATTTTAAAGATATATTTATAGTTGTTAACGTGTTAATTTCTCATTAGAGACATGACAATACCGAGGAAGCAAAGACTAACTTACTCAGTTCTTTTGTTAGCGTAACGAATGTGTTCGTAACGTTTAATACCTCCCGCACAATAGAAGGAATAAATCTTCGAGATGACAACCATTGAAATTCATCATTGTTCTTCATGGCAATAGACATGTTTCCTTCCACAGTGAAAAGAGCAGAGGGCTTTGAGAGATCATTTGTCAGGAGAGAGAATTTCAAATGAGTTCTGTATTCCCTTACGACTATGGCTCTGAAATTAAATGACAAGATAGTACTTCGTAGATAAGTACTAGGAGACATGAAAGGCTAAATGCTTTAATGTACTCGAGAAGGGTAAACAAAATTCGAATTAAGTATACAGCAGTTAGCCATGACCAGAGGTGACAAGATAGCTACCGGTTCTTCTTGAAATAAAGTGTTAAATCTTTCGGTGAATATAAAGCATTTCTATGAGAGAAAGAATAATGAAAGTGACATGTTAGGGAATGTATGTTCTTATTTATATCCCTGAGGTTCAAAAGTTATTAACAGAGGAGTGACTACAAGACTCAAGATGAGTTCAATACTATATCGCACCAAAAAAGACGACTGCAGCAAACTGTTATTTGCTATGATGGATTTTATTTAGCTGCTTAAATTTGGAGCAAACTGTAGATCGACAGTGCATTCCATTTCTATTGTTTCTAAAATATGAATAATAAAACATCCGCTGATCAGCATTTAGGGCTGTCATTCAGGAGGCAGATTCTCTATCAGTTTTTTTACCTGGTGTTTTCTTAAAAAAGAAGTTGAAAATACTTAGAACATTTCCCTGGGTAAATTATTCTAAATCCCTAATTCGTCGTCCTGTAAACAAATATTTTCCCCAATTTATACATTCCAATGAATTGCCTTTGCTATGAATGTTTCATTCCGTCACGTATGTTATCTCATTGGCAGGAGTTAAAATCGGTATTCCAGCCATAAGTTACCTTCTCTGTTAGGGATGTGACATTCAACTGTTTGTTGTGAAATCTCAAATCGTTGTTGAACCTGCGAAAAGCGTTATGTGAAATATTTCAGCTTAGAAGTTTGGCCAGTGAGGTTCGGTCATCTGAGGCTCCTATTTTTTTTTCTTTTCTTTACAAGTTGCTTTATGTCGCACCGACACACATCTGATGCTTAACATTGTGCGAGAAATTTTAAAGATTTCTCACTCTTAATGATATATGCGCTGCGGGTCAGTACTTCACCCTCCCCCCCCCCCCGGCCAAAAAATCATAGAGTAGTTTTCGCTGGCGCAACGACGAAATATTCATTGAGTATGAAGGACAATAAATAATTTATTGTGGTTCAATCAATCAATCAATCAATCAATCAATCAATCAATCAATCAATCAATCAATCAATCAATCAATCAATCAATCAATCAATCAATCAATCAATCAATCAATCAATCAATCAATCAATCAATCAATCTGTATTGAGGGTTGTAGACAAGGTTGTATATTCCCTATGAGTTGTTTACCTAGTCTTGTTCAAACCTAAGCATGACCTTTTTATTGAATTGTTTGAAGCATATTAGTCGTTGATTGCTACTCACGGAAGGAACCCGTGCATTTCAAGGCTTTTTCATCTTAGAATTAAAAAAACATATCTCGATATATATAAAACTCAGAGTAGTCTGTCTGTTTGTCTATCTGTCTGCAGGTAGGTATGTCAATATTGGTGTTCCATTATAACTCGTAAACCGCTGGACAGATTTCATTTGGCTTCAGGTGTTAACTTTTAGATCTATTGGAAAGGGTTTTAATGTATATTCAGACTGTAGGAGTCCTTTAAGGGGATCGTTTGAGTTCACTTCTTTTCAATGTAGTAACACATGCTGTAACAGAAGCAGTCGCTGAGGATCAGGTTAGAATTTGCCTATACGCGGACGATATGGTAATTACGTCGTCACACCGAGATGAACTTCAGACAGCAGTCATCAAACTGTCAAAATAGTCCAAAGAAAACAATTTAGAAATTAATGAACAGGAAACTGTAGTCATGGTTTTTAGAAGGGGAGAAAGGCGACCAGCAACAGACGAAGTCAGCTACGGAGGCTCCCCTCTAATGACTTTCCGGACAACTGGGACTAAATTTACAGCTCACATAAAAGAAAGGACTCTTCCAGCAATAATAGCAATAAACGGCATTGATCATTTTAGTCAACTATCGATCAAAACAACCTTCAAACTTTTTCGTCGTGATCTACGACATTGAAAACATATGAAACTTCCTGGAAAAGGGAGACCTGAGGGAGATAGAAAGAGTGAAAGCAATTTTCCCTAAATGAGCGCTATCTGTTTTTCATCACACACCCGCAAGACTTGTATATGAACTGAACCGATAAATTTTCTTCATTGAGGACCTACGGTATACTATGACTCTGCATTCTACAAAAGAATATTAAGAACTGTTACATGAATTAAAACTGAAGAAGACAGACATTTGGAGTGACTTTTTATAACGGACACAATGACAATAGACAATTTGTGCCAAACCCGCTTCGATCTCAGGCATACAGTGACTCGTTCAGCGGTCCATGGTTTCCATCATAAGGCATGTGTTATACCTAGATTTTAAACCAAACCACGATTATGTGTGCCGATGGTGTGAAAATTTTTGTGGTCGTTACCATTCCCTGGAGTGCCTGAACGGTTTAGGTAGCGTAAGTCGAGAATGTTTCCGATCTTTAACGGTATAGACAGCGTCAAACCGTTCAAGATATTCATAAACTATATAAGAATTTTAGAGCATAAAATGTTCTACATCAGAATCCATAACACCACATGCGTATGTTTTAAAGATCGCACAAAATATTATGTCTGTTAAAAGTAGAAGCCCCGTATTAGATACGGCAAGAGAATTTCTGAGACACAGCTTAATGATGCATAAAGTGCTGAATATGTCTTCATACTACAGCATAATGAATCTACGAGAAAGACCGCGAGACCGCAACTGCATACGGAAACCATCAAGTATATAGCTACATTTTTGTATGTTGTAGGATATTTGAACCAAAGGAGTTTGCAAATCTCTTATTTTAAAATAACGATTGCGGCAAATGGAAACAAAGACAAGAACTGACTGTCAGTATTACCATTCTTCTTAACCGGCATCGACCTTAAGACTTAAGAGTGATTCATTATTCTTGGACTTTAAACCCGTGTACTTCCTGACTGGGGTAGATGTACCAGGCAGACTTATGACGGGAAGAGTTAAAGTTCCATCTTCAGACTTCGTGGGAAGATAAACCAACTACTGTAGACTTTAATGAAGAAAGTTCCAGCGGTGCAAGTTATATCCATATTTTGTTAATAAAATTAATTATTTTTGAAGTATGAATGCCCTTATCATCTCAGACTCGGCGGTCATAATTTGTAAAGGAAAGATATATCAACAGATAAAAAAGATATTTTTCAGGAAAAGTGTAATTTTTAATGATAACGCACTTTATGAGGTTACTTTGCTTTCGATGAAAGTTCGTCTACATTTTTCAAGCAATAGAAATTTGGCATTCAAGATATTAGAATCCACAATCAGGAAACTTTAATCCCAAAATATTTCCGATAGATATGAAATATTTCAGGAGGAATTGGGATAATTGGGAACACTGTAGTAGAAGAGGTGCTATTATTTAATTCAATTTCCGGGTTGAACCGTGTTGTACTTGTACGCACATCACGTACAGTTTGCCGACGTTTCGAATACATTGCAGTATTCTTTGTCAAGGCGACTGAAATACCCCTACTCGATCCGAGGTAATCAGTCTCCCAGGCAGAAATTACACTACTAGAGTGGCCTTGATCTTGGCCTTTTATATCCTAGCCTTTCTGGCTGACGTAAGCCCCCACTACCTGGCTGTGACATATACTTTCCAGAAGCCTCGCGAGACAGCCAGGGCTTACGTCAGCCAGAAAGGCTACGATATAAAAGGCCAAGATCAAGGCCATTCTAGTAGTGTAATTTCTGCCTGGGAGACTGATTACCTCGGATCGAGTAGGGGTATTTCAGTCGCCTTGACAAAGAATACTGCAATGTATTCGAAACGTCGGCAAACTGTACGCGATATGCGTACAAGTACAACACGGTTCAACCCGGAAATTAAATTAAATAATTCTTCACACCGTGGAAGCTTCACTTCTAAGATACGAAACCTTTACGGGGAGGATTTTCTCAAAGCTACTAGGCAGTTCGACAACCTTCGAAAGAAAATGAGTAACTACCTGGCTCGACTCGCCTTTCTGAAACGCTGCAGGGACAACAGCATTATACCAGCATGTGTGAGACTGAAATATCACACCAAGAACCGACGGACTGACCGTATTCTTCACGAAACCAGCATAAAACTCCTCAGAGAACGGATCAGTGACACAAGACAGACTCTGGACTACCTCAACAATAAATTATTTCATCTCCACCTGCAACTTGCCAGCACTTTGTCGCTCAATGACTGGACCACGTTAGACAGCATTAGTAACACCCAATCCCAGCGTACACTGGAACTAGCCACTGCCAAGCAGAACAAGAAATTCAACCGCCTCTTACAAAAACAGAAACCGAAACCACCTGCTCCACTGAAGAAGAATGTAATAGTAAACCTTAAACCTCACAGACAAGCCACCCAGTGAACCTACTACCTCGGTCTTGAGAAAAGGACTCAACTAAGCAGTAGCTCCCAATAGTATACCGGTAGAAGAAACAATTAGCAAAGTAGAAACTGCAATCCGGCACCTTCCTACCGAATCTGCAGAGGAGATCAGACAGGATATATCATGTCTACTGAGATCCGCAAAGCCGCCGCCATCCAATTTGACTAAAGAAGAAATTCATGCCCTAAAAACACTACGTCAAGACACGGAAACAATTATCCTACCCGCAGATAAAGGCAACGCTACGGTGATAATGACACGCACAGACTACACTCGGAAAATAGAACAATTACTCACCGATTCTACATACAGGAGAATTAGGAACCCTACCAACCGCATTAAGAACAAACTCCACACACTAGTAAAAAATTCCAGTATCCCAGCCGAAATACAGAAGAAACTGATATCCTCGGACCCGATACCTCCAAAATTGTGTGGCCTGTCTAAAATCCACGAAGAAAGCATACCTCTGCGACCTATCGTGACGCTATAGGCTCTCCCACGCACGATATCGCCCGTTACCTAGCTGGACTACTTCAGCCACATACAGGAAACACTGAAACCTACGTGAAGGACTCCCCAGCTTCTTAAGGACCAATCAATTGAAAGTACGGACCTATTAGTAAGCTTTGACGTCACGTCACTTTTCACCAAGGTGCCGCCAACAGAAGTATTTCCGCTATTAGACCAGAAACTGCCAGAAGACCTGTCAACACTAGCTAAAGAATGCCTTAGCGCCACTTATTTCTGTTTCAACTGGGAGTTCTACGAACAGACAGAAGGGGCCGCGATGGGGTCGCCACTCTCTCCAATAATAGCAAACATGTATATGGAACACTTCGAACAGAAAGCCTTAGCTACATCTGCCCTGAAACCGAAATGTTTTCTCCGTTTTGTGGACGACACTTTTGTAATCTGGCCTCACGGGAGAAACAACCTACAGCTATTTCTCGACCATCTCAACTCCATACACGTAAATATTCAGTTCACCGTGGAAATAGAAGTAGACGGAAAACTACCGTTCCTGGATGTGCTAGTAATACGTAACCCCAATGGGACGCTGAGTCGCGCAGTATACAGGAAACCCACTCACACAGACAGGTACCTACACGCCTCGTCCCATCATCACCCATCACAAAAGCAGGCTGTCCTAACATCACTAGTGAACAGGGCCATAGCGATATCTGACGCAGAGCACCTCGAGGAAGAAAAAGAACACCTCACGGAAACCCTTAGGAAAAATGGCTACCCGCTCAATAACATCCGACGAGTCCTTAAGAAGTCAGAAGAGAACAAAGAAAAGGCCGCCGCAGGAGAAAACAACGGGAAAGAAGAACTGACCCGCCAGAAAACAGCGATACTGCCATACATTAAAAACACTACAGACAGGATCGGCAAGATACTGGACAAATACAACATAAAAACTATCTATAAACCTCACCGTAAGCTAGCCCGTTATCTACCACCAGTAAAAGACACAATAGAATTACAAGCCCCTGGAGTGTATCACATTGAATGTAGCTGCGGAGCTTGTTATGTAGGTGAGACAAAACGTCTGATCTCCACCCGCCTAAAAGAACATATCCGTCACACCAAGAATCAAAACACAGATATTTCAGCAGTAGCGAAGCATTCCTACGAAACTAGGCACGAAATATCATTTGACAAGACCAAGATCCTAGCAGCTATCCCTTGGAATCTGGAAAGGAAAATCCGCGAGGCTATCGAAATCACGAAACATCCGAACAACATAAACTTAGAAGAAGGATACAAAATCAGTAATTCTTGGATGCCTATCATTCATAGTTTAAGACATACAGACCACAACATAAACACACGGGCCGCAACCCCATTACATAACAGCGCGGGCAAGCCCCCACTACCTGGCTGTGACATATACTTTCCAGAAGTCTCGCGAGACAGCCAGGGCTTACGTCAGCCAGAAAGGCTACGATATAAAAGGCCAAGATCAAGGCCACTCTAGTAGTGTAATTTCTGCCTGGGAGACTGATTACCTCGGATCGAGTAGGGGTATTTCAGTCGCCTTGACAAAGAATACTGCAATGTATTCGAAACGTCGGCAAACTGTACGCGATATGCGTACAAGTACAACACGGTTCAACCCGGAAATTAAATTAAATAATTCTTCACACCGTGGAAGCTTCACTTCTAAGATAGGAGAGGTGCTGTTCAAAGAAATAGACGCGTTTGGTAACTATCTGCTGCATCGAGCAGTTATCAAGAAGAACATTACTAGGGTGCGTCAGAGTAACATTCTGCATCTCTGAACTGGTTTGTACAATGCGGAACACACCTAACTGATATAATTCCTTCTCTTCTGCTGATGTTAATAGAAAGAGCAATTGGGGTCTTAACTGATGTGGAAACTGCCTTAGAGCTAATAAGTATCTGTTCAGGAGATATATTTTATATTACGTTTCCCTGATGAGACCCAAAACAAACAGAGAAAATTACAGTCTTTGTCATCCAAGGGTGTTATTTGGAATTAAATGTAACCCTTTCTGATTAGGAAAAATTATTGATTTATCGTATTATTCAATCTATGGTAGGTTTCTTATACAGGAAAAAATTATATCGAAACATAAAGGGCGTCTATATGTTAAAAATGTCGTAGCTAGTGTTGAGAACAGGATTTAAATTAATTTATTTGGCTTTATTGAGCATTTTCGTGGTGTAACGAATGATGCCAGTTTCAGTTTAAAGCCATCAATGATAGCGTTGCTCATGCCCAATAGGCACCTGTGCTAGCTTTTATGAGGGATCTAGGGTGAGGTACATTCATCCTGAAATGTTAATACTTACAGAATTTTGTTTTAGATGACATTACCAATAAAAATGTTCTTTCCATTGACGAAACTGTATTGGGCCATTTGTATAGGGTTTGCTGAACTATGAATCCTGAATTTCTGTTACAAAACATGTGTACAAATATTTTATCTTCAGATAAAACAATACGTCTTATGATATTAAAAAGGCAAGTGTCAGGTTTATATTTAAAAAATACATTTCCTCATACTTACACAGCATTTAAAACTATGCTGCTACGATCCCCATAGGAACTCTCAATATATTTAGTTATCTGCTCTTAGACTTAAAACTTCCAGACGACGGCCATGACGGCCCTTATATTTCACTGTATTAGAAACAAGGTGGAGCAAAATAGTTTGTAAGTAATATTTAAAACAATGTTTACATCAGCAATTTTGTCGTAAAATCAACTGTAAGAGAGAGACAACTAGTTTTACGTCTTAGGCCTCCTCTGAAGCACTTTAGATCTAATATCCCATTCATCCTTCTACTAAAATCCAATCTCCCGTGTTGCTAAAACAGACATAAATTGCACTGAACCCGATATAGGTTATTATTTATCCTGACTGGCATAAGAACCAAGTTTCAGGTTAGAAATACAAACGGGTGGGGGTTACTTCATACACACCACCAGCTATTTCTTCCTCTATTTCTTTTAACACTTCAAATAAAATGCTGTAAAATGTATTCATTGTTACTAACTAGCAATGACGCCGATTGGTGTAGTTGGCTTGCTGATTGTTACCGTTTGAAGGCGTTACAGAGGTATTCAAACACGAGTGGGTATGAAGTACTCCCCCGCCGGTATTTGTGTAACAAATGTCTTATTTTGTATTACAGCCTTTTTCTTTACTTACAGTATTGTTGGCCACACGGAGTAAAACTTTGCTGTGGAACTCATTATTGACTCCTACTAGACAGTATTAACTGGATATTAAGTGCATAGTTCGGTGTCTATTCCAATAACATTCACAAAGAGTAATTTGCACCTGACGGATGCGGAAATATTCGACGAGCTAGCTAATTCGTCTGAAGATGACGACAGCAAATGAAAAATGAAGATTGGACTGATGATATCAATTGCGTGATTGAATATATATTTGATAGTTCCTACTCCAAAAGAGAAGATACACTTTAAGATGAGAATGACCGTTCTACAGACAGTGACATTTTTGTATGTAACGAAAACTGGTAAATTTTATTCTATAGAACCACCTCCAGTGACTATACTGAAAGTAGAACATTGAAAATATTTCTTTTTTAACAATAGATCAGTCAAATGTATATTAGTAGGCAAGTCGTCGAAAGGTTGACAGCCGATAACATGACCAAGTTAAAATAAGCTCAGTCATTGTTGAGAGATCTCTTTAGTTCATTGTAAGGAATGTAAAACAAGTTTCAAGTGCTCTTTGTATAAATATCTCCAACAATAAACATCATAGATTCCCAGAAACGTGATGTTAAGTACTGGTCACAACGTACCCCCACGTTGGTATACAAGTAAAATAAAAAATAGGTTGGTATTCCTAGGGTTAATATTCAACAAGTACAGACGTAAAGATGATTTTATATACCCCGTCCGGCACGAAAACCGTAATAACACGTAAATAGCAAAGAAAATACAGTATGTGTTATTTTCTATTTAACTTAATTTCATCAATTTATTTTCTTTCTTGGTGGGGAGTGTTACCTGTTTCTTTGTGAGAGAACAATACAGTGAAGGTGATTTATGACCCTATTTCTTTGATCTTGTCTATCTTACATCTCCTTTAGCCTGGAAACTGCTTTTTACAAGATTTTGCGCAATAAAGTTTATTGTGCACTCAACCGCACCTTGCTATTCATTATACTATTTCCCTTCTTTGACATGTATCTCGCCTTGCGATCTATTGTGTTATCGAACAACTCATCTCTATGTAGAAAGATGGCGACTCTCGCTCTCAGATTCGTCTTTACTTCTGACAAGTCTTCTCCTTTTTATCTTCCCTGTTGTTTGTTCTTGTTGAGTTTTGAAAACGAAAATGGCGAGTGAGGTTTCTGACATGGCTTTACTATCCTATAAAGATACTTTAACCTTTTTAAATATGGTATTGTTAAACTGTCGGTTATTTCAAGAGACTTCTTGTTCTTGTTATCCATCAGGTAATTGTTTTCCTTTATTACTATTTTGCTATTTTTGGTCCTTTCAGGACTTTCCATGGTTGCTTATATGTGTTTTCTTGGGTTATGTATTTGTTCTACTTTCATTTAATTGCAGACTTGTTTCTCATTGATCTTATATTCTCGTATGTCTGCCAAATTTTATGTTCTGTTCGGAAACCATGGGCAGTGTAGATCCCATTATGTTTTCTGCTCAGTTTGATTGGTTCGTGTGTGCACATGTGTGGAGACCTATATTGTGTACGCATGGGCATTCTATATTTTGCTCGATGCTGACACCCTTTGGTGTTTTCTTGCTCGTTCACACTGTACTTTCCATGCCCACTCTTGGTGTGTGGTATGGATGTGTACTGATAACGAGGATGATGTAGGTTTTTTCCTATTGGCCTGGTCCTGTGTTTATTTTACCATACCGGATTGACGAGCAAATTGGTTTTGATTATATTTGTTGTGAACTATTACGACATGCTTTACGAGCCAGTCCCTCCGCCCTACGTTTCTGTGTGTTAGTCTCCATGTGTGTTCGTGTGAATGAGTTTGATATCTGGATCTACATTGCTTTTTTGGGTGTCCATTTTCCTGTATCTTTAGTTATTTTATTCTTGTTTGTGGCTTCCCCAGCCATTCTCTCAATTTATTTTTGTCTTACCATCTTTTAACTTCATTTGTGTATTTTGAAGGTAACCATGGAAATCTCGTATTTGTTGTTTCTCCATGTATGTATTCTATGCCTACTTCCTTGCCTCACCCACCTACCCTCACCTTACTTCTTATTTGATGATCAATTTTCCTTGTGCCTGAAGGATAATCGATATTATCTTTGGGAATTGTCACCACAAAAAAAGGAGGTAATTTGGTAAAAAGGAGGAAGACACTTTGATTCGAAGTCACTTCATTGACCTAAAATACAAAAGGGAAATACTCTAATACCCTGTTGTAATAGCCTTTTCTGCTTGTAAGTGGAAGAGAGAGAAAGCCCGACGTGGCTCAGCCATACATATTCTGATGTACCTGTATGTTGTATGTAAGTAACGTACCCCTTTGTATTCTTTTCTTCTCTATTATGAGGTTAAGGCAATTTTTATTATGTGTTTCCTTTTCATTTGAATAAACTCCTGTTTATTTAAGATTATAGCAAAGTAAAGCAAAGTCACCGCCGTACAGGCCATGAAGGCCCTTGGAGGAGTGGAAGGTAAAGGCTTCCACCATTGTTAACCTCGGCACGTGATGAGGTTGAGTGGTTAGCTCTACGCCCTACCTCTACCTGTCTTAATATATGTGTATCGATTTTAATGTTGCTTTCTATACTTAGTCTATTGGTATCGGAAGCCAAGTTCGGCTAGTGATTGTTTCCTGTCAGTTTCGATCACGATCTACTTTCATCGCCCCTCTGTGTCACTTTACCACCTCTATTTATGTGGGGGAGGGGGGGATTGAGTCCAACACTTACTTCACCCATTTCTGCTCTTCATTTATTTAAGAGTGAACTGTATTTCTTAGCATACCTGTAAGTTCAATAATGAATTCTCAAGTGAATGCTGCACGAGTTGTCAGCTTGGCGGAAGATGGTAGCTGCATGCGTTTTGTCACACGAGTGTTAACAACTATGGCTTCGACGATTTCCAGAACAATACAAAGGTATAGAGAAAGTTGACATTACTCTAGGAGACCAGGATCAGATCTGAGAAGGGTCATATCAGCTAGAGATGATCAGTTCCTACGGCTACAAGTTTTCCATGACTGTCACAGTTGTGGTGATTACTGTTTTAAGTGGAAGTACAACTGCGCAACTATCCTTTATTATCAGAGGAACAAATGAAAGGGGTCCGACACTTCGAAAAACTAAAACTAGGGGTGAACATCAACAAAACCTGACCGAAGATGGTTAGAAGAAGCAAGTCTCCATTCCATAAGACCTGCTGCGGGCCTCGAACTCATCCGACAATACCGCATTGCTGGCTTGCCTAAATGCGACAGAATTTCGTGGCCTGACGATGCAGCAGCAAGAGCGGCGTACTTACTAAAGAGTTTCGATTTTACCTCCTAGCACCGGTTGGCAGAGAGAGAGAGAGAGTTTGGAAGAGGTCTGGGGAAAGGTTTTCCCCTGTACCCTTTCTCCTAGGACAGCTTTCTGGGGAGGTTCTGTGAGTGTGTGTGATTAAATGTAGCCGCGATGACGGACCTGGTCTTCGGTACGTGAATGATATTCTAGAGGAGCATGTTGTGCTGTTTGCTCCTTTCATCAGTGATTGCTTTATATCGTACTAATGAATGTTTGTACTATTTTACTATGCGGTGTGACTTTGATGTTCCTTCCTTTGTGCCACGATAATGAAAGCTTCAGTACCCAGAGAGAACCATTCTTTGACTTAAGCCACACCAGTGAAAGCTCTGCGTTATCCCGTGAAAATCTAAGAATGCTGGCTTGTCTTATCTTGTCGTATGGTTATTATATATTACACAGGTTTGATATAAGTGATTTGGGTAATAAGGAACTCAAAACGCGCAACTCAATTGATCAAACCATAAAATAATTATGACGTGAGTGACATACTTGAAGCAAATAAACACGGCATTATAGAAAGGAAACTTATAACACCGCTTACTCCACTTCCCATCCCCAGCCTGTTGTAAGAGGTAATCAAAAGTGGCCGCAGGGGCTCTCAGCTTGAGAGCGTGGGTTGGCGACCACGGGCCACTTAGATGAGTGCTGGCTTTGCTCCCATTTACTTGTGTCAGACTCCTAGTTTTCAATTATCATATCCAACCTCCCTTGGTCAAATATTGTTCTTTATCGACCCCGACAATATTAGGTTCGCGAGGTCTAGATGGCTTTAATTTTCACGTCCTTCGTGGCCCTTGTTTACCTTTGGTCGATATTTTCTTATTTTGAAATGTCGGATCCCTTCCATTTTCCCCTCTGATTAGTGTTAATAGGAGATGGTTGCCTATTTGTACTTCCTCTTAAAGCAATAATCACCGTCACCACCATCGTTCTCACTTGTATGCAGCCTTTTGAAGTTCATGTTGGTAAACTATAGAGAAACACAATGATACAGCAAAGTTCCCTCAATACTTAGAGGAAGTTAGGATTCATGCAATGGAATGGTCTGCATGAAGGTCGGATCTCATACAAACTCTATGGGATAAATTGGGGTGATTGAAGGACAACCGGCAATATTCCGACACCCTACAGAACCAGTGAAATGCTCTCCAGTAAGAATGGGAGCAGATTTCTCACGAAAGGATTCCAACATTAATCAGGACCTTTTCTGAAATGTTGGAAGATGAGATTAAAGCAAAATGAGGGAATGCACGTTCTTAAAAGTGGGTGAAAGTTGAACTGAATTGAAGTAAATGAAAATGAGTAAATTAAAATGAAGTGATTTAATTATTTAAAAAAGGCAGTTAAGCGTTATATTGAATACACATTTCTTGATTGATTTCCCATAAACCACCAGAGATGTACACATCGAATACGTGCTACTTCTCTCTTTCTTGAATAGTTCAATTGCATTTCTTTCTTTCTTTCTTTCTTTCTTTCTTTCTTTCTTTCTTTCTTTCTTTCTTTCTTTCTTTCTTTCTTAATCCGTTTACCCTACTGGGCTATTTTTTACTTCTGACTCAGCGAGGGATCCCACCCCTTCCGCTTCAAGGGCAGTGTCCTGGAGTGTGAGACTTTGGGTCGCGGGTGGGTATAAAACAGGGGAGAAGGACCATTCCCTTCCCCAGATGGCCTCATCTGCTATGCTGAACAGGGGCCTTGTGGGGGTGGGAAGATTTGAAGGCATAGACAAGGAAGAGGGAAGGAAGCAGCCTTGGCCTTAAGTTAGGTACCATCCCGGCATTTGCTGGACGAGAACTGGGAAATCATGGAAAACCACTCACGGATATCTGAGGTGGGAACTGAACTTTCCTCTACTCAATTGACCTCCCGACGCTGAGTGGACTCCGTTCCAGCACTCGTACCACTTTTAAACTTACGTGCAAGAGACGGGAATCGAACCCGGTCCTCTGGGAGTGGCAGCTAATCACACTAATCTTTTCACTCATTTTCAGGTTCCAAAATTAATAAGCCTTGTTATTATTTTAATATTTTAATGTCCGGAAATTTAAAAGAAATCTGTATTAATTGTGTGTTACGTTTTTCTTGCCGGTGAGTGTGTACAGACTAGTTGTTTTGTCCTTAGTTGAACGGACAATCATTTAGCATGTGAATGATTACATTTTTGTCGACCCCACAGCGGGTGGAAATATGGCTGTCAGCGGCCGGTCGTGACGGAGGCTACTCGCTTGGTGGCCCTCTATGTCCGTTCGAAGTTTCATCTTTTATGCATTATTGCTTCCCTTCGTTTGATCTATTCCTCCTCGTATAAAAGCAAGCAGCAGGTTAAAGTAAGAAGAACTACACTACTAACAGATGTGCAAAGCCTTTAACCCTCTCGTGCAGGAGGACTGCAAGTGAGGTCGTTAGAGTTCTCATGAATTGATTGGCGATTTGGAAATGACATGGCCGCTTCTCCAAAACGTGCTTTGTGCGCCTGACCTCAAACATTGCCTTAAAAATATCGCATATCTATGTATTTCGTTCTACAACCTACTCATTATCTTATAGTACGTTACTTTTACATCATATATCACTTACATACTCACCTTCAACTATTCAGATGTCTTGTATTTATAGTGATAATCGTCTGCTACCAGGATCACCATGAGCACAACACCCTACGGCTCCAATACATGTAGTTACTAGTTCGACCTGTAGAGTACTGTGGTTACCAGGGGCGCTAAGCTTAAAAGTGTCGAGTTCTCCCTCATGTCGGGATCTCCCTAAGTTACCTTAATTGTAACGTAGTTGTACCTTTGGACGTTAGAATCAGCTCCTCCTGCTCATAGAAATGATATTTAATTTTTATTTCGTGTGGCTATTTCTAGCCGAGTGCAGCCCTTGTAAGTAGGGATGGCAGTTTTTAAAAAATTACCGATATATCGATATTTCGATATATTGAAAACTTATTTTCGATAATCGATATTTATTGCACATAATATATCGGTATATTCAAGCGATATCGATATATCGTAACCCAAGAGTACAAGAGTAACTACAATATCATCACCAGATATATTGGTACCGGGCGAGTTGGCCGTGCGCGTAGAGGCGCGCGGCTGTGAGCTTGCATCCGGGAGATAGTAGGTTCGAATCCCACTATCGGCAGCCCTGAAGATGGTTTTCCGTGGTTTCCCATTTTCACACCAGGCAAATGCTGGGGCTGTACCTTAATTAAGGCCACGGCCGCTTCCTTCCAACTCCTAGGCCTTTCCCATCCCATCGTCGCCATAAGACCTATCTGTGTCGGTGCGACGTAAAGCCAATAGCAAAAAAAAAAAAAAAAAGATATATTGATTTATTCTGCCTGTGCACGCGACTGGTTGGTTGAGTTTATCTTGCTACTGGAATTCACGGCTTAATTATCCATGGAAATTATCCATCAACGGCTGCTAATTTCAGATGACCACTAGCCTGCACGGTTGCTAGGGTTATACTATGGCTGGTCCCTGGTCCGACAACTCTGCACTACGACCGACCGACCGACCGAGCAGAAGAGTGGCCACAGCTCTACTATGGCTCTACGCTTAGGGATGACAAGAAATTTTTAAATACCGATATATTGATATTGCGATGTATTGAAAACTTATTTTCGATAATCGATATTTATAGCACATAATATACAGTACCGGTATATTCAAACGATATCGATATATCGTTAATGATAACCTAAGAGTCCAAGACCAACAACAATATCATCAGACCTCAATGCATATATATCAATATTGGTATTCTGTCTGTGCACGCGACTGGTTGATTGAGTTTATCTTGCTACTGGAATTCGCGGTTTAATTATCCATGGAATATATCCATCAACGGTTGCTAATTTCAGATGAGCACCAGCCTGCACGGTGCTAGGGTTATACTTCCGAAACGCAAATTTTCATTGACCCTCAGCCACAATATATACTTACGTCAATAGGCGCCAGCAGTCAAGGCATAGACCCTGAATAATTAGCATTTTGAAAGAACTAAGTACACCTGTGAAAGAGAGTGAAAAAATAGTGTCAGTAATGCTTGATGAAGTCCGTATAAACCTCGTAAATTAGTAGGAATGGCCGAAAATAGTTATGAATATCATGCAGAATCTACCGTGCAAGTATTTATGGCTTTATCATTGCATTCTGGGAATAAAGATATCATTGGTCTTTTCTGGTGAATAACAATAACTCAGACACTTAAAGTGTTAGAATTCATGGTTGAATTAGGTTTTGATGTTTTGTACTTTACTGCTGATACCATTTTACACAAAACATTTTGGTCATTATATTTGATTCCCTTAATTATCTTGTTTTTCTTGGAACTGTCGTGGTCCCCGTTTTATAGAACTTCAATATAATTTCAAATCCTTGTATTCTGAAAAGAAAATTGATATCGAGATATATCGATATTTTGTTTTGATAGTAGGATAATATCGGCATGTCGATATGGAAGGAAATATCGATATTTTAGTACGGTATATCGGAACGTCCCTAGATGTTATCGTTACCTACGAGATAAGTAAAGGCCTCTGCACGCACGGTCTCTTCAAGTACTAAATTGACAGAGTAGCAGCAGTTCAAATGGCACCGCTGGATGTCAGGTTTTCCATCTATTCATCAGCACGATTCCAATTGGCATTACGAAAATAACTTGCAGATAAATGCACATTACAATTATAAAACATTGCGTTTTGAGTAGGAAAGTAATATTTCTATGACGTTTAATGAAGAAAAATAAATGTACCATACAGTAATTCAAGATAAGGTAGTATGATTGCAATCGGAAAGTTCACGTCCTAATAAAAATGAAAATACTACATAGCATATTTTAAAACACTGCAGTATTCACATAGCGTACGTCGATGAATGCAGAGTGGGTCTCGGTCCGCAAGTGGCCACGGCTGTCCCGTGGTCCCACAGTTCTGCACGCCGACCGGCCATTCGAATTATTCGAATTATAATCCAGCCTATCAGAGGCTCGGAGCAAGGTATTGGTTATATTGGATATTTCCAGGTTGCAATTCCACTTTCACTAGCACCATTTCTTGAAGAATTATCGGCGTTCTCTAGTGCGGATGTATTTATGAAAATAATAATTCAAAGAAAAACGATACATTTACGGAAAAACCGATATATTATTCGGTAAATTGAATCAAAATTTCGGTATCGATATACCGATAAATCGAAAGGAAAATATCGGTATTTCGTAAAAACCGATATATCGTTGCCATCTCTACTTGTAAGGCAGACCCTCTGATGAGAGTGGGCGGCATCTGCCATGTATAGGTAACTGCGTGCTATTGTGGTGGAGGATAGTGTTATGTGTAGTGTGTGAGTTATAGGGATGTTGGGGACAGCACAAACACCCAGTCCCGGGGCCAATGGAATTAACCAATGAAGGTTAAATTCCCCGACCCGCCCGGGAATCGAACCCGGGACCCTGTGACCCAAAGGCCAGTACGCTGACCATTCAGCCAACGAGTCGGACATAGAAATGATATTAATAGGAACTGATAACCTCGCTTTATTCCCAGGTGAGCCAACAATAATACCAACAAAATTAAACACATAAGAAAGAAGAGGAATTCCGAACAGAATTTTGAAGGAGACTGGGATACTCAAAATATTGAGAAATAAACCAGCCTGGCTTTCGCAAACGCAGCACATTCATGTCAAAATAGGGCTTTATGAGAGAAATATTGGGAAAGGAGGTGTCTGAAAGTTGGGGAGCCATATGGAGCCTCTTGCCAGTCGCGTATATTTCACGCACCTGTGGCTCTCTGAAAGAATTCCGATATTGTATGATGAAATACCTAACAACATGAAGCTAGCTGTTGTCATGTTTTGAAGTTGAAATGCACAAAAGGTTTTGAAATTGTGATAAAATTTTTAGTCCCCATGTTTCTGATAAAAGGAAAGAGCAATATTAAAATGATAATAATGGCATGTGACCTCCGGAGAGACTTGGTGCAGGTCTTTCGAATTGACGCCCTACAGGCGACCTGCGTGTCTGTGACGATGAAACACTACTTCAGTGTTGAAGACGGCACAAACAACCAGCCCGACCCAAAGTAATTATCTAAGGAAAATTAAAGATCACGACCCTGCCGAAAATCCAACCCGGGATCACGTGGGCCGGCCGACAGAATGCTAACAATTTATCCAGTGAGACGGACAATATTAAAATTTATATGATATTATTATGATCAAAGTAAACCAGAAACCACATTGAGAACCAAGCTCACCAGATTTGTGTATTTTGGGGGCGTAATAGTGAAGCTGCATAGGCCGTGGCTGCTCACTAACACAACCACGGTTTGAATTCCAGCCAATACCCATGGGATTTTGGAAATAAAATTGCACATACTTGTTCGGATTGCACGTACGACCCATGGCCATGATCACAATGTCAAAAGCCACAGGAAGCTACACATTTCTTTTCGTTGTCGGATGTACATTTTTAGCGAAAGTATTCAATACCACAAGACAAAAGTGTTGACAAAAGTGGTGTCAATTAACATAAATAAGTCTTATTGCTGAGGGTTATCTGAAATTTGCATTGTGTGACGCGAGATTACCTAGGTTACCTAGCAACCGTGCAGGCTGTAATGTGAAGTATTGGTAGATGGCCATGACAGAGTTGTGTTAATAAACAGGGGCTTTAGAGTACAGATTGCTGATGTGATCTTACAGGCTGTGATTTGAAGTACTGATGGATGATCATGACTGCGAGACATTTTATCAAAGAGGGGTGTTAGAATAGAGATGGTTAACGTGAACTGGCGGGCTGTGTTGTGAAGTATTGATGGATGGCCATGACTGAGAGACGTATAGAAAGTTATTTTGTCAAACTGGCCTAATCTCAACAAACTCCAGAGAACTGATTATTCCTTTCGCGGTAGCTTCGTAGGCCCTGTGCCAGTTTCCCCCCTTTTGATGCACTGAGATCTAAACCTGTCGACACCAAATTCCATTCATATATCTATCGAAAATTGTTCATTAGTTGCAAATAAATCAACCGTTATCAATTTGAGGTTCATGTATTGATCATTATTGATTTTCCTAAAGGGAAGTTTGACACCGTTTCATTTTTGTTCCCTTACTCCCCATGAAAATCAGATTATCTGGGATTCAGCGAGGGATCTCACTTCAATGCCACCGACGAACCCAGTCATAGAATTCGATACAATCTCACAAGAAGTTAGGAAGGCGGATTGGCCTAATAACGAAGCAGGCATTCTCTTACATCGGAATTTCAAGGATGAGAATTACAAGGTAGCTCCAAAATATAAGGTAACAAAAACACATGGAATACGAAGTAATTAGACACTAATACACATTAGTATTCAATGCAGTCGCCATTTTTAGCCAAACACAAACCTTGTTTAATAGGTACACCAAGAGATCGATGCCTCCATAGAATAAATCTTCGTTCGGTCCGCAAAGCCACGTCGTGGCACCATGCTGAATGGCTGTACCGCCCATGAATCCTACACCACCCCTGGTGCTTCTTCAATGGTCCTAAGAGAGCGAAATTACTGGGAGCAAGGTGAGGGCTTTAGGAAGAATGGTCCGGCATCTCCCATTGGAAGCGCCGTAACATTCACGCTTGCTGTTGGCGGCATGTGGCCTGTCATTGTCGTGCAACAATGTGATATCTGTTGAGATAATTGCAGGACGTATTCGACGAATTGCTTCCCGTTAAAGCTCCAGTGTGTTACTGTTACTACCAATTTTCTCTGTGCCGGACTGAGTGGCTCAGACGGTTGAGGTGCTGGCCTTCCGGCAGGTTCGATCCTGGCTTAGTTCTGTCGTATTTGAAGGTGCTCAAATACGTCAGCCTCGTGTCGGTAGGTTTTCTAGCATGTAAAAGACCTCCTGCGGGAATAAATACCAGCACCTCGGTGTCTCCGAAAACGTCAAAGTTGTTAGTGGGACGTAAAACCGAAATATTATTAATTTTCCCTGTCGCTCCCCTGGTGGAGAATACGACCAGCTGGATCATTCTCGCTGGGACTTGGCAGCCATATCTTGGGACAGTTGAAGTAGCACTTGGATGGTAAGCGATTCAGCGACGATATGGCAGTCGAGGATGACGCCATGACGTGGCATCGTGAACTGGACGTGGAATTCGTTTATGCCGGCATCTTTGCCATGAGGTACTGTTGAAACTAGTATCGGTGTCCTCCTACTGTACCTCATTATATTAGTCTGTAAAATAAAGTTCACTGAGCAGGTGGCAGCGTGGTTTGTGTCATGTAGCTTGTATTTAGGAAATAGTGGATTCGAATCACACTGTCGGTAGCCCTGATGATGGTTTTCCGATATTTCCTATTTTCACACCAGGCACATTCTGGGGCTGTACCTTAATTCCACGGTCGTTTCCTTCCCACACCTGGCCCTTTCCTAACCCATCATATTCATGAGATCTATCTGTGTCGTTGCGGCAAAAAGCAAGTTGTAAAAAAAAAAAAAAAAAAAAACTAATGATCTGTGTGCGAGCTCTTCTTACCTTATTTTTGAAGTGTCTTTGTAGAAAAGGATAGTCTGAGATGTAGGAGGAATTAGTTGTGGCGTTAAGTTATCCTCCGAAGCGTTTTAAATATTAAGAACTGACATAAATACTCCTAAGGACTTATTTCATTATGAAAAGCTCATTACTATTTGAACGGGTGATTGTTACCTAACAGGTGATCCAATTTCCAAACTGAGATATTAATTCGCTTCTCGATAGGATCAGAAAGCTACACCTTTAGTATCACGATGTTGACAGCAGTGGACATCTGCTTGAAAAATGTCGGGATTACCGTTTCATTTTATTTATAACTAGCTTCTACCCGCGGCTTCAGACGGCTGGATTTTGTTTCCTTGCTTATTCGTAGAACTGATGAACATTTAAAAAATAAACATGTGCGGTTGAGTTTGAGGGTTGTTGGAACATGTATACAATCTCTCAGCAGGCAGGAGATTCTATGATTTTAATGAATGACATGGCGTTTGGGCACTCAGTTACAATACTCACGACAGATTTCTAATTCCCGAAAGGGACCAAAGACTCTCGGAGTCGAAGTCTCAATATGCACCTCCTGACTAAGAAAGTGGCTTAAAAAGAAGCAAAGTGTTCACTTCACAGGACACGAAGGTACTTGGAAGAGTGAACATTTATGAAGAAAGTTCAGGTATCCAACCACCCTCTCCACTGATAACATGGGAAATGGAGGAATTCTGGTCCTTCAAGAACGGAGGGCATCGGTTACTGGAAAAAAAATGGAAGGGGACGAAGGGCTTGAAAATGAAAGACTCCCTTCACCCCGCAACGCTGATACATCTGGGGTCAGAAGAAATGAAGTGTCGACATAGGGAGGTCGGATAAGTGAGCTAAAAGTGAGCAGACGGGTACAAAAAAGCGGAAGCAATGCTGGACTGAACCAGCGAACACGTGGCAGCACCACACTCCCCTGAAGATGAGAATTTCTGGGATTACTACTCCCACCCACAGAAGTAGCCGTGACCTCTGCGTTGAATTGTTAGCTCTATGTTCGGCCTCCTTTAACCTAGCGTAGGCCATGTGCCTCTTCGGAAGTCTAAAAGAATAGAACAGAATATTACCATCCCCTAGTTCGGATTGCCTGAAACTAGGAAGAGATAATTAATTTATTGCAATCCATTAGTTTGATACGTACATAACTGTACATTTCCCTTGTTACAAGTATTTTACATATTTCTACATTAAATATTGTATTTAAACCTACTAGTAATTATATCCCTTTTACATGTTATCCCCACTATTTTTCTTTTTTTTCTAGAGGTAATGAAGTGTTACATATTCTAGGACAAACACGTATCTTACCCTTCATTATTTTCGTTAGTTCTTGTTTTATAATTTCTCTTACATCTTTTTAGCACATATTTTTAATAATTTAATACCGAGCTCGATAGCTGCAGTCGCTTAAGTGCGGCCAGTATCCAGTATTCGGGAGATAGTAGGTTCGAACCCCACTGTCGGCAGCCCTGAAAATGGTTTTCCGTGGTTTTCCATTTTCACACCAGGCAAATGCTGGGGCTGTACCTTAATTAAGGCCACGGCCGGTTCCTTCCCACTCCTAGCCCTTTCCTGTCCCACCGTCGCCGTAAGACCTATCTGTGTCGGTGCGACGTAAAACAACTAGCAAAAAAAATAATTTAATAGAGCACACAATTTGTGTATATAAAGCAATTACATGTCATTTAAGCATAAGTCTACTATAGACCTATTTCTCTTAGAGCATTCCACAACATGGTAACGAGGACAAGTCAAATTACACAGTGCACACACACACACACAACTATCGTCAGGTTCATGCAAGATCCTGGTTTTGCCGAGTTTATAGTTGTATCCATGAATTGCCATAGAACTGATAACATGTCGGAGATCCTGGTTTGTATTGGTCCAAGTTCTATTCGTCATTGCTTCAGTCGAATAGAATTCAGGACAAATATCATTCCTTTTGGCCACTCTTTCATCCATATAATTGCTGTTCTTCCCGGTGAAATCCTTTGTTTATTTAATAATTTAACAATAGTACGGGATTCTTGGATTCTTTCTTCCTTTCTAATTTTATTTTATATTCCTTTCCTAGATATTTTACTCTGATTGCATCCATCTCCGTACAAACTCTCAGGAGCGTCTCTTCTATTATTTCTCCACAAAATGAGCAAAGTTCCTGTCATGTTTCTCCCTCTGACATTTATTCTTATATAATCATATTAACCAACATATCATACCTTTTACTTCTCTGTTTGGAAGATTTTATTTTTATTGACTATTTGTAAGCATTACGCAGAATTCCGATTATGTTCTTTTAGTCTTGCATTCCACCATTATCATCTGCTTCTCAATATTTTTATCTCTAATCGTTACTTCCTTACACAATTCCTTATGTTTGTTATGAATCTCTTTCTCGGAAGTAGAAAATTTCTTTCTGAATATTTCGGCTTCCTGAATTGAACGCACGTACTTCTGGACGAATCGACTGCACATTTACATGAACGTCTAGGAAGGCCTCATTTGGCAAGTTTATTGTATACTTGGATAACGCCTGCCTGGTGGCTGTGATATATGTATGCCTATTTGGTCACAGCCAACGGCCGTAGCCGTGTTGAAACACCGGATCCCGTGAGATCTCCGAAGTTAAGCAACATTGGGCGTGGTCAGGAGTTGGATGGGTTACCACGCGCTGTTGGTGGGGGTAAGGAAAAGGAGGAGCGGAAAGGAACTGGCCAACCTACCGTACGTAAACTCCGGCTCAGGTACACCTCTGCGGAGGTTCGGACCTGCCTTCGGGCAGAATGCACCCTTACCTTTATATGGTCAGACACCATGCATAGCCAGTTCAAGCTCCAATGAAGGAAATAATAGTAACATTGTTCTTACGCCCTAGTAACTACTTTTATGGTATTAGGAGGCGCTGAGGTGCCGGAAGTTAGTCCCGCAGGCGTTCCTTTACGTGCCAGTAAATCTACCGCCAAGAGACTGACGTATTTGAGCTCCTTCGAATACCACCCGACTGAGCCAGGATCGAACCTGCCAAGTTGGGATCAGAACACCAGTGTCTCAATCGTCTGAGCCCTTCAGCTCGGCCGTTGAAGAAAAACATCTTCATGATAAGAATGTTCGCCGGCAGTGTAGGAGAGATGGTGTTATACAAATTATATTCGCTAGACTGCGTGTCCGAATTCTGGATTCAATTCCGAAATGTATCCGCAGTGTTCATATGGACTGGAAGCGTATGACGTTGTCGATGGTGTTCCGCCCGTCGGATGGTAAAGTTAAGCCTCGAGCAGACCACTTGGTATTATTCAACGGGAGTAGGCTATGTGCCCACACCAGATTTCACCTTCTCCCTATCTCATTATCTCATTATCATCCCACATGCAGACGTGCAGGTTGCCCATGGACGTCAAATAAGACCTGCACCACGGGATTCGAACATGTCCTCGGACTCTCCTGGTACCAAGTGCCATACGATAAATAAATAATTTGATAATGTTCAATAAGATGTGCATCAGGATCGAAATATATTTAATATACTGGCTGAATGGTCTGCGTTGGGGCCTTTGGTTCAGGGGGTCCCGGGTCGCGTCTGATTAATTCTTCTGACCCGGGGACTGGGTGTTTGTATTTGTCCCAACACTTTCCTCTTCATATTCAGACAGCACAGCACATCACATCACCAACCATCAAAGAAACACGCAATAGTGTTAACACCCCTCCATATAGGGTTGGCGTCAGGAAGGGCATCATGCCGTAAACAGGGCCAAATCCACATATGTGGCAAGATTTGCACACGCGATCCAACAGGTGTGGGGAAAGCGGTATAATAATATTATTGTTGTCACGTCCCAACAACAGAGGTGCTGGAATGTTGACCCACAGGTCTTGTTGAACGTTCCATTAAAACTGCTGACACGAGGCTAACGAATTTGAGCACCTTGAAATACCACCGGGCTGAGCTGGGATCGAACCCGCAAACTTAAGCTCAGAAGTCCAGTGCTCTACCGAATGAGCTAGCCAGCCTATCCTGTGGAATAAGATAAATATGTTCTTTGATCAATGATTATTACTCTCGTTTCAGGATATTTTGCCGTTTATTTGATTTGCTTGCTTAGCTACAAGGAGTTATCAAGTAATGAATTGAAAAAAATGGCCGCAGGTTGTCACTATTTTAACAGCCGCAGGACTTTGTGGCTTTCTTAGACTTACTAATTAGAAATAAGATACTTCCATTATTAATTTTTTCTTCTATACAACTGACCACGATGTATTCACAACGATAGCTAACCTCCAACTGAATGACTCAGTCAACAATGCACCATCTTATAACAAAGTATGCGCGTGACGTCACATATCTGACACAAATTTTGCTAGATTTTTAAACGCTGTTACATGAAAAGTACATTTCAGATTTTTTTATCTGTCAATTGAGACATTAAATACAACGTTAAGTTAAATGCTGTCGGTGATATCCGCATTCTACCCAAACACTAAAGGCGTCTTAATTTTTTCCTTTCCATGTACCCATTGTGGAGGAACATAAATCTACCTTAAAAGATATTAAATCACTTTGTGGAAATAATTATTTTTCAGCTTATGGTATTTAGTGTCGCGTGTGTTCCAGGATGTCTTAGACTCACCTGGAACACCCCATGGGGCTGAGCTACTTGTACCACTGTGTGAGAATATTATCTGCGGGTGTGGGTGTGATTGTGTGGACTAGGATTGGGAAGGAAGAGGCTGTGGCCTTGAGAAAGTCACCATCGAGGCACTTTCCTGGAGTTAAAATGGGAAAACACAGAGAAGCATTTCAAGGATCGCTTACGGGGAATCCGAACCTCCAGGCTCCCGAGTACGGAGTTTTCAACAAAAAAATGGCCAGGGTACAACACAACCTACTGAACAATCCTGCACGGTGGAAATAAATATTTCTTTCTTTATCTGTTTACCCTCCAGGATTGGTTTTTCCCTCGGACTCAACGAGAGATTCCACCTCTACCGCCTCAATGGCAGTGTCCTGCAGCTTCAGACTCTGGGTCGAGGGATACAACAGGGGAGGATGACCAATACCTCGCCCAAGCGGCCTCATCTGCTATGCTGATGGTGGTGGTGGTGATTATTGTTTTAAGAGGAAGTACAACTAGGCAACCATCCTCTATCTAACACTAATCAGAGGGAAAAAAGGGGAAGGGGTCCGACACTTCGAAAAATGAAGATATCGGCCAACAGAAGACAAGGGCCACGAAGGGCGTGAAAATGAAAGACTCCCTAGCCCTCGCAAACCTAATAGCGTCGGGGTCGGAAAAGAACAAGAGTTGACCAAGGGAGGTCGGATAGGATAGATGAAAGTGAGGAGCCTGGCACAAGTAAGTGGAAGCAATGCCAGGACTCAGCTAAGGGCCCCGTGGTCGCCAACCCACGCTCCATAGTTCAGAGCCCCTGGGGCCCCTTTTAGTCGCCTCTTACGACAGGCAGGGGATACCGTGGGTGTTATTCTACCACCCCCACCCACAGGGGGTGCTATGCTGAACAGGGGCCTTTCGGGGGGATGGGAAGATTGGAAGGGACAGACAAGGAAGATGGAAAGAAGCGGTCGTGGCCTTCAATTTGGCACCATCCAGGCATTTGCCTGGAATAGAAGTGAGAAACCACGAAAAACCACTTCGAGGATGGCTGAGGTGGGAATCGAACCCACCCCTACTCAGTTGATCTACCGAGGCTGAGTGGACTCCGTTACAGCCCTCGTACTATCTTACAAATTTCATGGCAGAGCTGGGAATCGAACCCGGGCCGCCGGGGGAGGCAGTTAATCACACTAACCACTACACCACAGAAAAAACTTATTCTGTTGCGTGTAAGATTTAAGGAAATATTATCCTTTATAAACCAGTATTTCCGCCGAGCCTGAGATCGGTTTACCATCTGGGATAACCTCAGGGCGAGTTCACTCACAAAGTGCGGAGTTCCATTAAGCGTCGTTAATTATTTACTCTTTGATAACAGTGCTCTTAGAGTGAATGCACTCTGGTGCCAGTTAAGTTAACTTGACGCTGCTTGCTTCATTGAAAATGCGAAGAACACCGGTTATAAAGGGAAGAGATATCCACTCTTGTTTCTTTTTTGAGTCCCATACGAATATAACTCGGAAATGGAGTACAGATCCGAGAAAATTTACTTAACAGAGGACTCATCCTCTGCGTAATTATTCCTACTAAGCTACTTTATAAAAAATAACGAATAATACATTCTAAACATGAAAAGTTATTATAAATAATGAATAGGATATTGATAGTCACTATTACTGAAGGCGTTTTATGATGCGTGGGTGGATACGCATTAGAGTCTAGTACGTCCATGCATACTGTAGTAATGACGTATTCTGACGCCCAGCTGCATAGGCAAACCAACAGACCTTTCTGTGAAGCAGTGTTGTATACTACAACCGGGCGTGATAGATCCGGCAGAGTCTATTCACGTTCGATCATTTCAGTCTGTGATGTCGTTTTGGTAGGTCCAGGAAACCATGTCCTGGGCTGCCGACAGTGGGGGTTCCAAACCACTATCACCCAGCCACAGCGCCCTGGCCCTTTCCTATCCCATCGTTGCCATAAGACCTATCTGTGTGGGTGCGACGTAAAGCATGTTGTAAAAATAAGGGATAGAAAACTAATAAATAGCACACATAAACCTCAGTTTTACGTTTTAAATAGACATGATTATATGACGTAGATGTGAGAAAAAATGCGAATGAAGAAATAAACATTTGCTGTTAGAACATGATTTAATTTATTAATCAGTCTACAGATTACTAGCAACAGTTTATAACTGTATAATAAATAGTGAAGTGGTTGCAACGCCGTCTTCGATATGTTCCTGAGAAAAATGTTATTGCTATTCTTATTCTTCTTAATAATGTTATTGTTATTATTTTTGACCCACTCTTCATTTCACATCAGCGCGTAACATCACTCACTGGTTTATTTTCATTTCTAGGGATTTACTTCTAGCCAGTCATACAGAAAAGTAGCTCCGTTTGTGGATTAGTGGTAGAGTGTTTGCCTCCGGATCGCAAGATAGCGGGATCGAACCCAGCAGGGGTACTTGGAATTTTGAAAGGCGGAAAAGTGTTCATTCGACGCTACAAGTCGTACGATGTCGGCACGTGAAAGATCTCTGGATACGCATTTGGCATTCACCCGAGAAAATTAATTGAAAACTTAGCCATAGGCATCCAAGAGACATTCAGTTTACTCTTCCATTTAGTAGGCCTGGAGTAAAACGGAAGGTCGAAATTGATTGTGGCCGGATATTTGCGGTCAAGGAGATTTGCGCTCACTGAGATATACTTGTACACACTCATAGCAATTTACCAGCAATCATAGGAGATTTGCGGTCACTCCATCTGGGAGGCGGGCCTCACTAGCTTAATCTAGGGGGTATCCCCACTAACCTGCCTGGGCTCCTGCTCCTTGGCTTCGAGAACAACATTCTTCCCTCTCGCGCATTATTTAGAGAAACAGTTCCTTAAATTTGACGCATGGATGACAGACGTTTAAAACCGTGCACTTTTTGCATTCCACCTGCGATAAAAAGTAATAAAATATAAATTACACATTCCAAACTTACATGACCTATCGTGAAATGAAACGAGGAAAATGATGGTGTTACAGAATTTTCTGTAGGCCTATTTCTTGTTTCATTAACAACCTCCAAACTCGAGAACACATAATATTTTAGTCGACTATAGTGATGACCGCACTTCTCCGGAGAGAGATACCTCTCGCACCTCCGCCGACACACACCTGGATCTGTGATTTTGAGGTGACGGCAAATCTCCGTGACCGTAAATGTCCGGAAACCGCAACTGACGAGCAAGCAGCCAGACGGTGCCAAATTAAAATGCTTGCACACGGCACCTGAGAACATGCGATTATTTATTTATTTATTTATTTATTTATTTATTTATTTGCTATTTATTTATTTATTTATTTATTTATTTATTTATTTATTTATTTATTTATTTATTTATTTATTTATTTATTTATTTATTTATTTATTTATTTATTTATTTTGCATACTTCTGTGCTAATTATATCAAGAAATTGTATAGATTTTAGGAAATCAAAGCACAATAAACTTTGTTTACACTACATACACACGCAGAACTTGAACCCATATATTTCCGAACAAATCCAGTCATGGCAATGACCACCGTCTTCTGCATAGACTTGGTGTTGACATCAAACTTCTTCAGTCCTTCTACCAGAGTTTTAGGTATAGCAGCTGTACTACAAAGGATGATTGGTACAATTATCACCTTTTCATAGTACCATTATCTTTGAATATGTTCTGTCATTGGTGTATACTTGTTGATTTTCTCGATATACCTTCCATCTAGGTTCCCGGTGTTCGAGACAGCTATGTCGATCAGAGCGGCAAGTTTTATTCCCTTCTCTAACACCACTATGTCCGGTCTGTTGTGGATAGTCGTCTTATCCGTGATTGTTTTTCGGTCCCAATTTCATCACTTTCGAGTATAGTTTGAAGGCTGTACTTAAAATGGAGAAGTCTTTAATCAATTAGACTGTATTTAATAGCAAGTTCTTGGTGCAAAATCTTGGCAACCGAGTCGTGGCGTTCCTTATACTCCCTTCCTGAGAACTGTGAGCATCCGTAACTAACATGATGGATGATTTCTTGCGATCGGCGGCCATATCGGCACGAGTCCCTCATGACTGTCGGGTCCCTTACCATTTTCAGGTAGCTTCTAGTCGGAACGACTTGGTCTTGTGTAGCCAACATAAAACCTTCTGTTTCGGGGATTATTATTATTATTATTATTATTATTATTATTATTATTATTATTATTATTATTATTATTGCTAGGGGCTTTACGTCGCACCGACACAGATAGGCCTTATGGCGACGATGGGATAGGAAAGGCCTAGGAGTTGGAAGGAAGCGGCCGTGGCCTTAATTAAGGTACAGCCCCAGCATTTGCCTGGTGTGAAAATGGGAAACCACGGAAAACCATTTTCAGGGCTGCCGATAGTGGGATTCGAACCTACTATCTCCCGGATGCAAGCTCACAGCCGCACGCCTCTACGCGCACGGCCAACTCGCCCGGTTTTTTTTAATTATTAATATTATTATTGTTACGGAGTTATCCGTGGTAGTTAGAGGTGAAAGAAGGTGCTGGGATGAATAGGTCTCAATCTACGAAATTAAGGTTAATTTAAAATTTAACAAGGTTATATTTTCTTTTCAAGATCAAGAAATGACAAATATAACAGGTACTCAGTAGCCTAGCAACAAATCGAGTATGTACAATTACAGTGTTACAGGATTTGGGCTCCGAGAGCCAGACACACAATTCTTGAGCAATTAGCCCAACATTACTTATATACAAGATTCCACAAAGGGGAAGAAAACCCCAATCATGCCCAGGAGCACTTGCTCCCCATTACACGGTAAAGCCTCCTCGAGGCACACAGAAACCTAATTTTAAGAAAGAGCAACTCGCTCTCAAAGTTCAAGCCCATCAAAGGCCACACCAAACTCCACATTCAAGCTGTCCTCCAAGTACAATAACACAGGGGTAAAAATACCCAACCTACTGAGGCCTATTAAGTAAAGAAACAGGTCAATGACATGGCCCCAAAATACCAATTTGAGAGGAGGCGTACTTGCACTCCTAATACACTTTATTAAAACCTAATTTGGCCCTAGGCCGCTTATGCAAGGGCTAATTCCATTCTACGGAGGTGACACGATAGAAAACTTTATGACATTACGAGTAGAAGGGAAACTGTTATGAAAACGTAGTCACCTCATAACAAAATGAATGGGAGCTCGAGAGGGTTAGGCACTCTCTATCCCAATTTGTAGTTTAAAGAGACAGATTTTATACCAAGAGTCTTCTACATTTTAGAGGAAGGTTACATGGTAAAAGGTATCGAACCTGTCCCGAGAGTTAAACTGCTGAGCTAGCAAGAAAAGAAGTTATTAAAAGGCCATTACCTTATTGAAGAACTGCTGCCCGACGAAAGAGGCGCTTCCCGCCCCCTGCTACATAATTTACACTATGATAGATGTTACTGAAGTGGCGCAGAGACCCGAAAATCAGCAGTTTATATACCCTCGCGGAACATTCGAGACCTTTCATGAATGATAACACCCGCCCACAAGCATTTTATTGGACGACCAAAAGATTACATGTCAAGACTGAAGAAGAAAACCAGGATTGGTGGAAAATTAATTTAAAAAGTTTCTCATTGGTCGAATTCAAACCTGGCGGAAAGAGAAGGGTTATACAGCCAACCTAAACAATGACTGAAAGAAATTTAACAAAGAACAAACTTATGAACACAAAATTTCTCCAAAAAACAGTTCTTTCACTTCGCACTAGGGTACACAATTGTAGTCCTTCAGTAGTGCCATCTAGAAGAGAATGTTCACACTTCTTACTACAGGAAAAACAAAAATACATCGAAAACGACACAGTTCAGAACACTTCAAAATTTACAAGTAGGGACATCTTCTGAGAAACTTGAGAATTAACACTGTAGTTAAAGTTCAGGCTTCCTCCAGTAGAGGAGTTTCAACTAGCGCAATGTTTGTATTAGCGGAGCGGAGGTGTACCGACCGGTACAATTATTATTATTATTATTATTATTATTATTATTATTATTATTATTATTATTATTATTATTAAAGAGAAAAGTAGTAAGGAATGGGTAGAGTCGCTTGTTAGTGAAAATTTAGAAAAATTACGGAAGAAAAACCACTGTTGTGATCAAGGGGAATGTTCCAGGTTCTCTGCATCCAATTGTACATTTATCGAAATAAAGTATCTAGTTAGTAAGAGTTTGAAACTTTTCCACTACTGGGGCAGTTGATATGCTGTTTTGGGGCTGTAATTGCACGGAAGTCGTGTGCCAACACTCGGCTGCCACAAATTTAAGACGCACTTGGTAAGTATCGTGACGCTCGAAATTGATGATCTCGGACATTCTTGGAATATGTTTCCGACATTTGTGAAACCAATTTTTGTCCATACGCCCATACATTTGCGAAAGAAAGAAATTATTCACACTTCTTTGCACCACAGTCATACACGTCTTGGGAACTGAAAGATGTGGTGAAGATGTTCACAGATGCGACAGTGACGTAAATTGCAACAACTTCTGCTCGAGACGATGAGCTTAGTGATATTAATAGATTACGGAGTCATTGAGGACAATAAAAGGACACTTTTTCTCTGTTTGATGAGCAAACAACGCCGCATCTGTACCAACTCCCAATATGTCGCACGTTATGCACGTTTGAATAACAGCTGAACACTCTGTCAAAAAAAAAAAAAAAAAAAAAAAAAAAAAAATGGTTGGAAGAAATAACATTTCAGTCGAAAGGGTAATTATAATACATTTTTGCACATTATAGGACATGTTGTGTAGAGCATTACATTAATCAAATTCCTGAAATGTCCGCCTCTCTGGTGTAGTGGTTAGTGTGAATAGCTCCCACCCCCGGAGGCCTGGGTTCGGTTCCCGACTCTGCAACAAAATTTGAAAAGTGGTACGAGGGCTGGAACGGGATCCACTCAGCGTCGGGAGGTCAACTGAGTAGAGGGGATTCGATTTCCACCTCAGTCATCCTCGAAGTGGTTTTCCGTGTTTTCCCACTTCTCCTGCAGGCAAATGCCGAGATGGTACCAAACTTAAGGCCACGGCCGCTTACTTCCCTCTTCCCTTCAAATCTTTCCGTCCCCCGATAAGGGCCCTGTCCAGCACTGTAGGTGAGGACGGCTGAGCAAGGTACTGGTCATACTCCCCAGTTGTATACCCCGAACAAATATCTTACGCTCCAGGACACTTCCCCTGAGGCGGTAGAGGTGGGATCCCTCGCTGAGTCCGAAGGATAAACCAACCTTGGTTGGGTAAACAGATTAAGAAAAAAAGAACGAAAGAACCTCTAGAAAAAAATATATAAAAAATGTTTCTTCCTCCAAAGGTTAGGTTCCCTATAAACTCTGATACGGTCTTTGTTTCATGTAGCGGACTGAGACATATTAATCTGGTGTACGTTTGTGAGTGTGAAGATCCTTAAGGTGTATCGATGTGTTATCTGCCCGCGTGAACAGGAGCAATAACCGATAAAGAAGCGGTCACGAATATTTGTTTGGAGTCCATGTAGGAAACCACGGAAAACTCTTTAAATGATGGCCAATATTATGATCAATATCCAATTCTCTATAAAATCGTGTTAATCCACGCAGCGTGCACCACATTCCATTACCCAATGACTTATTTCAAATCGTATAATGAGGAAAATTCCCTTATTCACCGCAATGACTTCATATTCAGGAATGAACTAGGAATCGAACCTTAGCTCAGGCAAGGAGCTATTTGGCTAACACTCAATCACGGTGGTGGACTCTTTGCATAAATTTATGAAGCTATCTGTACGAGAATATTATCATTTCCAGTTATCGAGCTTTATCCATCAAAGCAGAGAACCCTTACAGTATACTACCCTCTGGATCATGGTGGCGGACTCCATATATTTAAATTTTGAAGCTTTCATTTTGAGAATGCAATCATTACAACCACAAGATTTTTAGTCTTAAGCATAATCTTTAATCTGAAATTTAGAAAATTGCCCACGAAATGAAAGTCTGTGAGTGTTCAGTAGAATATATTATTAAGTTTTCGTCGTGAAAAAATATTAGTTTTATCAGAGGTAAATTTAATTATATCAATAACACAGTGTTGAAACAGTGAGTTTTTGTAGCATTGTGTGATTCAGGACCTGTAATTCTCGAATGATTCTTACGCCATCCATGGAACCACGTATAATCAGTAGTAAGTTTTCATTTTAGTGGTGGGGCCGAGGACCTACATGTTAAGGCCCATTTAAACAACAAGCAACATCATCTTCATCATTATCATCATCATCATCATCATCATCATCATCATCATCATCATGTTAGTGGAGTAAGCGCAAGTACAGGTATATCAGTGAGTAATTGTATTCCATCCCGGGCCGATAGCTCAAATGTTAGGGCGCTGTAATTCTGAGCCCAACTTGGCAGAATTGATCCTAGCTCAGTACTGATAGGGATGTCAGACGGATTGCTGAACAAAAGGAAGCTGACTCACACACCATATGTCACATATCGTGTCAAAAAACAGTGTCAGAAAGGTTCTGATAGCTAAGGTACACCTTTGATAACAGCTAACAAAACTTGGAAATGTCTTGCACAACAAAATATGTTGTTAATAGGGTGTATAGTTACCCCTAACGGCCACACATGCTTCGCAGCGACGTGGCGTGCTCTCTCTCAGATGGTCCAAGAGCTCTTGTGGCAGACGATCCCATTCCTCCGGAAGAGCAATGCGAAGGTCTTGGAGGGTCCATGGTGGAGGCTGACGGGATGCAATTCGCCTTCCCAATGCATCCTAGGCATGTTCTATACGATTCAGATCCGCAGACCTCGCTGGCCAATCCTTGCGATTAATGTCTTCCCCAGCGAGACATTCATCCACCAGAACAGTGCGGTGCGATCGGACGGGAATCGTCCTGCAAACTGAAGCGGGATTCATCTGTGAAGAGCACATGCCTCCATTCATTCACGGTCCAGTTTCGATATTGACGGCTCCACACTAAGCGGGCCCGTCTCTGGAGGTACTGGGATGCATACCGCTGGACGTCGGGCAAACAGCCTTGCTGTTCTGAGCCTCTGGTACACAACTTGACGGGAAAAGGCAACCCTTGAGACGGCTGCAAGCTCTGCCGACAATTGTCTTGCAGGTGCACCCCGATTTCGTCGGGCAGTTAAGGCCAGATATGGGTCCTGCTGTGGGGTGGTTACCCTTGATCGACCTGGTACTGGCCTAAGAATAACACCTCCTGTGTCTCTAAATCGTCTCTAAAGCCTGAAAATTACACTTTGTTGCACATTCAAGGATACGGCGACTTCAGTCTGTGTCTGGCCTGCTTCCAGACGGCCGAGTATTCGACGCTGCAAAATGGGGTCCAAATGGCGTCGTTGTGCCATTATGTTGTCACGTTCACCACGGGGCTACACTCCGCACTCTATAACAGGGCAAACGCGACTGAGGGAATATAGGGCGCAGGTACTGGCTGTGTTTACCTTGCGGTTACGCCGCTAGTCAAAGCAGGGATCATTCCTTTCCTATACAGAGCGAACACATAAGGTTGGTACGGCAATATGTCGTGCGATTTTCGGTCTATTTCCTGTTGCCGTGCTTACTCGTAACTTATGCTTAACTTTTGGACACTAGTGTATAAAAGATTGTTAGTCTCGTACACAAGTGTTCGCCACTATCTCCTTTCAAAAACGTATTCCTCTTCTCTTTTGACATCCCGAGGATCCTGTACAATTTGATTTCTTCATCAGTGTTTCAGTCCACCCAGAGGTCTCTTCTCACTAGGCTGCCGAATGAAGACTTGCTGTACTACGCCATCACTCCTCAGGATATACCCAAACCACCTCAGATTTCTGCCCAGGAATATGGCAGTTATATGAGAGTCGTGCAGGCCATATTTCTCAGTTATTGTAATATACTGCTTCCTTCCCTATCCCTCTTTATGCTCCTCGAACAGTCTCCAAGGAATGTTAACTCATAGGGTTAAGTCTGGAGTTTCGAGTGATCGTAAATTTTGTGGTATGTCTGCTTGTTATCTGGAGCTGGGATTACGAGGCCACCGTTGTGCTGGACGAGCCATTACACCAGCTAATTTAATTACATATACGACATTGTGTAGTTTAGTTTAAAAATTGGGACACTGGAATAACGGTGGTAATTCCATATTATACTGGTAAAGCTGTCAAATACATGTCTTTACGGTGTTCATCTACCATAGAACTTCACTAAATTTTTCATCCTCATTATCTGCGGCTTCCGTTCGCTTCAGTCTCTTATTACAATTTCTCTTCTCTTCTCTTATGGTTTCCTTTGCTGTTCAATTTTCAGAAAATTATTGCCTCCAACCCCTTCTTCTGAGATATAAAAATATATCCTTCACGACGTTGACATTTTATTTTCTTCCTGCTTAGCTGTCACGTTTAGTGACGTACAAACACAGCAAATATTCCCTTCCGAATTGAGTACGACTGTCACGTTTTCTCTGATTATTGCCCCTTATTCTTTGCTGAAAATTATTAAAGCAGATAAAGTCATAAATACAGAATGTTTTCATTAGTTGACAAAATGGATAATAATATGGTTTGAAGATCAATGAAAGGAAGGTAAAAATACATAAGGGAAGTGGAACGATTGGAAGACTATGGTAATAAATAAATAAATAAATAAATAAATAAATAAATAAATAAATAAATAAATAAATAAATAAATAAATTTATTAATCAATGAACTGAATGTTTTGTCACGTTGCTGGAGCCATTCTATCATGGTTAGGAACCTTCATTACTATTTGTTTAGTAGTGGAGACCAAGAAGAGATTTATTAAGTGCTATGTCTGGAGTGTGGCCTTGTATGGTTCAGAAACGTGGACTATTAGTGCACGTGATAAGAAACGTTTGGAAGCATTTGAGATGTGGTGCTGGAGGAGGATGGAAAAGATCTCATGGACAGAAAAACTCACCAATGAAGAAGTTCTTCGACGAATAGGCGAAAAAAGATCCTTTTTAGCAACAATAAGGAAAAGACGAGACCAATTAACTGGCCATCTCTATAGGCACAATGGTTTCATAGTTAATGTCATGGAAGGAATGATTCAAGGTAAAAGAGGAAGACCTAGACTGCAATATTCAAGACAGATCAGAGATGACGTAGGAACAGGCTCATATGTGGAAATGAAGAGGGGATTACAGAGAAGAGTGGAGAAGACGAATTGCTGCCAACCAATCTTAGGATTGAGAATTAAGAATGAAGTAGTTCTTCGGGGATTTTCTCTCTTATCCTCCATTTTCTTTTACTTTTCCGAGAATCTTTACATATGATTTTCAGGAATGTGTTGAGCTGCACAATACACACGGAGAAGTATGCTTTTCTTGAAGTGTGTATGAAAATTTAAGAAAATGGACAAGTTTAACTATATAAATATCTGTGAACTTTTATGATAGAGGACTGGAGGTCTGAAAAGGACATACGAATTGGTATGAGCTGTAAAATGGACATGGGCCTGAATAAAGTGTTTAGTGGTATGTACGTAGTGTTGAGTGTTCTGAATCTGAAACCTGGACCACCAATAAGAGTGACGTTCTATTTTGATGTTGATATATAGAAAATTCCTAAAAGTAAATAGAATGATGGGGTTACAAACAAGGAATCTTAGGTAAGAGAAAGCAGGAGATTTTAAAAACAGATCAAGAGGAGTATGTTCTGAATTGGGCGAATACGTAGACAAGACAGTTTGGTGAAACAAATTCTAGAAAGAGGTATTGAAGTAAGAGATGAAGAAGGACAAGGTGTGCCGATAAACTGAGGGAAGAAATTATTAGGAAATTAAGGTACGAGAGGTGGAGCATCGGAGGAGTACGTAACATACTACATGGATGATGATGATGATGATGATGATGATGTCTATCATTGTTAATACTAGGAAGGCCGAACCTATCATTTTAACTGCAGAGATTATCATCATGAATCCAGTGTATGGAGACACATACTTAAGACTTATTAAATCCGTAATTATGACAATTCTGCTGTCATTTCTTGATGGATACAGTACTTTTGCATCCATCTCTTGGCACAGGCCAGAGTAAAGTGTAGCTTCCACTGAAGTCCCAGTCTCATCCATGGCTGTGACAATATGGAAGCTGCTGGGGTATGGGTAGTGCTGAGTAATGACATTCAGAGCACAACTAGTGCATCTGAGTGTTATGAAAGGTGCTGCTCACAGGGTCAATTGTGCTGCAATAGTACTTTCTGACCCAGTGAGGAAAGCAATGGCAAACTACCTCACCCCTCATCTTGCCTAGTACGCCTCATTTGGTGCTGCCATTGGTTTTTGCGGTTTCCTTATAACCGCATAACCCTTGGTGGTGCTATTTGAGGATCCAACCAGCCTCTGGGCTGTTGATCTAACAGACAAACATAAGGCAGTACTTTTTATATGCTTTTCTAAAAAGGATAATTGCCAATCAAAATGAATAATGGGTATTTCCTTTGAGGTTTTAAATAAAAGGCAAATATTTTGAAGAATTATTTTTTAACTTTTATTGTGGAAGTAAGTATGATTTAAGACATCAATTACATGTGTCATTTTTAAGCAATATTTACATCTGAGTCATGTGCAGCAAAGATTGCAGCCTCAGTGTCACAAGTGGTATATAAAGGGATGAATAAGAAACAATATTGTTTACGCTACTTTATATCAAATGGAATACCACTGCTGTCTATGAGAAAGTCTTGAAATATTTATGAGGCACAGCATTCAGACTGATACGTTCATGGATAGTATTAATAGACTGAAATCCAGACACCCTTCTTGGCGTACTGCAATGAATTTACAGGACACCTCCTTTAATGTATCGGACGCCTGGAAAGAACAATGGCATCAGCAATTCGCATTACCACATCACCACATCATTGAGAACCCATGCAAGTGCCCAGATGGTTTTTCTCTTCCCAGACGGCAGTGGAGGATGCTAAATCGAATTAGGACCGGCCAAGGTAGATGTGGAGCCACTCTCTTGAAATGGGGATGGAAGACATCACCGCAATGTGACTGCGGACAAGGGGAACAGACAGTGGAACACCTTGCATTTGAGTGTCCTTTGCGTAGTTACAGAGGCTCTATTGAGGACTTAAACTGTGTCTCAAACGAAGCTCTTCTCTGGCTATTAAATTTTGACATGGAACTTTAGTTACGAGCTTGAGATGGTAGTTGTATATATTGTAAATAATCTTGTATTCATCATACGCTAAATAATAGATATGAAAATCTTTTGTGGTTCGGACTTTTCAAAGAGAAATTCTTCACCTCAAAAAATTCACTAACAATTTCGGTTGGACTTGAAAACACTTCTCTTCTGAAGTGAGGACTGTGTGAAACGTAAAGAATTTCCGTTTTGTTTCCCAAAATATTATCACGTCTCTTTATGATAAATACCCGAAGGTAGACCTCAATCCTCTGCGTATATAATGTACGATTTAGGATGGCTATTACTTACCAGATGCAGCTCTTGGATGGCAGATACTGGTACGGGAATGGGCGGCATCTGCACAAATTCTCAGTCCTCGAGTCTAAAGAATTCACCATTCGAGATTAAGGCTGCCGTGCTAAGGAAAATGCAGTAAATATCTGAAACTGAAAACTGACAAATTTGACATCAAAGTTTAATCAATTACATCTTTATTTTCTATTACATGGATGATGTAAAAAAACATTAATTATAAAGCCAGAAATATTTTTTTCGGGCAGAGCATCTCACTTGCCGGCCCCGCGGTCTAGAGGTAGTGCGCATGCCTCTCACCCGGAGGCCCCGAGTTCAATTCCCGGCGAGGCCAAGGAATTTACCCGGTCCTTAGAGTTGGTTCGAGGTCCACTCAGCCTACATGATTACAATTGAGGAGTTATCTGACGGTGAGATAGCGTCCCCCTGTCCAGAAAACCAAGAATAATTGCCGAGAGTATTCGTCGTGCTGACCATGCGTCACCTCGTAATCTGTTGACCTTCTGGTTGAGCAGCGGTCGCTTGGCAGACCAAGAGCCATCAGGACTATAGTGCCATGAGGTTTGTTTGTCTTTATACAATCATATTGTAATGAATAGCAACAATAAAATGTGCAGACAATTATTTCTTACATTTGAAACCTTCTGTCAATGTTAAGAGCTGAGTGAATGTACAACGTTAAGAGGTAGTACTTCTGCAGATACTGCGTCTTTCAGCGCAGTCTCTACTTAGTGTTTCCTGTCATTGTAGATGTCGGAAAATTGCAGTAACTGTTTTTTTTCTTATATTTTGAATAACACATCACTCAACTCAGTCCCACACGGGGACACAGTAAAAAGAAATATATGAAATGGCGTACCGCTTTTAGTGTCGGGAATGTCCGAGGACATGTTTGGTTCTCCAGATGCAGTAGGCAACCTGTGCGACGTGATGAGGATAAAATGACGGTGATGACGACAAATACGCCCAGCCCCCGTGCTAGCGGAATTAACCGATGATGGTTAAAATACCCATCCTTGCCGGGAATCGAACCCGTGACTCCAGTGACCAAGGTCAGCACGCTAACCATTTAGCCATGGAGCCGGACAGTAATAAATACCTCGGAGAATGAATAACCTCGAACCTTAGTGAAAGTCAGGTCTTCCAACCTGGAGAGTGCTTTCCATCTCAGAAAGAACGATTACAAATTCAAATCCCTTTCCCTTCGACACTATGAAACCGTAGTAAAATCTTCAGTACTGTATGTTGAATACTTGAATATGGTCAGAAAGGGACAACTCTAGAATTTAGAATGTAAAGAACGTCACAAGGATCAAGGGCCCTATTAAAGAATGAAGTGAATACAGAATCAGGCATAACAACGAGCTTTACAAACATTTAGAGAGCATAACATCAGCCATGAGGAAGACGAGACTTATCTTCTACCGTCACATAGTGAGAAAGGACAAGAGACTGACCTCAAGAATCTTCAACACCCTTTCAAGAGGGAAGGAAACAAATTCTAAATGGACGAAACTGGTTCGAAAAGGCCTAGAATGTTTTAAAAATGATCCAAACAGGATAAAATTTAGAATGCTAATCAGAACATCCGACACTCTCCAGTCACTGACAGTTGAAACATCGCGTCCTGGAGTGAGAGTGAAGTGGACTCAGGAGAGGAAAGCAACCCGCAGTGCAAAGATGAAGGAATACTGGACTAAGAAGAAAGCTCACCAGAGTTAGGGACCACGTGGTGCACGGGGCCTCAACGTGAAGAAAAATCATGTTACTGTTTTTTAAGTTTGTATTATGATGAAGAACGTGGAGACGATTACAACGATACAAAAACTCCACGTATTTTTACTTCTGGCTGTTTACTTTGCACGGCAGAAAATTCCTCAAACTGGTGGGGAACGAACTTGGTGGCCTGTGAACTAAAGGCCAAACGCTGACGACCTGGATAAATCCTTCCTGTAATAACGGGACAAATGTATCTCAACAGCCTAATTGTTACAGAGTCTTGATTACTGAAGTAATAAGGCGAAATACAGAATAATATCTAGAGGGCGTTTGTTGTTGAAATGCCATTTTTATCCCTTCGCATTAGGACTTTGATCGCGCTATAGAAATTCATTCTGCGATGTAACAAACGGTAACAACATATTTTATTTTATTTTTTACATTTGTTGCCTATTTGGGACGTTCAGTCAACATTTCAACTTTCAAGAAGGTTTTAGGTCAATATTTAGCGTTTTTCAGTATCTTTGGATCATTTTATAATGATTTAATTTATGCGCGTATTCTTTACTGTCAGACTGATAAAAATTCACAGGTGACAACATAAAAAATGTATAAATGTTTCTTACATATGGTTAGATTTGCTAAATATCTTTCATAACCCAGCAAACTGACCGACAGTTGCTGGTGACCAAGAAAGGGTTGGAATTAATGCATACCTGTGAGTCTTGTGGTCCCAATGTTATTTGCAGCAACACAGTACAGAACCATGATAACTAATAGAAAGTAATTCCCAAACAAAAGGAATGCACCAACCTTCGCAACCGCCTCTTCAGCCAGTCATTCACTCCCCACGTACCTCAAGGCCATGAACAAATAGAAACGAGAGGGGGTTGGAAACAACAGTTATTTAACTTTCCGCTTCAGTACAGAATTATCCCCCCAAGTAGTTATGTGGAAGAAAAATGTCAAAAGGGAAACCATCACAAAGTGTATTTTTAATTCAGCTAGGGAATAAGTTTGGAAAAGGCATATTTACAACAGGTGGCGGGGGGGGGGGTGTTTAATTTGTAAATTTTGCAGTGTTAAAGTGAGTGTCCGTCTTATTGTCAGAATGGTCAGCGGTGAGGCCTTCGGTCCAGACGGTCCTGGGTTCGATTCCCGGCCGGGCCGGAGATTTAATCTGGAGTTATAAATTCTTCTGGCTTGAGGACTGAGTGTTTGTGTTTATCCAACACTCTCTTCTTCATATTCAGACAACACACCACACTACCAACCATCACAGAAAATACGCAAAAGAGATTACATCCCTCCAAGTAGGGTTGCGTCAGGAAGGACATCCGTCTGTAAAACATCGCCAAATCCACATTTGCTACTCAGTTCGCATTCACGACCCCACAGGTGTGGGAAAAAGAGTAGAAAAATAAGAAGAAGCAGTGTTAAAATGAGTGTGGAAAGGAAGTTTGCTATACAACAGCATTAAAGGAGAAAATCATCTGAAAGCTGTAACGAGTGCGAAGAACAGTAAATGTTCCGAGGTACTTCGGGAGCAAAGTGCTCTAAGTACATCCAGAAAATCATTATGTCTGTATTTAAATACACTTCCAACTAAATTAGGAGATAAATATTTATGTAAAAACAAAAGAGCTGTCAGTGAATAGAACAGGGATATACTATTTGCAAAACCACTGGTGCACAGTCATCAGAATTCGTTTTATTCAAATGTTTTAAAGTCTTCTCTTACTTATTTTGTAGCATTTTCTCATAAATATAGGGGCATTTCATTCATCATTTTCAGTGCCTTTTCAGGTCATCAACATCCTTCCCCTCGTGATAACGATGATTATGAATGGTAGCTGTGTACCAGCGGGCTTTTCAACTTCTCTTATTGTCTCATCTGGTCTTGTTAGTTTAGCTTAATGGGGGTCAAAGCAACAAAGTTTTTAATGCAAACTTAACGACCCGCACAGCACAGACACTAATTCGTTATGCGAGACGAATTCGACCCCTCTGGCATTCCGTATGCCACATACACTGGGTTTATAACTTGACAGATCACTACACGCAAGAGACAGGGAGAGGTCAGGAGACATACCTGTGAGTGCTAAACGCACGACAGATCAGTGTCGTTCGTAAGTCTGTTTCTCATTACTCACGGTATATTGGTTTCATTACTCATGTGTTTACAAATTCTGGAACTTGTTTCCACAATAACGTTCCTCGTCTAGCATGTGGAACACAGATATTGCATTCGTCCTTCATCAAGCTCAACAAACAACACTTATCTGTTGGTCTGTAGAGAGGATCGACACCTCTATCACAGGGGTGGGAAAAATATAGTTTTTGTCATAACTTTTTTCATACGCCGATAGGCCATTGAACAGTTGAACAGTGAGCATCCCGAACCGAGAATACTTAGCCCGCCTGGAGGGGGGAGAATAACATTTGAGGTGCTGGTAGCATGATATGCATATGGTAGGTCTACAGGTTTGCTGTTAATAGTGTCTCAGTCATCAGAATGGGAAAATGACCTGATCTCATCGCGCTTGATACAGGGAAAATTGTGATGACATGGCACTTCTCTAAAGTGGCGGGCCTAATGGGCTGCTCTCATGCCGCTATTGTGAGCATATATCAAAAGTGGTACAATGACGGGCAAACATCGAGGCGTCGTCCAGCCGTATTTCGCTAGCGGCTCATTGATACCAGAGGTCAGTGGAGGCTCACACGCAGAATTCGGAGAGACCACAGGGCCACATTTCGAGAAATCGCCAACAGGTACAATGGTAGTCTCCAGGCCAATATTTCCCATTACACGGTCCATCAAACACTGCTGTGAATAGGTCAGTGACCGAGCAAGTGGCCGTGCGGTTATGGTCATTCGGCTGTTAACTTGAAATTGGGAGATAATGGGTTTGAACCCCACTGTCGGCAGCCCTGAAAATGTTTTCCCTAGTTTTCCATATTCACAGCAGTCAAATGCTGGGGCTGTACCTTAATTAAGGCCACGGACGCTTACTTCCCACTCGTAGCCCTTCCCTAATCCGTCATCGCCATGAGACCTATCTGTGTCGGTGCGACGTAAAGCTAATTGCAGAACAGGAAAAAGAATAGGACGACGGATTCGACGACTCCGTCGTATCCCAGTGCTGAATGCATTCCAACGAATGCAGTGCATGAGGTGAGCACAAAATCGCTACTGGGTTGTGAATGAGTGGGGAAGGTCACCTGGTCCGATGAATCCCGATTCATGGTTCGTCACGTAACCGCGTATGCCGAATTCTGTCAGAGATTATGGCACGTGGTTTCACGGTCAGGCTGAGACAGGCTAATGGTGAAAGTGTGATGATCTGAGTGATGTTTTTATGGGGCACAGTGGGTCTCATTATTCCGGTACGCCAATCTCCAACAGCCGCCCGATTAGTAGGAACCAAGCCCATCCGTTCATGTCAACAGTGTATCCTGATAGTGACTGCCACATACAGCAGAACAATCAGCCGTGCCGCACTGCCAGAAGTGTGAAGGACTGGTGCGAGGTAAATATTATAATATATTTTTTAAATAGAGTGGCCCACAAATGGTCCCAATATGAACCCCATTGAATTTTTGGGGTTGAACTTTGAAAGTGGACTCATACTATAGCACCGCGCCATACCTCCCGCAGTGTATACCAACTGGAGGACCAGTTGTTGCGCTTTTGGTTCTCAGATACCCCAGAGTACATTCCGTCACCTCGTTGAATCGATGCATCACCGTGGGAACGCGTGGTCCTGCATTGTATCAGGTAGCTGGTAATTATACACTCCAGGAAAATGAAAGGAGGACACCATGAATTCGTCGACCCAGTAAGAGGGAAATTTTATTGACGCACTCTTGACGACGTATACACACACGATCACACCAACAGAGCCACGCGCATCTGAGTACAGTGGACAGGGTGCGCGTAATGTCAGGGTAGCTGACGCATATCTTGGAGAGCACGTTGGGTGGCACGGTACTTGTGGACGTGCGTTGTCCACACCGCCTTGTTGGTGTATGAACGGTAGCACGACGGATTGAATGATGGTTTGGATCTACCTTGCATTGTTCAATGTTCCTTCGACGATAACCATAGGGGTATGGCCAGTGTAGGATATGACTCCCCACGCCATGATGCCGGGTTTTAGCTCTGTGTGCCTCTGTCGTATACACTGCAAATGTTAGCGTTCATTTCCGCGACGCCACACATGCGTAAGACCATTATTGGCACGAAAGCAGAAGCGACTCTCATCACTTAAGGCGACACGTCTCTATTCGTCCTTCCATCAGCGCCTGTCGCGACACCACTGAAGGTGGGCTGCGCGATGTTGGGAGACGCCTTAACAGCACGCCGGATCGTAGCCCTACTTCACAAAGACTGTTGAGATTGGTCTTCGCTGATACCCCGGGTGTAACAATGTCCCAAATTTGTTGTGAAGTCGCGATGCTGTTTGATACGGCACTTTGTAAGATGCGACGGTCTTGGCGTGCATCTGTGCGTCGCTGCTGTCCGGACCCAGGCCGACGGGCATGCACACCTTCTATATAATATAAATCTTTCGGGCTATTATGTCGTGGTCCACTCCTCTCATTTCGTACAGACATTTCGACTACTGCTGCGGTAGTCATCTTCTCTGGCGTCGTGTAGATACTCTCCCCTGTATCCCGCTGCGACTGGGTTGGTTGCTTGGGAAGCAGCTGTATTTATAAGCGAGTGTGCGTCCTCCAATTGGTTCGCGCCGTGCAGTCTGACGTCTGATTGAATATCTGACAGCACTACCTCCGATTGGGTCGTGCCGAGCAGTCTGACGTTTCGTTGGGTCTCTGAGCACACGATCTCTGATTGGTTCGCGCCGTGCAGTCTGTCATCAGGTTGATTATATGAGGGCATGAATTCTAATTCTGTCGTCAGATTGGATCTCGGAGTGCACGATCTCCGATTGGGTCGCGCCGAGCAATGGATCCTCTGGTTGGGTGACTGTGATGTCCCTGATCTTAGTTAGCTTCGGCCGTAAGTTATATAAGGGGGTGTACCAGACCCTGCTGAGCTTCAGTTCTTCCTCCTTTCTATTAAAGTTATTCGGATGTGTGTGTATTTCAATTGCTTTGCTGTGGAGACGGACGTGGAAGTGTGATGTTGTGGCCAGTATGTCAGTATCCTCGTAACGACGCCACAGAAGATGACTACCGCAGCAGTAGTCGAAACGTCTGGACGAAATGAGAGGAGTGGAGCACGGCAAAATTGCCAGGAAGATTTATATTATATTGACACCGGCCGTGAAAGCCTTCATACTTTAATGTACACCTTCTGCTGACCACTGGCGACCTCTCGCCCCACGAGTTGCGCAATTGTGCCGTACGACCACCCGGCCTCCCGCAGGCCAATTATATGCCCTCGCTGAAAGTCCGTCATTTGCACGAACGGTTCACGTACACTCTGTCGTGGCATGAAAACAAAGTTGCAGACACAGACAGAGCTCCGTAAGCTACGGCAAACCGGCTGCCACTGGCTCTGGAAGTGACCAATTGTTGCGCAGCCTGCAACATTCCATGGCTGATAACGTGGTTTCTAGTGCGTCTACAGCGCTGAAGTGTGGCAGGCCTTATTCACTTGCGTCAGGGTGTTCTTTTTCCATTTTCCCCGAGTGTATAATGATTTATCAGGATATATTTGTGTGAGGCTCCCATCGTGTATATACTACATACAGCCTCCTCTGTACACAACTTGAAAGTATGAGATTTGCGAAGAGTAATGTGTCTTTAATTTTCCAGAGAACCATTGACATCCCTCCTTCTTCTAGCTGACGGCACTCTTCCTCTCTCCCTCCCATGATTAATGCTTCTAAGAAACTGACAATTCCATCCTCTAGCCATAGAGTCGTGATATATCATATTTGACAGTTATCATCTCCCAGTCCCTAAGGTAAAAAAGTCGAGACAACAAGTGGTTTGAATCAATGGTGCTGCATGCTATACGGATGTACGAATGCTCAGGACATTTTTTTAATTGTTTCTGATGCTAAATGAGAAATATGAAAAGTGATGCAACCCAGGGAAGTCTTAGGGATCACAATGTCTCTTACTTTTTTAAGTATACATAAATCTACGTTTGATAATGTCAACGTGTTGAGCTACTGTACTGCTACCAGTCAATTCGTAATACTAAAAGTGCGTACAATGTGACGAATCTTTTTTACATTACTGGAAACGGCAACTGTTTCATAACATACGATGTGAAGAAGATCATACGAAGCACTGATTATGAACGTACATTTTCTGCGTTATTCGTTGGTTTTACCTTCATTTAGGCCCAATATTTTGTTTGTCTGTTAGTAGTGCATTTTCAACGATTTCAGATTATCTTCTTGCAGCAATTATATGAAATAATGTAAATAAATAACTTGTACATTATTTGCGTTTTAAGTTTGATGTATCTAGGTATTTCATGAAACAGAATATTTTCAATTGTGCTACATGTTACCACTAACTGCGAATTCCGAGAAAATTTTTAAAATGTTCTTATTCAGGACGTGAATTATGGTTATTTGTAAAATCATTTTTAACATCGCTCCAGATTATTGAACTAGATATGGTTAAACATGTGTACAGAAATATGTGCAGATTGCATCAGAAATATTGCTATTTTACAAATATAAGACAAAGTTCTCCGCAGATACTTATTGTTCGTTTGGTAAGGTAACGTGATCTTCTTCAAGCAGTACCTACATCCAACATGAAGGCACTTATTACGAAGTCTCTTTTAAAACCTATAATTAAAGATTTTTTGAGAGATCCTTGAAAGCCGTTTGTAATTCTTTGGCACTGATTGTGAGTTCTCAAATCGACGGCCCCTACATTTAACATAAGCGAAAGTAAAAGGTCTCTGAGACAATATTGGGGTTATGATGAGGTTATGGAACACACCTTGTGTTGAATTCAGCTACTGAAAATATTCTATGACCTGATGAGCCGTCACATGGTGTGAATTTGACTGCTGGAGTGAAGTCGACTGAAAATTTGAAACATGTTTTTAAATTAAGTAACTATACGTACTTGGTGAAAACTTCGTTTTTAAAGGAGCAATAGCAAATGTTGGAAAGTTCTTTATTCACAGCAACGACTTCAGTCATAGCATAATGAACCTCTGTTTTGTAAAAAGGCTCTTTAAGAAGCCTAAGTTTTTAAATTGATTTAATGAGATATAGAATTACTGCGAGAAACTGGCATTAAACAACACACACTCCTTACAACCGCAACCACAGCAAGAACAAAAATTAATCAATCATACTTACGTATGAACAGACATAAATCTCTGGTAATAAGTGAAATTAGGGTTAAGTTGACCACACAATAAAACTGTCTGTATTCCTAAATATCATGAACAGTTTGCATTTTTAAATCCATTTTTAAAAATTCGTGAATCCCGCAACAAAGTGACAGTGTACTGGGCAAGGCTGATCTATATCAGTTTAGTGGTAATATGACGGGGTCATTGTTCAATGGCTTACACAGGTTGCAGCAGTTCTGGTTATTACTTCCCATAGCTCTGACCAGTTCAGATTCTAGTGCGAAAATGTTATGTGTGTACAAACGTAAATGTACTGAATCAAAGAAATATAGAATGGATGATTTAGAGGACTGTCTCACAGAAACTGTAGATGAAAAATAAGCTTTAATAAGGCAATCAAATTCTACAAAATTTTAAACGTAACCCGGATAAACAAGGTTCATGGTGGCCATGATAAAAGCCTAGGTGGTCAGACTGTCTTTAGTGTTAAAGACGGGGAGGCATTATTGATGGGCTTCAAATTAGTGCAAAATTTGTTTATTGTTATGTTAGACTGTAATTAGTATTTAAACTGATTTTTATGCCAAGTCTATTTTTAATTATTGACAAATTTTCAAAACATTCAAGGTCACCCCCCGAGTCATATACAATCCAATTTTAACACAACACAGTCAGTCGGTCATGAATCCTGTTTTCCGGGTTCTTGTAGGATTTTTGTACACTTTGCTTACTTTAGTACTGATTATTATTCCTCTAATGATTCTGTGAGGCATTCTTTTAAGACATCCAGGCTATATTTCTTTGATTGAGTAAATTTACGGCCCACTTTTGGCGATGCTTCCTGGAGAAGCAAGACGTCTGGGGTGAAGTTGAACACATCCGTTATTATCGATAATTTGGTATCCTTTATGGGCAATAGTTAAATAAGACGACGAATTTTATTACTAGAGAAAAATACCCCACACTCTACAAGGAAAACCAATATCTTTGAAATGTAAAATCGGTCAATTTAATTAAAATATTACAAGAAGAATATTAATTCATTTATAATTTTAAAAAGAGTGTTGATAGAATCTGATTATGTCCTTTTAAGAGCAAACATGCCATTTTTTGTAAAGTGGTTTCTTTTTCAGCCATTTTAAAAGTTGTGTTTAATCATAAATTAGTTCCTATAAACTAAAAATTCCTCTCAGTTATAAAATAATTGATTCAAAACTGAAGAGAAATATTCAAGTAATACTGTTCTGTTAGCTGTACGCGAATCTGAAGTTACAGTTGTTTTTCAGCTATCATTAGAAAATGATGGGACATTGCGAATACTAAATGCGCTGCAAATAGAGCAGTAAAACACAGTAATTTGATCATTCCAATTAGTTCCATGGAATATAATTTCAAATGCTGCAATCAGATTCCTTTGCGGCATGTTCATTATCTCACCCTTTATAAGTTATACAGAATGCCCCACCTAACTCTGCAATATAACACATTTTAGAAATGAAACAAACCGTGAAAAATTTCATTGGGTAGGAATATATCCATGTCAGGGGCTTGCAAAATGCGAAAGTCTGCATGATGTATAAAATTGAACAAGTATCGCTTTTGACACAAAGCTATTTTTCAAAATATGTGTTGTTTCTAGCAAAATGAAAACTAGAGATACAATTAGAGATAATAGATTTTAAATTTCTTAATCAATCTATATCGATATCTGTATGCGTTTGAGGCTGTGCCAAGGTAGCATATTTCCTATCCATTCTTTAGCTAGTCAGTTCTTAAATGATTTCAAATAACTTGTAAATGTATCATACATCTCCCTTGATAAATTATTCCAATCGCCGATTCCTCTTCCTATAAACTAATATTTGCCCCAGTTAATCCTCTTGAATTCCAACTTCACTTTCAATGTATGATATTTCCTACTCAAGCTTATTCGTCAACTAATGCCCAAGTCATCTCTCAAATTAATTGATAGAGGTAAGAATAATTGATACTAGTTAATGCCTAAGGTAACCTAGATAATATAACTTTGTTGAAGCCTAGAGTTATTACGTACTGTACTTATAACATATAAATAATGAACCGGCATATTCTATTTAAATAGCATGTTTTGATAATAAAATAATATTCATTTGAGACGTCGGACGTGGTATCCAGGGACTGAGGATGACAATTGTAGTAACCCTCACTTTAGGGGTTCAAGTTTCCGGGGTATCCGACGGTCCTCTACAGCATGTCCGAGAAGTCTCGTGTTTCCTTTATTGTGTGTGTGTGTTTTGCTTTTGTGTTTAAAGTTCCATATATTAACATAATATTTCTAAAGTTCATTTCAGGCCATTATTTTTCTGTTCAATTCCTAAATCATGTAAGTGTTAAGATAGATATTTATAGGTCGACGCCCCGAACAAATAGTATTTAAGAAAATAGTGTTAAAATTGGTTTATGTTGCTTCCCGGACTCTTCCTTATTTGTGTTTCCTTTGTGTTTTATAATTATGCTATAGGATTTCAAATTGTGTATACTTCACGTATCAACAACAATAAAATATTACAATAAACAATACACTCTCCCAGTCTGTGGTTTTCGAGATTATGGGGTACGGGTATTATCTTAAGACATCTCTCCACTGTCAGCTCAAAGCTTATTCGAGACGTTCGTCTCCTTACTTCCAAGCCTTTCCAGCCCAAAGTTTACAAAATTTCCATAACATTTCGTGTAATTTACCTCTTACCATTGCCAGCATCTGCACAAGTCTCGCAGAAACAGTCGACATATTTCAGAAGGTACGAAATTTATAAAAAAATGAAAGTAGATCTGTTTATCACTAGTTGTGCCTGTAGATTTATTTCGCGAGAAAAACCGTACATATTAGATTTAAAAGTGTAACTTTGCCTTGTAGGAGATGTTTGTTTTATATTCTGGATAGTGGACTCCGTGACATAGATACATTTCTGTGAAATGAGATTTTTCACATTTTATTTCATTTTGGAAATATTTGAGTCAGCAGAGATTAAGTGGGACATTCTGTACATCATCGTAAGTTTATTGTATGAAACAGATGTACATTTTTGCGTTTTCCTTCCCGTAATTATTTATTTCTCGGTAAAAAATGGGGTTTCTGAAAAGACAGAAAATATCAATCAATCAATCAATCAATCAATCAATCAATCAATCAATCAATCAATCAATCAATCAATCAATCAATCAATCAATCAATCAATCAATCAATCAATCAATCAATCAATCAATCAATCAATCAATCAATCAATCAATCAATCAATCAATCAATCAATCAATCAATCAATCAATCAATCAATCAATCAATCAATCAATCAATCAATCAATCAATCAATCAATCAATCAATCAATCAATCAATCAATCACCGCTGATTTGCATTTAGGGTGGTCGTGCACGTGGCAGATTCCCTATCTGTATTTACTTAGTTTTTCCTTAAATAACTGCAAAGACTTCGGAAATTTGTTGAACACCTCACGTGGTAAATGATTCCAATCGCTAACTACTCTTCCTATAAAGAAATATTTGCCTCAATTTGTCCTCGTGAATTCCTACTTTATCTTCATATTGTGATCTGTCCTGCTTTCAGAAACACCACTCAGACTAATTCGTCTGCTTACGTCATCCCGCGCTCTCTCTCCTCCGACAGCTCGGAACATATCACTTAGTCGAGAACACGATCTAGACAGTTGCATTTTCAATACTGATATCCTGCCTGAATATTTTAAATCGTCCCTTGTCGGGGATGTCAAAAATGTTTATCTCATGCTGATAGCCACATACCAAACACGTTCAAAGGTGACCTTGTTTAGAAATTGTTCTGGTGAACTGATTAAGAGCCCGATCCTTGGAAACCCCTGGCTGGGGTGGCTGTCAGTACCATACGTGGGTTTGATAACTGCTTGTATTAAGCCTGCAGCTCGACAGCTTGGCAGTGTTATCACATGCAATACCATGGTTTATGTTCCGCTGGGTGCTGGCTGGCATTGTGTATGAATCATTGTGCATTTAAAATAGATTACGATTTACTCAGCAGCGAATTTAGGGAAGGCGCCCATGGGGCCCCCTAAGCGGACTAAAACGTGTATGTTACGTGTGTCTGCCTGTTTTAAGAAACTGCGGCTTGTTTTTCGGTGGAGGAGAGACTTGTCAATATCAATTCATACATAATAACGGTAAATTTGTTGTTGTTACGCAAGCACGATCCTATATTAACGAATCTTACACTCTTAGTATTTTTTATATAAATATGTCTTATGGCTGGAGGTCCCAGAAATTTACGTAAAGTGACCCGCAAAGCGTGTGGCGGAACTTGCGTCACATTAGTCGTAATCGTAGCCTTGGTTGCCAAAGATGCTGTGGCTACAAGTTCCATCTCTATGAAATGGCGATGCGAATAAATCGTTCGTTGTCAGTAGAGCCCGAACTTAAGGCAGAAGTAGGATAGAATGCAAACTTACTGAAGGGTGTCACACGTATAGTCTATTCTGCACTACAGTTGTGCTATGATTGTTGCATAAACTTTAGGGGTACGGCCTGTAGAATCCCTAGAATACATAACCCTACATAACGGAAGAACGGGCAAGAACTAATTTCTTCATAATGGAATAAGTTCGCATTCTAACCTATTACCGCCTAAAGATCCCGGCTCGAGTTACCAATATTTGAGTTCCATTTATTGAAAGGTATATCCATTATCATTAGCTTTTCGTCTCTTACGACAGGCAGGGGGTAGCGTGGGTGTTATTTTACCACACCATCTACAGGGGGACTGAGAGTTATATAGACGATATAGGAGGCTCTTTAAATAAATAGGCCACATCAAATTCATGGTAGTTTCGTAGGTCCTGGGTCAGTTTCCTCTTTTCGATGCAATGAGTCTCACACTTGCCCACTCCATGTTCCATATAGATTCCTATCGAAGACGGTATGCAAGTAAATTAATCGTTATATATTTCAGTTTCATGTACTGGAAGATATTTTATGATCATCTGATTTTCACAAATTTAAAAATAGGGATACTCATAAAAAGTAACTGTGGCAGTGTTAAAGAAAATATCTGTAGTAGTGCAAATAGCGTTAACAATCAAACGAAAGTTGATCTATCAATTTCAGACGTTAATGTGATAGAATAAATAATCTCCAATTGTGCAGGGAGCGAAGAAATTGAACGGGCATCACATTTGAACATTCATACGAAACACGTTTCAATTTATGTTGCACTATGTACAAAGTAAACCGTTACTTTAACGCTCAATCAATTTCCGATAGTCTGAAATATCGCGTATTGTGTTACTCTTGAACACCACATTTGAAATATAAATTTTCCGACCGACATAATGACGGGAATAAGATAAAATTTCAATTGAAATGGACGAGTGATGCACCTTGGCTAGGTAATAAAGCTAAATACAATGGTGAACACTGTCGATTCTGTGTATTTTTGCACTGAAAGGAAGACAGGGGGGACTCAAATATTGGACCTCTTTCACTACAAAAATTCAACAATTCAGTCGGCATAAAAATTAAATACAGACCTTCAAAACCCTTTCTACACGCGAGTACCGCAAAATAGTTTTTCTCAAAGCGAATCATTTAAAGGAAACAATGGATGGAATGTGAGAAAATGTATCCGTCCATGCCAAAAGTCATCATCCGAAGGAACTATTAGAACAAAATAGGAAGAGGCTAGTTCCATTCATAGAAACAATTATTTTGTGCCATGGTGCGAATGTGTTATACGATTTACTAGATATACCCAACAACATAACTTATGGTTGTATTCTCTTTAAATATGACATGCTGCAGATATATACCCACATTAGGCAGACCTTAACCTCAGAAAAGACGAGTTTCACTCCATTTTCCTTTAACAAACTCGAACCTTATAATTTTTATGCGCCCGCCTTTGAACAAATGACTACAAAATATCTCTCTCTATGGTGACAATACATTTTCGAGGGAGTGGATTTTCACATTTTATTGGCTCTGCGATAATTTTTCAGTTTGCTGATAAAATCCAACCATGACAATATTTTTAATATTATGGATGTTTTAGTTTTGAAGTTATCTGAAAGAGAAATAACAAGTATTTGGGATGATAGCCAAGAATTTCCTGTTTAATGGCCCTTACGAATATTAATGGCTCTCAGATCCCTAACACTCCCTCAAGTACTAGTAATATGTCTAGAAGAGCTGGTATAATCACGTAGGTTTGCCCATTAAAACAATAATCTCCACCACCACCTCCACCTCAACAACTTTATGTTTATACCTAGCACGTTAAATGTTCCGGAGACGAGAGTATTAATGGGAAGCGAAGTCAGTAAAGCTATTTCTGAGAAAGTAAGGGGGTAAAACTGGTAGAAATCAGATTCAATTCTAAGGCTGACACAAGAACGTTATCATTTCTCTGCGTCCGCCTCTGAACAAGTGACTATAAAGCAAGGTTCAAAAATCTTTCTTTCTTTCTTTCTTTTTTAATCTGTTTATTGTCCAGGGTTGGCTTTTCCCTCGGACTTAGTGAGGGATCCCACCTCTACCGCCTCAAGGGCAGTGTCCTGGAGCTTCAGACATCGGATCGGGGGATACAACTGGAGAGAATGATCAGTACCTCGCCCAGGCGGCCTCACCTGCTATACTGAACAGGGGCCTTGGTGGGGGATGGGAAGATTGGATGGAATAGACAAGGAAGAGGGAAGGAAGCGTCCGTGGCGTTAATTTAGGTACCATCCCGGCATTTGCCTGGAGGAGAAGTGGGAAACCACGGAAAACCACTTCCAGGATGGCTGAGGTGGGAATCGAACCCACCTCTACTCAGTTGACCTCCCGAGGCTGAGTGGACCCCGTTCCAGCCCTCGTACCACTTTTCAAATTTCGTGGCAGAGCCGGGAATCGAACCCTGGCCTCCGGGGGTGGCAGCTAATCACACTAACCACTACACCACAGAGGCGGACTTTCAAAAATCTTACCATTTTAAATTACAAATTCGCCTGATATTAAAGTAGAGAATACATTGATAATTTTGATACGGTAAAACTGTTAAGAGCTTTATATCACAATGTATGTCAGAAATTCAATATGATACATAAAACTTAGCCAACGGCCGTAGCCGTGTTGAAACACCGGATCCCGTGAGATCTCCGAAGTTAAGCAACATCGGCCGTGGTCAGGAGTTGGATGGGTTGCCACGCGCTGTTGGTGGGGGGTAAGAGAATGGAGGAGCGGAAAGGAACTGGCCACCCTACCGCACATAAACTCCGGCTCAGGAGCACCTCTGCGGAGGTTCGGACCTGCCTTCGGGCAGAACAACCCTTACCTTACCCCATAAAACTTCTGATAGGAATGTGCAGGATGGGGAAAAGTGGATAACCGGATCAAACCCCCACTAACCAGGTGTTCCCATATATAACACAATTAAATTAAAATTACGATTAAAATATATGATGATAAAAATTTCATCATCCTCAATATTTGCTACAACCCCCTACAATTCCCTAAAACTTCTCAATATAATCAAATTCACCCTGAATACAAATTCCTAAATTTGAAAGCTCCAGAAATGGTAAAACGGAGGCTATTGATACCATTGCATTATCTACATTTCATATCATTCATATGCTATGTGTTGATTGGGTCATCATTCCATAGGAGGGTTTGTTACAGCTCTCCATGCTACACTAGTATGCTATTACCTGTTAATTTCTACGTACCTACTACATCCTAACTCTACACTAATCTATTTGTCAAATTCACACCTTGGTCTACCTCTGTCAGTTCTTCGCCAAATCGTTCTCCTCTCAGCACTTCGATTCAGTAGGTCTTCATTCGTGATTCGGCCTAACCATCACACCTTTAGTATTATTCAAAAGGTATCTTCCATGTTTCTCTTCCATATAATGCCACGCTCCAGACGAAAGTCTTCAAAAATACCATTCTAATTCCTATATCAATGTTCGAAGTAAGTAAATTTCTTTTCTTAAGAAAGGCTTTGCTTGTGCTACTCTGCATGTTATGTCCTCCTCATAATGCCACAGTTAGTTATTCTACTACGTAAGTAAAAATATTCATCTACTTCCTTTAAGACTTCATTTCCCAATCCGATATTTACTGCATAACCTGACTTCGTGCGACTGCATGCCATTACTTTTGTTTTGGGTTTAATCATTTTCATCTTGTACTCCTTCTCCAAGACTATTGCCATATCATTCAGCAATTTCCTCATATCTTCAGCAGATTCAGGTAAACTAACAATTTCATCGGCAAGTTACGGAGCGCAAACATATCTACGAAATGTCACTGTAATATTTGTCCCAAATGGAATATAATCATTGCTTTTACACAAATAAAGTCTAAAATATGCGGTAAATTAAGGAATAGTACGAAATATTTTACTTGCAGGGAATAATATGGATCATATTTTACTACATTACAACTATTTTTTCTGCTACGTCCCAGCGCTTCCGTATGTGTTTTGTTTGTCTAACACTTTCGTGTGTGATGTCTTTGCTCACTGAAGTTGTTTAAATTAATTAGGTGTCGTTTTCTCCATATTGCTTATTCGGTTTGTTCCCTAACTCATTCATTAAATGTCAGTGGCGGCTCGTAGATATCAGCAGTGGGGGGCGCACCTTAGTTTCATAATTCCACAAATATCTCAAGTTCTTCAAAACATGTTATCAGGATACACAATTCGAACACTATACGGTGCAATGCATACACAATTGTTTTGATTATTATTATTATTATTATTATTATTATTATTATTATTATTATTATTATTATTATTATTATTATTATTATTATTATTATTATTATTAAATGCCTTTACTGGCAGGACCTAGTGTTTACAGTGCACTATGTCTTCTGGTATGGGCTAGAGCAATTTTGTTACTTTCATTGATCTGTCTCTGTCTTATCCTTGGCTTTGACAATATGAAAGTGACTGAGGTATGAGCGATGCTAGTAATTCCATTCCTTCTGCAGCCAGTCCCTGCTATGAATGGTGTGAAAATGTTGCTCATAGGGTCGGTTGGTGCGTGCATTTCAGTGGGCTTCGCAGACTGATATGTAACAGCAACTTCTGGCTCAGTGAGGAAAGCAACGGGAAACTACCTCACTCATTTCCCTAGTATGCCTCTTCAGTGATGCCTAGGCCATCTATGACAGCTGATGGCAGAGCTGTTGAGGATCCAACCAGCCTTAGGGCTGAAGACTGAACATACATACAGATTTATTATTATTATTCAGTAATTATTATTCAATAATAATAATAATAATAATAATAATAATAATAATAATAATAATAATAATAATAATAATAATTGCCTGTTCTTGTCCACCATCGAGTTATGTTTACGAATAGTTTCATTGTAGTGATCACTTACACAAGACACGACATTGACTTCACCAAGCATTTCAAAGTCCATGGTACTATTGATATCACCCCCGTGGTGATCCATTTATCTCCTTTCCTAGAACGGGAGAATAGCGGGCAAGGAAAGCAGTAAAAGGTTTCTGAGATATCACTTCCACATATCCGCGAGTTCTTGTTATATACGTCAGGAGAACTAATTTGTCTTTGGAAAGCCCTATTTTCATTTTTCTTTGTCTCCGGTTTTTTCAACAAGAAGTCTGGTGTCGGCCTAAAACACTCCTTCAGTTCGACTTTCTTCTCGGTAGAAAGAGAAGAAAACGTTAGTTCTTTAATATGTTCGACGGTAATCATACTGTACGAAGTGCATATATAACACTACGGCTAGATATAAATCACAACCTTTATCCTAATTTCACCTTGTCACAGTCACATCACGGTCATTCATCAATACAAAGTTAAACATCGCGCTCTCCAGTGAGTATGGCCAACATGAGTCAAGTGCGAGGAGCCAGTAGTTACAGTCGTTACTCGTTTCGTTAGTTAATAATCCTAAAAATTACAAGACTATTTTAAATATATACCGGCACATTTAACTCAGGTAAGTGCCTCAGTAAAATAGTTCTTAGTTTTAGGGGAGAAATGGCATAAACTGACCCCTGTTAAAAAGAAATCATATCACCAATGTTTCGGGTAGGTTGGCTGCAACGATGGGCCGCGGCAGAAACGCGCCGGAATCTCCGTAGAACAGCACATCTCTACTGCACCTCTGATTGGCTCCCTCAAGGCCAGTCAAGCGAGACTCTGGAGTATTTGGTCCGCTGTGAGAGAGCGCCCTCCTGCGTAGGGCCAGCAGAGCATCGCGCCGCAGCACAGTACAACTCGCGCCCTTGATAATAATCTTATAGTAAAATATTTCCCTTGTTAACATTTAAGATTAAAACTCCCGAATTTAATGGAACCCCGTGGGGGGCGCGCGCCTTAGCGCCTCCCAAACGAGCCGCCACTGTTAAATGTTATATTTATTGGTCTAGGGATCGTGCTATTTTGCTGTTTGAACTGCTCGCGCTAGTCATATGGAGAAAGATAATGAGAATTAACAGACATAGCACTCCCATCCGTCGGTGGACCTCAAGAAAGAAACAGAAGCCGGCACGAGCAGCGAAATACAATATAAGGGAGCCCTATCTACAGCCCGTAAGTACGTATACATATTTCTCTAGTAACGACGGTATTTATTAATTTACCGCACATTTTTCACTTCATTTGCGTAAAAGCAATTATTATGTTCCATTTGGGACAAATATTACAGTGACATTTCGTAGATATTTTTGCACTACATAACCTCATCGGCAAATCTCAAAGTTTTAATTTCCTCTTCTTGGATTGTGATTCCCTTTAAAACTCCTCTTTGATTTTCTTTACAGCCTGTTCTATATAAATATAGCGAAGAGGAGGGGAGAAAGTGCAGCCTTGCCTCTCTCCTTTCTGGATCGCTGCTTCTTGTTCATTAGTTCTCGATTCTTATCAATACAGACTCATTTTTGTACAAATTGTAGATAATTATTCTTTCTCGGTATCTGAACACTATCATCTTTAAAATCTCAAATAGCATGCTCCAATGAATATTATGGAATGCTTCTTCTAGATTTACGAATGCCATGCACTTGGGTTTGTCCTTTATTCTATCGTCTAAGATCAGACGTAAAGTCAGGACTGCTTTACTTGTTCCTACATTTTTTCTGAAGCCAAACAGACTCCCAACTCAGCTTCAGCCTATCTTTCCTCTCTTTCGTAAGTAATACGTGTACGATTACCACATAAAGTAGAATTCAAGATTATTAAACACTGCACAAATGGCTGTCAAGTTACTGGCAGAGTTTTTGGTTTAGATGCACCGAAATATTTGATACTCATGAACGGAGAACCAGTACAATTGTACGTGTCTTATTGATAAGTATTCCCTTGCCGTACTTTTTTGTTAAAACACAGAAGATAGAAGTTGCCATGAGCATAATATTTATGTCTGGCAGCGTAGAGCTGTAACAAATCCCAAAGCATGAAAATGTCACTTGCAGTTGTACATGAAATAAAAAGTTGCTCTCATGAAGCGAGGATACAAATGGATGAGGAAAGTGGAAATGTAAATTATACTGTAGAACTTTATAAGCTCTGTTGTGTGAGCACATTTTCAGTCATCAAAAATACTACAAAGAAATCATCTGTCACATTCAATGCTGCCACTAGGAACGACAGTGATTATAACAACTACTAATATAAATTAACCTAAAATTTCTGTTTACACTTCATGTCTCATTGTGATATTCCGAATTAATTCGTAAGAATCTTTTACAACAATTTTGTAATTATGAAGCTATAAATTAAATTACCTCGGTAGTTCCCCAAAACGGATTACGGAGCAGTGGAAGGCTCTTAAGGGGATAAGCAATGAATATTTTGCTTAAAATATGTTATTTTTAATCTATATTCATTCCTTACCCCATGAAATATGCCCTTAAAATGAGGTATGAATTATCTTGGCATTATAACTAGAAGTGAGTTCCTTGAATGTACATTTTTGGTGGTTTTCAGTAGGTCTCGACTCTAAGTAGATATGGTCAGGATAGTTAGTTTCTCGGCATAGTCTAGTAGTTGAGCAAGCCGTGAAGGAAATTTCAGTTCAGAGGGCACCGCGTTCGATCCCCGTTGGGGACGGAGATTTTAAATGTGTAAGGTTAATTCATACGGCTCTGAGACGGGTGTTTTTGTTTGTCTCAATACATTCCTCTTCACATTCAAACGACAATCACACTACTAACCACTACATGAACACATAATAGAAAATAAATTACTCCACATAGGGTTGACGTCAGGAAGGGCATCTGACCGTAAAACAGGGCCACATACGAATGTGCAGCACAGTTTGCATCCGCGACCCCACCAATGTTGTTAAGCGGCGGAAGAAGAAGAAGAAGAAGAAGAAGAAGAAGCAGAAGAATAAGACAGCCAATGGCCTAGAACGTGCAAAAATACATACGTACATACATACATACATACACATATAAATTCACACATACATAAATATATATTCATTATAGACTGTCATGCCTCTTAACTTTCAATCTGCAAGCCTCTGTGAATCAACGATAGACCTAGGCAATCCTGTATGTGTAACTATCACTGTGGCATCGTTTAGCAACTGATCATCGTCGTCTTGATCCACGACCGAGACCATTATTGGCCTAGGTAAACCAACGTCCTCCTATCACCTCACATAAACTCAGAACGAAAATCGTATGCTTACCTGCTCTTGCCTGTTAATTTCTACGTACCTACTACATTCTAACTCTACACTAACCTCTTTGTCATATTAACACTTTGGTCTACCTCTGCCGTTCGTACAGCCTGTACTTCACTGAACAAGTCTTTATATTTCTCGTCAATTTTCACCAAGTCGTTCTCCTATCACCACATCCATTCAATATATCTTCATTCGTGATTCGGCCTACCCATCACACCTTTAGCATTATTCATCCATCAGGTTCAATCTTAAATTAATTTTCATCTCCTGATACCGAGTACCCTTCTGCCATTTTACCCACCCGTTTGTACCAGCGATCATTCCCTCAACTTTAATGTCTGTTACTTTTCATTTAGAGTTAAGATATCCTGAATCAACTCATATTTTATTCCCGTACAGCAAAGTTGATCTGTAAGCAGATCGGTGTATATACGGGGTAAAGCGAAATTCGAGCACTCGGGCGTCACAGCGCGACTCCTCACATACCAGCAATAAAGAAGTGTGTCTCAAAAAAGTTCGTCTTTCGAGTATATTCCGCAGAAAACGAACGTTGAAGGGTGGCAATCTGGCAACACTGTAACCACATGTAGGGTAACTACGTCTGTCAGCACATATTAGTCGTGCTGTACAGTTGGTGCAGTGGATGGTGTTTTGGGTTAGCATGCAGGAGGTCGTGGGTTCGATCCTGGGTTGAGGCGCATTTTCATTTGCTAATTTCCATCGGACATTACATACTGTAACACAGTAAGACACCGTTCCATAGGTCACATGTATCCTACATTTACAAAATTTAGTAACGCTGAACACGTTGTAACGCATCTAGTAGATGAAATGGTGCGAATAAATTCATGCCCACGACGTGGAGAGGGCGTCTTTCAAAGCCGACCAATGAAAACGAATGTTCGTGCATTTCTACGATCGTAGTATGTAAGTGCAAATGGTATCTAGAGGACCCGCTGCAATCGCTGTTGACGATTAAGATGCCAGATACCATACCAACTGGACTACATTTCTTCTTCATCTTCTTATTCGGTTTACCCCTCAGGGTCGGTTTTTTCCTCGGACTCAGCGAGGGATCCCACCTCTACCGCCTCAAGGGCGGTGTCCTGGAGCTTCATACTCTGGGTCGGGGAATACAACTGGGGAGAATGACCAGTAACTCGCCCAGGCGGCCTCACCTGCTATGCTGAACAGGGGCCTTGCGGGAGGATGGGAAGATTGGAAGGGATAGGCAGGGAGGAGGGAAGGAAGCGGCCATGGCCGTAAGTTACGTACCATCCCGGCATTTGCCTGGAAGAAAAGTGGGAAACCACGGAAAACCACTTCTAGGATGGCAGAGCCGGGAATCGAGCCCAGGCCTCCGGGAGTGGCAGCTAATCACTCTAACCACTACACTACAGAGGCGGACCTGGACTACATTTACGAAATTAAAAACATATGCCTCAACCCAGGATCGACCCGTCGACCTCCTACATGCTGAACCAAAACTCAATCCACTGCACCAACTGTACAGCAAGCCTGATATGTGCTGACAGAGGTAGTTACCCTACTTGTGGTTACAGTGTTGCCAGATTACCACTCTTCAACGTTCTTTTTCTGCCGGATATACTCGCAGGACGAACTTTTGTGAGGGATATTTTTTTATTGCTGGCATGTGAGGAGTCACGCTGCGACGCCCGAGTGCGCGAATTTCGCATCATCCTGTACAGTACCATTCGGGACTGAATTATTTCTAACAGAATACCGTAGACCACACCTACGAGCTCACTGCCAATAGCTTTGCTGCGCCTTGATTCAATATCGTTCACTATGCTGCCATCCTGGGAGAATACATATCCTGAATACGCGAAATTATCAACCTGTTCCAGATGTGCATTCCCGACCTGACATTCAATCCTAATAATTTCCTTGCTATTGACATCACTTCAGTCTTGGAATTGCTAATTTTCTTACTGTACTCACTGGACCTGTTTACATGCTTGAAGGTAGTAGTTTGCAACCTTTTGGCAGTTTGCCATGAAGACAAGTCTTCGCTATAGGACAAACTGTTTACTACATTTCCATCTAACTGAATCCCTATCTGCCACTTCATACCTTTCAGTTAATGATTCACGTAAATTATGCACAACAAAGGTGAAAGATTACAGCCTTGTCTAACCCTTGTAAATACCTTCAAGTAGGAACTCATTCTACGATCATTTCTCGCTACAGACGAATTATCCACGTAAATGCCTTTGATTGCTTCTAACAGTCTACCCATGAACCCAGGATACCTCAGTATGTTTAAAGACTTTTCCTTCGGCGCTCTGTTATAGAGCTGCCTTAGATTTACGATTCATAAACAAAAGTCTCTATTCCCCTCGTAGATTTTTTCAATTACTTTTTGGCGCATACTGAAAATCAGAACCTGACAGTCTCTCTCTGGTCTCAAACCATACTGGTTTTTATCCAACTTACTCGTAAACAGTGATCGCAGCCTCCTGCCCAAACTACAGTTAACTCCTGGCCTAGTATAGAGATCAATGAAGTACTTGGAGAGTTGTTGCAGTACTTCCTCTTCTCTGGCTTATAGGTAGGTGCTATTCCCGCACTTCGCCCAAGCAGTAGGTATCTTACTTAAATTCCACGCTAATCCTGTTACTCTATGAAGCCATTTCATGCTGTCTTTCCTCCATCTACTCTTGCTGCTTTATGACAATATAGCTTATTTACCATCCCTTCCAATTCCTCCAGCGTAATTTCACTTCCATCGTAGTTCTCCCCGGTCTTGGAAGCCACACGACACCTCATAACCTTCAGGCCTTCAGGCTGAGAAGCGGTCGGTTGGTAGCTCATGGCCTTCGGAGCTGTAGTGCCATGGACTATGGTTTGGTTTGGTTCCTAGTTTGTAGCGTTGAATAGCCTTATGCTTGAAGACTATATTCGTAACTGTTAATCCCATACTGGCACAGAATTTCAGTTATGGTTTTTCACTCCATATCTTTCATATTTTCACCCATCACCTTTTCATATTCTGCAGTTCTATTTCCTGCTGTCGCATAGAAATCGCCCATTAGTACTAAAGTCTGCTTTCTGTTGATCCTGACTACGATGTCACTCAGTGCTTCATAAAACTTGTGAATTTAATCGTCATCTGCATCCTAACATGGAGTATACACTGGACAGTTCTCGTCCTAATTCCAGCAACTGCTAAATATACGCGCGCCATTCGCTAATTTATGTACCTAGCAGAAGCTATGTTAATTCTTACTAAGGGTACTCCGATAAACCGTCCTACACTACACTTTACCCTTCCCTTTCAGGACATTACGAGTTAGCTATTGCTCAGCGTTATCTGAGTGTTATGATGTGATATAATGCGGCCGCTCGGAGAAGCCTGATCCAGGTCCAACGAGCAACCTGCGCTACTGTGTGTGTTTGTTTGTGTGTGTGTGAGAGAGAGAGACATTATGGTTAGGTACGGAAAGGATGAAGCCCGTTGTTGGAACACACCTACTCCAGTCAAATAACACTAATGAGTTTTCTCAAAGCTCGGCGTCCCCCATTGGGCTTTAGGCACAATCTGGTGATTAGGCCTATAAATTATTTACCAGTACCTCTCCTATCCCGCCATCCAACATTCCGACGGTAAATTTCTTTCCAACAACGGGACTCGAACTATACAATTACGGTGTCAAAACATAAAAGACTTCACACCTTATTGATCATGACTACTAGGTGAAGTTATAATAAATATGGATAACAACATGGCTGCAAAATCAGCACGTGTTTTCTCACGAAGTCTGCTGCAAGTGTTTCAGACCACGCCGAGGGTGTCAAACATGATCTCTCTATGACCTCAGATCCATTTCAAAGAGTTATTCATATTAGCAGATCCAGTAACAACCAAAGTTAACGAGGACAGTAAGGGGAAAATCATCCACCATTCAGTGTCAATACTGATCGAATAGGAAGTTTCTTACATATGATACAAAGTGAACAAGTTTTATAACAAAGCGATGATGTTGTTTTAACACGATAATATAACTTATAAACTCTTCCGAGTTCAATACCTTTCCTTGGCTTGTCTATTACGGCGTGTTCGAGAGTCTACTGAGTTGTAGACTTTCATTCTGAAGTGGTGTCATCTAGGCGGCCAAAAAAGCAATTTCGACATTGTGTTCTAACTATGAAGCGGAACTCAACTAGGTAGAGTTATGTTTGTTCGCTATACGAAGAGTGACCAGCGGTTTTTTATAAATAAAAAGATCATGACAGGAGGTGCCAATTTCTGACCTTTGTTCAAATATCGATTGCCTCAGTCGGGAATGAACTCACGAATCTGACATAATGAGTCAGATGCTTACATGTGAACCGCCGACATAGCTAAATCTGTCTAGTGTCCCTCAGGTCTTCTTGTGTTTCATTTCCTTTCTAGTGTTGAGTCCATTAGTATATAAGGAAACCCTTCTCCTCTATGCAATTCTCTTAGTACTATTAAAAGCGCACTTTCTATTTTCACCCCCGTCCCACGCACACAATCTGGAATTTGAACTCAGGCCGAATTGGAATTAAGCCATTGACAATTGTGTCCTAGAATGCGATCGAAAGCTAACCCACAAATTGTTAAAAAATGACTTATTGATATATTTGGATATTACTATTATATATATGTTATCCCACAATATATGAATAATCATTATCCACTTTTACTCTCATAACGTACAAAAGAAATATTCTGGAATATCTCTGAATCGCTATCTTGCAGTGCGACAGGGAGCTAAGTCACGTGGTAACATTACGTCAGCTAGTGGTAGCCAATAGCACACGCGCTTGCTGTCACGTGTTTTAGTGTTGGCATCATGGCTGACGGTGACAGAGGCTTAGAGTCGGTGTGACTTGAACCCCAGACACTATTAGTAAACATTAAATGTAACAAGAAATTCATGCTGAAGTAAAGCTGTACCTAACTGGATTTTAAAACAAGTTAATAATTGATGAAAATTCGACTGTTGTAAAAGTAACCGATTCTTAAAATATCATTTTGCAGATTTTGCTAACTGGAGCTGACGTTTTTCAGATAACGATTGGATATTAGAAGAATATTTTAATTTTCCTACCAGAGGATCCGCGCTCCCCCGCAGCATTCGTTATAAAGAGGTCAGATAACTCGCCTAGAAATGCCTGTCGTAGTCAGATTTTTTTGCCTGCCCTTTTCAATGACATTATGAACATTTAATAAGAAGCGCGTTCTGGTATTCCACAGTTCATCCATTCTTACGTCATCATGCCATCTATTTGGTAAAAATCCATCCATATATTCGCTTATCTTATAATGCAGGTCTTGATGTAAAGCTTGGTAATGTGTCGTAGAAGGCAACGGTACTTCTAATAGTAGTTTTTCTATATAGAACGGTTGTATTGTGAGGTCGTAGGTTAGTCGTGTTTTTTCCAGATAGGGAACTTTCCAAAGATGCACTCATTCTAGTCTAGCTAGGTTAACTTTCAATAGTTGCCTCTGTGGATCCGTGGTAGAGTGTCGGACTCCGGATCCCAAGATAGCGGGTTCAAACCCGGCAGAGGTAGTCGAATTTTTGAAGGGCGGAAGAAAGTCCATTCGACACTCCATGTCGTACGATGTCGGCATATAAAAGATCTCTGGTGATACATTTGGTATTTACCCGACAAAATTAATTAAATCTCAGCCATAGACGCCCAAGAGAGAGCCGGTGTACTCTGTCTGCCATCTAGCGGACCTAGAGTAAAACGGAACGTCGAAATTGACGAGCAGACAGCCAGATGGCGTCAAATCGAAATGTCTGCACACGGTAGATGAGGCCATACGATTATTATTATTATTATTATTATTATTATTATTATTATTATTATTATTATTATTATTATATCTTTCGATAGGTGTTCCCAGGTAATGTCTAAGGCGTATGTCATGAATGGGTCCACTTTTTACATAGACTTGTTTCTCTTAGCAGCATGTAGCCTAAGTTGTTAGGAACGCTCTGCCATCTGTTGAATATATTTGGAAGCTGGAAAAGGTTAGAGAATCAAAGCGTATATAGCAGGGAATAGTATTCTTCCGTGATCAGGGGAAGTGTATAGTCCACGGCTTGGCAGGTAGTAATCAAACATGGCTGCATTCAATGAAATTACAAAGGATGAAAATCATATATCAGCATATTAATGAAAGTATTAGTCGCTTAGCAACCTAATAAGTAGAGAATGTATTGCGGGCTAGGGTAAGCCTTCGCCTGAAATTACTGGAGTGATCATTTATTGATTTTATTTTATAATTACTCAAAGTTGGCTGAACTTAGAGGCCTATAAATGTCCCGTGACTCACCGGCAGGTAATTCCGGAGATAATAAAGAAAAAATGAAGCAAATAGATCCAGTACAACGGACGGATCAGATTTGCGAATTTCAATATGAAGATAATTTTTGGAGTATAAATAATTGTTTATGAACCAGGAATGTGACTGTTAATCTGCTCAATTTCATGTAATAAAGACAAACGAAAACTCAAAATATCTCAGTTTCATGTCTGTGTGAGTTGGTTCCCTATCGTACTCTAGCATTCAACTTGACTCAGTGCCCCGTGAAATGCGTAAGATTGAGCAGAGGAGAGGAAAGGGGAAACATTTTAGTAATAATAAAAGACCAAATGTAAGTAAAGTGTGAGAAAGTAAGAGACGTAGGAGAAAGAAGCACAGTAATATTATTGTTTAGTGCACTGGTATTTTACCCGAAGAACCCCAGCTCTGATTTAGATTTCTCTCCCGCTAAGTACATATATGGGATCTCAAGCAACTGTGTAAGGGGAGGAAGTTAGTTCCTAAGTTAACGCGAAGTTCAACTTCATACTTGCTTTCAGTGGTTAACAAATCCCATTAGCATGCCCTCAGCTCCTTCGCTAACGGAATTAACTACAGTGTGTGCTTGTATGTTCCACATTACCATCTCGGTAAGGCAAAGGCATGGTCAGTGTTCGTGTCACAAGAAGCTTCATACAGTGGAATTTTTTTTGTTGAGAACGATTACGTTTTATACCACAATCTTATTCCCTCCGTTTATCAAACCTACAGTTACCATCCTCATTATCATCATCATCAACAACATGTAGTCGTTTGTCCCTATAATGAGTCCTCCACAAATCAATCTATCTTGGACTTCATTTGGCTCCTTCATACATCTTTTAGCCCAGTACAGCTGAATAACTTCTTCATAAATGTATATTTTGGCAACCTCGAGGGCGAAATACCTTGAGAATGCCTTGGAAGACCTACAATTCGGTATTTAAACCTCGTGATCTCACTTTGAACAGTTTAAAATAAACGTGAAAATGATGTGAAAAGTATAGTGTGTGCCATTCGCTACTAAACCACAATAATTCAAACACTACTGTAACGAAATTTAATTGTTACTACGCAATGTTTTCATTTCTCACTTGAAGGGGTAGGCGCTCCTGTTAGGTGGGGGACGCCGTCTCACACGGCAGGAGATGTGCATTGGAAAACATCTCTGGTGAAGATGAGATGGTTGTCTGCCGTAGCCTATACTACGAAATGTCTGAGCATTCGCCTTTTTTCAGGATAAAGGGATACCACGGAAAACCATTCTCAGGACAGCCGACGGTGAGGTTCAGCCCCTCTCCGTCTTCCGAATGCAGAGGTGTAGAACCACGGTGGAGCCGTGGCCACCCTTCCTCAGCTCGGTTGGCCGGGCGGAGTGCAGAGCTGTCGTACCACGGACCAGCCGTGGCCACTTGTAGGCCGAAGCCAGTGCAGGGCTATCGTACCACGGACCAGCCGTGGTCACTTGTAGGCCGAAGCCAGTGCAGGGCTATCGTACCACGGACCAGCCGTGGCCACTTGTAGGCCGAAGCCAGTGCAGGGCTATCGTACCACGGACCAGCCGTGGCCACTTGTAGGCCGAAGCCAGTGCAGGGCTGTCTTACCACGGACCAGCCGTGGCCACTTGAAGGCCGAAGCCTGTGCAGGGCTATCGTACCACGGACCAGCCGTGGCCACTTGAAGGCCGAAGCCTGTGCAGGGCTGTCTTACCACGGACCAGCCGTGGCCACTTGAAGGCCGAAGCCTGTGCAGGGCTGTCTTATCAGGGACCAGCCGTGGCCACTTGTAGGCCGAAGCCAGTGCAGGGCTGTCTTACCACGGACCAGCCGTGGCCACTTGAAGGCCGAAGCCTGTGCAGGGCTGTCTTATCAGGGACCAGCCGTGGCCACTTGTAGGCCGAAGCCAGTGCAGGGCTATCGTACCACGGACCAGCCGTGGCCACTTGTAGGCCGAAGCCAGTGCAGGGCTATCGTACCACGGACCAGCCGTGGCCACTTGTAGGCCGAAGCCAGTGCAGGGCTGTCTTACCACGGACCAGCCGTGGCCACTTGTAGGCCGAAGCCTACTCTGCAACCGCCGACTCAAAATTTATACAAGATGACCCAGGCCACGCAGCCACTCGCTCGACCCCATAATTATTAAAGACCACTGTTCCATTAACGCTCGTTGGACGAAAGGCATCCATGACTTTCTGAACACCGACGAATACGTATTGGGAGGGAACAGTTATACAATTTACTCAAAGGAAAGTGCAACAGACTCTACAACATTACCTTGGTGACATTCTTTTCCTACAAGAATCTAAAGGTGCCTTCATGCAGCTTAAGAATAATAAGGCGGCACGGCTTCTTACAGCGTAGTGTTGTTCCAGAAGAGTCCAGAATAGCAAGCCTTTGGAACTCTGCTTACCGAGCTCGATAGCTGCAGTCGCTTAAGTGCGGCCAGTATCCAGTATTCGGGAGATAGTAGGTTCGAACCCCACTGTCAGCAGCCCTGAAAATATTTTTCCGTGGTTTCCAATTTTAACACCAGACAAATGTTGGGGCTGTACCTTAATTAAGGCCACGGCCGCTTCCTTCCCAATCCTAGCCCTTTCCTGTTCCATCGTCGTCATAAGACCTATCTGTGTCGGTGCGACGTAAAGCAACTACGTATTTTTTTTTTTTTTTTAACTCTGCTTAGCCATCTGATAGACACACTCCCCATGAGCGACATGTCAAGGACTCGCGACCGTTTGCTCACTGTTACTCGCTAGTGACGAAATCAAGGATGACTTACTCGAGACTGACTCAAGACTGAATTTTCCCTCTTAATATAGGTGAGCGGGAGATTGTAGAAGTTTCTACCTCCGGAATATTCTGGGTACCTGGTCCACTGTTTATCATCTTCCCGCTTCTTCTAGGATCTTCTTCATTGCGGGTATTAACAGGTAGCCGGAGCTATTGATTTGGCCGCTGCTGGTCCCGTCCACATTGTTGCAAATGCGCTGGGACTTTCATCTCTCGCTGGCATTGTTGCCGCCCTGAGCAGATCTTGATTGTCATCATCAGCAAGGCAAGTAGAACGTGAAGTGGAGGAAGGGCACTCAACCTGTAAGTCAAGATACAGTTTTACCGCAGATCTTAATATCATCTTCATCTAGTGCGAGACTAGCAAATCTATCTGCTCATAGTCAAGACTTCAAAAATGTTATTATAAAGCCACAAGTAAACTCAGTAGCGTAATACAAAATTTCGACATTTGAATTTTATTCCATTTTTTTTCAAGTCCGGCCCCGCGGTGTAGGGGGTAATGCGTCCGCCTGTCGCCCGGTGGCCCCGGGTTCGATTCCCGGCCGGGTCAGGGTTTCTTAATTGTACATGATTAATATCCCTGGCCTGGGGACTGGGTGTTTGTGTCATCCTTGATGTTCCTTTCCCCACATTCAACATTTTACACTTTCGCAATTTCCAAGTACACGCAGGTTTATAGGATTTGGTTCAAATTAGGGGCAAAAGATCTTCTTAGGTCGCCGCGCCGAATATTTAAAAAAATGTTATTTCAATGTGTAAACTGTGTATTAGGCATTGTTGTTGTCTTTATTAGTTCAGTTACAGTTAACCTATCCACTAAAGTATGTTTTTCGGAGTGAATGATGTAGAGCGACACACCAAAAGTCGATTTCTGAATTTATTTTGATATATTTAAATCTATTTATTGATTTCTATTTAGCGGGAAATTAATATTCCTGGCCCCCAACTGTATATTTAGTACGATTACAGTAAGCGTTCAACAATACGGATAGAAATGTTAACTAAAAGGTAAGTGAGCCTCACAACTTGGCTATTAATGGAAGTATAGAGACAGAACAATAACACGTGAAAACAAGGAAAATCAATGCATTTAAAAGAAGTCGTACACCTACAAAATGACCCCAAAAGAGAAAGCAAATCAAATAAATGTAAGCCTATGGGAAGAAGATACGTGAAATTGAAAGTGAACTTCAATTCGACAATCTTGTTTCGTTAATAAGTAGAAATGTAAAGAACCAAGCAGAACAGTACAGTATTATCAGAGTAATGTGTGGACGGAGATCTAAGCAAACTGGAAACGGAGGAGATACATGTAGCTAGTACTGAGATACGTATAGAATGGGAGATCTAGTATAAACCAAACACACCGAGCTCGATAGCTGCAGTCGCTTAAGTGCGGCCAGTATCCAGTATTCGGGAGATAGTAGGTTCGAACCCCACTATCGGCAGCCCTGAAAATGGTTTTCCGTGGTTTCCCAACTTCACGCCAGGCAAATGCTGGGGCTGTATCTTAATTAAGGCCACGGCCGCTTCCTTCCCACTCCTAGCCCTTTCCTGTCACTATCGTCGCCGTAAGACCTATCTGTGTCGGAGCGGCGTAAGACAACTAGCAAAAAATAAATAAACCAAACAAGCCCAGAGGGGAAGGCACTTGCTTCCTCCTAGTCCACATGCTCCTCTGGTTCGATCCTGAAGATACGCTAGAGAGAGGAATGAGGGGAGGAACCATCCAACTTGTTAGCATGACTGTTGCAAAGTCAGCATATGGTTTTCACACTAGAGGCCCGTCAACGCTCCACTCCCGACAGAGGCCTTGAGTTACTGCTCATCTCTTTGTTTGGTTCTTGCTACATCTCCCGCCTTGATTGTCCCCAGCAGGTTATCAGCGATGCGGGAAACGTGGGATACCAATCGCCTCACTGTATGTGAATTTTGCAATCTATGTTTCACAGCGTTGGCAATGTCTTCTCGTGTCCGAAACCATATTCCACGCAATGGTCCTTTAACTTAGGGGACGAGGTCAAAATCTTATGGAGGCAAGTCCGGTGAGTGAGGCGGGTGATTCAGTATTACCCACCCTCTGCGCTGAAGTAGCCTCTGTACAGCCTCTGTTGCATGCGGTCTGGCGATGTCATGGAGAAGGATAACAATGTCGAGAAGACCCGGCTGTGTGTCCCTAATGAGAGGAAGGTTCTGCAATAGGTTGCTATCACCTCTGTGCCATGTGGAATGAAGTGGCACTTAATCTGGCCTTTTCGTCGTAAGCAACAATGACCATCAGCATGGCGGGAGAATGGTTTTGCCGGAACTTTTGTCTTCTGGAGATGTCACCATTCAGCAGACTGATGTTTGAGCTCTGATTCATTCGCCCTGGCCCAAAACGTATTCGTCACATCCATTCTGCATGGAGCCAGACTCACTACTGCGGTCTCATCGCCTTGTGCGTGTACCTGTACAACGCACCCCCATATCGCACTGAGTGTCATGTTTCCCAGGACATATGGCCATTTATTGGTGGTACCGTGCAAATGCGAGAGGAAAATATTTGTAAATTATGTCCCAACGCTCGTCCATAAGTTACGTTTTATTATATTCCTTACATTTTAGAGTTTGGAACATATTTAGTACTTAATGTTATATATTGCCGCAGTTCATGGTGTGGGTTACTGTAGTGACGTCCTAGTTCGGGAACCATAGGCAACAACTGAGTGGCTAAGTAATTAGTCCTGAGAGTTGGGATACCAGTTGCTATGGAATGGGAGTGGGCATTTCGGACATATTCTGAGTCGTGGCCCTCTTTGTGCTCAGACAGCTAGGACTATAAAATCCACCGTTGTCCCTAACCCGTTAGAGGAGAGATCTTCACTTGGACTGTGTGCAAGTAGGGTAGCATCCTGCTTCATGGAGTTACCGAGCTTAGAGCATTTTAAGCAAGCCTCAGACCTATGGGAGTAACGGAGTCCCACTCCCATTCGATAGGCGAGAGACTCCTTGGAAACAACTTGGCGAACGAAAGGGAATTCGATAGGGGGCTGTCAATATTAATGGGGCTTATGGAAGGAAGAAAGTAGAAATGTCTCAGTCAGCAAGGAGGATGCATCTGGATGTGCTAGGAGTAAGTGATATTCGGGTAAGGGGAGATAACGAGGAATATGTAGGAGATTATGAAGTGTACTTGACAGGTGTTAGAAAGGGAAGGGCAGAGTATGGGATACGGCTGTTTATCAGGAGTACCAATGCATGCATCACAGTTTCTGTTAGGCTCGTAAATGGGCGAACGATGTGAGTAGATTTGGCAATTGGAGGAATTAGGACGAGAATTGTCTTAGTGTATTCACCATGTGAGGGTGCAGATAAGGACGAAGTTGACAAGTTTTATGAAGCATTGAGTGACATCGTAGTCAGGGTCCACAGCAAGGATAAGATAGTGCTAATGGACGATTTCATTGCGAGAGTTGGGAATAGAACTGAAGGATACGAAAGGGTGATTGGTCAATGTGGGGAAGATATGGAAGCTAAGGGGAAGGGGAAGCGTTTGCTGGACTTCTGTGTTAGTATGGGTTTAGCAGTCACGGATACATTCTGCAAGCATAATGCTATTCATCGCTACACATGGGAGGTTAGGGATATCAGGTCCATAATAGACTATGTCTTAACCGACATCGAATTCAGGAAGTCGGTTAAGAATGTACGACTATTCTGGTGATTTTCCGATGATACAGACCGATATCTGATATGTAGTGAACTAAGTATCTCTAGACCTAGGATAGAGAAAGTGAAATCTGTCTGCAAACGAATAAGGGTAGAAAATCTCCAGGACGAGGAAATTAGATAGAAGTATACGGATATGATTAGTGAGATGTTTCGAACAGTAGACAGTAAGCAGGTTCAGAATATAGAAAGAGAATGGGTGCCATACATTGATAAGGTAGAACAAACAGGGAGGGAATGCCTAGGAAAAATTGTATGTAAAGATGGGAAAAATCGAAAATCTTGGTGGAATGATGAAGTGAGATCAGCTTGTAAATGTAAAAGAAGGCGTATCAGAAATGGTTCCAAACAAGGGCTGACTCAGACAGGGAATTGTACATGGATTAAAGAAACAGGGCGAAACAAATAGTTGTTGAATCCAAAACGAAGTAGTGAGTTTTTGGTAATAATCTGGAACGTCTAGGCTAAGCTGCAAGGAAACCTTTCCGGACAGTAATAAAGAATCTTAATTCAGGTGAACTCATAATAGATCCCAAGGAATCACTGGAGAGGTGGAAGGAATACTTTGACCATCTTCTCAACGTAAAAGGAAATCTTACTGCTGGTGTTGCGAACAGCCAAGTTCATGGAGAAGACAAAATGACGTTGGTGAAATTACGCTTGAGGAAGTGGAAAGGATGGTAAATAAATTCCATTGTCATGAAGCAGCAGGAATAGAAGAAATTAGACCTGAAATTGTGAAGTATAGTGGGAAGGCAGGGCTGAAATGGCCTCATAGAGTGGTAAGATTACTGTAGCATGGAGTGTTGGTAAGGTACCTTCAGATTGGACAAAAACAGTAATTGCACCTATCCCTTAGCAAGGGAACAGGAAGGATTGCAACAACTATCGAGGTATTTTATTTATTAGTATACCAGGCAAAGCATTCACTGGCACCTTGGAACGGAGTGTTCGATCAGTGGTTGAGAAGAAGTTGGATGAAAACTAGTATGATTTCAAGCCACAGAGGGGCTGTCAGGATCCGATTTTCGGTATGCACCAGGTAATTGAAGAATGTTACGAGACGAATAGACAGCTGTGTTTATGTTTCGTAGATCTAGAGAAAGCATGTGGCAGAGTACCGTGGGAAAAGATGTTCGCCATACTGGGGACTATGAAATTAAAGGTAGATTATTAAAATCAATCAAAGGCATTTATGTTGACAATTAGGTTGCAGTGAGAATTGATGGTATAATGAGTTCTGCGTTCAGAGTACTTACAGGGGTCAGACAAGGCTGTCATATTTCACCTTTGCTGTTTGTAGTTTACATGGATCATCTGCTGAAAGGTATAAAATGGCAGGGAGGGATTCGGTTATGTGGAAATGTAGTAAGCAGTCTGGCCTATGCTGACGACTTGGTCTTAATGGCAGATTGTGCCGAAAGCCTGCAGTCTAATATCTTTTAACTTGAAAATAGGTGCAATGAATATGGTATGAAAATTAGCCTTTCGAAGACTAAGTTGATGTCAGTGGGTAAGAAATTCAACAGAATTGAATATCAGATTGTTGATACAAAAGCCAGAACAGGTAGATAATTTCAAGTATTTGGATTGTGTGTTCTCCCAGGATGGTAATATAGTAAGGGAGATTGAATCAAGGTGTAGTAAAGCTAATGCTGTGAGTTCGTAGTTGCGATCAACAGAATTCTCTAAGAGGGAAGTCAGCTCCCGGAAGAAACTATCTTTATATTGGTCTGTTTTGAGACCTACTTTGTTTTACGAGAGCGAAAGCTGGGTGGACTCAGGATATCTTATTCATAAGTTAGAAGTAACAGACATGAAAGTAGCGAGAATGATTGCTGATAAAACAGATGACCGGGCGAGTTGGCTGTGCGTGTAGAGGCGCGCGGCTGTGAGCTTGCATCCGGGAGATAGTAGGTTCGAATCCCGCTATCGGCAGCCCTGAAAATGGTTTTCCGTGGTTTCCCATTTTCACACCAGGCAAATGCTGGGGCTGTACCTTAATTAAGGCCACGGCCGATTCCTTCCAACTCCTAGGCCCTTCCTATCCCATCGTCGCCATAAGACCTATCTGTGTCGGTGCGACGTAAAGCCCCTAGCAAAAATAAATAAATAAATAAATAAATAAATAAATAAATAAATAAATAAATAAATAAATAAATAAATAAATAAATAAATAAATAAATAAATAAATAAAAAAATAAAACAGATGGGAACAATGGCAGGAGGGTACTCGGAATGGAGAGATACAGGCTAAGTTATTAATTAACTCATTGGATGAAGCTGTACGCATAAACCGGCTTCGATAGTGGGGTCATATGATACGAATGGAGGAGGATAAGTTACCTAGGAGAACAATGGACTCTGCTATGGATGATAAGAGAAGTAGATTGAGACCAAGAGGACGATGGTTAGATTCAGTTTCTAACCATTTAAAGATAAGAGGTAGTGAATTAAATGAAGCCACCGCACTAGTTGTAAATAGAGGATTGTGGCGACGGTTAGTAAATTCATAGAGGATCGCAGACTGGACGCTGGAAGGCATAACGGTCTATAATGATCATCTATGTATATTACCGCGTGTACTAGTAATGTTAGCAGGAAATTAATAATATTTCCCCACTTACTCCTCATCCGAGACAGGGGGAGAAGGGTATTCGGTTCTTAGTTTTGTTCAAAAATAAATTTGGAAATTTATTGAACATCTCCCTTGGCAAATTATTCCTATCAGTGACTCTTCTTCCTATAAACGAATATATGCCCCAATTTGTGCTCTTTAATTCCAGCTTTATCTTCATATTGTGATCTTTACTACTTTAAGAAGATCACTCAAACGTATTCGTTTACTAATGTCATTCCATGTCATCTCTCCACTTACAGCTCGGAACATACCACTTACTCGAGCAGCTCGTCTCCTTTCTCCCGCATCTTCCCTGCCAAAACTTTGCAACAATTCGCAACCCTACTGTTTTGTAGGAAATCACCCAGAAGAAATTTATCTGCTTTTCTCAGTACGTTTTCCAGTTCTCGGATCAAGTAATCCCGGCGAGGAATGTTTGATCTAGTACACGTAGCACCATCATCGAACTCGCAATAACCTGTATATCTGTTCACCTGAGGTATTCTCATTATCGGCAGTGTTATTGTATTGGCTACAGTTAACATGAAAGCTACTTCCTTTCGGAAGGAAATTCGCCGGAGGCTTGCTCTTCTCCAAATCTTTGCACTGGGACGGAGCAGAGAGCAGTTTTTAATATAATATCATGTAACTCTGTTTCCTCTTCTGTATTAAATATTTGCAATGGAGCACAAAGAGCTCTCCGTAATTCGTAAGTTTCAAATATAGCTTTATATTGGCAAGTAGCATGGATGGAAAATTATGTAGAAAATACTAATTGGATCCTTCTGTAACCCAGAAACTGTGGCACGTGCAACGGGAAACTGCGGAAATCTAGCTACGTCAGGTATTGTTTTCTCTTGTTGCAACCCTCCTTCATCAGTTCTTGATGATGATTGTTGTTTTAAGTGGCGTAATATCTACGTCATCCTTCCATGGTCATTTATTATTAATTTCCAAGTCCAATGATGTTAATATTTAAATTCCTTGTACAGTAAAACTTGCTCAAGGCGGAATCTCAATGGTCCGAGTTTCTTTTCCGAATTAGACAAGTTTCCGAATTGAGCAAAATTATACAAAAACATTCATAAATTGTTTACCCCTGATCCATTAGTCTAGTTATTGTGATGCAAATCTCAGTAACACAATACCTTGATGTACAGAAGGTTTTTATTACTCTCGCATAGGCCTGCACTATAACGCACTCAACATATTGTGTACGGTACCGTATGTACTGTACTTACCTCCCGACTCGTTGATCGAATGGTCAGCGTACTGGCCTTCGGTTCTGAGGGTCCCGGGTTCGATTCCCGGCCGGGCCGGGGATATTAATCTCTTATGATTAATTCTTCAGGCTCGGGGTCTGGGTGTACGTGTCCGTCCCAGCACTCTCCTCATCATATTCAGACAACATACCTCACTACCAACTCACAGGTGTGGGAGAAAGCGGTAGCGAAAGAAGACGATTACTGTATTTACCATACTCAGTGAAAACTTGACAATTTCTGCCTTATTCCACATGTTTAATAAACAAACTACAGTATACATATAGCACATTTCACACATTACAATTTGTCACATTTGACAATATGTCAAATTATTCCTTCTTCCACATATCTAACAAAGAAACCTATTTCACCATCCTTGATGTCATGTCCTTATCAACGCAGTCTTTAGCCCACGCAATCTCTCCACTGACAGATGGCGTGGAATGACATTAGTAGACGAATAAGTTTGACTGGTGTCTTTAAAAGTAAGAAAGATCACAATATGAAGATAAAGCTGAAATTCAAGAGGACAATTTGGGACAAATATTCGTTTATTTGAGGGGAGTTAGGGATTGGAATAACTTACCAAGGAAGATGTCCAATAAATTTCAAATTTCTTTGCAATCATTGTTAGAAAAGGCTGGGAAAATAACAGATAACGAAACTGCCACGTAGGTGACAGCCCTAAATGCAGATCAGTAGTGATTGATTGATTGTTGGTTGTTGGTTACAGTAGCTCAAGAAATCGCAGTGAATTCGACTTGACAGCAAATTTCATAATGTCCCTGACACACTCTATAGCTTGTTCATGAGTGCGTATTTATTTCTGACTTTCTCTTTCCTCCTCCTCCTCCTCCTCCTCCTCCTCCTCCTCCACCTCCTGCTTTTCCTGGTCTTCGTCCCTCGGATTTTCATTTTCTTCATTCTCTATACGGCAGATCTTTAGAAGCTGTACGGCAGACTGGAAACTGTAGTGAGTAGCAAGCTGGTCGTCGCTGGGAATGTTTTCGTCTACATTACATGCTATATTCTGTCTTTGGCTCAGATTAGATATCAGTGCAGCATGTTCAGTCACTACCTCAAATGTGCCGACGTCATCATTTTCTGCAAATCCCGATTTTGCAAAGCACTTTATGACTGTTTGAGGTTTGATCTGGTCATAACCAAACCGATCTAGTTGACAGCATCCAGTATGGAAACTGAGCGTGCAAGGGAATAGGTGTTGTCAGCTGTATCAACATTCTTGATCAGTGACTGCATCAATAAACGCCTGTAGTGAGATTTAAAGGTGTGAATCACTCCTTTGTCCGTAGGTTGAACAACGCTGGTTGTGATAGGTAGAAACCAGCTAGCTTAACATTGGAAAGCAACATATGTGGCTGGCAAGTGGCATTGTCGAGAAAAAAAATAACTTTGAGATTTTCCTTCTTCATCCTACATTTAAATTCGTTCAGCCATTCTTCTATTAGAGCACTGGTCATCCAGGCATTCCATTTGTTCCTCCAAGTTAGCGGAAGCTTGCGCAAGTCCAAGTTTTAAAACACCTTGGTTTTGCTGGTTTCCCCATTACCAGGGACTTTTCCATATTACCGCATGTTACCGCACAACAGTACTGTAAGTATTTCTTTCGATGTTTTACCCCCACTACATTTTCCCCACGAAGTGCAAGTGACTTTGAAGGCAAGGCCCGAAAATCAATCCTGTTTCGTTGGCGTTGAAAATGTTTTTAGGTTCATAGCCAGAAATTAAATTTTGCGGCTTCGAATTTCACTCGGCTACTACGTTTCCATCCTCGTCTTTGGACTCGCCACAGACTTCATTCCATACGATATGGTGTCTTGTTTTGAAACTCTCCATCCACCCAACTCATGCCTTAAAGGCGGTGTTGCCAAGTGATTTAGCAACGGCGAGAGCCTCATTCTGTAGCATAGGTCCACTAACCGAAAAGTTTCTCGAACGGGCACCGAGGATCCACTCCCACACTAAATGATTGATTTCTACATTGCTTGTTACCTTAGCCTTCCTTTTAATTTGCCCATTCCCCTCCATATACTGCTTAGGAATGTCATCCTTATGTTTGAAAGTCTACATCTGAAACGCGACATAGTTTCACGCAAAGGCACCATTTCCTTTTCTCTCGCTTCAATAATAATAATAATAAAAATAATAATAATAATAATAATAATAATAATAATAATAATAATAATAATAATAATAATAATAATAATAATAATAATAATAATAATAATAATAATCAGATGTTATATTCATTAACGTAATATTCCACAGTTAATATGTAATTCGCTTGCATTTGAATGCTACCTTACTAAGTGGCTTAGAGCTTTATTAATGTATGAACAACGGAAATACTTTTCCCAAAATTCAAAATTTAAATTAATTTCCGTTGAGTTTGTACATCGGATTACCTTATGGGTAATATTAAGTATATTAATTAACAATTGTTCTAGCAGAAACGCTGCTGATGTCAGGCTGTTACAGGGCCATGAATGTTGAATGAGAAAAAGCAATGAGGTGGGTCATACCTGGCTGATTCGAACTTTCATGCAATTTTCGAATCATCGCTTCTATTCACACAAAATGTTTAAATTACGGGGAAGTGTTTAAAAATATGTAGATTTTTAAGAGAACTAGAGAATAATATTTTCCAGATAAATTTGAAATAGAAAATTCAGTAATTTAGGTATCTCTCTGTAGATATCTCCATATGTGAATTAGATTCCTTGTATGTCGACCGCCTTTTGGTAAGTGGAGTGTCAGGTTAGAGTCTCGAAACAAATTGCATTCCCGGCTTTAAATAACGGTATCCTCGACAACTGTTCCTATTTTATTTAAAAGAGTATTTTGAATGTAGTCTTCGTAAAGAACTGTTGCTATTTTATTGTGTCTCCGGTTCCTATACGATTGATGCACTTTTTCACCTCACGCATCAGAAGAGTTTTAAATTCCTTCCTCCAATATGTATAACGGTCGTATAAAACAAAGAGCACAAGTTTATATGGCTTCCTAGTATTTGGCTATAAAATCAGCTTAAAACATCTTATTACCTTTTACAGTTGGAGCTTATTTATAATGAGGAGTATTTAGTTTCTATACCTCCTAACAAGCGTATTCGGGTATAAAAGTATTTAAAATATAATACAGTTTGATATTACTTATTTGTTTATTGAATGCTTTATTTTCTAATAAATCTTATGCAGTGAGTTATGAATATCGGCAGAGTCTGTAAGAAGTGAGTACTCGGACAAACTTTTCTTTACACCGGCCGGACTGAGTCGCTCAGACTGTAGAGGCGCTGGCCTTCTGAACCCAACTTGGCAGGTTCGATCCTGGCTCAGTCCGGTGGTATTTGAAAGTGCTCAAAAATGTCAGTCACTTGTCGGTATATTTATTGGCACGTAAAATGACTCGTGCGGGACTAAATTCCGGCACCTCGGCATCTCCGAAAACCGTAAAATTTAGTTAGTGTGACGTAAAGCAAATATCATTATTATTATCAATACATCGGTCGGTTTTCAGACCAGATTGCTGTACAGGAGTGACATTTGAATGGACTAAGAATATGTTATTTATAATTCACAAGTATTAGATATGAAAGTATGGAGAATAATTGCCTGTAAAGTAGGCTTAAATAAAAGCAGTCTGTAATGATTCGAATATGGAAGGCAAGAGAAGGAAAGGAAAACCAAGACGATGATGGTTAGGTTCAGATTTTAATGGTTATTTAGAACTATAGGAGGCTAGTTGGAATTAGTTGATTAGTTGATTAGTTGACTGTTGAAGGGCATAGTTAATTCAAAGAGTCTTGTAGACTGAAAGTTGAAGGGTATAACATTCTATAACTCAGACATTCTATTTATTTATTTATTTATTTATTTCTTTATTTGTTTATTTATTTATTTATTTATTTATTTATTTATTTATTTATTTATTTATTTATTTATTTATTTATTTATTTATTTATTTATTTATTTATTTATTTATTTGTTGCTGAACTTTGCAACGGTGATAAAAGTATGAGTGTTCGAATTCATCTAAATTAAAAGCATTATCAATCTTGCATCTTCACCTCCTGCCCTTCCGCATTTCGCACCTCAATCAGTCCAAATGCACCGTGAGGCTAACCACATTATACTCAAATGAAGAAAATATATCATTATCATTATTATTATTATTATTATTATTATTATTATTATTATTATTATTATTATTTTTATTACTTTATTATTATTATTATTATTATTATTATTATTATTATTATTATTATTATTATTATTATTATTATTATTATTATTATTATTATTACTTCATGAAGTAGACTTAGGTTTAGGCCTGTGCAATTCAAGTGGTTGGACACTCATGTGCTAAGTGTTTCGGTATCAAACCCCCGGACATGTAAGAATGTTTGAATATGTTAGATTTACCTCCTTATTGAGGAAAAAATCGGTACATGCCGCTTCTTTGGACGTATCACAGTTGACAGGCATATGCCATAATGTTCAACAGTTGTGGTCACCGATGCTTATTGTGAAGCAAGTTACCCTGCCCCATGCGTTAGCTATGTCTCGTTATTTACTTTGAACATAAGTTGTGATATCATGGCAAAAAATCGCTAGGGTAACCTAGGAATAGGGAGACAAACCTGTATCTAATATAAGGTATTCTCAAGAATGTATGGCCATGTGTACAAGTTTATACCGCGCAGATCTGAATAGCAAGAGCCATTTCCGTTAGAACGTTGTGTGTATACTGTAACTCTGAAATATTTACACGTTATTCTACTTGCCGTTAAACGCATCGTGATCACGTACGTTTGATCACATATTATGAGGTAGAAGATACCAGACGCTTCCATTCTTCCCGGATCCTGCCTCCACACAGAGTTCATAAGAGTCAAGTGAATGATTTCTTCCATTGGAACAACCAACACTTTGGCCGACCTTCCCCTTGATCGTTTTCCATTCACTTTTTCTTGGACAATGACCTCTCGCCCAACTGTGTGCGAAGTACTGTAAAATTTCTGATCCACCATAATGGAGATCCTTTTCTGTATATACTAAAATCACAGGCGTAATATATATTACCGAAAAGGTGGCGAATTTATGTACCTCAATCTCAAAACATACGTAATGTAAAAGTAAAACCATGATTAGATTTTTATTTTGATTCTTTGTAGTTTAATATAGGTCGTAAATTAACGTTCATCCTTCATTATCATAGCTAGCTAGCTAGAATTAAGGTTTCTATTTTTCAATAAATTTAGAATTTTGCCAAAACTTGTCTCATGCCATCATTTCAGTATTCCCTGTACCTCCACGTAACACGAGCTGAAGATTTCTGGATATCAGTCTCATGTAGTGCACAAACGGGCACATTAGGTTCATTATTCCATAACAGACGCTTACTTTTGCCTTGTATTCTCTTTGAGAAATCGAACCATGTTTGAAGCATATATTGCATCCACATTCTCTCCTCGCATAGTTCTGCTAAATTATTTTGTGGCAACCATTATGTAAAGTCTCCCTGAACAGGTCTACTCAAGTTCTTTCCTGACAGCACCTAGCGAACTGAACGATTTCACACGGGAGAGACTTACCTAAAGTAACCCATAAATTTTGGATTAAGGTCGATTTTTCGAAAGTTTGACCAGGGGACTTATATTGATTGTCACTGCGAAAGCTACCTGTATTGGAAACAGCGTTCCTTAGTAGTATAATACAGGGATTCTGGCGCCTCCTCCCGCGGGAAATTTGAATTCTGGCGGGAAATTTGAATTCTGGCTGGAAATTTGAATTTTAGCGGGAGATTTGAATTTTGGCGGGAGCGCGAGGTAAACAAAGCCACGTGCTTTTTGACAGACAACAACGCATCGCTAACCTCAGTACTGCCATCTTGACGGGCCTAAAACTCAGTAGTACCAACTTAACCTAACTAGCGCGAGATAAACAAAGCCACGTGTTTTTTGACAGCCACGTGCTTTTTGACAGACAACAACGCATCGCTAACCTCAGTACTGCCATCTTGACGGGCCTAAACCTCAGTAGTACCAACTTAACCTAACTAGCGTGTGGTAAACAAAGCCACGTGCTTTTTGACAGCCACGTTCTTTTTTGACAGCTGTCATCCGCCACCTTTAAACTACAGAGCACCGTGCTGCCCTCTTTATCGTAGTAGATGTAAAAATCGTCAACTGTCATCGGCAGTGCTGCCATCTTGGCGGGCCTAAACCTTAGTGCTACCAAGGCCGCCTCCTCCCGCGGGAAATTTGAATTCTGGCAGGAAATTTGAATTTTGGCGGGAAATTTGAATTTTGGCGGAGATTTGATTTTGTAAACAAAACCACGTGCTTTTGACAGCTATCATCGACAACAACGCATCGCTAACCTCACTGTTGCCATCTTGACGGGCCTAAACCTCAGTAGTGCCAACTTAACCTACCTAGTGCGAGGTAAACAAAGCCACGTGTTTTTTGACAGCCACGTGCTTTTTGACAGACAACAACGCGTCGCTAACCTCACTGCTGCCATCTTGACGGGCCTAAACCTTAGTGGTACCAACTTAGCCTAACTAGCGTGTGGTAAACAAAGCCACGTGCTTTTTGACAGCTGTCATCCGCCATCTTTAAACCACAGAGAACAGTGCTGCCCTCTATGTGGTGGCGGCAAATTCCACGTGCTCTTGTTTGGAAACAAATCAACATGCTTTTTTGACAGCTGTCAACCGCCATCTTTAATCACCGTGCTGCCCTCTTTAGCTACTTACCTTTGGCAGCTGTCATCCGTCATCTTTAATCCAGAGAGAACAGTGCTGCCCTCTATGTGGTGGCGGCAAATTCCACGTGCTCTCTTTTGGAAACAAATCAACATGCTTTTTTTTTTTGACAGCTGTCAACCGCCATCTTTAATCACCGTGCTGCCCTCTTTAGCTACTTACCTTTGACAGCTGTCATCCGCTATCTTCAATCCAGAGAGAACAGTGCTGCCCTCTATGAGGTGGCGACAAATTCCACGTGCTCTTGTTTGGAAACAAATCAACATGCTTTTTTTTGACAGCTGTCAACCGCCATCTTTAATCACCGTGTTGCCCCCCTCTTTAGCTACTCACCTTTGAAATGTGGTGGCGGTAAATTCTACGTGCTTTACAAACCTATATGCTTTTCTGACAGCTGTCATCCGCCATCTTTAAGCTGTAAATCCCCGATTCTCATGTTAGAAGTTGTAAAACAGATTCTTAATCCGAGTTCTTTGACGTCAGGAAGGGCAACCGGTCGAAAACAATAGTGTATGATGTAAGAGGCTAGATACTGAAAGTTTTGCGTTAGGAAGGGCAACTAGTCTTAAAACAAATTCTTGCGATTTAAAATCTTAGTTTTGCGTCAGGAAGGGCATCAGGCTGTAAAACAATAGTTCGTGATACAGCGATTTAAAATCTAAGAAGAGCATCTAGCTGTAAATCCCCGATTCTCGTGTTAGAAGTTGTAAAACAGATTCTTAATCCGAGTTCTTTGACGTCAGGAAGGGCAACCGGACGAAAACAATAGTGTATGATGTAAGAGGCTAGATACTGCCAGTTTTGCGTCAGGAAGGGCAACTAGTCTTAAAAACAAATTCTTGCGATTTAAAATCTTAGTTTTGCGTCAGGAAGGGCATCCGGCTGTAAAACAATAGTTCGTGATACAGCAATTTAAAATCTAAGAAGAGCATCTAGCTGTAAATCCCCGATTCTCGCGTTAGAAGTTGTAAAACAGATTCTTAATCCGAGTTCTTTGACGTCAGGAAGGGCAACCGGTCGAAAACAATAGTGTATGATGTAAGAGGCTAGATACTGCCAGTTTTGTGTCAGGAAGGGCAACTAGTCTTAAAACAAATTCTTGCGATTTAAAATCTTAGTTTTGCGTCAGGAAGGGCATCCGGCTATAAAACAATAGTTAGTGATACAGCGATTTAAGATCTAAGAAGTGCATCTAGCTGTAAAACCCCGATTCTCACGTTAGAAGTTGTAAAACAGATTCTTAATCCCAGTTCTTTGACGTCAGGAAGGCCAACCGGTCGAAAACAATAGTGTATGATGTAAGAGGCTAGATACTGTTATTTAAAATCCTAGGAGGGTATCCAGTTGTAAAACGGATTCTTATGATTTAAAATCTCGCGTCAGGAAGGGCAACCGGTCGTAAAACAAATTCTTGCGTTTTAAACTCCTGCGTCAGGAGGAGGCACTCGGCTTTAAAACATATTTTTAATCCCGGCCCTGCTACGTTAGGAACCACATCTAGCTGTTAAAACAGGAGCTTCAAACATTTACAGTTTTAAGCTTTAGGAACGGGTTATGGGTTACATTTTCTGTTCTACTACATAGAACACTATCTTTGAAGTTGTATCGGCGCACTCATTCAGAGCGAGTTGCGGAATGTATGTGTTGGCTGAAATTGTACACTCGGCTTCCGGCTACACTAACCTTGAACGAAGACACGGTGTGCTGATAAGCAACTTGTAACTCATAGAACGTCTTATTGCTATATTATAAGCGTATTAAGGTTGTAAAATATTCTGTTCTGTAAACCTGAAATAGTCCTCCTCTGTGGTGTAGTAGTTAGTGTGATTAGCTGTTACCCCCGGAGGCCCGAGTTCGATTCCCGGCTCTGCCACGGAATGTGTAGCATTTAGCCCATGTAAGTTCCTAACATAAAATATCATGATTGTACGGAGAGGTTAAAAGACAGTGCCAGCAAATAGCCTACTCCTATCGAAAGAGCCTGCACGGCGCCGGCATGTAGGCTTCTCCTGTTGAAGGAGCCTGTACAAGGTTTAACACCCCTCCATCAACAGCCCTTACTTAATGCTGGCTTTTTGCACGCCCTCGAAACTACCTAAGAATGTAATATACAATAGTAGGGAGAGGGTAAAACCCGGTGCCGGCACATAGCCTACTCCTACCGAAGAAGCCTGCACACAGCTTAACGCCTCCATCCGACAAATGAATCACCCTCAACACTCTTGTACTCACAATCATTTTCGAAGGAGTCTGCATAAGGTTTAACGTCCCCATCAACAACCCTTACTTAATGCTAGCTTTTTTGCACACCCCGCCTCTTAGATCATACACCATAGTTTTACGACCGGTTGCCCTTCCTGACTAGGATTTTAAATCGCAGTATACGCGATAAATTTGTTATAGCGGGTTTTATAACTAGATATCCCGGTACCGGCACATAGCCTACTCCTACCGAAGAAGCCCGCACAAGGCTTATTGCCTCCATCCGACAGATGAATCACTATCAACGTCTTGTACTCAAAATCATTTTCGAAGGAGCCTGCACAAGGTTTAGCGCCCCCTATCAACAGCCCTTACTTATTGCTGGCTTTTTTGCACACACCGCCTCTTAGATCATACACCATAGTTTTACAACCGGTTACCCTTCCTGACTAGGATTTTAAATCGATAACTAGATATCCCGGTACCGGCACATAGCCTACTCCCACCGAAGAAGCCTACACATAGCTTAACGCCTCCATCCGACAAATGAATCACCCTCAACACTCTTCAATCATTCTCGCTACTTCGGAAGATAGCTGGTTCGAACTCCTACTGTTAGAAGCCGTAAAAAATAGCAAATGCTAGGCGAGGGGGACCTGCGCGATCGTCATAATGTGTAACTACATGATCTAGCTAAATGTAGTTTTAGCTCAATGCCTTTAAGTGCCTACAGGTAAGGAATACCGCGGATGTAGCTTAATACCCTCCCGTTTAAGTCCAGAAGTCGAGGATCGCGCGCTATCATTCCAAGGCTCGATCCGCGGCAGAACTCTTAAATTCTGACACCTCGGCATCAACAGGAGGTTCGATTCCGGCTTAAATATGTCAGCCTGCAGAACTCAGTGTAAGACCCTCAGAAGAGCTCTTGTTGCATAAACATTTAGTTCCGACTGTACTGCAGTTGTCAGCGACTTTCACATCCGCTTGGTAACAAGCAGCATATTGACTCGCTGCAGTCTGCGTGAAGCGCTCACAGTTCTCTGTATGCGTTTATTACGTACACATCTCCCGTCTAAGTACTGTCTGCTGTGAATATTATTCTTCAGCCTTTATCTTAAGGTAAGCTAGAACTGTTAGTTACTGTTTGCAAAGCAATTTCTACGCTAGGTAATAGACATCTACATTCATATATGTTTGCTCTTTTCTTTTTTAGGTACCGTTCGAGTTACAGGCTTGAAAGTACGCATTTTATTAATCCGAGTAACAGTCTGCAGCACGTGCATTTTTAAGGTATGTTTTCGAACTTTGAGTTGTAAAGATAGCTAGGTTAACTGATGTACCCTACACTACATTCATATATGTTTGTTCTTTTCTTTTTATATTCGACTAGAATATTATCATTTGAGTCTCAGGCTTGAACGTACGCATTTTATTTATCCGAGTAACAGTCTGCAGCACGTGCATTTTTAACGTATGTTTTCGAACTTTGAGTTGTAAAGATAGCTAGGCTAACTGATGTACCCTACACTACATTCATATATGATTGTTCTTTTCTTTTAGGTACGACCAGAATATTATCATTCGAGTTACAGGCTTGAAAGTACGCATTTTATTCATCCGAGTAACAGTTTGCAGTGCGAAGATTTTAAGGTATGTCTAACCTCTATTCGTTGAAACTTGGTTTCTTCCGAACATCGTAACTTTAAGCTAATCATAAATAGTTGTTCTCTTCAATCCTCATGCTATAGACGAGGTTAATCTTATAATTTCAAACACGCACACATAGCTATGTCTGTCCTCAACAGGCTGAAACTTGGTTTCTTCTAAAACATCGTAACTTTAGTCTATTGATAAATAGTCGTTCTCTTCAATCCTCATGCTATAGACGAGGTTAATTTTATAATTTCAAACACGCACACATAGCTATGTCTGACCTCAACAGGCTGAAACTTGGTTTCTTCTAATACATCGTAACTTTAAGCTAATCATAAATAGTTGTTCTCTTCAATCCTCATGCTATAGACGAGGTTAATCTTATAATTTCAAACACGCACACATAGCTATGTCTGACCTCAACAGGCTGAAACTTGGTTTCTTCTAAAACATCGTAACTTTGATCTATTGATAAATAGTCGTTCTCTTCAATCCTCATGCTATAGACGAGGTTAATTTTATAATTTCAAACACACACATAGCGATGTCTGTCCTCAACAGGCTGAAACTTGGTTTCTGCCGAACATCATAACTTTAGTCTATTGATAAATAGTCGTTCTCTTCAATCCTCATGCTATAGACGAGGTTAATTTTATAATTTCAAACACACACATAGCTATGTCTGACCTCAACAGGCTGAAACTTGGTTTCTTCCGAACATCGTAACTTTAGTCTATTGATAAATAGTTATTTTATTTAATCTGCATGTCATAGAAGAGGTTAATCTTATAATTTCAAACTCATAGCAATGTCCGACCTCTATACGTTGAAACTTGGTTTCTTCCGAACATCTTAACTTTAAGCTAATCATAAATAGTTGTTCTCTTCAATCCTCATGCTATAGACGAGGTTAATCTTATAATTTCAAACTCACAGCAATGTCCGACCTCTATGCATTGAAACTTGATTTCTTCCGAACATCCTAACTTTAGTCTATTGATAAATAGTCGTTCTCTTCAATCCTCATGCTATAGACCAGGTTAATTTTATAATTTCAAACACACATAAATATGTCTGACCTCAACAGGCTGAAACTTGGTTTCTTCTAAAACATCGTAACTTTAGTCTATTCATAAATAGTCGTTCTCTTCAATCCTCATGCTATAGATGAGGTTAATCTTATAATTTCAAACTCACAGCCATGTCCGACCTCTATACGTTGAAACTTGGTTTCTTCCGAACATCGTAACTTTCGCCTAATCTCTATTGGTCGTTCTCTTTTCAGATGTTCCCCTGCTGCGAGGAATGTAATGTAACGTTTACAAGGCGAGATAACTTCATGCGCCATATGAAATCAAAACACCCTAGCATAACATCTGCTTTATGTAAAGTTTGTAGTGTGTATTTCGCTAACGTAGAGCGATACGAGGCTCACTTAGTAGAGGTACATCAAATATCTACTTGCCCTCAGGTAGTAGTAGGGAAAAAGCGTTCAGCTACTGATGTAGCTGTAGAAAGTACTACTAGTAAAAAACCTAGAAAAAATCATGTACTTCAAACTATTCACTGCGAGCACTGTAACACTGATGTACCATCTTCGCATTTTCAGGGACACTTACGGAGTAATGCGCATAAAAATAATGCGTGTAGAAGTGGTAGTAACGCAAACATCGAGGAAATTAATACAGCATTTAAAAGTAGGATTGCTAGTTACAGAATTCGCACCAGTCAAAAGTTTCAGAGCACTTCAAACTTTTTAAATTACGTTCATCCGGATGTACAACAGCTTCTTGCTAAATCTTTGTCCAATCATAATTTATTTAAAGTTAATATTGAACTTTTCGCCTTGTACATTAAAAGCACGGATGAATCCGAAATAACGGACATTAAATCATTTAATACGAAGAATTTTATCATAAGAGAGTCGACTAATTTTGGTGATGTACTTAGGGATGTCTCTAACATTATTTCAACTAAGAGCGAGGAATTTCAGGAAAAGGAATCAGGGTGGGCTTTAGTTGAGATAATGTATCTAGAAGTTAACATCAATAAGTATAATCCCATGCGAGGTTCATCGTACATCGAGCTGCCGACATGGATTCAGCAAAGAAAAGCTGTTGTAAACATCCAAAACAATGACGAGGCATGTTTTGCATGGGCGGTGATGTCGGCTTTAAATCCTGTGAAACGGAATGTAGCGAATAGAACATCATCGTATCCACACTATTCAACGCAACTAAATTTCGATAGTATAGAATTTCCTGTGCAGATAAAGGATATTAAGCGCTTTGAGGAACTAAATAACGTTAGTATTAATGTGTAGGGTGTAGAGAAAAAGTCTGTAGTAGGTCCTCTGTATTATACATGTCATAAGAAGAGTACTCATGTTAATTTACTCTATATTGAAAACAGTGAGAATAGCCACTTTTGCTGGATTAAAAATCTGAGTAGACTCGTTGGTAGTCAGTTGTCAAACAGGTGTAACAAAAAGTGGCTATGTGATGGATGCTTGCAGTATTTTAGAACTGAAGATCAGTTAACGAAGCATTCTAAGAATGACTGCAATCATGTACGTACAGAGATACCTACTACAGGCAATAATGTTTTAAAATTTACAAATTTTCACAAGCAGATGTGGGTACCGTTCGTGATTTATGCAGACTTTTAAGCCATCCTCACGCCATGCAACACATGCTTACCTAATCCTGACAACTCTTTCACTAATACTACGCACATGCATGTCCCGTATAGCTTCGCGTATTACATCAAGTGTAGTTACGATAGTACGCTTAACAAGTTAGAGCTGTATCGAGGACATGATGCTGCTAAAGTATTTTTAGAAAGACTTGAAAGTGATGCAGTTCGTCTTGGTCGTATTCTAAATAGTAATATTCCTATGAAGCCACTCACCGAAATTCAGTTAAATGATCATGAACGTGCTACAAAGTGTAGCATTTGTGATGGGGAATTATCCGAAAATGACCCTAAAGTTTTTGATCATGATCATTTAACTGGTTTCTACAGATGTGCCGCTCATTATAGCTGTAATCTTAAGCATAGAGTTCCTAAATTTATCCCTGTAATTTTTCATAACTTATCTGGTTACGACTCTCATTTCATCATTTCACAATTTGGAGCTTCAGATGAAAAAGTAGATATAATCCCTCAGAATAAAGAGCGGTACATTGCGTTTGCAAAGTCTGTAAAAGTAGATGCTGAGCATTCTATAAAACTGAGATTCCTTGACTCGTTTCGCTTTATGGCGAGTAGCCTCGATAAACTTTCTAGTCATTTACAACCTGAACAATTTACGGAAATTCGACGCGTTTTTCCGAAGAAGCGCAGTTTAATTTACTTCGGCGTAAGGGTGTTTTTTGTTATGAATATCTTGACTGCTTAGAACGCCTCGAAGAACGTGCCTTACCATCGAAACAATCCTTTTACAGCTCGCTGAATTCAGCAGATATTAGTGATGATGACTATTTACATGCACAACATATCTGGGAGCATTTCCACATTCAAACGCTGGGTGAATACTCCGATTTATATTTAAAGACGGATGTACTTTTGTTAGCTGATGTTTTTGAAAATTTTCGCTGTGTTTGCAAGAAAACCTACAGCCTTGACCCATGCCAGTATTTTACTGCGCCTGCGTTAATTTGGGACGCGATGTTAAAACACACGCAGGTGAATTTGGAACTGCTAACTGATATTGATATGGTGCACTTTATAAAATCATCTATTCGAGGCGGTCTAAGTCAGTGCAGCGGGCGGTATTCCAAGGCAAATAATAAGTACATGCCGAGTTTCGATTCTAGTCAGGAATCTCAGTATATCGTTTACCTCGATGCTAATAATCAGTATGGGTGGGCGATGAGTCAGCATCTACCGGTGAGTGGTTTCCGCTGGCTAACGCAGTGCGAAATTGATGCTTTACAGCTACACGCCCTAGGCGATGAAGCTGATAAAGGCTATTTCCTCGAAGTTGACTTACAGTATCCTAAAGAGTTACAAACTTCTCATGATGACCTACCGTTCTGCCCTGAAAATATGAAGCCCCCGTACATCGCATTAACGACGAAAATGCTAATTGCTAATTTGTGCGATAAATCTAAGTATATCATTCATTACCGAAATTTAAAACAGTGTTTGCAGCATGGTTTGAAGTTATCCAAAATTCATCGCGTACTAGAATTTAATCAGTCACCGTGGCTAAAGCCATATATCGATCTGAACAATAATTTAAGAACGAATGCGGTTAACGAGTTTGAAAAAGATTTCTACAAGCTCATGAATAACAGTGTGTTTGGTAAGACTATGGAAAATGTTGACAAACGCGTTGTTGTAAAATTGATTACAAACTGGGAGAATATTAAGAAAAGGTATGGTGCTAACAATTTAATAAGTAAACCAAATTTCCACAGCTGCACCATCATACATGAGAATTTAGTTATTATACAGATGAATCGTGTTAAGGTTAAGTATGACAAACCTACCTACGTCGGCTTTGCAGTACTTGAATTGGCTAAAACACTCATGAGTGAATTCCATTACGATTATATGATGAAGAAGTACGCGCATAATGCGCAATTGCTCTACACAGATACCGATTCGTTTATTTATCAAATCAAAACTGATGACTATTACAATGATATAAAGCCAGACTTGGGTAGGTTTGATACAAGTAACTATCCTGCAAATAATCAATATCATCTACCGCTAGTGAACAAAAAGGTTCTAGGTAAAATGAAAGATGAATGTGCTGGGAATATTATCGATTCATTTGTAGGTACTAAATCCAAGTCATATTGCATAAAACTCTTAAATGAATTACAAATAAAGAGATTGAAGGGGGTTAAAAAGAATGTCGTTCAGAATCAGCTAAGTTTTGAAAACTATAACAATTGCATTAAAAGTAATCCACCTGTTTTGCTAAGCAAATGTCTGTCATTAGAAGCAAGAAGCACCAGTTGTACACTCATTTAATTAGTAAGGTAGCCCTTAATAATGTTGATTGCAAACGGTTTGTCATTCCAAATTCTACCAACACTCTAGCCTGGGGGCATAGTAGTATTGATAGGTACTACTTTACATAAAGCAGATGTGTGTGTAAACATTATGTTAGAGGTGTGTACTTACGTTACGCTGTCTTACATCACAATTCACTGTACATATTGTAGGGAGAGGTACGCTGAGAGAGTAGTACGGCAAGTTTAAACTTGTAATTCAAGAATTGCGTCGAGAAGTACGCAAACATCACTAGGGTAAAATGATTCGAGATAAAACTTGTACATACAAGACGTAAATAAATAATGTAGAATTGGCATATTCTTTTATTTTAGGTTAGGTATTACCTTCCTCCCGCTCCTTATTTGCAAGATAGAGTTTTTGTTTATTACTCAAAGAAGAAAAGCAAGAAAGAAGGTGTTGAGCAGATTCGTAAGTATGTTATTGTCTAGCTCATGTTGAGAAGAGATTTTTTTTCTAAACAGTGTTTGATTGCAATGCAGTGTTCAACAACATCGAACTATAAACGGTAGTATGTGTTCAAGTCTAAACTTGCAATACTCTTGCTTTTGCAATGCACGTTCGATAGAGATGTAGCTTGATAGAGGAAGAAGAGCAGTTAGTAAGTATGTTGAAAAGATATTTTGTTTTTCTTTCTAAACAGTGCTCGATTCTAGTTATACAATGCAGTGTTCATCAACATCGAACACTAGTATGCAGTTCAAGTTGTAATAAGTTTTGAACAGTAGTATGTGTGTGCTCAAGTCTAAACATGCATCACTGCGGATATGCGAGCGGATAACAGCTAACGAAATTGCCCCCGCATGAGGGCAGCACGGTGCTCTGTTCATTAAAGATGGCGGATGACAGCTAACGAAATTGCCGGTTTGTTTCCAAACAAGAGCGCATACAATTTACCGCCACCACATTTCAAAGGTAAGTAGCTAAAGAGGGCAGCACGGTGATTAAAGATGGCGGTTGACAGCTGTCAAAAAAGCATGTTGATTTGTTTCCAAACAAGAGCACGTGGAATTTGCCGCCACCACATCGAGGGCAGCACTGTTCTCTCTGGATTAAAGATGGCGGATGACAGCTGTCAGAAAAGCATATAGGTTTGTAAAGCACGTGGAATTTACCGCCACCACATTTCAAAGGTAAGTAGCTAAAGAGGGCAGCACGGTGCTCAAAGATGGCTGCTATCAAAAAGCATTTTTCAAATTATCCGCCAGCACAAAGAGGGCAGCACTGTGCTCTATGGATTAAAGATGGCGGATGACAGCTGCACGTGGATTTGTTTATCTCACGCTAGTGAGGTTAAGTTGGTGGCACTAAGGATTAGGCCCGCCAAGATGGCAGCACTGCCGATGACAGGTGACGAATTTACATCTACTACGATAAAGAGGGCAGCACAGTGCTCTGTGGTTTAAAGATGGCGGATGACAGCTGTCAAAAAGCACGTGGCTTTGTTTACCACACGCTAGTTAGGTTAAGTTGGTACCACTAAGGTTTAGGCCCGTCAAGATGGCAGCAGTGAGGTTAGCGATGCGTTGTTGTCTGTCAAAAAGCACGTGGCTGTCAAAAACACGTGGCTTTGTTTACCTCGCGCTAGTTAGGTTAAGTTGGCACTACTGAGGTTTAGGCCCGTCAAGATGGCAGTACTGAGGTTAGCGATGCGTTGTTGTCTGTCAAAAAGCACGTGGCTGTCAAAAAACACGTGGCTTTGTTTACCTCGCACTAGTTAGGTTAAGTTGGCACTACTGAGGTTTAGGTCCGTCAAGATGGCAGCAGTGAGGTTAGCGATGCGTTGTTGTCGATGACAGCTGTCAAAAAGCACGTGGCTTTGTTTACAAATTCAAATCTCCCGCCAAAATTCAAATTTCCCGCCAAAAATTCAAATTTCCCGCCAGAATTCAAATTTCCCGCTGGAGGAGGCGCCAGAACCATCCAATTATACTACTTTCCTTGAAATGTATGAGGTGTGAGTGCGTCCGGGAGAATAAGGTTATTTTCTGTATACAACGTATTTTTTTAAATAAAAGTTGCCTATATCATAACTACTTTGTGATTGTCAGACTATACATTTTGGCAGGTAATACATTTCTGAGTGGCAAGATTATGACAACTCCGTTTGTGTTGAACATCCCGGTTGGTGTTATTGCGATTATGTAGGTTATGTAGTTTGATCTTCTCCATTGTCAATCGCAGTAAGTTACAGTTACAAGGAAATCTCACCTTCAGGTAAACGTTTGAAGTACATTACTGAGGAATTCAATTACTGAATCTCCACAATCAACGGTAAGAATCACTTATCGTAGCTGCTGAGCAGTGACACTAGTGAAGTCAGTATTACTATACGATGATTCAAATGGATCTTCTGTTTATGGGTAGCATTTCGAATGTATAAAATCATCCTTAAAATCTCAGTTTCTCCTCAGAGCACCGAGCGATTGAGTGTGCTATTTGAATCACGTAGCAGCCAGATTGAATTCGAGAGATAGTGGGTTCGGAACCCATTGTCGGCAGCCTTGAACATGTTTCCCGTGGTTTCCCATTTTCATGGTAGGAGAATGTTGGAGCTGTACATTTATCAATGCCACGGTCCATTCCTTCACACTTCTAGCCCTTTCGTATTCAGTTTGTATCGGTGCGACGCAAGGCAAGTAGTAAAAATGTCTGCTAAGACCCATGTGAATAATTTCCCCTCTCAATCTAAAGTACTCGTGTTCCGGTTAATTTTTAATATACGAAATATATTTCAAAGTTAATGCTGCTTGAAACAACTGGTAACATTCAGACAACGTGGCCTTTCTTATTACAGGCAGGATTTGACCGAAATTCCCACCCACTTTACCACGGAATGACTCTGCACACAGGGTTACATCTCCCAGAAGACCGTCTACCACCAAGTGTATGCTCAAACGGCATTGGAGCTTCATACCAGGGCTTCCGCTTCGGGTGTACTTGAGTTCACGTTGCTGGTAGAATAGACTTCTTTCTTCAGGATAGTGTATATGCTATCCAGTGGACGTTACTAATGAAACCTGATCCACCTTTCCTCTGATTGTATGTAGCAGAGTCAAGTAAACAAATGTCTTACTTTTATCTGATGGTCCATCTAAGAGATAACGCTTCTTCTTTAATAAGGTCGGGGGCCCATATTTCGTCCCCTTAACAGACTTGGACTTGTACAAATTCAGGAATGTTATGGACAAGGCTAGAAATTGGTATATATATTACGAAATACATTCTCCACATACGGGCAAGTTTCAATGGAACCTTTTATAATGTAAGGTAATCAATATTTGACATAAACGTAAACACTGCAAACAAAAAAATAAACTGCAACAAATGTGTTCGTAATTCCGTCCCCCACCAAATTTATGAAATGTACAATTAATTTTGATATATTTTCCTTTCTAACCTTACCAAACACTTTCCCTATAATGCATTAATTGAAGGCGATTTCTGAAATATGTTTTCTTGGTATTTTTTAACGTGGTCATTCAACACTGCTCGTGGGATGTTAAACGCTTTACTTGTACGTTTGTAACCCATTATCTTGTCCCTCACTATATTAATAGACTTTTTCATACCCTCCTTATCCCACTGCTTGCGTTTTTACATCTGAAAATAATCAACATCATAAATAATAACAAAACATGAAAGGGGGCGAAATTACGAACACTCCCTGATTTATTATAATGGCCACTGCAGTAACTTACGCCAACTACCTCAGTGTAGCGATTACACGCCAGGAACAACACCACGCGACTGAAATGCAGTCCAGTATTTCATGCACATGTCAGTGCTCACTCTAGGAATAACAGGCTCTTAATTTGAATGCTGAACTAACTCACCTCAGCATGAAAAATGAATCCTCCTTGTACAAGGAAACTAAACGTGGTTCACAGCATCAACTCTTACAACAAGACAGCGGAATGAGGCTACGTGTGTACGTATGGCTAAACACTAGGTACCAACCGCGCAAACTGGAAATCCCTAGGAGGACGAAATTAGATGCGGGGACATAATTTGACCCCCCTACTTTATACGCGCTGGGTCTCTTTATATGAGCCGGGCTGAGTGACTCAGTCGGTTCAGGCTCTGACCTTCTGACCCTAATTTGAGGGATTCGATCCTGGCTCATTTCGGTGGTATCTGAAGGTGCTCAAATACGTCAGCCTCCTGTGGGTAGATTTACTGCCTTGTAAAAGAACTCTTGAGGGACGAAATTCCGGCACATAGGCGTCTCTGAAAACCGTCAAAAATGTAGTTAGTGGGACGTAAAACAATAACAGTATCATCTATATATATAAAATAAGAGTTTTGTCTGTACATTGCTCAGAATTTGAAAAGAATGGTATTTCTGTATCGGTCATGTCCCCAGTAACAAGAAAATGCATTTTTTAATTTTCCGTATATTCTGTCTGTCTGTCTGTCTGTCTGTCTGTCTGTCTGTCTGCCTGTCTGTCTGTATGTATGTATGTATGTATGTACACTCATCACGAGAAAACGGCTGAAGAGAATTTAATGAAAATCGGAATGTAAAGTTGGGAGATGAACCGCTACAATCTAGGCTATAAATTATTTTAATCACGCTTAGTGAAATGGTAGTTTAGGGGAAGGGATGAAATTTAATTCTCAAATATTTATGTTATTAGTGGTCGTGTCTTAATGAAAATCGCTAGACAAAGATGGGAAATAATTCGCAACAATATAGGCTATACACGCTGAGAAACATGGTAGTTTAGGGGAAGGCCTAAAATTTTATTGTCAAATATTTATTTTATTAGTGGTCGTATCTTCTAGAAAATTGGTATACAAAGTCGGGACATAGGTAGCTATAATCTAAGCTATCAATAATGTTATTCGCACTGAGTGAAATGGTAGTTTAGGGGAAGGCCTGAAATGTAACCTATATATATAAAATAAGAGTTTTGTCTGTACATTGCTCAGAATTTGAAAAGAATGGTATTTCTGTATCAGTCATGTCCCCAGTAACAAGAAAATGCATTTTTTACTTTTCCGTAATGTCTGTCTGTCTGTCTGTCTGTCTGTCTGTCTGTCTGTCTGTCTGTCTGTCTGTCTGTCTGTCTGTCTGTCTGTCTGTCTGTCTGTCTGTCTGTCTGTCTGTCTGTCTGTCTGTCTGTCTGTACACGCATCACGAGAAAACGGCTGAAGAGAATTTAATGAAAATCGGAATGTAAAGTCGGGTAATAAACCGCTACAATCTAGGCTATAAATTATTTTAATCACGCTGAGTAAAATGGTAGTTTAGGGGAAGGCCTGAAATTTAATTCTCAAATATTTATGTTATTAGTGGTCGTGTCTTAATGAAAATCGCTAGACAAAGATGGGAAATAATTTGCAACAATATAGGCTATACACGCTGAGAAAAATGGTAGTTTAGGGGAAGGCCTAAAATTTAATTGTCAAATATTTATTTTATTAGTGATCGTATCTTCTCGAAAATTGCTACGCAAAGTCGGCGAATAGGTCGCTATAATCTGGGCTATCAATAATGTTATTCGCACTGAGTGAAATGGTAGTTTATGGGAAGGCCTTAAATGTAATCTATATATAAAATAAGTGTTTTGCCTGTGCATTGCTCAGAATTTGAAATGAATGATATTTTTGTATCTGCCTTGTCCACAGTAACAAGGAAATGCATTTTTTTAATTTTCCGTAATTTCTGTCTGTCTGTCTGTCTGTCTGTCTGTCTGTCTGTCTGTCTGTCTGTCTGTCTGTCTGTCTGTCTGTCTGTCTGTCTGTCTGTCTGTCTGTCTGTCTGTCTGTCTGTCTGTCTGTCTGTCTGTCTGTCTGTCTGTCTGTCTGTCTGTCTGTAGGTATGTATGTACACGCATCAATAGAAAACGGCTGAAGAGAATTTAATGAAAATCGGTATGTAATGTCGGGTGATGAACCACTGCAATCTAGGCTACAAATTATTTTATTCACGTTGAGTGAAATGGTAGTTTAGGGGAAGGCCTGAAATGTAATTCTCAAATAAGTTATTTATGTTATTAGTGGTCGTATCGATAAATACTACATAACTAACATAAGTTTAGTTATGTCGTAAGTTAGTAGTAGTTATGTAAGAAGTTATTAAATTTCCGATCACTTATGTCTTATACATTGTTACCGTACCGCATATAATCAGAGATATTCATGAATTTGGATTTTTGTTACTAAGTCCATATCAGCGCCGAGTCACGAGAAAATGGGTAAACAGAATTTAGTGAAAATCGGTATGTAAAGTCTGAGAATAAGGAACCACAGTCTACGATATAAATAATTTTGTAGGACACCCTAATATCACAGAGTCGAAAGAAAACTAATGTGAAGGCCTGCAATATAGAAAGCTCATAAACTTTATCAACAATAACATTACATTGACCATTGTTTGTTGTGATGTACTTTTTGTCTTCTGTTTCCTCTCATCCCCGATATATAGGATTACTGCAGCGTACCGAGGTTTTTTTAATTTGCTTGACGTCGCACCGACGCAGGTAGATCTTATGGCGACGATGGAATAGGAAATGATTAGTGGTGTGAAGAAAGCGGCCTTGGCTTTAAGGTACAGCCTGGTGTGACTGCTGTGAAAATGGGAAACCACGGAATACCATATTCAGAGTTGCCGGCAGTGGGGTTCGAATCCACTATCTCCCGGATGCAAGCTCACAGCTGCGCGCCCCTAACCACACGGGCAACTCGCTTGGTCGTACCGACTGTAACAGCCTGCCTGTATATTGGTGGGAAGTTGCTGGGGAGTAAGATAACTTTCTTCTTTAGCATGCCATTCCTCTGGTTCATACATTTCCTGATATATCTGGTACGTAACACACTGTTTCATCATAGTATTCGAGCTATTCAATCCCTACACTGAGGCACTGATTGGAATGAGTAGTGTGCATATTTAACGGAATAATGACAGAGGAGTGTTCACGGCAGTCTGCGACCTGGTTATTCCATCTCTGGAACTTTGGCCTCTTAGATCGGCATGTAGTACTGTTTGTTGAAAGTGAGAAAGTGTGCGGTTTTTCATTTGATCGAGTATTTTATATGATAATTTTGCTTTCAATCGCTACATTCCTACTATCGTTTTTGTAATGACCTATGTTGAATTCAGTTAGGAAAACCACCAAGTCAGTCTTTCTGAGAATCCCGTAGCGAAGCACGGGTACATCAGCTAGTTTACTCTATATATGATACTGAATAAAATATTTCATTAAAAACGTTATTTCCGTCGTTGCCCCTAGACAAACTCTGACCAGAAATGTTCTGTCATCTAAGGTTCAATATTGCATGAACTTTTGAAACGAATTTTCGTTTTACGTGATCCATGTGCTGCGGGTCAGTATTTCGAGGCGCAACGACGGTTTGTTTTTCAAAGATTGCTCTTGTACAATATCAAGCGGGTTTATTCCTAAATTTTCCACCAGCAGCTTTATACGTATGATCTAATCTATAAGAACTTACAGTTTTCAGTCCGCCGAAAACAGGAAATCGTCGTTGCCGGGACAAAACCTCCTATGTAATAATATTTCTGGAATATACTGACCCGCAGCACATACATATGAAGAGCGAGAATGCCTTGACCTTATTCACACAATATTGTACCTTAGATGACAGAACCATACCGGCCAAAGTTTTATGACAAAATATTTCACATAGGAGGTTTTGTGCCGGCAGCGACGAAATGTAACACTATAACAGACGCGTCAAAATAGGCAATTATGAGCAGAATTCTTCTCTTAATATAATTGAAAATGAAAATATTTAGTTCTGTGATCAATTAAATGTTTCCTTCTTCAGGCTTTTTCTAGCTTTTATTAACCTTCCGTTAATTTTCACAGACTAGAAATCTTCAAGGTTATATATTAACTATGTTGTATTTGAATAAATGCCTTCAACTTAAGCAAAAATTATAGAACCTTATGTTTCCTTCCTTCATGAAGACTCATTACTAACGACCTGGTTACTATTCCTTACATGGCGACCTCGTTGATTCTCAACATTGATTCCGAAAATTTAAAAAAATGAAATGGCGTATGGCATTTAGTGCCGGGAGTGTCCATGGACAAGTTGCGCTCGCCAGATGCGGGTCATTTGATTTGACACCCGTAAGGAACCTGCGTGTCGTGATGAGAATGAAATGTTGATTGAGATGACACATACAGCCAGCTTCCGTGCCAGCGGAATTAACCAATTATGGTTAAAATTTCTGACCCTGACGGGAATCGCATCCACGACATGTATAACAAAAGACCAGCACGCTAGCCATTTAGCAATGGAGCCGGGTAAAGATTGAAAATTTCACCGTGATCGAATTTTCCCGTACGATTTTCATTTCCCAGCGTAACGCGTAAGACATCATGCCCCTTGTAGAAGCTGTTTAAATTCAATACAGGTGCAGAAAACCCATACTGTCATTTCTATTCTGTTTTCAAATAGTTCCAATTCTTGAATTTCATTTACAATCTCAGGTCACATGACGTTAGAGTCATAATTAGCTGTACCTCTGTTCATTAACGACTCAGTTAACCGTCCTAAAGTGTGAAAATAATCTTATGAAGAGGAACAATATACTTAGTATCAAAAGTAAGGATCCTAGGAGGGAACCCTAATTTAATTTCATTGATTGCAAATGTTAAAAACATTTTAGCTCTTTAAATTTAAATTATGGTTTCCTTCTAGGAACCTTACTTTTTTTATATAAAGACCGAAGGCAGTGGGGGCACATGCCTCCCCTAGTGCACCGTCATTGCAATGTCCTACATACGAGGCTTGCAGTGGTGTCTCAACGGCGCACTAGCCGTCAGCATTTCGGAAAGATGTAGCAATCCAACTGATGGGCGCACTGATAAACTGGGCGAAACACTGGTAATTTCACAGTTGAAAAAGTCTAAGAGCTTAAATGTTTTAACATAATTATTGTTTTATACATGTACGTGTTCTATGTACATTCGTAGAAAGAAATCCACAGCATAGCTCACTTACCTGATGCAAAAAAAATGTGAAGCTTTACTAATATTCCTCGACATAACGATATGAAAATTAAAACGTATTCAATGTTGGGGGATCAAACTGGGAATGGGAGAGAATCCACTACGTTATCCATTCGACTGTACATGTTTATCTTTTACATACCCGGCACAGTGCTAATAATAATCCTCCAACTAGCGTGGTATCCAAAGTCATTCCGTGAATTTTTAGAAATGTATAGTTTTTCCGGAACCATTCAGATTATACTGGCAATGAGGTCCTTGTGCAGCTTCCGCCAAACTACGCTAGCGCTCTGTGGCACGATAGCACAGCCTGTGGGAGCAAGCTGGAGAAAATAGTCCCTCATTTTACTAACGATAATTTGATATTACATATAGGTAGCCTACTCAGTATCTTACGTTAACCGTAGATAAATACAGTAAGTTGTATCATAATGTTTATAATTAACTAGCTGACGGACAGACGTCGTTCTGTCAAAAATAAATGGCAATGGAACGAACTGAAATTCAGTCTGTAGGCCTACTGCACGCAAAAATCAGAATAATGCAAATGACTACATTATCAACATCAAATGAGTTATTTTTCTACTGCTACCAAAGGTTAGTAACAAACTCGTGGGAAAACGTGTTTTCATTACCTGCAATATTAATATCATGATTGTGAATAAGGAAATGCTCAAATAGGTCACAGCATATCACTACCCAGAAATAACCCTGATTGACTGTAACGTAGATGGGAACTGTTCAGCAGGTCTTCAAATCCCTCACAGAGCCATAATATTATCCCCCGTTGCAAATCAAGCAATTTGATAAGTTGATGACGTGAAGATAATGTGGCAAAAGTTACTCCACTTTCTTCGTAGGAAATAACTATCATAGAAAACACTGATTCAAATGAACACTATGAAGATATTTTTCATTGTAAAGCTTTAAGGTACATGATATTTTTTGTTTCATTACATGGCACGTAAACAAACAAAGTAGATGGTTTTCCAACACGGGAACTGGCAACGTACAATTGGCCATGCGAGAAACATGGGTGTTCAAGATTAATGCTGCAAACACTTAACGAATCCCCCTGGGATTTATTTATGGTCATAGCAAAAGCGAGCCGCACTGGAAACTGCAGTCGTTTAAATTTAAATGGTATGTCAGTCGGAATCATAGAGATGCGTGGTATCAAATCGTCTTCTCCTTTATACTTCTCCGTTAGAATGGTTGCTTCGATCACGTTGTTCAGTAATGTTTTCACCGCTAGCCGTGTGCCATTACAAAGACGCGGTTGGTTGATATTTCGTAATATTATGACCACTGATCCGACCTTTAATTCAAGAATGTGAGGCGGCAATCTTGGCAAATCCAGCGAGTTCAAAAATCTGTAAATTAAGAAGGACAGGTTTATTATTTTTTGTCAAAAAACTATAAAATAAAATAAAATAAAATAAACAAAGCAATATGGGGGATAAGTCTGTTTGTTATATGTTAAAAGAAAGCAATGTTATATGTTACATTAAAAGCTGGCATGAAATTGTCGCGACGTACATTTGTTGCCCCAAATGAAGTCATTTGAAAGCAGTTGTTATATTTTTGGATATTTGTAAGGAAATGTACGGAATCTGTTCCTATTCCTGAAACCAATGAGTACAATGGATCTGATGATGGATTACAAGTGATCAGCTTTAGCAGCTTCATTTCAAGTAATACTAATCCCGTACTGACTACGATCAATCAATGAATATTCAAGATAAACTTAAATATTATAATTGAGCGGTCCGCCTATTCGATATAATATAAAATTTATTAATATCTAGGACATGTTTCGTCCCCTAAGAGACATCGTCAGCTAATAATAAATTAATATTAATATATCAGAAATAAATATTAAAATTGGAAAGACACATTAACATTTTTGACAATTTAAAATAAGATTTTCAAATTTTGTTAAAATTGTAAGTCATAAGACAGGTAAAACAGTCAAATTGTCCATATTTCTCTTGTTAATGTTCTTGGAAAATACCAGTTTTGCTTATAAAATCTTAAAATATCATTTGTTGTAAAAAGCACACTTGATTTGTATTCCTTGGTGAAAGATTTGTTAAACTTAATCAGCATTCCTTAGATGGTACACTAAAATTTAAATGCTTCAGAATTTAAAGTCATATCGGGGCCGTGATGGTAAAGTTCTGTGTGGTAATGAATATAATTTTATCTGAAATAAAATGAAAAAATAAAAAATAATATAAGTGTAAGTAACGTGAAATGGAAAATGAAGTAAATATAATGTAATGTAATAAAATCGTATTACTCCTTATTATTGGCCCCGATGTGCGGAGAAGGACTCACTTCTACCGAGGTAAGTGTGCATCTGCTTTAAAACAAGTACTGGTAGTTGCTACGCTGAGCGGGGAGTGTGGAGGGGAAGTAGGAGAGTGTGTCCTAAGTTGAACAACCTGAGTGTCACCGAGCATGTGACGTGTTAGAGTCTGGCGTTTCTTCCTAACTTTCGCTTTTAATAGTTCTTCATATAAAATGTTATACTTCTCAGAAAGATCATTGATATTATTTGTTGGATTGTTTCTCTGGTCCAGATAAATGTAGATTTCCTCATATATGTTTAATAAATGGCCTTTCTTTACGGTTTTCAGTATTTTGAGGTCATTATCTATGTTTGCAAACATGTGATTGGAGTCGGTCATGTGTTCGCTCATGGCCGAGTATCTGTTGTATTTCTTGGCTCTGGTGTGTTTCTGGGACTCTTACCAAAAACATTTAAACATCAAACTCAACCTTATTTTGAATTTAAAACAAAGTAATTTAGATAAGAAATTAAGAGCATTATTTAAACATTGTGAAGGCTCTCCCGAAACCAAGGGAGGACATAATAATAGAAACGCAATTCCATCCACCCATCAAGAATTTATCTGATATATCCTTCAGTACAACAGAAGAGGCTATCCATAGTAACGGACCTAAATATAATTTGCCCCACTCTAATAAATTAAAAGATAAGATATATACAGTTTCAGAAATAGAACACTCAATACAAAAATTACCCTTAGATCAACAAGAAGAAACACGATATGAAGTCAAAAATAACCTAAAGGACATTTTAATCAATCCTGATAGCAAAATTGAACCTAAACAAACTAATAATAGACAATTAAAAGAACTTAAACGAAAGATTCAAGATAATAATCTTATAATTACAAAAGCCGATAAAGGTAATGTTACAGTCATTATTGAGAAAACTCAATATGTTGAAAAAACTGAACTATTATTCACAGAAAGCAATATTACAACAGTTAAGAGAGATCCCACTAATGTACTCCAAAAAACTTAAAACAAATTTTGAAAAATAACATTTTTCTGATGAATGAACAAGAATCTAAGAAACTGCTTAATATGAATCCGAGACTTCCTACTGCTAGAGCGATGCCAAAAATACAAAAACCTGGGGCACCCATCAGACCTATTATCAATTACAGGACTAGCCCAACATATAAAATTTTACAATATGTGCGTAAATCACTTCAAACACATTTCAAATTACACAACAATAAATCTTTAAAGAACTCTATCGAATTGTGTAACGCTAACAAAAATTTAGAATTAAATTCAAATCACACAATACACTCGTATGATATTAAAAATATGTATCCTAGTAATCCAATAAAAGAAACCATCAACATTATTAAAGAGAATTTGATCCAATTTAGCCACTTGAGCCTACAAGAAATAAGTGAATTTTTAATAGTCCTAGATTTTGTCTTAAACAATAACTATTTTATGTTTAACAACAAAATCTACCAACAAAAAGGTCCTCCGATGGGTGCCCCAGCATCAAGCATCCCAGCCGAAATGTATATTTATCACATGGAAAAAATTAAATTATCAACAAACTTGATGGTTTGTACCATTGGTCTAGATTTGTAGATGACACTTTTGTAATACTAGATGAAAGAATTACTAATGGCCAGATTTTTTTAAACCAACTTAACTCCCTTGATCCATATATCAAATTCACACTTGACTCTGAAGTAAATAACACTTTAAATCTTTTAGACTTGAAAATTACTAGAAATAGTCAAAACCTTTCCTTTAACATCTTCAGAAAACCAACGCAGAGTATCAACATGATCAAAAATGATTCTTTACACCCGGGAGCTCATAAAAGAGCCGGCTTCTTTAGCATGATTTACAGAGCTTTTAATATTCCGCTATCAACCCAGGATTTAAAAAAGAAACTAATATTATATACCATTTAGCATACAAGAAAAGCTATAATAAAGAGTTTGTAAACAGGATTATAAATAAAGTAAAAATAAGCCTAAGACAACGTTGATACAAGAACAAAAAGAAAAAGAGAATAAGAAATTTGCCGTATTTACATATAATAGCAGTAAAATATATAGTATTACGAATCTATTCAAAAAACGTAATTTAAGAATCGCTTTTAGGACTAACAACACAAACTCGAAATTGTTTTATAACACTCATATCGTTAATAATAATAATAATAATAATAATAATAATAATAATAATAATAATAATAATACATTTCAAAATTCGGCTGTTTATAAACTGAAATGTGCTAGTTGTTTAAAGAGTTACATAGGACAAACAGGTGGGAACTTCATTATAATATATCAGGAACACACCAGAGCCAAGAAATACAACAGATACTCGGCCATGAGCGAACACATGACCGACTCCAATCACATGATTACAAACATAGATAATGACCTCAAAATACTGAAAACCGCAAAGAAATGCCATTTGTTAAACATATATGAGGAAGTCTACATTTATCTGGACCAGAGAAACAATCCAACAAATAATATCAATAAGCTTTCTGAGAAGTATAACATTTTATATGAAGAACTATTAAAAGCGAAAGTTAGGAAGAAACGCCAGACTCTAACACGTCACATGCTCGGTGACACTCAGGTTGTTCAACTTAGGACACACTCTCCTACTTCCCCTCCACACTCCCCGCTCAGCGTAGCAACTACCAGTACTTGTTTTAAAGCAGATGCACACTTACATCGGTAGAAGTGAGTCCTTCTCCGCACATCGGGGCCAATAATATGGAGTAAGTAATACGATTTTTTTATATTACATTATATTTATTTCATCTTCCATTTCATGTTACTTACACTTATATTATTTTTTATTTTTTCATTTTATTTCAGATAAAATTATATCCATTACCACGCAGAACTTAACCATCACGGCCCCGATCTGACTTTAAATTCTGAAGCATTTAAATTTTAGTATACCATCTAAGGAATGCTGATTAAGTTTAACAAATCTTTCACCAAGGAATACAAATCAAGCGTGCTTTTTACAACAAATTATATTTTAAGATTTTATAAGCAAAACTGGTATTTTCCAAGAACATTAACAAGAGAAATATGGATAATTTGACTGTTTTACCTGTCTTATGACTTACAATTTTGACAAAATTTGAAGATCTTATTTTAAATTGTCAAAAATGTTAATGTGTCTTTCCAATTTTAATATTTATTTCTGATATATTAATATTAATTTATTATTAGCTGATGATGTCCCTTAGGAGACGAAACATGTCCTAGATACTAATAAATTATATATTGTATCGAATAGGCGGACTGCTCAATTATAATATTTAAGTTTATCTTGAATATTCATTGATTGATCTGATGATGGAATCAATGGCACTAATTTCACTTTGCCATTTGCGCAACACAATCCAGCGGCTTCATTTTTGTATTTCAATGCCTTACAATTTTGGCAAACTGAGTGCATAAATCCAATAGCAACGCATTGATAGGCACTGTAGTCAATTGAAACATCGTAATTGAAAGCAGCTCGATTCAAACTTGGAAGATAATTAGTTGAACGATGCGCTGCGCGGGTTTGTGATATTCGAATCCTTTCAATTTCATTTCGCTTTTCACGTTGTTGTGAAGTCCGATTAGACTGAAAATCAGCTTGGCTTGTAGCATTTCGAGTTCTTCGACCGAAGTTGCTCCGCCCGCGTCTTATAGGCGGCATGAGTCTTGAAATGAGTATACTGTACTGAACCCGACACGGGCATGATCTAAGGACCTTTGGCTAATACTGACCTTCCAAATTACAGACGCAATGCTATATGAGAAAAGGGACATCGAAATTAATTAATATCCGCATCATTACGATATATAAATTGAGTCTTTAGAATTTATATTACAGGATTTCTTTATTTGCAACTCAGTGTGCGATACTTCCTTTGTGTAAGGGGGGAACGCGGCAGGAGCCAAGCCTAGCCTAAGTCAAGAGGGGCGACAATCAGTGGTTTCCCATGGCGCCACTCGTGAAGAAACATCCCTTCCTCAGGACTGAGAGAATGAGGGGAAACAGATTTTTTCGAAGCGGAATACCAGAGCCATCTTTATTTCGGACTAGCCAACTTAATTTTCTACGAGATAAAATTTATTTTAAATCTGAATTCTGGAGTCGTTCTTCACTTTAAAAGAGACAACTATGATTGAGCCATTTATTTAGAGTCACTAATGTCATATTACATGCTAACTTTTCATACAAGAAAGAATACGGCCTCAGTTATGAGTGGAAAGTTACCAAGGGCCATCTGGACATCGTCACCTTTCACCCTTCAGAGGGGAGTTCACCAGAGCAGAGAGGGGGAAGCTGGACGGACTTTAATTAATTAAAGGAAATCTAATGAAGGGTAATTGGGCGGATATATCTCGGTCACATCAGATGATTTTTGGTCACTTGATAGTTGCAATATTATACCTCTAATGGGCCGAGGAAAGGTCGTATGCAGATTTGTAGAAGAGGAAATCGCTTCTTTGTAAAAACCACTGCAGTAAGGGAAGAGCGTCATTCGGGATTTTCAACTTGGTGAGGGCGGAGCTATATTCGCGACGCTCGCACTAGTGCTTTGTTCTAGTGACTTAAACTTAAATTTTCAAGTGAAGTCAAATAATTCGTCTTAAATAAAATGAACAGAGTTATTTTTCGTGACTCCTACGTGTATATTTAATGAACAGTGTCGTATCGCGAACTTACAGCGTGGAACGTAATAACGTTATTATTATTATTATTATTATTATTATTATTACTGTAGCATGGCAGCGCCAACGAGCAACCAAGCCTAAATTAGCTGTGGTAGACGGAGTGACGCGAGTGACGGGATAGTTTTCAGAGTAGTGCCTGAACGTTCATGTTGAACGCTGATTAATTGAAGTGTAAATTTAAACAGTGATGTGTCTGTGCACAGGAGTACTTCCAGTGTTTCATCAGCAAGGAACAATGAACTTCAATCCTAAAGTGGTGATGTAGCTGCAACTGATTACCGTGGTATCCATGGAGCAGCAGTAAATACAGGATGGATCTCCTGACCTGACAAAGATGTCGTCATCGTGATAGAGATGAGTATTAATTTTGAATATCTGGCATGTTTAGTGGGGATGGGAAATGTTTATCAGAAGCTGACGCTATAAAAGGTTAAATATGTACACTGACTGACAGAGCAAATGCAACACCAAGAAGGAGTGGTTCGAAAGGGATGAAAGTTGGGGAAAAAACAGAGACGGCACGGACGAATAATTGATGTTTATTTCAAACCGATATGCAGGTTACACAATGCGCACGGCATCGACTCATTAGGATGTAGGACCACCGCGAGCGGCGATGCACGCAGAAACACGTCTAAGTACAGAGTCAATAAGAGTGCGGATGGTGTCCTGAGGGATGGTTCTCCATTCTCTGTCAACCATTTGCCACAGTTGGTCGTCCGTACGAGGCTGGGGCAGAGTTTGCAAACGGCGTCCAATGAGATCCCACACGTGTTCGATTGGTGAGAGATCCGGAGAGTACGCTGGCCACGGAAGCATCTGTACACCTCGTAGAGCCTGTTGGGAGATGCGAGCAGTGTGTGGGCGGGCATTATCCTGCTGAAACAGAGCATTGGGCAGCCCCTGAAGGTACGGGAGTGCCACCGGCTGCAGCACATGCTGCACGTAGCGGTGGGCATTTAACGTGCCTTGAATACGCACTAGAGGTGACGTGGAATCATACGCAATAGCGCCCCAAACCATGATGCCGCGTTGTCTAGCGGTAGGGCGCTCCACAGTTACTGCCGGATTTGACCTTTCTCCACGCCGACGCCACACTCGTCTGCGGTGACTATCACTGACAGAACAGAAGCGTGACTCATCGGAGAACACGACGTTCCGCCATTCCCTCATCCAAGTCGCTCTAGCCCGGCACCATGCCAGGCGTGCACGTCTATGCTGTGGAGTCAATGGTAGTCTTCTGAGCGGACGCCGGGAGTGCAGGCCTCCTTCAACCAATCGACGGGAAATTGTTCTGGTCGATATTGGAACAGCCAGGGTGTCTTGCACATGCTGAAGAATGGCGGTTGACGTGGCGTGCGGGGCTGCCACCGCTTGGCGGCGGATGCGCCGATCCTCGCGTGCTGACGTCACTCGGGCTGCGCCTGGACCCGTCGCACGTGCCACATGTCCCTGCGCCAACCATCTTCACCACAGGCGCTGCACCGTGGACACATCCCTATGGGTATCGGCTGCGATTTGACGAAGCGACCAACCTGCCCTTCTCAGCCCGATCACCATACCCCTCGTAAAGTCGTCTGTCTGCTGGAAATGCCTCCGTTGACAGCGGCCTGGCATTCTTAGCTATACACGTGTCCTGTGGCACACGACAACACGTTCTACAATGACTGTCGGCTGAGAATTCACGGTACGAAGTGGGCCATTCGCCAACGCCGTGTCCCATTTATCGTTCGCTACGTGCGCAGCACAGCGGCGCATTTCACATCATGAGCATACCTCAGTGACGTCAGTCTACCCTGCAATTGGCATAAAGTTCTGACCACTCCTTCTTGGTGTTGCATTTGCTCTGTCAGTCAGTGTAGTTGAATATAAGTGCCGAAATGGGCACGCAGTTGTAAATTCTTAGTTTAGGGAGTCGGCGACACGTCTGAGTGATTGATTGTAAATAATTTAGGGAATATAATACTGTAGTTTTGCATGTGGTAGAGATTTCTTCAGTTATTTTATCTTGGCAGATTTTTGTTTGATTACTTGCGTCAGAATACCGGTAGTAATGAGTTAGGGAATTGCAGGTAGAGTGTAATTATTCCAATTTGATAAGTGCATGACAGGTAAAGAGGGGTAAGTATTATATTGTGGGAAGGCATGGAGCAACAACAAGCGCCGGCGGAACTGATAACCCAAGGCCCCCCACTGATATATTTAGATAGAGAGTCTTGTATTTAAGTTGGATTATTTGATCAAATTTATCAGGATGTGATTATAATGCGTGTGCCAAATATTAATCCGTGTGAATATCAAATTAATTAATTAATTAATGCATTGCCGTGTGATGATAAAGTGACCGGGTGTAACTATCAGTAATTAGAAGTTATTAATTAGGTGTTAATTGCCGTGTGATAATTATATTGTAATTGCGAAGTAGATCCCGCGTGATTACCTGGTATGTTCAAAGCACCAGGTAAGTCATGTAGAATGACAGTCAAAAGATGGAAATAATAATAATAATAATAATAATAATACTATTAATAATAATAATAATAATAATAATAATAATAATAATAATAATAATAATAATAATAATAATAATAATAATAATAATAATGGTCACGCAAATATTAGCATTGTAATACCGGCGTCGCGTTGTAAAAGTGACGTGATACTGTTGAGAAAATATGTGTTGAATTCAAGGTGATTTGCGCGAGTTATGAGCCCTTAGATTATTTTGTGGATGTACGTCAATGTGAAGTGTTTTTGTTCCTTTGAAAGGGAATGTCACGCCTGTTATTTAGGGCTATCGTCCCCTGCGGTGGCGGACGTGGCCGTCTGACCTTGCTCCCAGTTGTGTTTTTTGTGCGGGTTCCCGTAACGGAGGAAAGAGGGACATTAAGTAAAAGGGAAGTTGGCCTGTCTGAACGTCTAAATATGTGATTATTCAACACGTCAGAAGTGGTGTTTTTATTAACAAGGGACCCGGCCGATAATGCTAATGTTTGTCAGTGAATCATTGTTAATTGTTTGAATATAATATGGATAGGGATTACAGGACCATGTCTTCATCGCAAGGGGTTGTCAGTTCAATGCTCAACGTAGGCATTGGAATCCTACAGTGTCAATAAGAATATTGAAGTGCCTCATGTATTTGCTGCATATCATGTATGATTTTTATGTGTTCTATGTGTCATGTTTGATTCTAAATAAGGCCAGCGGTGGTTCTGCCCATCGGCCTGGCAATGTCTATACTAGTGAGGGTCGGTTCGAACCCAGGCGTAGTTTCATATTTGTGTATTTTCCCTTACGTCATTTCATTGGGAAATCTAGGTTTTCATTAGAATAGTGATTGCTCAGACATGTTGTCACGTGCATGTTAGTTTTATGTGTTAGTGATATAATATAGCCTCAGTGTTACGGTAAAATTTTCCATTCGCTTCATGTCACGATAAATCGCGTCCCGATATACTCACTCATTTCTATCACGCATAATGGACAAACGTCCACAGAATAATTCACAACACTTATAAATATTAATGTAGTTCATCAGTGTATCTTAATGTGTCATTCTCATCACCATCAAGGTTAAATAAACCGGTCTTGTTACTTAAAATTTAATCCGAATGTGTTCTCATTGTAGTTAAGTATGCCCGTCATCCTACCCTGTACGCCTTTAAGATAATGTTAGATAAGCGCCTGTTTTAATATACTTTTGACCCATGTGCGACCCTGTAGATCCAATGCCGGTGCCTTATTAGGGTAGGGGCGGGTGTAGTACATGGAAGCACACACAAAATAAACCAATCAACCAAAGAAATCGATGAACTTGTTTGTTGAGAAGCGTTTGTTGAGAAGCGAAGATTTAAAAATAATCAGGGTTGACAAAGGTCTCCAACTATAACAAAACACGACTCTGCATGCGACTGTCTGGAGAGCGATGTTTGGGAGATCCGTACCGGCAGTCGAGGCAGCCAGACAGACAGCCAGCCCGTGCGAAACCTAAACCCAAGGAGACATTCTTCTTGTCACAAACTGAGAACTATGCGAGATAAGGAATTGAGGTTTGTTTTAAAAATAACTTCCATATCTGAAGACCATATGCCTCTCTTTGACCCCCCCCCATAGAAATTAAATAGCAAAGAAGTTGCCCAGAGACTGACTTTTTCGTGCCTGCACATAAAAATCTCTGAACATGACTCGAAAGAAACACAAATTGTGCAAGTTCTTATCATTTAAATTTAAAAACAAACTTATCTACGCCGAGATGAAATGTTCCTTTACCAGCAGTGAAAAATTTCAAATATAGCGAATATTACATGGGAGTTATGACATGATAAGTTCTATGCAATGAAGATTTTGCATTTGAGGTAACATTCCATTATATTAACATTTTCACATTCAATTATTTTGTAAACCTTTTCTTGTTAACGGCATGAAATGCGGCTTGAAATTGTGTACATAATCCGATATTCACCCATTTTTACCGATTACATTGAGATTTACGGACATTTGGCAAACGCGCTGGATTAGAGGAGGACAGCGCTAAGCGCAAACGTGGGAGAAGGAAAGAGAGACGAACAGTTTGAATGGAAAAAGAGAAATGGGGCTTTTACGTTTTTACAGGCATTTTTTTCAATTTTTCTCTTCGTAAAAACCTTACTTTGACTTCGACGAATATTTGAAAAAAAGAATTAGCCAAATTGGTCCAGCCGTTCCCGAGTTCTGCGCTTAGCAACACATTTTTATTTATATAGATGACAGGCTATTGTCTGCCTTGAATGAATAAGTGCGCAAGGCGGTTTTTTTTTTTTTGGCAGTATGGGACTGTATTTCACGGACGATGATCGACTATGCACAAGGAGTTAGGTATATTTTATACAAAGTTATAAAATCGTTTTACTGACTTTTTAGAAAATTCAAGATATTTCTTTGCGTTATTCAGACGGTTTAGAAGATTTTTCTGCAAACCGGTGCTCCTAACTCCTTGTAGTTTAATATTTTGAGGTTAGTGAATTATTACATACTAGCGCTATCTAAACAGTAGTAATACAATTATCCGAACGCCAAATATCCGGATCAATTTTCATAGCATGGCAATGCGCTCTACGCAGCTTCTTGCTGTCAAGCATCTACGAGGTCGGCTAGACCTCGCTTCGCGCGAGACAGTATCGACCACAAAGTAACTAATTTCCTTGTAATTTGTTTTACGGCCACCATCACAGACAGGTTTTATGGCGACTATGAGATAGGACAGGGCTAGGATTATGAAGGAAGGGACTGTGGCTTTAATTAAGATACAGACGCAGGATTTGTCTGCTGTAAAAACGAAATAAAAAAACAACCATATGAAAATCAATTTTCGGGTCTGTGGACAGTTGGGCTCGAACCAACTAACCTCTCAAATACAAGCTCACAGCTACGTGAACCGAACCGAGTACATGTACCTCACTTCAGTTTCCACAAATATCATTACATTTTTTAAATGAAAGAATCTGTATTATCTTCAATAGTGCCATTCAGAAAAATAATGCGCAATTGTATGAAGTCATGAAAATAAGGAAAATCTAAGAACTGTGTATTGTAAGGTAAGTTCTCTAATATTATCCTTGTACGTGAATTGCTTCATTTCTTTTTTCATTTTACTTTGTCGTGTATTTTTTCCACCATGCTAATATAAGCCTTTTTAATTTTAGAAAAGCTTGTGTATAATATAGGAGTTTAGGTTAGATAAAATTAGAAGGTAGTTTACATGTAAGTTCATTGTTCATTGTAGTTTATATAACCAACTTCATTGCCACTGTAATAGGGACACTAAGTCGTGCAGTGTGCAATAAATAAATAAATAAATAAATAAATAAATAAATAAATAAATAAATAAATAAATAAATAAATAAATAAATAAATAAATAAATTAAATAAATAAATAAATAAATAAATAAATAAATAAATAAATAGGTTGGTCAAAGCAACCAACTTCATAGGATATGTTTAAGAAAGTGTTTTTGTTTTAGGGTGTACATAAATAATTTTTTTCTGCAGTACGAGTGGAAGTTTAATTCTATCCGTATGTTGAATTTAGAAACACTGTAGCCAACTTAGCGGATTTTCCGCTAAATTTGGCGGATTTAGAAGACTGTCGGCGGGGAAATGTATAATTTAGCGGATAGCGGATTTTTTGGCGGAATTCTAGATTTATTATAGCGGAATTCAGTGTTTTATCCATTTTACGTTTCTTTAAAAAAATTACACCAGTCTTTCTCCGAGCTATTCCGTATTTCTTGTCAGGAGCTAGCAGTCACATCAGGAAAACATGGTATTTGGATTTGATGTTATGAGATCATGGTGTCAAATTTATAACGCGTATGAAAGGGTTCTTATCTCTTAGTTGACGAATGGCGACAGATAATGAAGAAGCCACAATTCTCATAGGTCCCGGGGGACGAGTGAGGGTTTATAGCCCGTCGACCTATTTAAAGGACTTGAGTGCTATTTCTTGGTAAATTATATCTGGGACTGAATTGATATGATAAGATTGTGGACTATGAGAGAGTAGCATTTATCTTTATGCTATCTTGGAAGACCGTTTTATGAACTAGCCTGTTAAGTGTGTGGCTCCTGAGGTAGGAGATTCACCTAATTTTCACCCGCCACTAAAACGCCTACATGTTTTAGCTCACCGGCTCGCGAGCAGGGGGTTAATCACAGTGAAACTCACAGATCAGGTGAGAGCAGACATTTACGTTTATTATTATTATTATTATTATTATTATTAACATTATTGCTCATTTTTATTGCTCATTATTTGAGATCAGATTTCTTAGCCTAATTTTAGCGGATTTTTAGCACTCTTTAGCGGATCTTGAAAAGATAAGTTGGCAGCACTGGATACTTTCACGTTCAAAGAGTTATAACCTTTGTTCTTTAATACATGGAATACACTGCCGCTATCTCACGATACAGTAATATGTTGCTAGACTTAAGTTCAATTCTGACCCACATGCGCATTTCTGCATATCCCTATCACACCAATCCCCAAACATTAGTCAGGATAATTGGAGTTCTACGGTTTAGATGGTCCGCCTACTTGACTGAATGTTCAGTGAACTCGCTTGTATTCGATTCCCGGCCAGACCAAAAATTCGAACTTCGTATGGTGCATTTTCCTGGCTCAGGTACTGACCGTTTGTTTAAATAATAATAATAATAATAATAATAATAATAATAATAATAATAATAAGAAGAAGAAGAAGAAGAAGAAGAAATGTACAAATACCTCGGTTTTCATCAGAGCACTCGTATGAAACATACCGACATCAAGAGAAATGTCACGCGGCAATATATAACACGTCTCAACAAGGTACTATCATCAAAACTGACAGCTAAACATCTTACCAAAGCAGTCAATACGTACGCCGTACCACTGCTCACATACTCCTTTGGTATCATAAAATGGACCCAAACAGAACTCCAGCAGTTACAAACGAAAACAGCAGTTTCACTCACCCGGTACCATATGCACCATCCTAAATCTGCAACCGAACGTCTTACACTCCCGAGATCAGAAGGTGGTAGGGGCTTCTTATCCATTGTCAATTTACATAGCAATCTGATATCAAGTCTAAGAGAATATTTCCACTCGAGAGCTGATACATCGTGTCTTCATCATGCTGTTTGCAGAGCTGATATAAACTATACACCTCTCAATCTGTCGTCACCAGAAATGCCTGTTTCTACCCCACCTACAAAAGAAATGAATATGGCCATGTGGAAGCAAAAACCTCTTCACGGGAAATACCCCCATGAATTGGATCAGCCTCATATCGACAAACCTGCGTCGCACGCTTGGCTGACCTACTCCGGTCTTTTCCCAGAAACAGAAGGATTTGTTCTGGCCATCCAAGATCAAGTAATTGCTACACGGAACTACCGTAGATTTATCATGAAGGATCCAACAGTTGTCTCAGACAACTGCCGCCGCTGTTCCAGAACTACAGAGAGCATACAGCATATCATCTCTGGTTGCCCACACTTGGCCAACACCGATTATAAGCACCGACATGATCAGGTAGCAAAAATCATTCACCTGAAACTTTCTGTAAAATGTGGATTTCTTCAGTCATCAACTGCATATTGGAAATATACACCTCCACCCATTCTCGAAAACTCTTCATATAAACTACTATGGGACCGAGAAGTCATAACTGATGTCACGCTCAGCAACAATAGGCCAGATATTATTCTAATCGATAAATCAAAAAGATCCGCATCCCTTATAGAAATCGCTCGTCCAAATACCTCCAATCTGCAAACAACAATAGCCACAAAGATATCAAAATACACAGAACTGGCAATAGAAATACAACGCCTGTGGAAACTAGAATCAGTCACCACAGTTCCAATAGTAATATCATGTACCGGTGTTATTCCAAAATGCTTGCACAACTCTCTGGCCGCATTAAACCTGCATCATCACACATACGTAGAACTACAGAAAGCCACCCTCCTGAGCACTTGCCACATTGTGAGGAAGTTCCTAGGAACGACTTTTCTTCTGACTCACACCAAACAGCATGAAGATCCAGGCCGCAGTTCCAGTAATACTGAAGAACAGATTCCCGAAACGGGGACATAAGAAGTCTGAAGTTGTTTGTATTTATTGTATAAATGTATATGTTGTAATTATTTCTATTGTAAATATTTGTACATATATGTACCTGTAGTTTCATAATCAAGAGGGTGACTCCTTGCATAGGCCGAGTCAGCCCATTATGTTACCGGCACAAGCCGAGCCTTCCTAAATTGATACAAATAATAATAATAATAATAATAATAATAATAATAATAATAATAATAATAATAATAATAATAATAATATCTTATGTGCGACTCATTGGAGGAATGGTCAACGTTGAGGCGTTCGGTTCAGAGGGTCCTGGATTCGATTCCCGGGCTGGTCGAGGATTTTCATCTCGTGTGATTAATTCTTCTGACTCAGGAACTGGGTACTTGAGTTTGACCCAACACATTCATCATATACCAACCATATCATATCATATCATATCATATCATATCATATCATATCATATCATATCATATCATATCATATCATATCATATCATATCATATCATATCATATCATATCATATCATATCATATCATATCATATCATATCATATACCAACAAGCACGGAAATACGCAATAGTGATTACATCCCTCCATGTAGTGTTGCGTCAGGAAGGGCATCCGGCAATAAAACAGGGCCAAATCCACATGTGCGACACAGTTGTCACCCGCGACTCCACAGATGTGGGAAAAGTGGTAGAAAATAATAATAATAATAATAATAATAATAATAATAATAATAATAATAATAATAATAATAATACGTTATAATGATTTTATGAACCACTACTACAATTGCGCTTTATGGGGAGACCGAGATGACAGAATTTTTTTTCTCTGGAATTCGTCTACGTATCAACAAAATAGCGGTTTGATGTTGGAGTATTTGAGCAGCTTGAAGTGCAACCGAACTGAGTTGAAATCGAAGCAGCCAACTTGAGCTCAGAAGGCAGTCGTTCCGCTGTCAGGCCTACCATGTGTTTAATTACGTAAATACTAAAATAGAAACAAATAATACATTTGAATGACTTTATTGAACTACACATACTCTTAAGTAACGATCACGAATGAGAAACCTAGGGAAACTCTATGCTTAATGACAAGAATTCATTTCTTTCAGTGATATTTACATTTATGGTTTGGTTTCATTACTCCTCAAGCACAGCCCTATACTTGTTCCTCCGTGGGTAAATTTTCGTATTTCTTTCTTCTAAACAATCACATTCTGCTCCAGGGAATATCATGTGAGGCAGGAGGTAGGATGATGCAGGGAAGCAAGCGGCGACAGACAGGTGGGACGAACTACAGCACGCAGGTCGCCTCGGGCATCGTAAAACTGGCGCGACCGCATTTTATGGGCGGCAAAATTGATTTCAGGACATGCAGAAATAATAAGATGGGTAACACGAGGAAGCGAGGGGAATAGATATTACACAATTCTTCCCTCAGGGTATTACGTAAAGCCATTCACCAGAATTAGGGATATAGATTTATGCCATTCAGTAGTTTTTAAGCAAGGACAGTTGCGTGCAGCACTCCGCTAATAAAATGGGATAAATTATTACTAATGTCCTTATAATAACTCTCCCTATGTCAGGCAAGTGGTTGGAATATAATGCATGGCGGTATTTGCCTTATGTAAGATGAAATTAACTGGACAGGATAATCAGTTTCAGAGACTTAAATAGGGTGAATATAAACCAGAAAAGGCATCTCCATATTTAATCATGTAGCCCCGTGGAGGAGTGGAAGGTAAGGGTTCCCTCTGTATAGAAAAGTGGCAATAGGTGGGTTAAAGCACACTTTTAAATTACTCGATCTGTTGGGCAATGAATACTTAGATTATTATTCTGAGATTGATTATTTTCCATGTTTTTGTTGTTGTTGTGGTGGTTGTAGTTGGGTCAACAGTCCATAGACTGGTTTGATGCAGCTCTCTATGGCACAATAACACGTGGTAATCTTTTCATTTCCACGTAACAACTGCATCCTCTATCTGCTGCAATCTCCATGTCACAATTCATACTGCACCCTTTTGTCGGTAATTCAGTGGGTGCAATACCTTGGTCTACCCTTACCGTTTTTACCAACTAGAATTCCCTGAAAAACCAACTGAACAACCCTGGATGTCTTAAGATGTTCCCTAACATTCTGTCTATTCTTCTCTTCAAAATTAGCCAAATCGATCTCCTCTCACCAATTCGATTCAGCATCTCTTTTTATATTTATGTAGATTTATTTCTTCTTCATCTTGTTTCGCGAGTGCTATATCCATTAGTCAATGTTGATTACTCTCGTAGATCATCTACCCTTTCAGCCACCGATTGGTTCTGAAAATTCTACTGTTTAGCAACGTATTACAACACTTCGTATGTTAATAGTTTCATATAGTCAACTATATGTTTTCAGCATAAATTCTCTTTGTAATTGATAAAAGTAATAGATTGTGGTATAAAGTTCATTTCACATGCACACACAGTAGCTATGTACTAATTAATTTCTATATTATTTGTGTAGTTAACAAAATGCCTTCAATAACATTATTGGTCGCTGATCATTATGAATGCAAATTCAATTTAATTGATTATTGTGCAGTGAGAATGATTCAACATAACTCAAATGAAGACTGTACGTGTTGTACTGTTGTGCACTCAGTAGAGCTGCGCAATGTTTGTAAAGTGGTCTGCCGACTCCGTACTTTTTAAGCCAAATATCATTCCACTTATGATAATTTCAATTTATATCTCCAGGATGTCCATTGCGGATTCGCTGAATTCATTCAAGATGAAAAAAGCAGTTCATTCTAAGTTCTGAAAGTACTTTCTTAAGAAACACGGAATTCCTTTTTTAATGATACGTTAATCTAAAATATATATACTGTGTGAAAAAAGAAGGGCCCCGTGGTGTAGGTGTAGCGTGCTTGCCTCTTACCCGGAGGCCCCGGATTCGATTCCCGTCCAAGTCACGGATTTTTACCTGGACCTGAGGGCTGGTTCGAGGTCCACTCAGCCTTCTTCTTAAGCCGTCGTCTCCAAACGGAGGTAGACGATCCACACGGCCAGCTCCGATCTTGACGTTGCAGCCATGCCATGTGGATTTATTGGAATATCTCTCAGGATCTTTAATGCAGTGGTTTCCCGTTGCCTTCTGCATCTTAATGCCGTTGACCAAACTGGTTCCTCCGCCTTTCGGAACAATTTCTTGTCCCCAGGACAATAGAGTGCCCTTACCCATACCCGCTCATCCACTCTCAAAGAGACTGTTGGCACTTGGTATAGGGGATCTCCTTATACCGGGAGATAATCGGCCCCTTCATTCGTTAGCAGCCTGCATATAAAATATTTTTTTTATATGCAGTCGTTGCCCCCTCTCTACCGCGGGGAGGTGAATGTCAGGATTTCACCGTCACTGAAACAAGGACCAAATGGCATTTCCTTGTTTCTCTGGTTTTTTAGAGAGGCCACTCAGCCTACGTGATTAGAATTGAGGAGATATCTGACGGTGAGATAGCGGCCCTGGTCTAGAAAGCCAAGAATAACGACCGAGGGGATTCGTCGTGCTGACCACACGAAACCTGGTAATCTGCAGGCTTTCGGGATGAGCAGTGGTCGCTTGGTAGGCCAAGGCCCTTCAAGGGCTGTAGTGCCATGGGGTTTGGTTTGGTTTGGTGAAAGAATAAGAATTTCACTGATACTTTTTTTACACTGTATGTTGCATTCCACCAGAATCTTGCATTTTTACACATTATATTCCTTCATTAAATACACTGACTGACAGAGCAAATGCAACACCAAGAAGGAGTGGTCAGAACTTTATGCCAATTGCAGGGTAGACTGACGTCACTGAGGTATGCTCATGATGTGAAATGCGCCGCTGTGCTGCGCACGTAGCGAACGATAAATGGGACACGGCGTTGGCGAGTGGCCCACTTCTTACCGTGATTTCTCAGCCGACAGTCATTGTAGAACGTGTTGTCGTGTGCCACAGGACACGTGTATAGCTAAGAATGCCAGGCCGCCGTCAACGCAGGCATTTCCAGCAGACAGACGACTTTACGAGGGGTATGGTGATCGGGCTGAGAAGGGCAGGTTGGTCGCTTCGTCAAATCGCAGCCGATACCCATAGGGATGTGTCCACGGTGCAGCGCCTGTGGCGAAGATGGTTGGCGCAGGGACATGTGGCACGTGCGGGGGGTCCAGGCGCAGCCCGAGTGACGTCAGCACGCGAGGATCGGCGCATCCGCCGCCAAGCGGTGGCAGCCCCGCACGCCACGTCAACCGCCATTCTTCAGCATGTGCAAGACACCCTGGCTGTTCCAATATCGACAAGAACAATTTCCCGTCGATTGGTTGAAGGAGGCCTGCACTCCCGGCGCCCGCTCAGAAGACTACCATTGACTCCACTGCATAGCCGTGCACGCCTGGCATGGTGCCGGGCTAGAGCGACTTGGATGAGGGAATGGCGGAACGTCGTGTTCTCCGATGAGTCACGCTTCTGTTCTGTCAGTGATAGTCACCGCAGACGAGCGTGGCGTCGGCGTGGAGAAAGGTCAAATCCGGCAGTAACTGTGGAGCGCCCTACCGCTAGACAACGCGGCATCATGGTTTGGGGCGCTATTGCGTATGATTCCACGTCACCTCTAGTGCGTATTCAAGGCACGTTAAATGCCCACCGCTACGTGCAGCATGTGCTGCGGCCGGTGGCACTCCCGTACCTTCAGGGGCTGCCCAATGCTCTGTTTCAGTAGGATAATGCCCGCCCACACACTGCTCGCATCTCCCAACAGGCTCTACGAGGTGTACAGATGCTTCCGTGGCCAGCGTACTCACCGGATCTCTCACCAATCGAACACGTGTGGGATCTCATTGGACGCCGTTTGCAAACTCTGCCCCAGCCTCGTACGGACGACCAACTGTGGCAAATGGTTGACAGAGAATGGAGAACCATCCCTCAGAACACCATCCGCACTCTTATTGACTCTGTACCTAGACGTGTTTCTGCGTGCATCGCCGCTCGCGGTGGTCGTACATCCTACTGAGTCGATGCCGTGCGCATTGTGTAACCTGCATATCGGTTTGAAATAAACATCAATTATTCGTCCGTGCCGTCTCTGTTTTTTCCCCAACTTTTATCCCTTTCGAACCACTCCTCCTTGGTGTTGCATTGTCACTGTCAGTCAGTGTATGTAATTAAACCTGAAATTATGAATGAATTTGGATCGAATTTTTACGTACTTTTTTCCAGTTGTTAGGTTGTTTCCTGATATTTCTAGTTCTTTTTATAGATTTCTTAGGCATTATCTCGGTCTTCAACTTTCGAGCCCTATTTATGATCATTTGATTTTCCCAAAGGGAATTTAGAAAATATTGTTTTCTCTTCGAACTGGAGTTACGGGAAGACGATCGCCCTGTCGAACATTCCTTGGCATCAGAAAGTCACCACCAGCGTTTATATTTATTATGGATAAGTCCATAACCTGAGAACGGTCGCGGTGGGTCACTATGACCCGCACGCTTATATTTCCCTTTTCCCCCCGCCAGTAACACCACCACCACCAACACCTCTCTACCTTTGTAACTCTCATCCCTCTACACAACGCAATTTGAACCCACTAGTTATCGAGGATAGGTGTTTGCGGGTCATCACGACCCCCTGCGATCATTTCCGTGTGCATATTTCACAGTTTATATGTGTAGGTACGTATTTTGTGGGGAAAAAATTCAACTGATAGTCTCTAACAGCGTTACTTGGTCTTATGGATGCAACAACAAAGACAAGCATCTCATAAACAGGCAGCTCCTAAAGCAACTTTCCAAAAAACTGGCCTTTCCTTACATGTAGCCTGGAAATCTTAGCCATTAGCTGATATCAGAAATAATGCACACCTGAGAGACGAGTATACATCGCCGAAGAACCTCGAGCAAGTAAGGGTGCCATGAAACGAAGGGAATGTGTACTGTGCCCCTGAAATTGGATCAAAAGTTACCAAAACTTTGCGGTCTACAAGAAGTTTGTATGTAGAAACCATCGGAATCTGATCTGCCTAGACTTCTTTGAAAGTGGCTGAACTAGTGCCTTCATGCAACTAGAAGGTGTATTAGTGTAAAATTGTCTATCATCTCAAATTTTTCTAAAAGAACATCAGTTTATTTTGAAGTTCGTTAACATTAGTTCATTTTCTCGGATTTGCGGTATAGCAAAAGTTCATGTATGGTAAACATTCAAAGATTTATTATAATGTCTATTTAAAACGTACTTAAGTGTCGTGTACATTATCCTAGGAGACATTCCAGTGTAATTTTTTTCTCTTTCAATTTCCGAGAAAATACGGTGAATTTTTTAAATACGTGTTTTTTTGTAATGATTTTTCAGTAATATATTCGTAACTGTATTATGGAAATAGTATTAATTGATATTTTAGTGTATGACCGTTTGTTTTTTTGTCCAAACCTTGTCCCTTTTATTTACAGGGTCTGGTATGAGGTGAGATGAATCTGTCGTGGCGGGTTTTTATGACCGGTTGCAGTAGGAAGTCAGAGCGTGAAACCAGGTGCCGGCACATAGTCTACTCTTGTCGAATAGCACCAAGGAGTCTGCTCAAGGCTTAATATCTCCATCCTACGGACGATTCACCATCAACAGCTGCATATGACCTCACTCAATATGAGCCGTGCTGAGAGTTTTGGAATTTGATCCAGGCTTTTGGAACGCAATCTAGCAATTAGAAATTCTATACCATCACCTCCCTTACCCTGCCAGCCAACATTCTGATGGTGAATTTTTTTCGGGCAACCGGACTCGAACCGGCTAACCATGGTGTCAGGCCCTTTAGATTTCAACGTCTTAACGATCATGGCCACCCGAGAGGCTTTTATAAAATAGAAGATGTTATGTAAATCAAATCAAATAATAATTCGTGGGTCATAGCGACAAACCGTGACCACATTAAGATGTACCAAAGGCACAACCGTTGCCGGTTCAAACGTCTTGGAACATAGCAACATGATCCTAAGTTAATGCGTTCTCGAGTACTGCCGATTTGGGGGGCTAATAGTGACGAATATTTCTTGCAACTCCTTGTCATGAGTTCCCTATAAGTGGCATGATTTTCCAATGTGCGAGGAGCTTTTTTACACCCAAGTAGAAGTATATTACTTCATGAATATAGGCCGTAGATATGTGGGAGGGGATTTATAGAGATCAGTTATAACAAACTCTAAATTAGGGATAGAGTACAATATCGCTACAAAATATTGAGGAAGCTTCTACAACGTACAGCCCATCCTATTTGTTGCGGAATTTGTGTCAGCGAAGTGGATGCACATTCATTGTGAACGAGGGCCAGTGAAGCGTATCGCAGTGATGCATGTCCTATGGTAGCTGTAGGCTATTGTACTGTGGAGATCGTAAATACGCTGACCGGAACAAGATTTATCTTTGAACATGAGACTCGTAATCAAACTGTAGTTCTCGAGAAGTACACTGTCTCTCCTGTTATAGCTTGGCCTGATTTATTACCCTTCGAACAAATTGCCCATTGTAGGGTTTTGTGAGATGTTCGATGACTGCTACTACTGTGCTCAGAGGACATCGAAATTAAGACCAATGACATCATCTCCGAAATTTCTGGCACCATAACTGAGTGGTTATTAACATGGCCATCAGTTCACAGTTCCCTTGGTTCGATTCCTGTCCGGATCGAGGAATTTCCAGCTTAGTTGGTTAGTTACCTTGGCTCGAGGACGGTATGTTTCTTCTTCTTCTTCGTCTTACACTTTTTCCACATCTGTAGGTCGTGGGTGCGAACTGTGTCGCACATCTGGATTTAGGCCTGTTCTACGGCCGGATGCCCTTCCTTACGCCAAACCTATGCGGAGGGATATAATTACTATTGCGTGTTTCTGTGTTGGTTGGTAGTGTAGCGTGTTGTCTGAATATGAAGAGGAAAGTGTTGGGAAAAACAAACACAACAAGTTCCTGAGACAAAAGAATGAATCAGACCTGATTAAACTCCCCGACCCTGCCGGGAATCGAATCCGGGACCCTCTGAACTGAAGGTTTGAACGCTCACCATTCAGACAAGGATCGGGCAGGGGACGGTATATTTATGAAAATGCACAGTCTTTTTCGAATTCAACCCGGTCGGGAATAGAATGGATGAAGCCCCAATCTAGCGGCGAGGATAGAAACTGTGCCGGCTGTCGAAGCCTGTCACACTCATCTGGGGCAATAATTAATGACTGGCAATTGAAATGAAATGATATTGGCGAGTGTTGCTTGAATGAATGACAGGGTAAACCGGAGTACCCGGACAGAAAGCTGTCCAACCTCCGCTTTGTCCAGCACAAATTCACATGGAGTGAGTGGGATTTGAACCACGGAAGTTAGCGTGGGGAGGCTGACCCCCTGCCGCCTGAGCCACGGACACTATCACAGTATGTGTAGCTGTCCGAATATTCCTACAAATCATACACCACATATAACAATCCCCTTCACTACACCAAACACCCACTTTCCCATTCATGAGAGAAGCTGCCCATCCTCATCGGAGGGTCTGCCCTACAAAGGCTACACAGGCCTGCAATATACACACGAAGTTATTCTATCTCTGAAGCGGCTGAGGGACGATTTTTTTTTTTTTTGGCTAGTTGCTTTACGTCGCACCAACACAGATAGGTCTTATGACGACGATGGGACAGGGAAGGACTAGGAGTGGGAAGGAAACGGCCGTGGCCTTAATTAAGGTACAGCCCCAGCATTTGCCTGGTGTGAAAATGGGAAACCACGGAAAACCATTTTCAGGGCTGCCGACAGTGGGGTTCGAACCTACTATCACCCGAATACTGGATACTGGCCGTACTTAGGCGACTGCAGCTATCGAACTCGGTGACGACACAATTGAAATCTTTTAAACATCATTTGATGTGCCAATAGAGAAGAGAAGTGCTAAATGCGTTATTCCTGAGTGTCTTCTGATCATTGGAGTGTGATAATTAGAAATGAACAATTTGAACTTGATTAGGTAAAAGATGTGTGACCTAACAACATGACTTTGTCACCTCTTACTGCAATCAATATATTTAAAAGTATTTTCAAGTTCCTTCTTCAGAAATTTGAAGTAGTAGTATCTAAATATGTCGGCCTCTCTGGTGTAGTGGTTAGTGTGATTAGCTGCCACACCCGAAGGCCGGAGTTATATTGCCTGCTTTGCCACGAAATTTGAAAAGTGGTACGAGGGATGGAATTGGATCCACTCAGCCTCGGGAGGTCAATTGATTGGACGTGGGTTCGATTCCCACCTCAGCAATTCTCGAAGTGTTTTCCCGTCGTTTCCCCACTTCTCCTCCGGTCTAATGCCGGGATAGTACTTAACTTAAAACCACGGCCGCTTCCTTCCCTCTTCCTTGTCTATCACTTCCAATATTCCCTTCCCCCGGCAAGGCGTCCCTATTTAGCATAGCAGGTGAGGCCCCACGGGCGAGGTACTGGTCCGCCTCCCCAGTTCTATCCCCGAGCAAATATCTCACGTTCAAAGAAACTGCCGTTGAGGCGGTAGAGGTGGGGTCCGTTGCTGAGTCTGAGGGAAGAACCAACCCTGAAGGGTAAACGGATGAAGAAAGAATGAATAAGTGTAGTAACGATATGTCCCAAAAATACTCAACCATAGGAACTGTCCAGAAGCATCAGACCAGAAGCCACAAGGTAAGAATATCTATAACCAGGGAGTGGACATCATCATCATCATCATATTATTATTATTATTATTATTATTATTATTATTATTATTATTATTATTATTATTATTATTATTATTATTATTATTTGACCGTGCGACTTTCGTCCTCGATGAAATCAAGAGAAGAATGGTCATGGCTAGGGCAGCCACCACAAAAGTGAGTAGGACAGTTACTAAGAACACAAAATTGCAACCAGCCCACTCTGTCAAATTCGCCATTGCCCCCTATACAACTGAGACTTAGACAATTTTTAAGGTAGGTACACGGAAAGTGGACAGGTTCGAGATGTGGGTTTACCGACGCATTCTCAAAATTTCTTGGATTTAAAGTCGAACTAATGCGTCCGTTTTGGAGGACCTACGTATCAAGACTAGGCTTCTTGAGCGGATCAGTACTTCGGAAGCATCTCCAGAATAACAGGTTATTGGCAAGAGACCGCGAGAAAGTCATCCAATCAGATGGGTGAACCAGCTTCAGCTCTGATGGGGAAATATTTAAAAGAGGTTACATTATAGCGACGGAGCGTCTGACTTGGAGAAAGAAAATCAGTACAGTGAAGTTATGAGCGCCACCATCCCTTTCAAGGGTAGCAGATTGATGAGGAGGATGTCATAATATAGTGGGCATAAATATATTTAGGGACGCATTCATTTTTCACCACGAAAGGAAATATTCAACCCTAGAAACTGTCCAGAAACAACGTGTAGGAAGACGTATAACCTAACAGTGGACATCATACTATTATTAAAGGTAAAGAGTTATCCTCCACTGTCAATTTTTATTTAGAAGTGGTGGTAAAGAAAATCAAAGAGGAATTTGGAAAGCGAATCACAATCAAAGGAGACGAAATCAAAACCTTGAGATTTGCTGATGATACTGTTATTTTATCTGCGACTACAGAAGATCTGATGAAATTGCCGTTGGAGAAGGTGTACAGTCGAACGAAGTCAGGTGATGAAGGAAATATTAGATTAGGAATTACGTGAGGGGTGAGGGAAAAGAGAGGAAAGGAATTGAACCGGCGGTAGATGGATGGGCAGGGGGTGGGGGCTAACAACAGATTAGCCATTGTGAGGTGGGGTGAGGGACGATCCAAGAGGGGGATTATCGCGTTGACTCAGCTCAAGTACAACCGTCATAGACTCGACATGTGTAACCTTTTCTGTTTATGTATCCTCTACGTAGCTGATGGAGAAATCTGTAGTGTGATAGAAGAAAAGACAGGGCGAGCTGGCCGTGTGGTTAGAGGCGCGCGGCTGTGAGCTTGCATCCGGGAGATAGTGGGTTCGAATCCCACTGTCGGCAGTCCTGAAGATGGTTTTCCGCGGTTTCCCATTTTCACACCGGGCAAGTGCTGGCGCTGTACCTTAATTAAGGCCACGGACGCTTCTTTCCAACGCCTATACCTTTCCTATCTCATCGTTGCCATGAAACCTATCTGTGTCGGTGCGACGTAAAACGTATAACAAAAAAATAACCAATTCATAGCAGAAGTAAGGAGGACATAAAATGCATACTAGCACAAACAAGAAAGGCCTTGATTAAGAAAATTGCTCGATTCGAACGTTGATACAGGAATTAGAAAGATGTTTTGAAGACTTTCTTCTGGAGCGTAGCATTGTATGGAAGTGGAACATTGACGATAACTAGCTCAGAAAGAAAAAGAAAAGGAGCTTTTGAGATGTGGTTTTATAGAAGGATGCTGAAGGTGAGATGGATAGATCGAATCACGAATGAACAGATACTGAATCGAACTCGTGAGAGGAGATCGATTTCGCTGAATTTGAAGAGAAAAAGAGATAGAATGATAGGACACATCTTAAGACACCCAGGGCTTATTTAGTTGATTTTTGAAGGAAGTGTAGGGGGTAAAAACGGTAGGGGTAGACCAAGGTGTAAGAATGACAAGCAGATTAGAGCAGGTGTAGGGTGTAACAACGTAGAAATGAAAAGATTAACACCGGTTTGGGTGACATGGAAGGCTGCATCAAACCAGTCTACGGACTGATGACTCAAGCAACACATTATTATTATTACTATTATTATCATCATTTCTTAGAAAAGATTCTTGATTTAGGCTGGGGACTCACCTGATGTCCTGCGGGCACGTGACGATCTTGGCTTCTATTGTTTCCTTCATCCGACGTCTTTATAAATTTTCTGGAAGGCGAATCTAGAACACTCATATTCGGGATGTAATCCGATTATAGTTGAACTTCGTCACCAGGTACTCGTATATAAAAGCAGGTTCGCCACAAAGTGGTCGTAGTTTTGTTCTGCTGTTATGGTGAGTGTTGAGACGTTAGTTAGAAGTCCTGAACTAGGAGTTCAGTGTATGAGGCGATCACGTGAGTTGATCGTGGGAGTTGTCGGTCTTGTCTGGAGTCGAGCCAAGTGTTCCGTAGTCATGCACTGTGATAGTCAACAGATATGTGTTCGAACCTGACTGCATATAACTCGCGTGTGAAGTGACGGTAGTGAGTGTGAAGCTAAGCGAAAGGAGAGAACTGTTTATCATGATTATGAGGGACGACCCTTCAAGGCATCTGATGTGAGGACAAGAAACGTTTATAAATAGCCACTAATTATAGTCGTAATATGAAAAGATAAGTTCTGACAGTTCTCAGAGGGAGGTAAGTTTACTGCCTTCCCCTCTGTGTGTGGGTGCGGTAGAATAATACCCACGGTATCCCCTGACTGTCGTAAGAGGCGACTAAAATGGGCCTCAGTGGCTTTGAACTTCGGATCGTGGGTTGGCGACCACGGGGTCCTCAGGTGAGTCCTGGCATTGTTTCCACTTACTTGTGTCAGGCTCCTCACTTTCATCTATCCTATCCGAACTCTCTTGGTCAACTCTTATTCTTTTCCGACCCAGACGGTATTACGTATGGAGGCCTAGGGAGTCTTTCATTTTCACGACCTTCGTGGCCCTTGTCTTCCTTTGGCAGATACCTTCATTTTTCGAAGTGTCGGACTCCTTCCATTTTTTCTATCTGATTAGTGTTATAGAGGATGGCTGCCCAGTTGTACTGCGTGCCTGGCTGGGGAGAAGTGAGTAAGTGGTATGATTGCTATGGAAACATGGTTCGACTCACTGCGATTGCCATGGAGATAAGCCTGCTGGGCGGCTTGTGTTGCTTTTAGTTGCCAAATGTCTCACTTCTGAGTTACATAAAACAGAACACAGCGATCTGAACTAAGAAGCAGGTGAGCCGATTGCGCTTAGCTTCGCACTCATTACCGTCTCCCTAAAATATTCAAAACTCATTTTTGAACTTCTTGACACTGCCGCATCGATAGCTGTCCTGGATGATAGATGTTAAAAACCCCAGCGGACCCCTGAAGGCTTATATGAAACAGGAGTAACGAGAAGCAACGAATGGAGAGGACCAGACTGAAAACTCATGTGATTTCCTGCACGCTAATTCCATTGAAGAATATGTCTAAATACCGGATTCCATGCTCCAGATGAAAGATGAATCTGTCGCTTCTGTGGCACTACCTGCTCTAGGTATGTGAAATACACAATACATTAGCAAATGTTCTAAGGACTGGAAAAATGTATTATTAAAATGTACAATGTAAGAAAAAGTTATAACCTAACTGTACATTAAGATATATGTACACGATGTACTCAGTAAATATATATTATTAACATTGAACATACTTATAACAGCAAAAACATTAAAAGAAATGTTCATCATAACAAACAACATGTGGTTCGGTAACCACTAAAGCAAAATAAAAGGGGAGTAAACTTAGATGGGCAAATAGGCCCGAAAATAAAACGTAGGCTAAATACAACAGTGAGAATTTTGAGCTCATAAAGAGACAAGGGATTACACATGATATCAAAACAAGAAAGGAAGCAAGTTAGTTTGCGAAGTACGCAGGAACAGTGAGCGGCTGCATGCGTGTTGACACCTGTGTTATAACTAGCACATCAAACGCGGCACAGTAAGCATGCTGTATGATACTTTACCTGGAATTCTCTAAAAATTACTTGGCATAGAAACATGATTAACAAAATCTATGTCCACGCGGCAGTTCTGCAGGATTTACGATAAACAAGCACATAACTTTGCCTGACATGAGAAAGAGTGATTAATATTCCAAGTCTTTGTCAGTCCACAAATGCCTTCATAAAATCATGTATTTTTTTTTCAAAACAAACAACCTCCGGGATTGCGACACACATCCTTAACTAGGGAAAATTCTCCGAAGTTTGAGCAACTGCTCAGAGAGGTATAATTCACCAACAAATCTGAAAAGTTCTAGTTGACATGGATAACATACTTTACAAATGAAAAAATAAATGTATCCTCCTAATTCAACAAAAATCATAATTCCATCATTAGATGGAGCAATTAAATTCAAACATGTTTCGACTCGTTTGAGCCATCTTCAGTGAAATAAGGGTGGGGTTAAAGTAGTCTACATAATACAAGCTAAACATGTGCTAAAACATAATGAAGGAACAAAAGAAAAAACAAAAGTAACATGACGGAAATAAAAATAATAACAATATACAATATGTACATCAAAAGATTGAGCAATAAATAACTCGCTGAGATAAATTAAGTGAAAAAAGGTTAATATAAAACATAATTGAACCCAAAAAGTGTGCTAAAACTAAGAAAATAAAATAAATGATACATACGGAAACGAGACAATAAGTGCTAATGGTGAGGTCGCGGACCTCTTAGTCTAAAAGTTTAGTTTGATAAACAATTCAAAAACAAGACGAAATCACTGTTGAAAATTCATGCTTACAAAATACAAAAGAAAAAGACAGACTGTCAGACTGAATTTTCAACAGTGATTTCGTCTTTTTTTTAAAATTGTTTGTCAATAAATTTTTGGACTAAGAGGTCCGCAACCTCACCATTAGCAATTATTGTTTTGTTTCTGTCTGTATCATTCATTTTATTTTCTTCTTAGTTTTCTTTTTTTGCTATTTCCTTTACGTCGCACCGACATAGATATGTCTTACGGCGACGATGGGATAGGAAAGGCCTAGGAATTGGAAGGAAGCGGCCGTGGCCTTAATTAAGGTACATTCCCGGCATTTGCCTGGTGTGAAAATGGGAAACCACGGAAAACCATCTTCAGGGCTGCCGACAGTGGGCCTCGAACCCACGATCTCCCGATTACTGGATACTGGCCGCAGTTAAGCGACTGCAGCTATCGAGCTCGGTCTTCTTAGTTTTAGCATGCTTTCTGGATTCAATTATGTTTTATATTAACCCTCTCTTCACTGAATTTGTCTCAGCGAGTTATATATTGCTCCATCTAGTAATGTAAATACTGTATATAGTTATTGTTTTTATTTCCGTTATGTCTTTTCTTTTGTTCTTTCATTATGTTTTTAGCACATTTTACCTTGTATTATGTAGATTACTTTAAATCCCCCCCTAAATTCACTGAAAATGGCTCAAACGAGCCAAACATGTTTGGATTTTATTGCTCCATCTAATGATGGAATTATGATTTGTATTGAATTAGGAGGATACATTTAATGTTTCCTTTGTAAAGTGAAAACCGTCAATACGCATTGATTCTAATATCTTGTAATGGATAACCTTGGTGCGACTGCTCGAATGTCCGTCGGTTCATGTCCTAGTGACTGGATCAGAATATAAGATACCACAAAATCCGACAGTTTTACTTGCCCTATTTTAATTGTTAATTGATTAGCAGGAAAACGGATAAGGTCTCCGTTGTAACAAGTCCAATGTAGTGTACAAATGTTTGGTGAGATTGTTTCATAGCGACGTGAGGAATCGTGGCGTAAACAAATTCACTAACCACAGTACACTAAGACTCCTTTCACACTGCGAATTTTTGGCTGTTCGGCTCTTTGCCGTGTAGATGTTGTTTTCACACTACGACGGTTTCTTACCATTGTAAGCTTGCTGCATGTCTTGATGCTAGTCGTACAAGGGAGCCTTGTAATGAATCGTGAACTAATTACTCGTTACGGTTATTTAATCATCACCGAAAGACGCAAAGACGAAATTGCCCTCTTTGTGTGCATCCTGTCAATCAGAGGAGAAAAGAGGTGGGGTTATTTTAAATGTTTCCTGAAGATCTCAAGAAACATGAAAATAAATGGTTAACTAATTGCGTATGTCAATTAACACAGCACAAGGGTAATCAAAACTTCAGAATCAACATCAGCCATTTCAGAAAACCCAGCGTTAAATCCAAGAAACTTTTCATTTTACCAATAAAACAAAACACTACAATATCATATACAGGGTATATCAGAAATATACCGACATAAAAATCAGTGATGCTCTTCGTGTTATTATGTTAAGAACGATGGTGTAATCTGATTGGGGGAGAACATTTTTCTTTTCGAGAGAGAGCCAGCTACTGCCGGATGCTGTGCGTCAGAGCAGGGAAGGGAGGGGAAGTGGGAAGTGGGAGACAGAGGTAATGCTCGGTGAGAATGCGCAAGTTTATCGCTCGTTTCGCACAGTCGCTTCCGAGCCGCAGCAGTCAGTGTAAAGTGTATTCTGCACAAATTCACTACTATGCCACTCGGTAGAAAGAGAAGATCAGCTTGTACCAAGAATACGGGCAGCTTTCCAGGTCCTTCGCGACACACCACACAACCTGAACAGAGTCCAAAGGTCACTACTATACCCTTGTGAATTGTGCATCGAAGAAGTAGAGCGGTGTAGTGTAACGTAAAAAGCAAATGAATCCATAAGGTGGTAAGCTTTCTTACCGATTCCCTTGTTATGGCTTCTAGTTTTCATTGTTCTCAACGCCTCGCCGTCCCTTGCCCTTGCCAATCATGCGAGAACAAGTCAATTTTCGGTAGTTCACATGGGTGAAATGTATTAAGGTATACAACATTATAGGAGAGACAATCCCAGTTTTGAATACTTTCATGGCTAGTATTATTTACTACCCAATTATCGTAATTGGATATGAATGTTCGGGGCTGCCAGGCCGCGGTGGTAAAGGCGTGCTCGGTTCGCCCGGAAGGACGTGGGTTCGAATCCCCGTTAGGAAGTCGTCAAATTTTAGAAACGATGTCCACTTCCGGAGGTGCATATGGCCATGAGGTTCACTCAGCCTACATCAAAAATGAGTACCAGGTTAATTCCTGGGGGCAAAGGCGGTCGGGCATAGAGCTAACCACTCTACCCCATCTCGTGCCACGGTTAACAATGGTGGAAGCCTTTACCTTCCACTGCTCAAAGGGCCTTCATTGCCTGTACGGAGGTGTCTTTGTCTTTGTATTTTGGACGTGAATGTTACCACCTTAAAGGAGCTGTTTTTTCTTTAAACTAGCACATATACCCGCTCTTCGCTAGGGTATTCTAATTGTATACGAATATCGAAGTAAATTACTGTAAATGCAGTGAATGAGATTTTTAAATTTACATGCCACTTAGCGTCATCCAGAAACAGCACGGGGAGGTTCTCATACGTAGTTTCCAATGTAAATTGCGAGTTGTGGAGTTGTGATGATAACGGATGGCTCACTTGCCTACTGCCATTCACAATAGAGCAAGAAAGTTTTCATTATAATTGGACTTTCCATTACCTACTGCGCGGGTACAATCGATTTTAGGAGTTTCCGTTACAATGGCAGGCGCCCTTCCCTACTTCCAGACAGATTACAGCTGAGGAGTTTTTATTATAAAATCAGGCACCTTCCCTTCTGCCAGTCAAAATTGAGTTGTGCTGCTATCATTATGATGACAGGCCCCTTTTATTGCTGACAGTCACACCGAGTTGGTGAGTTTCCACTGTAATAGCAAGAACACTATGACTAATGCCAGTGCCATTATGAACATCTACTGTAATCAAATCATTGGCCGTATTGTTTCTTTCGTTCAATATTTCATTGCATTTACAGTGTTGTGAGTGAAGGAATACACAATCGTGGGGCTGCAGCGTTGCTTCTTCGAGCATGCTAAGTAATAACTAACGTTACTGCGACCGACAGGAGAAAGGATCTGTTGCATTCCTTGACTAACAAGGGTGTCTTAATTACACTGTGTTCTTGTACTGTGTGTACAGTTACATCTGTTTAACAAACGAGCTCTGGATATTGCCCTTAGGAGACAAGGACAACCCTGTGCGAGTCGAACGAGGGAACTTGTGCATATACTTGGAGCATTTTCTCTGTCTCCATCATACACCCCACTTCCCGCCCCTACCCTTCTCTTCCCTGAAGCACGTCAGGAGCTTGTGCTCTGGCATAGCAAATGCGGCGAGTTCATCAATTTGAATCAAGCGCCCGGACGTTTCCAATTAACCTCATATTCTCGAAAAGAAAATTTTTCTCCGGAAATTCGATTGCAACATGATTCTTAACATAACTCGAAGATCATCCCTGATTTTCTTCTTTTGTCGGTATAGTTCTTATGCAACCTGTATATGCCTACAAACTAAACTAATCCAAGCACAAGTGCAACGTCCTCTATAGTTGGCATGCGATCAAAACCCATACAGTGTGAATGCATGCATTAATTACGTGCGTCACTCAGCAAGGGCAGCCGTCGATTCCAGTGGCAATGCTCGGCTGCTACACCGTGCTGTGATCGTGTAATTCTTTTCTGCACTCTGCTAAAACAATGTGGCTGAACGGTTTTTCGCCGTACGACCAAAACCGTACGGTGTGAAAGGAACCTAATAGGTCTGAGAGTAAGTAAATATATCGATGCTAGTGACTTAAAAGTCGGTTGATAACAGCAATTCCGCACGAGCTGACGTGGTGGGTAGGAAAGTCGTTCTTCTGGATTATAATGAAAGATTTGAGATTGTGCACGTCCGAGCACAGATTTCGCGGAGGTTCGAAGCAATTGCGGCGAGCAAGCCAGAGGTTGTTACAAACAATTTCATTCACAGCCTTGTTATGTTTTTCCTTTACATCACAGGAACTACTTTTACTGCTTTGTAAGACGCCGAGGTACCAGAATTTACCGAGCAAGTGGCGAAGCGGTTTGAGTCATGTAGCTATCAGCTTGCATTCGGGGCATAGTGAGTTCGAATCTCACTGTCGGCAGCCCTGAAGACGGTTTCCCGTGGTTTCCCAAAACCTGGGGCTGTACCTTAATTAAGCCCAGAGTCATTTCCTTTCCACTCCCAGCCTTTTCCTATCCCATCGTCGCTATAAGACCTATCTGTGTCGTAAAGAAAATTGTAAAAATTTTACCAGGTTTTGATTTGGCCCTACAGGAGTCCTGTTACTTGCCAGTAAATCTACTGATGTAGTGTTGGCGTAATTGACCACATTCAAATAGCGCTACACTCACCAGTAACCGATCCAACTAACATGGAGTCAGAAAATCAGCTCGTGAAGAATCTGAGCCACTCAGCCCAAAATTATTATTATTATTATTATTATTATTATTATTATTATTATTATTATTATTATTATTATTATTATTATTATTATTTTGATTCGTTGTGCCCAGCTGTGGAGCGCGTTTGAACTTATTTTGCACAATGTTTCTTCTTCTTTTCTTCCCAATATCTCTTCATTTTTTCACTGTGTTCCTTTCTGCGTGTTTCTGTCCAGCCTGTATTTTTTCTTGTTGGTTTCTCTGCAAATTTATGTTTGTTTACTAAGCTTCTAAATTTCATTCTATCTTGAATGGTTTCGTCCTCAATACCCATTTCTTGTAGATCTTCATGAATTTCTGCTAACCAATTGTTGCGGATTTTCAGGGTTAGAGCTAGATTTAGAATTTTCTTTGTCAGCCTGTTGTTATCCATTCTGTGTAGGTGTCCGTAGAATTTTAGTCGTCTCTTTCTGATGGTATCCGTGATTTTTTCTGTGAATTGAAAAATTTCGTGTGGTTTCTTTTTCATCCAAATTCCATTTTCGAACTTTGGTCCTAGGATTTTTCTGAGAATTTTCCTCTCTTGTTTCTCAATGCTTTTCATTTGTGACCTGCCGCCAATGATCAGTGTTTCAGATGCATAAAGTGCCTCTGGTTTGATGACTGTATTGTAGTGTCGTAATTTTGCATTTTTTGATATACATCTTTTGTTGTATCTGTTCCATGTGATTTTGTAAGCCCTTTGCAGTTTAGCAGTTCTTTCTTTGTTAGCTTCCTGATTTAACCCTGCTGGCTGAATAATTTCACCTAGATACTTGAATTTGTCTACTTGGGAAATTATTCCACAATTGGTGATTAATGGTTGATTGTCGAATCTTGATTTAGTTCCTTCCATAAATTGCGTCTTTTCAAATGAAATTTGAAGTCCGGTTTTTGCGGCTATTTCATTCAATTTTTCTATGGATTGGATTGCTTCTTGTCTGTTGTTCGAAAGGATCGCAAGGTCATCTGCGAAAGCTAAGCAGTCAAGGTGAATTTTGTCTTTAAGAAGTCTGCCAATGTTTATACCTTTAGTTTCTTTTCTCCATTCACGAATCACTTTTTCCAAAACTAAATTGAATAGTAGTGGGGATAGTCCATCTCCCTGTCGGACGCCAGTTCTGATTTCGAACGGTTCAGAAATTTCTCCCAAGAACTTAACTTTTGATGTTGTGTTGGTCAGAGTTTGTTTAATCAATTCCCTCGTTTTCCTGTCGACTTGAAATTCCTCTAGTATGTTGAACAGGGTCTGCCGATCTATGGAATCATACGCTTTTTTGAAGTCAACAAAGGTGATTACTGTTTGTTTGGTTTTGCGAATCTGTAGTATGGTTTTTAGGTTTAGGATTTGTTCTGCGCAGGATCTCCCTTTTCGGAATCCAGCCTGATAATCTCTATCGAGCTCGGTATTATTATTATTATTATTATTATTATTAAACTGAGTAAGAAATTCAGATTGACCTCGCCCATATGAACTTTTCTCGGAAATAAAATGTTTCTTGTATCTCAGCAGGTTAGAATAGCCGATGCCTCCTCCAAAGGAATAAAATATCGCAAATTAATATTTTATGGTCATTGTTTTAAAATTGGTAACCAATAAGAAGCCAAGAAGAGAAATTACTAGGTAATACTTGTATGCCGAAGATACAAAAGTAACTAGGTAATAGCAGCACAGAGTTGCAGTTCCCTGATACGAAGAATCTCCTGTCTCTTGCTTTTGGAAGAACTTCGTATAGTTATTATTATTATTATTATTATTATTATTATTATTATTATTATTATTATTATTATTATTATTATTATTATTATTATTATTATTATTATTATTATTATTTTACTATTTGTTTTACGTCACATCGACACAGATAGGTCTTATGGTGACGATGGGATGGGAAAGGCCTAGGAGTGGGAAGGAAGCGGCCGTTGCCTTAATTAAGGTACAGCCCCAGCATCCGCCTGGTGTGAAAATGGGAAACCACGGAAAACCATCTTCAGGGTTATCGACAGTGGAGTTCGAGCCCACTATCTCCCGAATAATGGATACTGTCAACACTTAAGCGACTGGAGCTATCGAGCTCGGTATTATTATTATTATTATTATTAAACTGAGTAAGAAATTCAGATTGACCTCGCCCATATGAACTTTTCTCGGAAATAGAATGTTTCTTGTATCTCAGCAGGGTAGAATAGCCGATGCCTCCTCCAAAGGAATAAAATATCGCAAAATAATATTTTATGGTCATTGTTTTAAAATTGGTAACCAATAAGAAGCCAAGAAGAGAAATTACTAGGTAATACTTGTATGCCGAAGATACAAAAATAACTAGGTAATAGCAGCACAGAGTTGCAGTTCCCTGATACGAAGAATCTCCTGTCTCTTGCTTTTGGAAGAACTTCGTATAGTTATAATTTGAAGTCAAACACGAGTTTGCACTTTCCACCTGCGTAATAAAGAAGCCAGAAGGACTCTGAACATTGTGTGCTCAGGTAAAGTACTCCTGAAACCCTCGCGTTGAAGTATATTGGTGGAATGCTCGACCAAACTCTACCTCTGAAATGCATTATATTATCATCAGAAGAAAGGTATTTTCTTGTAAAAGAAATATAGTGTAGTTTGAGAGAAAAATTGGATTTCTGCATTTTACGGCGTGTATGGGTCACTTGCTCAGTCCAATTTACCGTTTCAGTAATTTTAACACCTACCCTATGAAAGAGAAGAGTGACTGACAAAATGTTACAAATACAATTCTAAAACTGCATATGTTATCCAAAATTAAACATAGTATAATGTAAATTAAAAAAAAAGCCCTTCAGTCTGTCAAACATACAAGTTCAAATATAATGTATAACACCATAACAAACATGTATCAAGTATACACCATCAACAATAAGTAATATTCCATTACATCAGTTATTATAAATTTATGTTAGAGAATTTAGATATCTTTCGTTGAACCTAATAAATGACTCCTTCTGATGAACAATATTGCACTGAGAATATTTTTTTACAAGTTGCTTTACGTCGCACCGTCACAGATAGGTCTTACGGCGACGATGGGGCAGTAAGCGGATAGGAGTGGGAAGGAAGCAGCCGTGGTCTTAAATAAGGTACAGTCCTAGCATTTGCCTGGTGTGAAAATGGGAAACCACTGCTGCCGACAGTGGGGTTGGAACCCACTATCTCCCGAATACTGGATACTGGCTGCTGCAGCTATCGAGCTCGGTAACAGTACTATTTAACATAATCTCCGGATGTCTACGTCTTAACAAGTTATGTTCGTTTGTTTCGTTTGGTACCAAATATTCTAGTCTGAGTTTGTTAGGATTTCTTAACAAACTGTGTTTTTATAATAGTCACTAAGCCGTCGTAAGTCGAACTTTGCTGTGTCAGTATGCTACATGGTGTATGTCTTGTGGATAAGAGTGATAACATATTTGAAGATGATATAAACGGAGACCAGAAGCTTTCAGTGTAGGAGCGTGAATCACTGATCATTGCTCCCCTATCTGAGTTTGGAATGATTCCACTTATTTTTGTTAAGCTGCTCTCTTTCACTTTCTCTATCCAGCCTTCTTTGGCCAACACTTGTTCTCTTCCGACTCCTGTGACATTAAATTTGCGACACTCGGGAGTCCTTTATTATCACGAACTTTGCTGCCCTTCCCTTTGTTGCGCTGATACTTTCATTTCTCCAAGTGTCTAGCGTCAGTAATTTTTCCTTTCATTAATTAGATAGGTAGATACATGGTTTATTTTAACTAGACAAGTTAGGCACACGTGTGTCTGTCTTACGCTTAAGAGTGAATACATGAATAACATAATATAAAATTATTTAAAAATCTAGTTATTTAACTACCCGGCTTATTTCCACCAATATAGTCATTCTGTTTTACTAGGGACGCAGCAGTAATTCCATCTATCGGCTCACGGCCCGATGATACAGAGCCTAATCCCAAGCTACTGAGGTGACTAGAAATAAAGGTTAATTAATGTTTTACAGAAAGAGAAACAGTTACAAAATCGTAGTCACCTCAAGGTAAATTGAAGGGGAACTCGAGAGGGTAACCCACTCTCTATCCCCGATTTACAGCTTAAGACTTTATGAAATTTTACATGAGAAGGAGTAGTTTACATTCTTAGGAAACGGGTGGTTACATAGTTAGAAATTAAAACCTTCCCCTTGGGTAAGTCTGCGGATATAGCTACGGAGATATAAAACTGGTGGCCATTACCTGGGCTGATGTTCTGCCTGCCGAAGGATGAGGCGCCCCACCTCCTGTCTTAACACACACACTCAGTAATTCGACGATCAATAAGACAAGGTAGCTTGAAAAAGCCGCAGCTTATATACCGGAAAGGAGGGTTTGAGAAGGCTCTGGACTAAATCTGGACACACCCTCTCATTTTTATTGGCAGAATAAAAGGCTACAAGCAGCCTCTGACAGGCTGAAAAATAATTACAGAAAATTTGTGATTGGCCAGACTCAAAAGCTGGAGAGAGGAGAATTGTAAACCTTTAAGTACCAAAATAAATGCAAGCCAATTTAGTTGCAAAAACCTATAAACACAAAACTTCTTCAAATCATCAAATATTCCACCTTGCACCAGAGTTTTTATAGTAGAGACATCTCTAGAGAAAAGTTCAAACTTCTTCATGTACACCAAAACAAAAAATGAACTCCAGTCAGTTTAGGAAACTTTAAAATAAATCACTAAGTTATTCAGTAGTGACATCTTCTGAACAATGGTCCAACTTTATGCAATGGCTGTTTCAAGAGTTGTTCGATAGATAGTGTTCCTTAAGGCGCTTCTTTTAATTGTGCGCGATTGAGGTGTACATCCCGGCAAAATAATAATAATAATAATAATAATAATAATAATAATAATAATAACTGTACTATTATTTACAATTTAATGTTCAATACCAGAAATTTCTCACATTGACGAAAGTTTCAGGGCTCATGTAACGACTGTGTGCGAAAAACATTACAAAATAGGGATTGCGATAAGGATTACTGTACAGAGACTAGTGTTAATTAAGGATGGTCGCCCATTTGTACTTCTTCTTAAAACAATTATCACCATCACCACCCATAAAGAATACAACACTACTACTATTACTACTACTACTTCTTACTTTTAACGTAATAATAACACATCGAAGGTTTTCGGTGACGAAAGGATGGGAAAGGGCTAAGATTGTGAAGGTAGCGGCCGTGGCCTTACTTAAGCTACATCCCCAGCATTTGAATCTTCTGAAAATGGGAAACCACGGAAAACCATCAAGAGGGCTTCCAACGGTGAGATTCGAACCCACTACCTCCAGAATGCAAGCTCACGGATGCGGGACCACTACTGCATGGTAATTTGCTCGGTATTACTACTGTTACTACTAGTGATAATAATAACGATGATAATAGTAATGTTCCATTTAATATTCTTGTGTTTGTGTTCTGATGTGTGCTACTCCACAGTTTGAGTGTGAGTTTGTACTGAAATTCTGGCATCTCGTGTAACAAGTTCCAACTTCAAATACAAGTTGGTTAGGAATTGTAGTGGAGAACTTCAAGATAATGCGAACTTTCCTGAAGTAATTCAAACAATGGCACTTGTCAAAACAATGTCTTAGCGAAAAATAATTAAAGTTCCTCCCACAAGTCTGAGTTTGAGTGAAGTAGGTGTATTATCCACTTAGACTTTCAGCATTATTGAAACTCATTTATAAAAAATGGTATTGAGAAAGAATTGAAAATTCAAGCTATAGAAAATTGATTGGCCACAATTTAAAAGTGACGATAATGATTCGTCCTTGTGTTATTTTGCCATTTCATTCTAGGTGCTTGAGGATATTTGGTCATCAGCTCATTCATCTGCTGTGAGTGTTTTAGATATACCGGGCTTTTTCTTTAACTCTTGACCGAGGATAGAGTATTTTCCTTCTCTGCTGCCGGGCGCGCATGATAGCCGGTCTGTAGCTTGGGACGGCGAGTACTTAATCGAAGAATACTCAATCCAAGGTCGAAGCCCTGAATTGTTAATTTGTAAAGATGCCTTCATTACAGCAGCGAATATTAATTTGTAAAAGGTATTTACATAAATGCGTCTTACTAATGGGGATCATCCGAAAATTTGTGTGACGTGACGTGACGCGATAAAATGTGCAATAGAAGTGACGTCACAAAGTGTTTTACGTAGTAACAGTGACCTTGAGAGGTTCACGGGCACCCAGCTCGATAGCTGCAGTCGCTTAAGTGCGGCCAGTATTCGGGAGATAGTAGGTTCAAACCCCACTGTCGGCAGCCCTGAAAATGGTTTTCCGTGGTTTCCCATTTTTTTGCTAGTTGTTTTACGTCGCACCGACACAGATAGGTCTTATGGCGACGATGGGATAGGAAAGGGCTAGGAGTGGGAAGGAAGCGGCCGTGGCCTTAATTAAGGTACAGCCCCAGCATTTGCTTGGTGCAAAAATGGGAAACCACGGAAAACCATTTTCAGGGCTGCCGACAGTGGGGTTCGAACCTACTATCTCCCGAATAGTGGATTCTGGCCGCACTTAAGCGACTGCAGCTATCGAGCTCGGTATTTTCCCATTTTCACACCAGGCAAATGCTGAGGCTATATCTTAATTAAGGCCACGGCCGTTTCCCTCCCACTCCTGGCCCTTTCCTGTCCCATCGTCGCCATAAGACGTATCTATGTTGGTGCGACGTAAAGCAACTAGCAAAAAAAAAAAGGTTCACGGGCTGTACATGTGTATAAATATTACAATAGGATCTATATAAATAGAGTGTGTTGAAATAGAAGGCATTAGGGCAGTTTATCATCTTTTTTCATGTATTAAAGACAAATAATTCATTATCACTTGATTAATGGCCGCCTCTGTGGTGTAGTAGTTAGCGTGATTAGCTGCCACCCCCGGAGGTCCGGGTTCGATTCCCGGCTCTGCCACGAAATTTGAAAAGTGGTACGAGGGCTGGAACGGGGTCCACTCAGCCTCGGGAGGTCAACTGAGTAGAGGCGGGTTCGATTCCCACCTCAGCCATCCTCGAAGTGGTTTTCCGTGATTTCCCACTTCCCCTCCAGGCAAATGCCGGGATGGTACCTATCTTAAGGCCACGGCCGCTTCCTTCCCTCATCCTTGCCTATCCCTTCCAATCTTCCCATCCCCCTACTAGGCCCCTGTTCACTATAGCAGGTGAGGCCGCCTGGGCGAGGTACTGGTCATACTCCCCAGTTGTATCCCCCGACCAAGAGTCTGAAGCTCCAGGACACTGCCCTTGAGGCGATAGAGGTGGGATCCCTGGCTCAGTACGAGGGAAAAGCCGAACCTGGAGGGTAAACAGATGATGATGATGATGATGATGATGATCACTTGATTATCGTAAAGGGAAAATTTAATTTAACAGTTTATTTCAAATACAGATTAGCTTGTAGTATGCGGGTTGAATTTATTACGAAATTTTCTGGTGAGATTCCACCTCATAGAACAGCAATTCATAACACTGTAAATAAAATGTATAGTACTAGATAACAGCAGCACAACAAATGAAAGTGAAAACGAAAGGTTTTAAGAAGAGAAAAGGTAGATGAAATTCGTTCAAATCTTGAAGAATCACCGAATAAATATCCCCAAAAATTAGCACAACTCGTAGGGGCTTGGGATATTTTTCTGCGCAAAAACCACCGAGCTGCTAAATCTCAAACCTTTCGCATTTCAACAGGTCCATTGTTCCAAAAACTGATGACCCAGTGGTATGGTTTAATTGATCTGCAGCTTGTCCTTCTTTAAACATCAGTTATAATGTAGTATTGTATTGTATTGTATTGCATGCACATTATTTTAAGCAGGGAATCCGAAAGAATGCGTTGCACGCACGCTCGATGACAGAGAGGCGAACGCATTGGTCAAGTGTTAAAAATATAAAGCCCTGGGTAAACTCTTTCAAACTCCACCGTTGCCCCCAGCAGTAAATACGATACAGTGTTTTATGTTAAGGCTTTTTTCTAAAACACTGTACATGTCTCGAAGGTGCAGGGATTCAGTAATACAAGTTATCGATTAATGGACATTCTTTTGAAAATTGTGAAGACGAACCTGTCAAGAATCCGTGATTATAACGTACGAGTGCATTATCGATTACTATTTGAACGCTCGACGCATAAGGAAACCTCATCCATTCTTTTGATGTAGCTTTATGATAACATCGAATGAACATGGAATGGATTACTTTGAAACGGCATTCGAATGTTCAATGTCATCCATGTCAGAAACTAAATCTCTGTTAGAGCTAGTATATTTATAGAGCCTGTATTAAAAATAATACGAGGGCTGTTCAAGAATAGCCTCCCATAAGTCCTACCCCTCGTCCACGTCGTGGGAGGTTGGCAACTGCATGAAGTAGGGGGTTTTCTGTAGGGGTGATGTACAGCGGGGACTGTGTGTGCCCCAGGACCGCTACGGTAGCTTTGAAGGCCCTTCAGGAACCCTGAAAAGTGAAGGCTAACGGGGCTCTGGTGAAGTCCTCAATGGCAGATGCGGCGGAGAAGGAGACCTTTGGAACGGCAAATTTGGCAGACGAGGCAATCCTTTTCCGTTGGGGTTGAAGAAATGGGGAAAACCACTGCCTTGTGGTGAAGAGGGATCTTCAAAGGCTAAGGGAGACAACCCCTACAGAAAACAGCAGGGTTGCAGGCTCAGGTGGCAGCCCCACCACCAATCTCGGATCTTATGGGCTAATAACTCGCACATCATAAATCTACTTATTAAAGAAACTGAAGTGAAACGAAACCGGATGGATACCTCGATGACGAACTTTGGCCCAAAACGGAAAATGAGAATTGGTTGTTGGAATGTTAGAACTTTGACAGAAGAAGGTAAACCAAAGCAGGTTGAGAAAGAGATGCAAAATTATGGCTTGGAAGTTCTTGGTTTAAGTGAAGTGAGGTGGTGCGATTTTGTAGAGATCATGACGCAAAATAGGTGAGGGAGACCTGAAAGTCACCTTTCTGATCACTCCGTGAAAAACAGTAAAAGTGCCAAGAATAAAACAAGAGGTTTTTATAAATTGATGGACAGTCTGGGGAGGATGCTGAATGGAGAAATGGAGTGGGTACGTTGCTAAATAGGACATCCAAGAACAGTTTAATTGAATGGAGTCCCATCTCGGACAGAATGATGACAGCTAGATTTCAAGATAAAATTCGAAATGTAACAATAGTAGTTTGTTATGTACCAACAGAAGTATCTGATGCCAACATGAAGGATCAATTTTATCATCAGTTGAATGAAACTATGAAGAATATAAAAAGAGATATTGCTATTATTATGGGTGATATGAATGTGAAGATTGGATCAAATAATGAGGGACTAGAGCATGTGATAGGGAAAAATGAATTAGATGAAATAAATGATAATCGAGAAAGATTTGTAAATTTGTGTACTAGCCAGGAAATGGTGATTGGAGGGACAATTTTTCCTCACAAAAGGTGTCATAAGGTTACATGGGTACCGCCAGATCACAAAATAGAAAATCAGATCGACCATGTAGAGATTAGCAAGAAATTTAGAAGATCATTGACAGATGTGAGGAATAGAAGAGGACCTGATGTTGGTAGTGATCATGATCTAGTAGTAGGTGAGTTTAAATTGAAAATAAAGGCTTCATCAAATAAGTTTGCAACATGAAAAAAGAGGTTCAACATGCAAAGGTTAAACAGTGAAAAGAGGAGGAAAGAATTTAGTCTGGAGTTGAAAAATCGGTTTGAAGTCCTTTCAAATCTCGAAAAAGAAAGAACTTGGGAAAATATTAAGGACATTTACATACAAACATGTGAAAAAGTAATAGGTTATAGGAGCTATCAACAGAAAGACTGAATGTCTGAAGAAACATGGGACTTAATTGATGAGCATAAAATCGTCATCACACACTCACATTGTGGAATGATGCCGCGCAAGAGTAAAGTAAATGACAGGGGTGAAATATACAAGAGATAAGAGTAAGCCTCCAGAAAGGGGGAATCATGGTGTTCATCTTGTGATACTGAGGTATGTAGCAAGACTCGTGCCAAATAGACATTATGACGTTAGCATGAAGTGGTGATCTTGTGTAAGTCACACCGGAACACACAGTGAAATGAGTGTATGGTATGTAATAGAGAATTTCCATGTGGCTAGAAGATCTAGAACTTAAAAGACATCTCCACCAACATTCTAGGAAGCTATTGAAAAACGAAATGTGCATGGGTATGCTTTCACAAGGAAGGAATGCCAATTCTCCCTGGGGAAAAACTGCACAATTGTCCGTGATGTAAGAAAGACGTTTTCTCGAATTGTTGATTTCAAAGACAATTGAATCCACTCGGGGGGTGAGACCACACGATTGTAAACTGTACAGTAGTACGTTCTCACGAAACAGAAAAAGAAAAAACCTATATAATAATGCTCCTCAAGACCTGCTCACCTGAAGAGTTAAACTGGACATTATCCCTGCACACCAGGAGGACATAGCCCTTAGGGGATTTACAAGCTATTTTATATTTATTTATTTATTTATTTATTTATTTAATTTATTTTGTATTTATTTATTTATTTATTTATTTATTTAATGTGATGAGCACAGGTTGCCTCAAGGACACATAAATGACTGTATCTTCCGTTGTAATTCAGGGTAAGCTGAAATAATTCGCTTTCCATTCAGAAAATTCAGTGAGGAACTGAACAACGGAGAGCAACGAAATGGCGTATCTGAACATCCAAAGATCTTTTAGAAGAATAGAGAATTAAAAGAAGTCTGGTTTGACAACCTTTGCATAGAAACTGATGATTTGGAACAAATGACTAACAGTTCCAGGCTGAACAATGTTGTTTTGGCCTGAAGTCCGTAGATTGTGTTGATTCAGATTTCCATGTCACCCTACCATGTGATAACCCTTTAATTTCTGTTTAACCACCATATTCTACATCTACTCTAATCTGTTTCTCATGTCATCCCTTGGTCTACCCCTGCGTTTCACTGCTATACTTTCTTCGAAACCAAATTCAAAAAAGCCCTAAGATGTGTCTTACCATTCTATCAAATTTCAACTCTCGCCTCCTAGAATCAGCACTTCTTCATTCTCGACTCCATTTACTCATCTCACGGTCAGCATTCTTCTCGTACAACGGCACGCTCCAGACGAATGCATCCAAAATCATTCCTCTAAATCCTATATCAATGTTCGAAGTGAGCAGATTTCTTTTCTTTTCTTAGGAAATGCCTCACTTGCTTTTGCTAGCCTGCATTATATGTCTTCCTTACCTTTCCCATCGTTAGTTATTGTAATGCGTAAATAAGACCGTAATACATCTAATTACTTTAAAACCATTTCCTAATCTAATACATCTGTATCACCTGACTACGCTCAACTCCACTCAATTACAGTTGTTCTGATTTTTTTTTAATATTCATATAGTACTACTTCTCCAACACTTTGCCTATAGCATTAAGGCGATTTCTCTAGATCTTCTGCAGACTCAGATAAAATAACAGCATCATAGCCAAATCTCGCATTTTTTTAAATTTCCTCTCGTTTGATTGTGATTCCCTATACGGAAAGTATAGCGTTCACTAGCGAGAAACGATTGAACACGAAACTAAGTCGACAGTTAAAACAGTTTGATGTGGATAAGGAAAAGCACGTGAATATATGGCAGAAATACTTCGCAGATGTTTTCCGAGATGATCTCTCAGAAGGTGATGATGTCGAAGGGAAACTGAATGGTCCAGAGATTCTCCAGGGTGAGATGGAGAGAGCCTTAGACCATGCAGGATCTAGCAAAGCTTTTGAGCCGGATCAAATTAGTGTAGATAAGCTGCAACAGCCACGCAATATCTTAAATATCACCCAGACTGCTAGCATAATTATACTGACCTTACGGAAGTAAGGGCAGAACAAGGCAGACAGTGGAAGCGAACATCACCATAAACGCACAACAAATCAAGAGAAAGGTACAGGTTACTTACCATAAACTGTGCAGGTGACATCAAACTCGCAGATAAAATTAAACTGCGTCACTGTATTGAATTTTGAGCGATAAACAAAGAAATACAACACCCTAACTTTTTAAATTAATAAGGAAATGTTAATTAAAATTAGCATAATAATATAACATAGATCATCCTCGATAAAAGGGAAGAGTAATAATTAGAAACTAATTGACAAATACCTTTAAACGATCGGCCGATCCTGATTAATAGATTAAGAACAAATAGCTCATAATTTCTCTTACGAAATGGGTTAATCTTCATAGACCTCGGTATTGGATTTTAATTCAACTTCGGTATTTGATATCTTAAGCCTGACTTTCCATTTTAATTGGAGTTCGATGAAATATAATTATTTCATACCCTTGGAGCTGATAGAAAAGAACTTAAACCTTAGGGAAATATTTACTCAAGGAGTTTCCACAAGGAACGAATAACCTCACGTTTCCCAGACAGGGTTAAATTAAGTTATCACACCCACACCATAGAAATGAAAAAGCATTAAACACTGACAAGGTGAGAAATACATCAAAGCACGTTAATCGAATCGAATGTGAAATAACACAACCAAGATTAAATCTCTATCAGGAAAATCAAATTCCTTCGATCGTCAATCCACAATAACCCAATCTCAACTAAAAAACAATCAGCATTACCACGGCAACAAAACAAAACATGCCAGCATCTTAAAGGGATAGCCCAATCACGAGGCCGAAGTACAACAATAGCAAACCAGATAGGGACAAAAGAAAATCAGAATAGTTAAAGTCCCAAAAAAATAAAATAAAATTAAAATTAATTAAATAGAAGCAAAATAAGAGAGGAAAGATTCCTCAACCCAAATTTTTTTGTGAAAACTACCTCGCTTAATAACCTTCCATAATGCTATTTTGAGCCATACAAACTAAGGCGAGGTGACTACCCAAACTAAATAATAATAATAATAATAATAATAATAATAATAATAATAATAATAATAATAATAATAATAATAATAATAATAACAACAGGCAGTTAAAATACAAATTGCGAACATGAGTTACCAAACTATTCACCTTCATTGTAATTACTAACATTTTAGGAAACACCAATTTACATTTTTATTTTTAACTCTCTAAACATTAGCACCCAGGAAACACTAGTCCCCAGAATATATTGGTGATTTTTAAACTTCTCGTAGATATCACTCAAGTTCACGATCCAGAAGGTTGCTAAAACTTCATTGAAATACAAGATGTATGTAACGAAGAAAATCACATAATGATATAAGGTGGGCTGAACTTACAGTCTTGAGGGTCTACCAGGGCATGTTTCACCACATGCCATTACTTCCTACCACGAGGCTTGAAGATGAGCACTTTAAATTAATCCGTAATTTTGAGAAATAGGATGTATGCAGTTGTAATAAAATCGAAGGAAAGAAAGCCTTCTTGGGGTATTAACCACGTAGGGTTAATGAATCTATCCTGGATCCATGAAATTAGTAGAAGCTACGATGTGGCGTGAGTATCAGACACGACCAGCCTCCATGCTTGCTGCAGACAGAATCACACAATGGCTGGCTAGGGCACACACACCATCCCTCGACTCGCTGCCAAGAAGAAGTGCGCAAACAGATTGCGCAGTAAGTTAGAGCAGAAGCTGTCAAGTTTAAGACTGCCACGGGAGAGGGCAGCACCATACAGAGGCCGAAGCCAGAGACATTCATATCCGACGAAACCATAAATAAGGTTCAAATGATTCGAAGCTCGTTCTCATACGTAGAAAATATGAACACTTCCCGACTTAGAAACACTTTCTAAATAATACTAGCAAACACCTTGTAGAAAAGGTTCAGTAATACAAATTTCCAATGTAATAATCCCAGTTCAAAATTGCATATGAAGGGGCTTAACCACATTATTCCGTCATACAGCTTAAAATGATGAGAAGGTAATAATGGTTTCTTCTTAACTACATACAGTATACAACACAAGGAACATCCTGTAGACTGGCTAAGATCTCCGCTTTTATCAGCCTACCAGGTTAATCAAATTTTGAACGTTGTAGTGATTACAGATTGTAAGTATAATGAGTCACATTCTTCAAATCGATTAAGCTATCATGGAATGATGGAAGATAAACACAATATCGCAGACTTGCTGCTGGGTCACCAATTTTTTAAATAATGGGCCTGTGTAAATCTCTATAATTTGAGTTTTAGTAGCTCTATTGCTTTGTCTGCAGGAAAAATAAACCCTTCGTGTTGCGCTAAATTTTGGAGATGTTTATTCTGTGATTGTTCAAGATTTGTACTAATTTCGTCTACATTTCCTCTTGTTAAAACTTTTCGTTTGTGCTTTGATTTCTTATTTTGCTTTAAGAGAAATCGGATCGTTGTAAAGTTTCAAATCATGCTACCAACAGTTACTGTCTCTAGAGCGATCGTTCACCCTCTATTGTCATCAGGTATTGCTGTGTGGGTCAAAAAAGAAACCAACATAAGCAGAAGAGATACGGAAAGTTGTACTAAATATATAAGATTTTACCTGTATGGGTAAGTACGTACATTCATCCAGCCCTATAGCTCTGCCGCTTATTCCCCACCCACTGTGGACAGCCTTAACAAGTGGTGGAGGCGTGCTGGGCCCGTAGTTCAGAGGTATGTGGACTGAAACCACGCTGTGCTACCACATGTTAAGACGATTCAATTATTACTGTGATAAATGTACAGCGACTTGGCTTAACGGGAAGAGTAGTCACCTAGCGTTCTGGTTGTCAATTATTGGCCGGGCGGAAAATTTAGAGGCGCACAGTAAACTTTTCTGGCTCCGGCAAACACCTCTTCATTTGCATGCAACATAATAGACTGACAATCGCTAAATACGTAATTTTTGCGTCAGGAAATAGCTTCCGGTGTAAAACTGAGCCAAGTCTGCAAGTACGACGCCGATTGCACTCAATACACTAACAAAATGTGGGAAGATTGATAGAGGTTAGTATTATCATTACTATTATTGTTAGGAGTAGTAGTAGTAGTAGTGTTAATAATATTGTTGTCCAGGGGATAACAACATACTGTAATGCAAGGAATCTCAACTAGAGTTCATGTAGGGAGTGGAACACAATTTACCATGTGAGAGATGATAAAATATATATTACCCCCACAGTAAACAAATGTGTTCAAAGATTTACAGGACAATAACACAGACCTCAGTACTATGGTTAAAAATCATGCACGATATAAAAACAGGCAGGATGAAAACTACTCGCATTTTTTAAAGTTCGGTCCTCTGTATGAAAACGGAGAAATGAAGAGGGGAAAGGTAGAGAGTTAACGCTGTTATTGCAGCTCTGGTCAAAGGAGGGAAGTTACAATGACTTGGTCACAGCAGGCGGAAACAAATAGACCCGATAAGGAGGTGCTAGAAGGAAAGAAATCACTAGGAAGACCTAGGAAAAATGGCTACTCTTCAGTAAAACACGTGGCCTCCAGGGCAAGAATATTTCGATGTTGGTCAAACGGGGAAAGCCAGAAGTAGCAGGTTGGCGAGGCTAGGGACGGACTAGGTTTTCAGATATCACTATTAGTAGTAAGTGTTTGTCTTCTTTTTCTCATTATTTAATACAATGATTTGCTAGTGGCTTGGTCTAACACATGGAAGGTTTTGGCGAAGCGAGTATGGATGGGGACAGGACTGGGGAAGAACCGGTCGCGGCGCGTAAACCAAAGAAACCGCTTTCAGGGCTACCGATAGTGGGGTTTAAACCTACTATCTACCGAATTCATATTCATAGCTATGTGACTTGAACCGCGCAACCGTCTCGCTCATTTTTATTATTATTACGAATACGTATTTTATTAGGATATAAACGAAACTGGAGGAAGTTGTTCTTTAGAATGTCCCACATGCAATGCTTACAATGACAAATAAATTAATTTTATTAACTATTGTATTTTCGAATAGTTCTGAGCACCGGCAGCAAAGTATTTTCAAGAATGCTACAGTTTGATTTCAATGAGTTTGCTGTCGCGTGTTCCGTTTCCAGTAGGAAGAAAACTCTTACAGTTTAGAGTTTCTGCGACCCGGTAGATATATTCTCTCTCCTTTTATCTTTGTATTTCTCCAGACCTTCGATGCAAGGCCATTGATAAATATAGCTACTGGAGGATTGGAAAATTCTACAAAAATCACTGTTGCTCTTAGAGTCTGCAGTTTTTCCTTGGAAATAAGAACATGAACTAAATTTGCTCCTGAAACTAATCCAGAAACGTTCAAGTTTCATATATCTTGTCTCTTATCGATCATGATTCATGACCTACACTGGATTTTATTTAAACTCTAAATAAACGCACATCTTGCAAAGAACGTTCCATAAATGCCTGCGTAGGTGGGAAGAAATGGAAACGGTTTGCACATCAGTTATAACGTGTAATAAACGAGTGAACCAAATATTTTGGAAATTGTGCTTATATATGATAGAAAAACAAAATTTACATCTCCTTTGTACATTTTATGAATTTCAACATTAATTCCTCAAAGCTGCTTGAATTAATTATGCGTATCTAAAACCTTCCATTTACAACCAGCTTTTATTTAGTTCTCTAAATGATTGGGTACAAGTACTAACAATGGTAGCCTTATGTTATCCTCCATAGCTGGGTCGATTATACTCCTCGGTAAGTTATACCTCTCGTTCGATCGATCGAATAAATTACTAATTGATTCGTACAGTCGTACTCATTCGTATCTCCTCATCTGCTATTGCTTACACCTGCTTTTACTAGCAATCATTGTCACTATATCCTTGGCCCATGCCAACGAGTTGGTCTTGTTGCAGGCTGTGCTGAAATCCCACCTAATATCTTGAAATTTGGAATGTTGTACAATGGGCATGAATGATTAAAATCATTTCAGAGATATAGCCTATATGAAACACAGAGCGTGTGCCTCACGTAACTGTTAGCTTGCCTTCATGAGCTGGTGAGTTCGAACCCCACTGTCAGCAGCATTTCAGATGATTTTCCGTCGTTTCCGATTTTGACACTAGCAAAATGCTATGGCTGTACCTTAACTAAGGACATGGTCTCTTAGTTCCCACTCCGAGCCCTTTCCTATCCCATCGTCGCCATAAGGCCTATCTGTGTCGGTGCGATGTAAAGCCAACTGTAATAAATATTGTAAGCATGTTCTCAGTTCTCTTCAATCATATAATTTACCACTCACCTTTTCCATTAACGAAAATCATTTTACAACTTAAAGTCATAAAGAAAATCATGCATTCCAGAAAAAGCTAAATAAAAACTGCATAATAGGATGAAACCACAACCAAGTGTCACATTTCCACTTGTAATCACGTTTAGAAGACATCGTAAATAATAATAATAATAATAATAATAATAATAATAATAATAACAATATAATTTTAAAAGTATAATAATATTATAAAACAATAATAATACTGTCTTAACGTCCCAGTAACTACTTACACGGTTTTCGGAGACGCTGAGGTGTCGGAATTTTTTTTCACGGGAGTTCCTTCAGATGCCGGTAAATCTGTCTACAAGAAGCTGACATATTTGTGCACCTTCAAGTATCACCGGGCTGAGCGAGGCTCGAACCTGCCAACATCGGCTCAGAAAGCCAGCGTCTAAACTGGCGATAACAATTTTTTATCTTCTTTACCCCCAAAATCTCGCCAACGCATTTAGGCCTAAAAACTCGCTCATTCGCTTCGTACGAGAGAGTACATTTTCGGTCGTTGGGCAGAACTGTACCAAAGTCCTGGTCATTTACACAAAAGATAGCGAAATATACGTGTCATCCTTCTAAACGTGTTGCTAGAAGACTTAATATGAACAGTAAATTGATTGTCAACCATTTATTGTGCATTTATGCTTTTTGGGCTTTGTTTTTTAAATACAGGGAAACATCGCAAGTATACTGTAGTATCTGAGAATGTTTACATGTAAGAATTTTAAACCACATCTATATCCATACAGTTTTAAAAGTCCCCTATTTACAATGATGGTTACAGCGGAGTGAACTTTTTGCCAAGCAGCTGCGTCACACTTGGGTTGGCGACCCTCCAAATTCAGCTATACCATGACAGGCGTGATCCACACATTTTTTCTGTGATTGGAGCAACGTAGAATTTCTTCCGCACAGCATCGTTCCTGACATGGTCCAGTCCAGTGAAGCCCTTTGACCACCGCAGAATCGTCATTTCCATGTTAGTCATGTTTTGATGTTGTAGGCCAGGATTACGCTCCACAAAGAGCCACTGGTCTAAACACTGTGACTTTAGATTTTAGATACAATGTAACTTTCTTATCGCACAGGACTCCAATAACTTGGCGCCATTTCATCCATACGACACTGACTCGAGAATCGTACTGCAGTCCGAGGTGATGCATGAGCCTAGGTAATTGAATTTAGTCACTTTATTAAATTGAACCCCACACACAGTAATCGTGACATTAGTTTAATTGCTGCGTTCCAGGTACTCAATCTTCTTCAGATTTAATTTCATCCCAAATACTTCGAGGCGCATCTTCCACTCTTGTACTTGCTGTTCGAGGCCCTCACGTGTCTCGTTAGCTATTGTGAAATCGTCAGCGTATAATAACGTCCACGAATGTATCGTCTGGATATAATTTGTGATGGCGTTCATGCAGAGTTTGAAGAGCAATGGGGACAAGGCTGATCCTTGATAGACACCAACATTGAATTTTTAAGGTAGCAGGTATTCATGCCGCACACTGCACTGAACTTGTGGACTTAAGTTTCACCCAGTTGAGATAGGGTTCAGGTAAATTGTGTAGTCTCATTGCAAATCAAATGAGCATCAGTTGAAGACCTTTTCCAAATCATGAAAGGCTAAGTGAATTGTCTTCCTTTCCTCGTGGTGTTTTCCCATCAATAGACGTAGTATATGAATAGTATCTGTTGTTTTGCTGTTCTTAATAAAGCTACAGTGGTTAGATGGAGAATGCGGTGATGAAAAGAGAAGAGGCTAACACATTTTCATAGTATGGCAAAAGAGGCGGATTGGCCCGTAATTTGAGCATTCACATATGTCTCCTTTTCCTTTCCAAATTGGAATTGTGACACTGGTCTTCCGGGCCCCAGGTGCTGTGTCCTCCCTAATAATGTTGTTGAAGAAGTTTTTCTTCAAGAAGTTTCCATTCTTCGGCTGGGTTATCGGGCTATCACCTGCACCAGGGGCTTTCTCAGGTTTCATTGTGTTGATGGCAGTGATAGCAGGCACTGGGCCGTGAATGGGATCAGCTGTAGGTAGAGGTGGATGAGGGAACTCCTTGTTGCATGTATTTCCTCAATATACTCCTTCCAGCGACGTAGTGTGCCACGTCCCTTTTGTAACTGGGACCAGTTTTCATCTTTGACATTGAAAACGACACTAAGATATAGTGTGGCCTGACCTCGAGCGTGAGCATTTTTTTAAAGATTCTATTCGTGCTATTAGACTTATCTAGCTGGCCGTACATGACTTTTAGATAACGAAAAGTGAAAATGTAAAAATGTCCAGAATATGTATACTGATACAATACCGAACGAACTGCTTGTGCTTTCCGGGCTGTATATCTGTTCGTTTGCTCTCGGGGGATTTTGGGTTCGATTTCCACTGCCAGAAGCCCAGAGGATGGTTTTCATTCCCTTACTTGGTTTCCCATTTCGTACCTTGCTATATCTTAATTAAGGCCACGGTTAATTTCTTCTCAGACCCAGCCCTTCCTTATGCCATTGTCACCAAAGTCCGTTATGAGTTGGTGTGAATTTGAATCTCTAGAAGAAGTAGTAGATACTAATAATACCGCCTAAACTAACAATAGTGAATGAGCAATAATCAAAAATACAAGAAAAAGCAGGTCTCGATCGTCTACATAAGTAAGAGGCTTCATAATTTTATTAATACAGTAAGCAAATAAGTTATCATTCAAATCTAATTCCATATACAACTATCTTTCTATCTTCCGTTCCAGACATTTTCACACTGATTAAGGGTCGAGAGTAATATAGATTAAGCTCATTTTTACTGCTGGACACCCATCTGATGGCAACCCTATGAGGAGATGTATTCGCTGTTGCTTGTTTCTGCGGTGATTGAATTTGTGATGTGTTGCATGTAGATGAAGATTTATATTAAGATGATCAAAAACAGTCAGTTCCAGAAAAAAGAAGTAACTATATCTAGTTAGAAATTATCGGCCCGGCCTGGAATCGAATCCGGAGTCATTTGAACTAATAAGTACACTGAACATTCAGTCATGGAGCTAGGCATCGAATTAAATATATATGTTATTTTTTAGTTATACTAATACAATTGCGTTATGTTATGGTGTCCTCCTCTTCCTGTCAATCCCGCATTTTCGAGGTCGCCACTAGAAATGTACTTCGCAGTTTTACAGACGATTGCCATTCCAGACGTCAACTGTATATTGGAGGATGTATTAAATTAGGGGGGCCAAATGCCATCCTCACACCTAATTTCGTCCCCCTAGGGATTTCTAGTTTACAGGGTTGGTGTCTAAAGTTAATTTTATTTGTTATTTATGTTTATCATTATTTTCATATGGAAAAACGCAAGCAGTGGGATAAGGAAGGTATGAAAAAGAAAGGCTAGTAAGGCAGAGAGAGACAAGATAATGGGTTACAAACGTGCAAGTAAAACGTTTAACGTCCAACGAGGAACGCTGAAAACTATCTTAGAAATAATACGAAGAAAACATTTTTCATAAATGACCTTCAAGTAATTCATCATAGGGAAAGTGTTTGGTACTATGCCTAAAAAAAGAAAAATGTATTAATTAATTGTACTTTCCATTAATTTGGTGGGGAACGAAACTACGAACGTATTTTTGGTAGTTTAGTTTTTGGAGTGTTTACGTCAAGTATTGACTACCTAACGTTATATTATAACGGTTTCATTGTAACTTGCCCGTAAGTGGATAATATATTCATTAATATATATACCAATTTTAGCCTTGTCCATAATATTCCTGAATTTCTAGAAGTCCCAAATCCTCGAAAAAGACGACATATGGGACCCCTGCCTTACTTATTGTATGTCTCTGTGGTGGCTGGTAACTTCACGTGTTTCAGTGAGCATGATCAGTATAATTATGATAACAAAATCCCAGTCCCAGAGTCTGAAAAGTTAACCGCGTGGCTGAGTAGTCCATACGGTAGATCGCTGGCTTTGTGAGTTTAAGTTGGCTCAGTCAGTTGGTATTTGATGGAGCTCGAATATGCCAGCATCGTGTCAACAGATTTATTGGCACGTAAAGGAACACCTGCGGGACAATATTTCAGTATCTAGGCGTTTAAAAAAACCGCAAAGGCAGTTAGTGGGCATAAAATCAATAACATCATTTCTAGAAAATTAAGTAAATGGCAGAAAAAATCCTCCTCCAATTCAGTATTCGAACCTAGGCCCCTCTTACAACTCTGACCGTTCAGTAATGGAGTTTTCAGTTTGTGTAACAGAACATGTGCACTCATTGTACTATGCCTCATTTAACACAACGAAAAGAATAAACAAATTCCTTTAAAGTATCTTTTACCAATCATTGTCGCGGGATCTCCGGTTTTATAAGGAGTCCGAACCACTTGGAGAAAACTATTTATTTCAAGAGCATGCATAGAGCAGTATTTGATCTCGTGTAGGGAATTAGATATCGTGATCCTCAGCTAACACATTAGCCTCTCGGATACACCCATCTGATCTTTGAGATGTAGTAGAAGAGACAAACAAAGACTGTGGAATATAATAAGAGAAAACAAGTGATTATAACAACCTTATGAAAAGATCAAAGGGAGTGCGTGTTATTACAAAGGCTAGCTCAGTGTACAATAGCTACGTCCTTATTTTAAGACTCGTTACAAACAAGCCACATTGTCTCACAACAGAATGTACATCAAAGCTGATGGGGAGCCCATTAACTGAAACTCGTCGTCGGTCTGTTAATTGGATTACGGACGGCGAGGTCTGATGAAGGAAATCACAATACGGGCTGCTTTAATGGAAACCGAGAAACTAGCTGTGATATTAATGGAAGGTGAAATTGACCACTTAACGGCTTCGAACTAGGCCATGGGCAGGTACAGTAACGGAGTCGCTGTGGATTCCAAGACGCACAAATGGGGCGTGTTAATGACTAAGTCATTCACGATGATGTAGCTAATGATCACTGCTCTAAGACGCTAATAATCTAGACCATTGCCCCTTGAAATAGAATTAGGTATTCCTGCAGTGTGCTCCAGATACATACTCCGCAGTACGCCAATTTCCAGCACCCGTTAGGAGCACGTAACCCATACACACCAGGCATTTTTGTGAGTGTCTTTTATACATTTGATTTACATTAGTGTTCAGTGCTATAGAGTGGGGATCGGTCTCACATGAATGTGAGGATTCCAAGGATCAAGGATTTTATTACAGCAATTGGTTATTGTGAAATAATTGACTGTTGCACTAGGTTTATATGGGCATGACAATAACTCCGAAGTTTTTTATTCTTTACAATATTTCTTACCGATTTTAAAAGGTAAGCTGTTAGATAATGGTTTTAAGTATTATTACGTGAATTTCTTGCTAATTAAAGTAAGATATGCGTGCAACCTGAGGTTGATATTGAATTCATTATATATATACATGTTCACGAAAGTGAGTGTTCAGAGCATACTGAGTCCGGTGGGACTGTATCCTATGGGGGACAGTTTTCAAAAAAAGAAAAAAAAGCTGATGTTGAATTAATTTAATCCTGGATCTGGACAGATTCGTATCTTCGCCCAGAACTCAAAGAAATCGAGCTTCATGTACCATTTTAACCACAAACCGGGGTATTATAACGAGATATGTGTTTACTGGCTAGATGACAGCAGGAATTGTGAGCGCCACTATTTATTCATTATGGGTACCTCGAATGAACCCGTAAAACGAGTACAAATACGCAGAACACACACTTTAAAACAGGAGGTAGGCGCACAGACCGGGAGCACGGTACTATATAGGCTGGGAAGTGGGTGCCATAGGTCAAGCGCCGCAGTAGTTTACATGGCAAGCGGGCGGGGAGATATGTGTTAGTGGACAGTGCTTGAGGTAGAAGATTTAAATCTCACAAAAAAGATTTAAACAGCCAAGAGACCGTTGCATTGGCTATGGAGCTTGGATGGACGAAGATGTAGAGATGACAGTCTGTGCCCAGTATAGGGTAGGAAGTGTTCGCCGTAGGTCAAGTGTCGCAGTGGCTCACATGGCAAGCGCACTGTAGGATGTGCAATAGTTTACAGTGCTCAACGTTTAGAACTTTCAAGTCCCATGCAAGTTCTTTTTTTAAAATAGTTGACTGGGATGTGGCAAGGTTGTATACTTAATACCGATATTTTTCAGACTGATTTGTTTATATGGCCCTGAAAAGGGCCGTTGGTATGGATCTGGGTTGATAGAAGCTAGGAAACTTGTGACAGAATTTCAATTATCCAGGTCGTTTAACGCAGCACCTGCTCGAACTGACGACCTCCGTGGTCGATACAGAGCTGCGCGTGATGCGGTAAGAACCGTCTGGCCCGTTGCAACATCTCTGGCGAAACTGATCTGCATGCCACTGTGATGAGCTGTCTAAGTTGACAAGGAATGTCCGGCTTCTATGCATATACATTTTGTTTTACATGGCCCCGCACAAAAAATCCATGGGCGTAAGATCGGTCGATCTGGCGGGCCAGGGGACAGGTCCAGCCGTTCCTATCTATTTATCAGGATACATCGCACGGAGATGGTTTCGGACGACCACCGCCACGTGCAGTGGAGCTCCGTCATTTAGAAACCACATCCTGCAGCGGTCAAAGAGTGGCACATGTTCCAAATACGGTGGTGCTTCATCTTTGAGAAACCGCAGATAGCGTTGGCGGGTCAGATTGCCCTCAAAGAAGTGGGGACCGATGAGATGAACACCCTTAATTCCCTTAAATGAAAAGCTGTCTGTCGCACCCAGTGGGTTTATCCAAACTCCAGTAATGCATATTATGGCGCTTAACGGTTCCATTGCTGTGGAATCGTGCTTCGTCCGTAAATAAGAGAGTCGCTAGAAAAGCAGGATCAGTGTCCACATGCTGTGGGATTCATTGACAGAACGCTATCCAGGCATCGAAATCATGATCATGGAGCCCTGGTGTAAGTGGAGATGGTGCGGATGAAACCGGTGGGTATGCAATATCTGCATAACAGACGCTCGGCTGATGTTCGTCTCCTGCGCAATGGCCTATGAGCTGGTATGAGGGTTACGCCAGATAGCGTCAAACACGACCTCTTCATTGTCAGCAGACGTCTCGAACAGGCCGTGTCCTTCCCATGGATGCAGTATCCCGCAGGCGTCTTTCCAGGCTCCGAAATGTCATGCCCGTCGATTGTCGTCTATCCGGATAGCGTTCTTCGGACAGGCGTTGTGCCTTGTATGCATTACGTCTATCTTCTCCATAGATAAGTGACATATCCACATACTCGTCTCTGGAACACATCTCTGGGCAGTAAATAAATTTCGTTTTGTGAATTGGTTCGAAGGAGGGGAGTTCGCGCAGCTACATCTTTACCTGCCATCGCATGTTGTTATCGTACCAATGGGGCATACTTTGCCCTACCTGTGGTCTACGAAACTTCGAACATGTACGAAATAGCTAACTGGCCACAGACCATCATCTCCTCATCCTCGTCCAACCCAGCACCATACCCAATCCAACGATACATACAGTCTTTTAGAGGTTCAGATAAACAAATCAGTCCTTGGAAGCTATCAAGTATGCAACCTTACCACATCTGAGGCGAGTGGTTGTTAAAAATAATGATTATGGGAGATTCGAACCTTCTTCCTCGAGCACTGTCCACTATCACATATCTCGTCGCCCGCTTGCCGTGTGAGCTACGGAGCCCACCGTACACAGTACCGTGATCTCGATCTGTGCATCCTCCTCTTGTTTTAAAGTAGGTGTTCTACGTATCTGTACCCGTTTTACGGGTTCATTCGAGGTACCCATAATGAATTAATAGTGGCGCTCACGATTTCTGCTGTCTTCTAGCCCGGTTTTTAAAAGTTGCTTTACGTTGCACCGACACAGATAGGTTTTATGGCGACGATGGGACAGGAAAGGGCTAGGAGTGGGAAGGAAGCGGCTGTGGCCTTAATTAAGGCATAGCCCCTGCATTTGCTTGGTGTGAAAATGGGAAACCACGGTAAACCATCTTCAGGGCTACCGACAGTGGAGTTCGAACCCACTATCTCCCGAATACTGGATAGTGGCCGCACTTAAACGACCGCAGCTCTCGAGCTCGGTCTTATAGCCCATAAATACACATCTATATATATATATAAAATAATAGTTTTGTCTGTACATTGCTCAGAATTTGAAAAGAATGGTATTTCTGTATCGGTCATGTCCATAGTAACAAGAAAATGTACTTTTTACTTTTCCGCAATTTCTGTCTGTCTGTCTGTCTATCTGTCTGTATGTATGTATGTACACGCATCACGAGAAAACGGCTGAAGAGAATTTAATGAAAATCGGTGTGTAAAGTCGGGGGATGAGCCGCTAAAATCTAGGCTATAAATCATTTTATTTACGCTGAGTGAAATGGTAGTGTAGGGGAAGGCTTTAAATTTAATTATCGAATATTTATATTATTAGCAGTTCTATCGATAAATACTATACAACTAAAGTTATATAGAATTCAATTTCTAATAATTTATGTCTTATACATTTTTACCGTACCGGCTCTGATAACACAGATATTACTGAATTTGTATTTTTGTTGCTAAGTCCATATCAACGCCGAGCCACGAGAAAATGGGTTAACAGAATTTAATGAAAACTGCTATATATAGTCGGCGAATAAGAAACTACAGTCTAAGCCGTAAATAATTTTATTTTCCCGAGATGAAATGGTAGTTTAGGGGAAGGCGCTTAAAATTTAATTTTTAAATACCGGTACCTATGTTATTGGTGCTATCGAAAAGTACGGTACTACATAACAAAAGTTATAGACAATACAATTTCCGATCATTTTTCATTCAGTTTTACTGTACCGACTATGATAAGAGTGGTATTTCAGAAGACCTACAATATCCAAAGCGCAAAACACTGATCAACAATAACTTAACATTGACCATTGTTTGTTGTGATGTTCTTCGTGCCGCTCATCTCCGAAAGATGGGATTACTACTGCGTACCGAGTATAACAGCCTGACTGAACATTGGCGGGAAATAGCTTGGGTGTTGGAAAACTTTCTTCTTTAGCATGCCACTCCTCTGGTTCATACATTTTCTGATACTGCAGGTACGTAACACACTGGTTCATCATAGCATTCGAGCTATTCAATCCCTACTCTGAGGCACTGATTGGAATGAGTAGTGTGCATATTTAATGGAATAATGACAGAGGAGTGTTCATGGCAGTCTGCGACCTGGTTGTTCGAGTTCTGGAACTTTGGACTGTTAGATCGGCACCGTAGTACTGTTCGTTGAAAGTGAGAAGGTGTGCGGTTTTTCATTTGATCGAGTATTTTATATGATAACATTGCTTTCAATCGCTACATTCCTACTGACGTTTTTGTAATGACCTAACTTGAATTCAGTTAGGAAAACCACCAAGTCAGTTTTTCTGAGAATCCCGTAGCGAAGCACGGGTACATCAGCTAGTCTCGTTATATTACCCCCGTTTAGGGGAAGGGACCGATGTCTTTCAGAATTGTATTAAATGTGAAGGGATGCATAAAACTGGATCGAAAAGAGCTGGTTGACCACCCGGTATATTATAATAACACATGCTAGTAACGTGATTTTATGGCCATACGTTTTATATGAGGTTACCGTAAAATTAAGTCCTCTTTATAGCATTCATGGTATTATTAGATATCAGAACTTAGCCCATGCTATGAAATTTATGAACATACATGTCTACCTGTCCACATAAACTTGGAATTTATTAGATGGATTCTAATTAATGTGATTGGCTGCTTAGCATGGTTACAGGTTGCTCTGCAAGGTAAGATTGATTGCACACGCAAACATGACAGAAGAATGATATCCTTGTTGCGTAAGATGAGAGATTTTTATCGACAAGGTATATAATCTCTAATTCATGCGGAAAAAGGAAAATTCTATAATCGCTAGGGTGACCGCCAATCTTCATTGAACGGAGAAGGCATCAAAAGAAGAATTCATTCTATTAAGTATTGTTCAAAACGTCCGAATACGTTACAGCGTTGAGATTCAGGTTGATAATTTAGCGGCTGACGGTAAAACACCCTTCTATACATTACCGGGGAAGTAATCTTGAATGTGCAATTTTTTATGGCAATTAGGATTTTTACCAGCATAGTGCTGCTCGTTGCGGGGAATAATACACCCATATCTGCCTTACAAAAGAGCCTCCACGGCGCAGACGGCCACGCGCCAGCCTCTCACCACTGGATACCGTGGTTCAAATTCCGGTCACTTCATGTGAGATTTGTGCTGGACAAAGCGGAGGTGAGACAGGTTTTTCTCCGAGTAATCCGGTTTTCCCTGTCACCTTTAATTCCAGCAACACTCTCCATTATCATTTCCTAGTATTTATCATTCATTCATAAAATCATTTTTGGAGTGGTGACCCCATTTTAATAATAGCCTACATGTTGTTAATTCATTACATCCCTGACCCGGTCAGAGACTGGAAAACAGGTTGTAGGTTTTCATTTTCATCTACCTCATAAACACTCGTTAATCCAGACTTAACTGCTTGAAAACATAACATTGTACATATCTTCAAGCTTAAACTTACACTGCGTAAATTTACTGAATTTAAGTACACAATTGCATTCCATTATGGAAAATTTACCAGGATCTAACAAGGGAACTGTCCATACTGTCATAACGAAATCGACAATGAAATTTCGCAGAGACCGTGAGGAGCGTTGTTCAAAAATTTAGCTGCCATTTCGAACTGGAAGGTTTCGAAATCTTGATACAAAATTCCGTATGACATCGCAGCTGACTAGACAACACTTCCTTCTTGCAGATACGTATTTTTTAATATTATTTTACTTTGTCTTAAAACGACTCAGCCAACTGGGACATAAGCTGAAATTAGTTCTTCTTCTTCTTCTGGTTCCTATCCGTTCCGGATGTTGGCAACTATGTTGGCTCTGCTCGTCCTGTCACTTGTGGCTCGAAAAAGCTCTGTGGATGTTTTAGATGTCCACGTTCTGATGTTCTTAAGCCAGGATATTTTTCTTTGGCCAACGCTTCTTTTTTTCTGGAATTTTTCCTTACAGGATGGTTTGGAGGAGATTGTATCTGCTGTTGTTCCGCATGATGTGTCCCAGGTACTGGATCTTTCTTGCTTTCACGGTGGTCAATATTTCTTTCTCTTTCTTCATTCTTCGTAGAATCTCGACATTTGTGTTATACAATGTCCACGGTATTCTTCACATTCTTCTACATAGCCACATCTCAAAAGCCTCCAAGCGTTTACCCAATGATTCTGTCAGAGTCCATGTTTCAACACCATGGAAGAGAGTGGAGAACACATAGCAGCATAGAAGTCTGATCTTCCTCGACATTTCTAACCCGTGATTCTTAAACAGATTTCTCATCTTAACTGAAAACAGACCTGGCTTTTCCACTTCGGGTCTTCACCTCATCAGAAAGATTCCATTGGTCATTTATGGCGGCACCAAGATACGTGTATTTATGAACTTGTTCAATGTTGTTCTGGCCTATCATAAGATGACATGTAAGAACCTTGTTTTTACTGATTATCATTGTTTTCATTTTTTGAGTGTTGACATCTAGACAATATTCAGAGCTCTTTTGTGTAATTCTATCTACACGGTACTGTAAACTATACTCACTATGATAAAAGACGACTGTGTCGTCGGCATATCGGATGTTGCCGTTTAAGAGCACTCCCATCTTCACTTCATCAAGAGCTTCCTTAAAGATGCGTTCTGAATAGACGTTGAAAATCAGTCGGTATAATATACAACCCTGCCTTACACCTCGAAGAATGTCTATGTCCTCCGTATTTTATCTGTCCAACTTCAGAAAGCCGACTGGTTCCAATATAAGTTTACTATTATACGCAGGTCCTTGTCATCCAAACCAATGCTTTTTAAGATTTCAAGGATCTTCTGGTGTTTTACTCTGTTCGCTCCATTGATATCTCTCTTGAGATTTTCAAGGCCCACAGTCGCAGGTCTTCATCGCATACATTCCGCATCTGTCTTCTTGCTTCTGAAACGCGAGAAAATAATTTTGTATGCATCAATTTACTGTGTTGAATGGGTCTTACGGATGTAGATTCTAACTGGTTAATTGACCTGTACTGTCTTTTGCGAACAGTGGTTAATGAAAGCCGCTTTTTACCTCCCCTTATTTAACAATAAATTTAGAGCTTTTCTCTTGAACGCAATATCTAGAGTTTGATTCACTTTCTCCTGTGGAATGGAAGCACATCTTGAAATAGTAGATTTGCTGGGATGGTGACTGCGGTATCACTTCACTGGATTGACGAGAATCAGACTCGGGTCTTAAAGTCCGATTCGTAACACATCTTGTTCCTGGCAATGGTGTGCTGCCTTCTCTTTCAGATAATGCAGATGAGGTATCGCTGCTTCCATATCACTTTCACTGTTACTATTTCTCTCCAGACACGACTCCGAGACTACGCTGTCACCGATGGGATGATTTTCAATTAGTTCGATCACATGTCGACCCATCTCTTTTTCTTCCGAACTTATTTCACGGGAAGAGGAGAAACCTTTTTCACGGAAATAACGTAATGCATACTCTTGAAGATTAGCCGGATTCACGACTGCTCTTTTAAAGGAAAGCGCAGAAAGCTCAACGTAACACGATCGCTTCAGCTGGTCACTAGGGCTGTCCACATCGAGCCATGCGATAACGTGTGCAATTATATCAGGCATGTCTGGCTCCATGGCTAAATGCTTAGCGTGTTTGCCTTCAGTCACAGGGGTCCCGGGCTCAATTCCCGGCAGGATCGGGAATTTTATCCATGCTTGGTTAATTTCGCTTGCACGGGGCTGGGTGTCTGTGTCGTCTTCATCATCATTTCATCCTCATCACGACGCGCACGTCGCCTGCGGGTGTCAAATAAAAAGACTTGCATCTGGCGAGCCGAACTTGTCCTCGGACACTCCCGGCACTAAAAGAGATATACGCCGTTTCATTTCATTTGATATAAGATATTTCCGTATCGATTTCAGGACCTTACAGATCTAAATGGCACCTGCATTTTGTGTGCATTGCTTTCTTATGGACCCTTCATCGTCTCCACCAAATTTCATTGTCGATTTAGATATGACAGTATGGACATTTCCCTTGTAAGGTCAGATTAGAGTTCCACTTTGCTTACGTGAGAATAATTGAATAGCTAGCCGACGGTGAGATGACGATCCCTGTATCAAAAATGCAAGAATAACCGCTAAGAGAATTCGTCATCTCCTAATTCGCAGACATTTAGGCTGAGCATAAGTCGCTTGATAGACCAAGCCCCATTGAAGCTGTAACACCGTAGAGATTGTTTTGTGCCCTGCTGACATGTTCAGTGATCCTCTTGGAGAAAGTGTCGACAGGTATGGTCATGCGGTTGCAGGCGCTGAGTTACGCACCATTCAAAAAGGAGAGAATGCAGATTGTGTTAAACAAAATGGTATGTTTCCAATGTGAGCACCGCAGTTTTAGTACAGGTATGAGGTCCTGCGGCAACAGCTACTCTCACCACATTCACATTCTACTAATACTTTAGTAGACGAGTTGCCACGTGAGTCATACCATGAGACATCCTGAGCAAGCTTGTTAGCTTCAAGGCCTGCAGATTGCGAGGTAACTTATGGTCAATTCAACGAATCCTCTACACCAGGGCCTCTCAGAGTGCATGCTCTGTAGCGCTCCACATCTGAGCAGAGTTGAGCCGAGCTTAGACGAGTAGCCCAAAGACGAAGCGTAGGTCCGAGCCGAGCCGAAAGGGACCGATGCACTGTGCATAGGAACACTGCGCCCCAGTTTGCACGCGTGAGATTTTGGGCGTTTGAGAGGCCCTGCTCTAGACCATTATTTTTAGCTTTCTACAGCGACGATACTATCACACCGTCAGATAGTCCCTCAGTTGTACTATTTCGGAACAAGTTTAACTTCACAACCACCAACGCCCAGCTGATAGGACGTTTGAAGTTCAGTCGTAAAAAGGTCAATGTCAGATTGATTGGAATTTCCGGTAAAAATATCCAAGTTAGTTAATAGTTTTAATAGTTCATGGGATATACATTGGGACTATTATCTATAATAATGAAAGGAAGTGCTTGACTTTGTTTCGTGTGTGTTGTGTGTGTGTATGCTCGATGCCCAGCAAAATCTACAATACGCAGAGACCTGAAATATTGAACATACGTAGATGGAAGGGGTCCGAATGCATCTCGAAGCCGGATTTTTCATTTTCGCCTTCTTTGATGACTTATGAACGAAAAACCATTGGAAAACCTGTGTTGGGATATGATAATCCAACGTGCTTTCGCCAATATTTAATGCATAGATTCACTGTCGCTAGGCAACGTACGTAAGGTAGGTAAAGCAAGTCAAGGAGCCAGTCTAAGTCCAAGATGCAGGAAGCCATTTTCTGTCCCAGACACAAGGAGCCATATTCAGTCAGTCCTTGATATACGAAAGTGTTTGTCTGTATGTGTGCGATACGCGGCCAAATGCACGGAACGGAGGGATCTATAGATGTGATATCACAACGACATGAAAAATATAGGTAAACAAACGCTTATTATCTGTGAAACTACCGTAGACAGAATCTGGAGAAGTTGCTTTGTTCTGGAATATGGTATTTAAGAAAGCGTAAATAGTGAGAATGCGTAAATAACACTATAGTAAATAAATAAATAAATAAATAAATAAATAAATAAATAAATAAAAAAATTAAATTAATTAATGAATAATAAATAAATAAATAAATAAATAAATAAATAAATAAATAAATAAATAAATAAATAAATAAATAAATAAATAAATAAATAAATAAATAAATAGTGCGATTCGTGATGCGGCGCATTAAAAGGGCGTGTTAAGGGATTGCAAGAGAATAGAAAGACCAAGATATGAACATTGCAACACAGATAAATACGTGTAATTCAATAATACCGTTAAGATGAGCAGTTTATGACTGATTAGCCTGCGTAACGGCCTTCAGCTGTGTATGGTTAAGTGTACATTGCAACTAAAAGAACTGTCGACATAAATATGTATTTAAGACGGAAATCCTTAAAACGAAAGGAACCTAAGATAGGTTACAACCTCATTCCTCCACCAAGCGAGTTGGCCGTGTGGTTAGGGTCGAACTACCTGTGAGCTTGCATTCGGGAGATAGCGGGTTCGAATCCCACTGATGGCAGCTCTGAAGATGGTTTCCCATAGTTTACAATTTTCACACCAGGCGAATGCTGGGGCTGTAATTTATTTATGACCACGGCCGCTACCTGACTAATCATAGCCCTTTTCCATTCCTCCCTTCCCGAAACCTTCGAAGGGTTAGCGCAACATTAAAAAAAGAACCACCTCATTGTGATCATATTTAAAATGCATTGCATTCCCATGAGTACCACTATGTTATGATTTATTATAATGTAGGGGACATATAATTTTGTCCAATTGCCTTAACATATGTGGATTACTAGCTGAAATATAACCTTGAAAGTTGCCCGGTGTTCTATACATTTCCAAGTTTATGGACACAACATGTAATACATATGAGGCTGTCAACTACACTACAGAGCTTCTGAACAACTTGGAGTCACCTGGAGTACCGCGAACATCTTGGAGTGGACGATTGTGGCATCGATTATCCTTCTCAGAAATATGAATCCTCCGCCCCTCTGCAAAGGTATATGACTCTCAGTCAAGAAAGTGATGCCGAATATATTGAAGCCACCAGCATGACTGGTTATGCGGCGAGTGTAATATTCCTCATATTCAAAATAATGATCTCTTCGGTTACACCTTTTCGAATTAGACATCTGCAGCTCTCCCATTTGTTTGAGTTTCCATATGCACATCACCAAGGCACAAGGGCAATCGCTTAAAATTTTAGGACTGGATCATAAGAAACTGTGCTTCTCCTATGGTCAACTGTATGTGGGTTGTTCAAGAGTTTGAATGGCAAACACACTATACATCTTAGCTGCAAATAGAAGGGCAATTAATATAGTTTTTCCGGAGGCTCTGTTATGTTGTTTTAATAATATTTGTACCATCCATCAAACGGGTACATTTTAAACATTGGAGTTGCAATATTTTTAACAATAAAATAATGTAATTAATGCAAATTATGTAAAAAACTATGTTTGTTAATAAATATTTTGAATCTGCTTTTAAATAAATTGTTTTAAAAACATGTGAACAGCGGGTACATGCTAGTTAATTTATATGACCATATACAGCTTTTTTTGAAGTTGGTGGCACAGTCGACCTTGTAACAGCTGATGTTCGCTGATGCTGGTACGCCCTAAATATGTGCAAGTATCAGTAAATGGTTCCTTGCCTCATATTTTTTCTAAAAGAATTTTGGTGTCTTAAATGTGAAATAAATGAAATAGGTATTATTATTATTATTATTATCATTATTATTATTATTATTATTATTATTATTATTATTATTATTATTATTATTCACTTTTACTGAAAACAAGTCAGGCCTACATCCATTTTCATATAATATGAATATTAGCACATTTTCTTATTTTTTATATTTTCTATTGAAAGCGCTACGTTGTGCTGGAAATTTCAACTCTATAAACTATTGCGGCGTTCTATAGTTTAAAGATTACGATATTAAATTTATTTGGATCATGACTTTATTTACAGTATAATTTATAAAATAAATGCACATTAATTTACAATAATAAAGTACTCCCATTTCAATGTCTTCAGTTTGAAGTAAATGATATAGACTTAATTAAACATTATTATTATTATTATTATTATTATTATTATTATTATTATTATTATTATTATTATTATTATTATTATTATTATTATTATTATTACTTACATGTTATGCCCTACTCAGGAGCACGGTTGAAGTTGCTTAGCTGATGTGTTGGCCTTCCTTTCCTCCCAAAATCTCTTCATCCTCTCGCTGAGCTTCTTCCTTCGTTCTTCTGTCCAAGTTATAGTAGCTCTGGTGTTGGGTTTGTCTTCAAAGTGGTGATTGTCGATTTTGGTTCTGAATTTACATCTGTCCTGTACAATGTCTTCTGAGATGTTGATTTCCTGGAGATCTGTTTCAATTTCACGAAGCCAGCTGTTCTTGGTTTTAGACGAAAGGGCCAGGTTGAAAATTCTTTTAGTTAGCCTGTTAGTGTTCATTCTGATGTGTCCATAAAATTTCAATCGTCTTTTCCGAAAAGTGTGATAATTTTTTTCAGAATGACAATATATCTCCTGGGATGATTTTTTTCTCCATATTCTATCTATACAAAATGATCGAAAAATTTTTCGTAAAATTTTCCTTTCTTGTTTCTCAATGTCTTTGGTTAAAGATCCACCACCAATGATTAAGGTTTCTGAGGCATATAACGCTTCAGGTTTGATCACTGTATTATAGTGTCTAAGTTTTGCATTCCGAGATATTGATTTTTTATTATACCTGTTCCAAGTGATCCTGTATGCTTTCTGTAATTATTATTATTATTATTATTATTATTAGAAAATGCAAGAGAATTATTTGCAATGGTATGGTCACGTGTTACTAACAAACGGTTCTTCAGTTGCGCGAAGGGCATTACAATTAAGTCCTGAGGGCCGCAGACCAAGTGGGTGACCTCTGCGGGAGGACATGCATGCGGCGGAACTCTCTCCTAAAGAAGCACAAGACCGCATCAAGTAGAAAAGAAAGTGCACAACAGCAGACCCTGCAATTAAGCGGGATAAATCCTAAGAAGGAGGAGAATAATGTACTCCAAACAATACCTTAAAAATCAAACCATCCACTTCACAATAAATACGGAAGTTACTAAGTATAATTTACCGCAATATCAAAGTTCAGATTAAGACTTGGCGGTATAGGGCATGGTCGCGATGCATTTAAAGGGTTACATTATAGCATTCGCTATAAATTACTCTAAACGCCTCTCGTCACTTCCCAGACATAACAGAACAACTCCAGTGGTATTTTACAAAAAAGTATAGCCTGTGCCAAGGAGGGCAAGTTTGAGACTGATTCTACCGTACAAACGTCCGGCCAGTTTCATTGTCGGTACACACACTGATATTTGTGAAATTAATTTACCCATCTGGCATTTCTCCTTCCATTTTACGTGTTTTCCTTTAAGAGGCACTTAGCCAGTGCCATATCCTGGGAGAAATATTAGTTGTCTTGCCCTAAGTGTATATATATCATGCACACTCCCATAACAATTCGAACAGTTCAGTAAAATATTTAACAGCTAAGTCAAATCAATAAAAATGTGGAGAAAATCTTGAGGGAATGTGCAGATATATGCAACAATGTCACAACACCAAAATAATGGCTAAACCTCACCTCTGAAAATTAGAGCCTCGACAGCCCAGTCAGTGGCACTATCACTGACTTCTCACGTAGGCCACAGTGTTTGTCATCTCTGTAAATTAACGTGGGGTGTTTGAAAGAAGGATCAGGAAGGCTAGGATCAGGAACACTAGGAATAGTTACTTAAAACTGAAAGTTGCATTCCTACCTTATTTCCTTCATTTCACTCGCCCTTCCTTCCTTCCTTCCGTACTTCATTTCTTCTTCCTACTTCATATCTTCTCTCCCTCTTTTCTTCTTTCCCTCGATCTTTCAATATTGCATCCCTGCCTTCCTTCTTTCCTCTTTCGATATTAATATCTTCCCTTCCTTCCATCTCTTCTTCCTCAATTCCTTCCGTCCTTTACTTCTGAAAACAGCTCATTCAATTGCAGAGTTTTACGTAACATGTTCCATTTTCAATCAAGTGCCCGAAGTATTCTAAAATTTCTCTAAGAAGAGGAAAAAGAATATATTGAACTTCTTATGGATGTAAATGAAATAGACCAACAATTTAAATTCACAAGAAGTGAAATAGTACAATATTTGATTCGAAACCAAACTTAGTCTTCAAATATATTGTATTGCCCTGTAAAAGAGTCTTCATTTTTTTTTTAAATAATGGGAGGTACTTTGCTGCTTCAAAGGTAAAATATTATCCGACTGAATTTAAGTTTTATAGAATATAAATTCCTCTTGAATATAGTGAAGGCATTAATTATCTCAATGAAATGTAATGTCGTATGGCTTTTAGTGCCGGGATATCCCAGGACGTGTTCGCCTCGCCAGGTGCAGGTCTTTCTATTTGACTCCCGTAGGCGACCTGCGCGTCGTGATGAGGATGAAATGATGATGAAGACAACACATACACCCAGCCCCCGTGCCAATGGAATTAACCAATCCAAGACCCAGCTGGGAATCGAACCCGGGACCCTCTGAACCGAAGGCCAATACGCTGACCGTTCAGCCAACGAGTCGGACAATTATCTCAATTAATTTACTTCAAGAAATATGTGCGTAGATGTCTATGTACATACCACGTCACTCTCTGTATTGTTTCTTGCTCAATTTCCGTAATTTTCATCTTTACACATAATTCAAAAACTGAAGAAATATACATTAAATATTATACTTTATTTACTTGAGAACATGCCTTAGGGCCTTTGTTTCCACAATATTAATTTAATAATTAGAAAATTCGACATACGAGGTGACGATTTCTGAAGGAATATCTTAGAGATCCGGCTTGTTGCCATTTTCTGAAAGATACAGTACTTTTTCATCCACAGACCAGAGCAAAATGTAGCTTCCACCAAAGTCCCAATCTCATCTATGGCTGTGACAATATGGAAGCTGCTGGGGTGTGGGTGGTGCTGAGCAATGACATACAGACCACAAATAGTGTGTCTGATTGTTATGAAATGTGTCGCTTGTAGGGTCAGTTGTGCTTCAATATCACCTTCTGGCCAAATTAGGAGAACAATAGCAAATGACCTTAATCCTCATCTTGCCTAGTACGCCTCGCAATGGTGCCGCCATTGTTTCTAGTAGTTTCCCTGTAACCTATCCTGTTAATGTAATTGAACCATTTCAGCATAAGGATCAAATTTGCAACGAATAATTGTACTTATAGTACAAATTCCACTTAGCTGCAGAAGATTACTGTAATATGCAAAGTTTGATCATAAAATTAGCAGCTACTTATTATGCTTTTAAAAGCATGAAGGTTATTCCGCGAATGGTAATAAATGTGTGCTACATTTTGTAGACACAAACGTGCAAATCGAATAAATGGTTACTAACGGGAGCTTGTGATACGTTTAAGGAGATAGAATTTAGTGATTCTTGTACGAAATGGTCCTTGTCGTGATAAATCCGAGGTTTGGATGATGAAGACAGTCAAACCTACACTGGGGAGTGAAAGTGAGGGTGTGCATACTGGGGTAGAAGATAATGGAAACACCTTTCGAGAATGAAACTGACGAATAGAAGTGGAAGGGTAGGAACAAATCAGGAGTGTCAGTTCAAAAGTCGCTATCTCCATTTACTAAGAAAGTTTTGGGAAAACTCAAGGAAACATATAATAAAACCCACATGGAACATACCCAATCATGGATATGTTACGGCTTTCTGTTCTGGCTTTCTCATGGCATTCGATGGTACTAAACTCCTGCCATGCATGTAGACTTAAAAATAGTAGCGTAAATAGAACCTTTTGAACAGACAATCCTCAAATTTCAGTTAAAACTACTTCTATTTCCTTACTGTTAGTTAACGATTGTTAACAAACAGTAAGTCAGTTTGGTGCTTTTGATGTATTCACCTGCTTGATTCTGACTTGCATTCATTATAGATTTAATTTAAACCTTTATTCATTTCCAACGGATATCAATATATAGCAGACTACACGATCAAGAATAACACCAGTTAACTTACCAGCGCAGTATAATTTATGCGAAGAATAATTGCAAAGGGCGGATTTTACCACCAAAAAAAAAAAAAAAAAAAAAAATAATAATTCAGGGGAGCAGTTCCATATTTGTGCTCCAAACGTCACAGGTAGTGAAGTTACGACCCAACCCAACCTAAACTAACCTAACATAACCTAACCTAACCTAACCTAATATAACCTAACATAACCTAATATAATATAACCTAACCTCACCCAACGTAACCCAACATAACCTAAATAACCTAACCTAACGTAATATAACCAAACCTAATATAACCTAACCTAATATAACCTAACCGAATATAATCTAACATGACCTAATATAACCTAACACAGCATAACCTAATATAACCTAACCTAATATAACCTAACATAACATAATATAACCTAACCTAACCTAATACAACCTAACCTAATATAACCTAACACGACCTAGCATAACCTTACCTAAACTAACCTAACGTAACCTAACCTAATATACCCTAACATAACCTAATATAACCAAACCTAACCTAAGATAACATAATATAACTTAACCTAATTTAACCTAACATAACCTAATATAACCTTACCTAACCTAACCTAACCTAACCTAATATAACCTTATATAATAGAACCTTACCTAACCTAACCTAACAGAACACAACCTTACTTAAACTAATATAACCTGACCTAATTACATCTACAGTATTCAGACTTTTGGAATTTACGCTGCTCAATGTTCGAGTAAGTGTCACAACACATTCTGTGACTCTGCCAGGTCGCTTGGTATGAAGCTGTCCCGTACAAATGTTCCGAACCTAGTAATAACTATTTTCCTTAAAAAGTGTGAACGGTTAATGAGGGGTATATTTACCCAAGACGTTATTCATGACAATGTGTGTGTGTGTGTGTGGATATATCACCAGTTCACAGAAAAGTAATAATACTCGTATGGCCTCAGCTAAATTATGGATACACTTATACTTGGCGCCATTTAGGTTGTCTGCGTTCTAGTTTCAAAGTTCAATCAATCAATCAATCAATCAATCAATCAATCAATCAATCAATCAATCAATCAATCAATCAATCAATCAATCAATCAATCAATCAATCAATCAATCAATCAATCAATCAATCAATCAATCAATCAATCAATCAATCAATCAATCAATCAATCAATCAATCAATCAATCAATCAATCAATCAATCAATCAATCAATCAATCAATCAATACTGATCTGCATTTAGGGCAGTCGCCCAGGTGGCAGATTCCTTATCTGTTGCTTTCCTAGCCTTTTCCGAAATGATTTCAAAGAAATTGGAAATTTATTGAACATCTCCCTTGGTAAGTTATTCCAATCCCTAACTCCCCTTCCTATAAATGAATATTTGCCCCAGTTTGTCCTCCTGAATTCCAACTTGATCTTCATATTGTGATCTTTCCTACTTTTATAAACGCCATTCAAACATATTCGTCTACTAATGTCATTCCACGCCATCTCTCCGCTGACAGCTCGGAACATACCACTTAGTCGAGCAGCTCTTCTTCTTTCTCTCAATTATTCCCAACCCAAACAATGCAACATTTTTGTAACGCTACTCTTTTGTCGGAAATCACCCAGAACAAATCGAGCTGCTTTTCTTTGGATTTTTTCCAGTTCTTGAATCAGGTAATGCTGGTGAGGGTCCCATACACTGGAACCATACTCTAGTTGGGGTCTTACCAGAGACTTATATGCCCTCTCCTTTACATCCTTACTACAACCCCTAAACACCCTCATAACCATGTGCAGAGATCCGTACCCTTTATTTACAATCTCATTTATGTGATTACCCCAATGAAGATCTTTCCTTATATTAACACCTAGATACTTACAATGATCCCCAAAAGGAACTTTCACCCCATCAACGCAGTAATTAAAACTGAGAGGACTTTTCCTATTTGTGAAACTCACAACCTGACTTTTAGCCCTGTTTATCAACATACCATTGTCTGCTGTCCATCTCACAACATTTTCGAGGTCACGTTGCAGTTGCTCACAATCTTGTAACGTATTTATCACTCTATAGAGAATAACATCATCCGCAAAAAGCCTTACCTCCGATTCCACTCCTTTACTCATATCATTTATATATATGAGAAAACATAAAGGTCCAATAATACTGCCTTGAAGAATTCCCCTCTTAATTATTACAGGGTCAGATAAAGCTTTGCCTACTCTAATTCTCTGAGATCTACTTTCTAGAAATATAGCAACCCATTCAGTCACTCTTTTGTCTAGTCCAATTTCACTCATTTTTGCCAGTAGTCTCCCATGATCCACCCTATCAAATGCTTTAGACAGGTCAATCGCGATACAGTCCATTTGACCTCCAGAATCCAAGATATCTGCTATATCTTGCTGGAAACCTACAAGTTGAGCTTCAGTGGAATAACCCTTCCTAAAACCGAATTGCCTTCTATCGAACCAGTTATTAATTTCACAAACATGTCTAATATAATCAGAAAGAATGCCTTCCCAAAGCTTACATACAATGCATGTCAAACTTACTGGCCTGTAATTTTCAGCTTTATGTCTATCACCCTTTCCTTTATACACAGAGGCTACTATAGCAACTCTCCATTCATCTGGTATAGCTCCTCCGACCAAACAATAATCAAATAAGTACTTCAGATATGGTACTATATCCCAACCCATTGTCTTTAGTATATCCCCAGAAATCTGATCAATTCCAGCCGCTTTTCTAGTTTTCAACTTTTGTATCTTATTGTAAATGTCATTGTTATCATACGTAAATTTTATTACTTCTTTGGCCTTAGTCTCCTCCTCTATCTCGACATCATCCTTGTAACCAACAATCTTTACATACTGCTGACTGAATACTTCTGCCTTTTTGAAGATCATCACATACACACTCCCCTTGTTCATTAGTTATTCCTGGAATGTCCTTCTTGGAACCTGTTTCTGCCTTAAAATACCTATACATATCCTTCCATTTTTCACTAAAATTCGTATGACTGCCAATTATGCTTGCCATCATGTTATCCTTAGCTGCCTTCTTTGCTAGATTCAATTTTCTAGTATGTTCCTTCAATTTCTCCTTACTTCCACAGCCATTTCTAACTCTATTTCTTTCCAGTCTGCACCTCCTTCTTAGTCTCTTTACTTCTCTATTATAATAAGGTGGGTCTTTACCATTCCTTACCACCCTTAATGGTACAAACCTGTTTTCGCATTCCTCAACAATTTCTTTAAACCCATCCCAGAGTCTGTTTACACTTTTATTTACCGTTCTCCACCGATCATAGCTACTTTTTAGAAACTGCCTCATGCCTGCTTTATCAGCCATATGGCACTGCCTAACAGTCCTACTTTTAAGACCTTCCTTTCTATCACATTTATTTTAACTACCACAAAAACAGCTTCATGATCACTAATACCATCTATTACTTCAGTTTTCCCATAGAGCTCATCTGGTTTTATCAGCACCACATCCAGGATATTTTTCCCTCTGGTTGGTTCCATTACTTTCTGAATCAGCTGTCCTTCCCATAATAACTTATTTGCCATTTGTTGGTCATGCTTCCTGTCGTTCGCATTTCCTTCCCAATTGACATCTGGCAAATTCAGATCTCCCGCTACAATCACATTTCTTTCCATGTCGTTTCCCACATAGCTGACTATCCTATCAAATAATTCCGAATCCGCGTCAGTGCTACCCTTTCCCGATCTATACACTCCAAATATATCAAGTTGCCTATTATCTTTAGAAATGAGCCTTACACCTAGAATTTCATGTGTCTCATCTTTAACTTTTTCGTAGCTTACAAATTCTTCTTTCACCAGAATGAATACTCCCCCTCCCACCCTTCCTATCCTATTTCTACGATACACACTCCAGTGCCGTGAGAAAATTTCTGCATCCATTATATAATTTCTCAGCCATGATTCAAGTCCTATTACAATATCTGGTAAATATATATCTATTAAATTACTTAATTCTATTCCTTTCCTTACAATACTTCTACAGTTCAACACTAACAATTTTATGTCATCCCTACTTGATTTCCAGTTCCCTGTTCCCTTATCACCGCTCCCTAGGCCATCCCGTTTCCCTGAATGTACCTCCCTATTACACTTCCAAACAAATTTCCTAACTTATACGTATCACTGCGGTTTAAATGAAGGCCATCTGAGCGCAGATCCCTATCTCCTACCCACCCATTAGGATCTAGAAATTTCACTCCCAGTTTCCCACATACCCACTCCATAGTCTCATTTAAATCCCCAATCACGCTCCAGTCAGTATCCCTTCTACACAGTATTCCACTAATAACAATCTCCGCTTTCTTAAACTTCACCCGTGCTGCATTTACCAGATCCCACACATCTCCAACTATGTTGGTACTTATATCAGCTTGCCTTACATTGTTGGTACCAACGTGAAACACTACCACCTTCTCCTTCCCCTCCTCCCTCTCTTCTACTTTCCTCAACATCTGCCTCAACCTAATTCCTGGATAACACTCTACCCTGGTACCCTTTCCTCCACACACTTTCCCCACGTGTCTAACGATGGAATCCCCCATGACCAGAGCCTCAACCGTACCCACCTCATTTGATCCCCTCCCCTCCTGGTCAGCCCTATCTTTCCTGATAGCTGCAGAAGCTACTTCCTCCTCCCTTTTCTCCTTCCCATGACCCTGTTCCACCTGTCTTTTCCTATCCTCTACTCTACATTTTCCTTTCCTACCTTTTCCCTTCCTCCTACTTCCACACATCTCAGCAACAGTTCCCTGTCCCTCATCTTCCCTCTGTTGTTCTACCTGGAGTGACTCGTACCGATTTCGCACAGACACCTGTCCTGAATTCTGATCCTGAATAGCGCCCTTAGCCTGCAATCTCCTTCCCCTTAGAACATTAGACCACCTGTCTTCTACAACTCCTCCCTTTCCTTCCCCTCCCTCTTGTACACCTACTGGAACCTGTACATTGTTTGAGGGAGTCCTATCTTCCTTCCTGTCTTCTGTGAGAATCCTAATTATCTCCCTCAAACTTTCCAACTCCTCCCTCATACCCCTCAATGCCTCGCCACATCCACAGTAAGTACACTCGCGCTCCTTAGCCATTCTTTACGGGGGGAAAAATGAAATTAAAAATTTTATTTTAGCAGATGGCAGAGTAAACCGGTTTTCTCCTAAGCGTTCTATGGCTGAGTTTTAATTAATTTTATCCGTATACATAGATCGTATCACCAGAGATATTTCTAACGCCGACTTCGTACAATATTGAGTGTCGAAAGGACAATTATCCGTCCTTGAAAAATGCGACTACTTCAGCCGGCTTGAAATTCTCAGTATTGAGATACGGAGGCCGGCAATCTACCATTGATCCATAGAGGAAGCTACCAGTTCGCATGATTGAAAATAATAGCAATAACGTATTGAAGATAGTTTCAGGTATCGGGCCTCCCAGTCTCATGTTGTGTATTATAAGGATTAAAGCAGTATTTGTAGTTAATGAGCGAGAAAAAAATACATTTACAAAATTTAAGTTGAGGAAAAGTGTACCTTCAAAGGCAGAATATTGTCATGTTCAATTTATTTCCTTTCTTATAGGATATAATTTCCTATTTAATATGCCAAAAATAATTGTTATAATCTCTATTATTTATTTTTATTAGTGATTACAACAATATTATTACTGAGTATAGCATTTAACTACCATTGTTCAGGAAGTTTAAATATGCGGGTTCGTACGTACAAAGTGATGCAGGACTGGAGGCTGAAATAGAACACGGGGTAAATAATGGATGGATGAGCGGGAAGAAATTGAGTGGTGTACTGTGTGATAAGAAAGTCAGTTGCACATCTGTGGCGAGACCTGCGATGCTTTACAGAGCAGAAACTTGGTCAATCACGAAAGCCCAAGAGAGAAGGATAGAAGTGGCATAAATGAGCATGCTAAGAAGAATATATAATAAGGAATGATTACATCAGAGGATCAGAGAAAGTGGGAGACATAGGAAAGATAATTCAGTAAAGTAGGTTAAGATGGTATGGCCATGTGCAGAGAAGAGGGGGGAGGGGAGGACTACGTGAGAAAAAAGAGCTGTAAATCTGGAAACTGAAGGGGCAAGAAAGAGAGGAAGACCAGAAATGAGATAGAAAACAAGTAGAAGGGAATCTAAGAGAAAAAGTTTGGAAGAAGTATAGGAGAGATGTGTCCACCAAAGCAACGCTGACCCTAAGTGACGTGGAACATTGCTGAGATAAAGAAGAAGAATCTCCATTATTATTTAGTTATCGTAAGGCGTTATAACTTTACTCATAATTCTACATGTGCAAGTGAAAGACAAGCGTAAATAGAGCAATGAAAATAGAAAAAATATAGAGGGAAAAGTCCTAGTTTATGATGTAATTGAAGGGGCACCATTTGCAGTTTCTTTCTATAATATCTTTTGCTAAACCGCAGTCACACTTCGGGGAGGAAAATTACAACATTTGTACATAAAATAAACCTTTATTCTATTCAGAAACACCCATATTTACAATCACCAAATTATATAGGTTACGAACGCTCAAAATAATTTTGAGATGACATTCCGTAGCAACCAACTCTGTCTTCAGCACCATAGTACTTTATCTCGGCCGCTCCACGAGCCTGTTTGCTTTGACAGTGAGGGTTTACCCAGTGACTCGGTTCAGCGCTCCTGAGAACTCTCCTGGGACCTGCACCTTGTTAACTGGCCCGTGCACGCTAATGTAACCGCCACGCCCGACCGGATCTTGACTCCCCCTGTAAAACAACTTGTCCACACATTTACTGTACTGTCTGCTTGTGCCAAATGTTATTTACTTGTGTTCCAAATTATCGATTTAGAATAATCTATAATTTTAGTATCGCCTAGTTCTACATCTCTTATTTAAAATAATCACAAGCTAAGTTGTGTAGGTTTCCTTCAGTTCCTCTCTCTCCTTCCACGGCAGAATGTCTTCACCTTTCAAGTAATTTATACTCCCCCAAACGCCTCATATGACGCCATCATTTAAGTCAGTAGTTTACTCCTAACAGCCTTATTTCCTCATTTCGAGTACCCTCCTGTCATTGTTCCCATCTTTTAACATAGGCTGGAGTTCTATCTGGAATCAGCGCCATCGATTTCCTGTCACCATTGTAACCATGAAAACCAGTGTTCCTCTGTGTACGCTAATTCAGCAGCGTCATCTTCTCACTGTGTGCTTTCTTCATATAACTAAGAGCTTGAGAACACCTCGTATAAAGTGTACCGCGTTTTACTCCTCAGACCAGAATTAAAATTCTTGACCTGTCCGGTAAACGAAACTCTGGAACAAGAAATAGGCACGCTATTTCTCCACCACAGGGCTGGTTAATAATAATAATAATAATAATAATAATAATAATAATAATAATAATACAAACTCCATGGCACAAGAGCCGCGAAGGGTCATGGCCTGCGCATCACGAAGGCCTCCAGATTACAAGGTGTCCTGTGGTCAGCACGACGAATCCTTTCGGCCGTTATTCTTGGCTTTCCAAACTGGGGCCACCATCTCGCCAGAATTGTAATGACGTAGGCTGAGTGGACCTCGAACAAGCCCTCAGATCCAGGTAAAAATACCCTGACCTTGCCGGGAATAATCGAACCAGGGCCCTCCAGGGAAGAGGCAGGCACACTACCCCTACACCAGATGACCAGTATCCAGTAATCGGGAGATAGTGAGTTCGAACCCCACTGTCGGCAGCCCTGAAGGTGGTTTTCCGTGGTTTCCCATTTTTACACCAGGCAAATGCTGGGGGTCTACCTTAATTAAGGCCACGGCCGCTTCCTTCCCATTCCTAGGCCTTTCCCATCCCGTCGTCGCCATAAGACATATCTGTTTCGGTGCGACGTAAAGCAACTAGCAAAAAAAGAATAATATAATATAATATAATATAATATAATATAATATAATATAATATAATATAATATAATATAATATAATATAATATAATATAATATAATACTGAATTTACGAGACCTAGAATTTCTTTATTTTTTCACAATTCACGCGCCTTACAATTCATTTGTTGTTACACTCATGTTTATTTCGATTTATTGGAACTCTTTATCCCGTCTGTACAACGCAAAGCGAAGCAAAGCCGTCTCCGTACAGGCCACGAAGGCCCTTGGAGGGGTGGAAGTTAAAGGCTTCCACTATCCGTAACCTCGGTACTTGATGGGGTAGAGTGGTAGCTCTACGCCCCGCCGCGTTTCCCCCAGGAATTAACCTGGTACTCATTTTTAGTGAAGGCTCACTTAAAGTCAGGACCATACGCACCTCTGGGAGTGGAAATATCGCTTCTTAAATTTTTGACTTTATCTCCTCTGTGAGTGGATTCAAAGGATGCATTATTCTCATGTCGTAAGAAACTACTAAGAGAGGAACGACCAAAGAATCAGTAAACTCTCTTTCATCTTCTAAGCCCTAAATATGTCAAAGATTCTATGCCTTTCCATGTGGCGGAGAAAATATTCGAGTCAAATCATAGACAGTGCATATATACAGTGGGGAGTCACGTCCGCATGGTTTGCACTCAACCTAAAATTGTAGGGTCCTTGCGTATAGCAATGTGCTGCTGCGTATGGAAATTACGAGAACTACTTAGGGACATCTTCAACAACAGCTGACCGTAAATTGGAATATGTGTGATGTTTACATGCATTTATTCAATCATTTTACAGTACTGTCTTCAGATGATTATCTTTTAATGTTATGACGCTCCGGAAGAACTATACGCTTGTTAATGGCTGAATTAAAGCAAGTTCGAGAACGTAAGATCAGGTAAGAAAATACACATCTCCCACAATATCGGAAACCATAGATCCGGGAGAAGGTATTGTTTATTTTAATCTTATACTTGAATAAATGAAGTTTATAAAACTAGATATCCTATAGCATAAATAATAAACAAGCAAAAATAAAGGAAAAAAGGTGTCCGGAAAACACCATACACTTGTAAGTTATTTAGAAATAGAACAGAGAAATAAAGGCCTGAAAGGAATGTTAGAAATATTATATTAGAAATGAAACTTCTCAGACATCCTGTAGATGTCCGTCGCGTACCTCAGAAACATGACTCCCCCGAGGAGAAGGTCACCACAATGGTCACCCCCCATACCACGTCCAACTCCTGAAATGAATATTCGTTTTTTTACAAGTTCCTTTAAGTCACACCGACACATATAGGTCACATGGCGACGATGGGATAGGAAAGGGCTGGGGGTTAGAAGGAACCGCCGTGTCCTTAATTAAGGTACGGTCCCAGCATTTGACTGGTGAGAAAATGGGAAAACACGGAAAATAATATGCAGAACTGCCGACAGTGGAGTTCGAACCCATTAGCTCCCGAATGCAAGCTCACAACTGCGTGCCCCTAAACGCAAGGCCAACTCACTCGGTGATATTAGTATTAAATGTCAACAATATGCTCAGTAATTAAACTACGACGATAAATAGTAATTATAATTGTAATTTCGTGTGGGTATTTCTAGCCGAGTGCAGCCCTTGTAAGGCAGACCCTCCGATGAGGGTGGGCGGCATCTACCATGGGTAGGTAACTGCGTGTTATTGTTGTGGAGGATAGTTTTTTGTGTGGCGTGTGAGTTGCAGGGATGTTGGGGACAGCACAAACACCCAGCCCCCGAGCCATTGGAATTAACCAATGGAGGTTAAAATTCCCGACCCGGCCGGGAATCGAACCCGGGACCATCTGAACCGAAGTCCAGTAAGCTGACAATTCAGCCAACGAGTCAGACATGATAAATAATGATATGCTATAACTAGAGGGCAGATTCATATGCATTAACATCGGCAAATTATGCATGCATCTATCCTCTAAAAACAGGAATATATGCACTCATTTATGAGCAATTGCATACTGTCCAAAATATCGTACTTGTGTTTTCTGTAAGTATAAGGTTGGTTCACCAAATATCAACTGCTAAACCAGAATACATTTAGCAGCTTTTACTTTTGGCAAGATTGTTAGTGGTTACTGGTCTTCATACAACGAAGAGTTCAAGTACAGGTTATAGATCCAACGTAGCAGTGCCTCCGACGAGTTCGCAATGCACTGAATGGACTTGTCAACGTCGGCGCATAATCCAAAAATACTGAATAAAAGGAAAGATGATAGACAGATTAGAGCTTCAAAATATTGATCTGGACAAGACAATTGCTCTGGATTGATCAGGTCGGGCTAGTGACAAGACCATCGCAACAAAGAAAGTGGTTGAATTATTTTATTTCAGGCTGTCTCCGTTTCATTTCTTCTATAGAAATAAGAATACTATTTTGGGTGTGGGTGCGATCGGTCCTGACATGTATTGAGAAAGGATCCCTCCTTTCTGCTACTTCAGGTACTTTAAAACATGATTTTTCTGTGATTCCGAATACCAAAAGTGCACCAAAAATAAAATAAACGAGTTATAGCGAGCGAGCTGGCCGTGCGTAAAGGGCCGCGAGCTATGAGCTTGAATTGGGGAGATAGTTGGTTCAAACCCCACTGTCGGAGCTCTGAAGATGGATATCCGTGGGTTCCCATTTTCATACTAGGCAAATGCTGGGGCTGTACCTTAATTAAGGGTACTAACGCTTCCTTCCCATTCCTAGACCTTTCCTCTCTCATCATCGCCATAAGACCTCTCTGTGTCGGTGCGACGTGAAGCTGATTGTGAAGAAAGAGTTACAGAATGTCAAGCTATTTTTAATATTATGGTCTCTCAACAACAATGCTCTGTAAGGAATTCGAATGACGAATGGAATTGTTCGATATTCATTCATGTGCATTGTTCTACTGATTTTAATATCAATACATACATGTTGTTTTATACAAAATAATGAGAAAGCTGTACTTATGCATTCATATGCACGCATGTCAGAAATATGCTCCTATTATGTATATATGAATTTGTATGCGCTATGAAACTTAGCTATTCGACTTGAAATGGTATGAATCGCCTTTAATTCTTACGGGCATTTTACAACTTAAAACAAACAAGACATACAAATATCCCAAAATCCGCCCTCTAGCTATAACTATAGTCTACTTACTTAATCGCTCTAGAATTCAACAGAGTTATATTCAGTAGGTTGCCTCAGGAACAATTCTGTTACAAACTAGAACGTAACAGTTCTTTTCCATCCATGCATTTACTTTCACTCATTCTCCTAAGAATGACGAATAATTTTGCAATTCTTCGCGGGTACACTCATTCTCAGTTCAATAACGCTACAATCGTATATAGCTAGGTTTCATTATCATTTTTTTCATATACTCGTCATCTGTAAATTTCACTCTTATTTAACTTGTAGGCTACTAGAATGAAAGGTAACAAGTTAACCAAATCAAATTACTTTCGCAATAATTAGTATTTCGTGACTGAAAAGGAGTTGTGTTGTATCACAATGTGGTCTGATGCGCGGATATTTCCTTTGCGAGTTTCATCGTAGCAGAGGAAGTAATTTATTTTTACTGATCGATCTTGGCTTTCAAGCACCTCTTCACACTGCAAGGTTACGCACGCGGTCCTGAACTGTAATCTGAAATCAATAAAGCCGGTCTCTCGACACTCTTTGTTTAGATCCACACAATAAGTCAGCGAGTGTTGTGCCACTTCATCCTTAGCAAGGAGTCCATTGTCATTTCACACAACAATATCTGTGTGCAATTAAGGGTGAATAAAAAGCACTTGGATGCTAAACTTTTGCCGTTGACATGGTTTCAGGGACAGACATTGTCTCATACTTTGGAATTCTCAGTGAGAAATGCCTAGAGTAAATTCCTGCACATGGCAAAAATGTATTCTATCAGCTGGTATTATTATTATTATTATTATTATTATTATTATTATTATTATTATTATTATTATTATTATTATCATTATTATTATTATTATTATTATTATTATTATTATTATTATTATTATTATTATTATTATTATTATTATTATTATTATTATTATTATTATTATTATAACTCAAATATTTCGTTCAGGTATTCGATTAGGATTTTATAAAATGACATTCTGTCGCTTAAGTAACTACACCGTGTATCTAACAATGCTCTTCCTGTCCATTTTACGTCTTGTCACGTCCCCCAGCCACATATGGATATTATATAGTCCATTAGAACAATTTTCGTTGTGTTTATTTCCCTATGCCTATGTGTAAAGCAAAATGATCATTACGTACATTGTACTGTAGGAGTGCGTAAATACATACGCAAGCATATATTCCCACAATGCGGTACGGTTAGATTAATTTTGCTTTCCACATAAAACGCTATCCTCTATAACAATAATATGCAGTTGCTCATATTCAACAGATGCTGATCTGCCTTAGAGGCTAGCAATATCCATACTAAATTAGTACCCGCAGTTCCGAAGGACCAAGTGAATGGAGACGCCAGGAGTCTAAAATTGTGAGTCAAGACTGTTATGAAATTGCTTCCACTTATTTTTGCCTGCCCCTACTTTTTCATTCTCCCATCCAACCTCCATTGATGAACACTTCTTACCTTCTCATTCCATTGACATTTATTTTGCAGGGTCCTTAATTTATACATCCTATGTGGTTTTATAATTTCTTTCCCGGCTGACTCTCATTAATAAAAAATCAGAACTCTTTCATTCATTCCATTAACTAGTATTAAGAGATTATAATTTCCAAGTTGTGCTTTTCCTAAAAGCAGTAACCACCACCAACAATGGCCTCATAGTTTATAATCAGAATTTACAACACTATGTATATGGTGTAGTTGACCACGATCGTTCCTTTGCATGAAGTGGCATCGTTTATAATGGTCTAGATTCCTACACATTCAAGATCACATTTTAACTGCAATATGGCAACGTTTTTCTTAAAATACAAAAATAAAATGTACAGTACCATAGTCATATGTGTTACAATGATGCTAAACGTGGTAAACTTAAGTTTTCATAGCTCATTATTCTGAATTAAAAATTATACAAAACAATACCTGGAAATAAAAATCATTACAAGTATTTTTGATACATTAATATTTAGTTATGTGGTTATTCGTTAAGGGGGGAATAAGCATACTGTCAAAAATTAAATTTGGAAATGTATATGATGTCCTTGTTTGGTAGAATGGCTTAGCTCGTAACTTTCGAAACGGACTGTTGGGATTCAATTAAGGTGTATTTCAGCTAGAAAATTTCGCCTAATTCTTCAAATGGTTTTAATAATAAATTTTAATAATAAATTTTACTACGCACAATGTGCATAGAGGTTCACAATTATATAAAACAGTGTGGCGTCTAATGCGCTCTGCATAAGTATTAGTCCTTAATAAATTCATTAATCGAACAGGACCTTGAGGAACACTTCTGGATATGATATCCTTCACATACTTGGTCACATAGCCTACACACACAGTTTATGTTCGTTTTGTGAAATACTTTATTTTTACACATCTTGAAGTGGAATCCGCGCACAGCCAATCTCGTAACTATGTGTCTCAGTTGGTAGCCCGTTTCCATCCATTTCCGATCCGTCATGGCCTCCATTGAGTAGAAATCTCCCCAAATGTCCCTCTTTTTTTTCTCTAAGTTTATGCAACAGGTTATCGTATGCTGCGCCTCCTGGTAAAACAAGATTGTATCTCAGGTCTTCAATTAGGAAAGTTTCTCTCGCGAGTTTATATACAAGTCGAGATCGTGTAGTCTTTGATACACTCAGGACTCGCTTCAGATATCTGGATTTTATCTTTTCTAGGTCTTCTAATTGCTTCACACTCAGAAATTCCCCTATGATCTCAAGCCCACAGGTTAACACTGGTAGCACTTTTACTCGAAAAAGCACCATGGCTGTACCTACTGCAATTTGTGTGATATTCTCATTCATCGCTTTCAGAGCTGCAATCATTCTAGCTCTTACATGGATCCTGAAACTGCAGCATGTGGTCTGCAAGGTTACACCTAGGTATCTGAAACTGCTAACTCTGCGAAGGCGGACGTCATTACACCATATGTGCTCTGTTTCCTTTAGTTTAACTCCTTTCCTGAATACGACTAGTTCAGTCTTCTCCTCATGTATTTACATTTCACTCCTGTTTACCCAGTCCACTAGTAAGTTCATCACTCATTGTAGTTCTGTTATGTCTTCAGCCGCAATTGCCATGTCATCAGCATACAGGTACATTTCTGTTTTGGAAAGTACATATAGGGCCCCTTGCGACTATGTAAAAAAGTTAGAGTCAGGTTGGCTTCAGTGACCCCTGTAATATTTAGTGAGGAAAGAAAACTATAAGGAAGACAGGAATAAGGAAAGTTAGCAATGGAGAAAGACGATCTTATTTGCTATGTATTCCAATTTTTGTGGCGATCTGAGACGCCAAGGTATAAGATTTTTGTCCTTTAGCACCTATCTTAGGTGCCAGTAAATCTACCGATATGAGGCCGATGTATTTGAGTATCTTCAAATACCACTGAAATGAGACGGCGTCGAGCCCTCCAACTTACGATCACAAGACCAGCGCTCTACCATATAAACTAATAAATACGGTAATAACTGGAGAAAGAAAGAAACTTAGAAAGGAAAAAATAAAGGAACAGGTGAACCAAAGAAAGAAACAAACAAACAAACAAACAAACAAACAAACAAAGTAAAGAACGGAGGGACGAAAGGAAGAATGGAGGAAGGAAGGAAAGGAGAAGGAAGAAGGAACGGAGGAACCGAATAAAGAATTAAAATACAAAAGTAAAAGAACGAATGGAAGAAAGATAGAAATAAAAAAGAATGAAAGAATGGGAGAAGGAATTGTGGAACGAAACAAGGAAGAAAGAAAGAAGGAAAGAAAGAAAGAAAGAAAGAGGGAAGGAAAGAAAGTATGACGTGAAAGGGAATATAACGAAAAGAATGATGGAGTAAAACGAGAAAGGAAGGAAATGTGACAGAAATCGCATCGAAGAAAGTAGCACTGTTTTGGTTTCTGGGTCCCACTTAGTAGACCATATTGGGTGCGGTCGGTTATTGCATGAAATGCCACATGGTATTGAACTGTCTGTTGGCCGGTAGGAGGACGATACGCACGATAATTACCTGCATTTGCATTCCACGATGAACCATGTGAATGTAGCTGTCCTATTCAAATTGCCTATCATAGAAATCTTCCTTATAAAATTTTCAACTTAAAACTCTTCACTCTCGTAATCTATTAGAATTCTTAATAAAGTATATCCTTAAAGTCATATACTGTATATTAATCTAGGACCAGAGCGTAAGTTATACAGGGTGTATCCGTGTTGTTGTTAGAAACCTTCAGGGATGATGGAGGACAGCAAATGGGTCAATTTCTGATAAGAAACCATATTCTGGAAAGGATCGCGTCAAAACTGAAGCAACACTCTACTCATTTAAGCTGGTTTACCTGCACATGTTTCACAACAAATGTTCGAAATTACATCCCCCTGAGTAAATGCAGGCTTTGCATCGCCGCACAAAGTTCCGTTCCAATATCCCCGGTGTCGTTTGAACGAGAATTCTTCCCAAGACATCGTTCTTCAGTCTCAACAGGTGTCTCATACACAAGGCATTTCACATGACTCTACAGGAAGAAATCAAGTGGGGGTGAGATCAGGTGAACAAGCGGGCCACGAAAATGGACCTCCTCTTCAAATCCACTTTGCAGGTGATCCAGGTTCTCACAAACTTCAATCCAAACTTAGATGCGGCTCCATCATGTTGCAAACCACATCCGTTGACGAAGGGCTGGTTGGATGTGTTCCATGAACATGGGTAGTTTATCTGTGAGGACCACTGTGTACCCTGCTGCATTTAGGCGGGGAAGAAGAAGACGGGCGTTAACCAACTTGGGTTATTAATAACTTCTGACTCAAACGTTTCCGGACTACGATTCCTTGTCTCAAATTGATTCATACTTCCATCATCCCTGAAAGTTTCTAACATCATCTCTGATACATCCTGTATATGATTTAATGTGAATAACTTTTTTGTTTGGAACATCACATTAAATTCAAATAATTGTGTGCACAAGTAAAATTTAAATGAATAAATACTCCTCTCCCAGTTACTAGTAATCAGTGTTTTGGAGAGAGGAGTGCTTTGTCGATGCACTGGCTTTTTTTAATACTTCCATATCGATGATTGTTCTTTCAAATATCAACGAGCAAAAGTGTTGTTATGCTTTCTAAATATCTTGAGGTGTGGTTGCTTACTGCGAAAATTTGGAAAGCACTTTTGGGAGAAATGGAGTTATTAGAAGAAATGTGTTAAATATTGCATTATAACTTACAGTAAATCATTGGTAATTCCATTCAGAGAGTACAAAGTGCACAATGTAGGTTTACTGGTTTCGCTAAGTCCATACTTTCTTAAATGTAGTCTGTAAAATGTAATTAAAGTCGCTTACAAATTTTTCTGTAAACGTTTCTCCTCCTTGTGTTTTAGTTCTGCACGGAAAAATGCAGTACCTGATAATAATAATAATAATTTCATTATTGTCACATATTCATTATTACGAGGGCCATTGTTAATTAGGCGGGTGTAATGTTATATATTATTTTTTTTATTTTATGAAATGGTTCATGTTTGTGGGTTACTGTAGTCACTTCCTAGTTCGTGAACCATGGGCAACGGCTGAGTGGCCTAGTAAGTGGTCCTGAGAGTCGGGATACCAGTTGCTATGGAATGGGAGTGGGCATCTCGGACATATTCTGAGTCGTGGCCCTCCTTGTGCTCAGGCGGCTAGGACTACACAATTCACCGGTGGTCCATAACCCGTTAGAGGAGAGATCCTCACTTGGACTATGTGCAAGTAGGGCAGCATCCTGCTTCATGAATTTACCGAGCTCAGAACACTTTAAGCAAGCCTCGGACCTATGGGAGTAATGGAGTCCCACTCCCATTTGACAGGCGAGGGACTCCTTGGAAACAACTTGGCGAACGAAATGGAATTCGATGGGGAGCTATCAATATTAATGGGGCTTATGGAAGAAAGAAGGTAGAACTTGCTGAGTCAGCAAAGAGGATGCATCTGGATGTGCTAGGAGTAAGTGATATTCGGGTAAGGGGAGATAAGGAGGAAGAGATAGGAGATTATAAAGTGTACTTGACGGGTGTTAGAAAGGGAAGGGCAGAGTCTGGGGTAGGGCTCTTTATCAGGAATACCATTGCACGCAACATAGTTTCTGTTAGGCACGTAAGTGAGCGAATGATGTGGGTAGATTTGTCAGTGGGAGGAATTAGGACAAGAATTGTGTCCGTGTATTCACCATGTGAGGGTGCAGATGAGGATGAAGTTGACAAGTTTTATAAAGCATTGAGTGACATCGTGGTCAGGGTCAACAGCAAGGATAGAATAGTGCTCATGGGCGATTTAAATGCGAGAGTTGGGAATAGAACTGAAGGATACGAAAGGGTGATTGGTAAATGTGGGGAAGATATGGAAGCTAATGGGAATGGGAAGCGTTTGCTGGACTTCTGTGCTAGTATAGGTTTAGCTGTTACGAATACATTCTTCAAGCATAAGGCTATTCACCGCTACACATGGGAGGCTAGGGGTACCAGATCCATAATAGACTATATCTTAACAGATTTTGAGTTCAGGAAATCTTTTAGGAATGTACGAGTTTTTCGGGGATTTTTCGATGATACAGACCATTATCTGATCTGTAGTGAACTAAGTATCTCTAGGCCTAGGGTAGAGAAAGTGAAATCTGTCTGCAAACGAATAAGTGTAGACAATCTCCAGGACGAGGAAATTAGACAGAAGTACATGGATATGATTAGTGAGAAGTTTCGAACAGTAGACAGTAAGCAGGTTCAGGATATAGAAAGTGAATGGGTGGCATACAGGGATGCTGTAGTAGAAACAGCAAGGGAATGCCTAGGAACAACTGTGTGTAAAGATGGGAAAAGGCGAACATCTTGGTGGAATGATGAAGTGAGAGCAGCCTGTAAACGTAAAATGCAGGCTAATCAGAAATGGCTCCAAACAAGGGCCGAGGCAGACAGGGATTTGTACGTAGATGAAAGAAACAGAGCGAAACAAATAGTTGTTGAATCCAAAAAGAAGTCATGGGAAGAATTTGGTAATAACCTGGAAAGGCTAGGTCAAGCAGCAGGGAAACCTTTCTGGACAGTAATAAAGAATCTTAGGAAGGGAGGGAAAAGGGAAATGAACAGTGTTTTGAGTAATTCAGGTGAACTCATAACAGATCCCAGGGAATCACTGGAGAGGTGGAGGGAATATTTTGAACATCTTCTCAATGTAAAAGGAAATCATCATGGTGGTGTTGCAAACAGTCAAGCTCATGAGGAGGAGGAAAATGATGTTGGTGAAATTATGCTTGAGGAAGTGGAAAAAATAGTAAATAAACTCCATTGTCATAAGGCAGCAGGAATAGACGAAATTAGACCTGAAATGGTGAAGTATAGTGGGAAGGCAGGGATGAAATGGCTTCATAGAGTAGTCAAATTAGCGTGGAGTGTTGGTAAGGTACCTTCAGATTGGACAAAAGCAGTAATTGCACCTATCTATAAGCAAGGGAACAGGAAGGATTGCAACAACTATCGAGGTATCTCATTGATTAGTATACCAGGCAAAGTATTCACAGGCATCTTGGACGGGAGGTTGCGATCAGTCGTTGAGAGGAAGTTGGATGAAAACCAGTGTGGTTTCAGACCACAGAGAGGCTGTCAGGATCAGATTTTCAGAATGCGCCAGGTAATTGAAAAATGCTACTACGAGAGGAATAGGCAGTTGTGTTTATGTTTCGTAGATCTAGAGAAAGCATATGACAGGGTACCGAGGGAAAAGATGTTCGCTATACTGGGGGACTATGGAATTAAAGGTAGATTATTAAAATCAATCAAAGGCATTTATGTTGACAATTGGGCTTCAGTGAGAATTGATGGTAGAATGATTTCTTGGTTCAGGGTACTTACAGGAATTAGACAAGGCTGTAATCTTTCACCTTTGCTGTTTGTAGTTTAAATGGATCATATGCTGAACGGTATAAAATGGCAGGGAGGGATTCAGTTAGGTGGAAATGTAGTAAGCAGCCTGGCCTATGCTGACGACTTGGTCTTAATGGCAGACTGTGCCGAAAGCCTGCAGTCTAACATCTTGGAACTTGAAAATAGGTGCAATGAGTATGGTATGAAAATTAGCCTCTCGAAGACTAAATTGATGTCAGTAGGTAAGAAATCCAACAGAATTGAATGTCAGATTGGTGATACAAAGCTAGAACAGGTCGATAATTTCAAGTATTTAGGTTGTGTGTTCTCCCAGGATGGTAATATAGTAAGTGAGATTGAATCAAGGTGTAGTAAAGCTAATGCAGTGAGCTCGCAATTGCGATCAGCAGTATTCTGTAAGAAGGAAGTCAGCTCCCAGACGAAACTATCTTTACATCGGTCTGTTTTCAGACCAACTTTGCTTTATGGGAGCGAAAGCTGGGTGGACTCAGGATATCTTATTCATAAGTTAGAAGTAACAGACATTAAAGTAGCAAGAATGATTGCTGGTACAAACAGGTGGGAACAATGGCAGGAGGAAACTTGGAATGAGGAGATAAAGGCTAATTTAGGAATGAACTCGATGGATGAAGCTGTACGCATAAACCGGCTTCGGTGGTGGGGTCATGTGAGGCGAATGGAGGAGGATAGGTTACCTAGGAGAATAATGGACTCTGTTATGGAGGGTAAGAGAAGTAGAGGGAGACCAAGACGACGATGGTTAGACTCTGTTTCTAACGATTTAAAGATAAGAGGTATAGAACTAAATGAGGCCACAACACTAGTTGCAAATCGAGGATTGTGGCGACGTTTAGTAAATTCTCAGAGGCTTGCAGACTGAACGCTGAAAGGCATAACAGTCTATAATGATAATGTATGTATGTATGTATGAAATACTTCCCCTCATGCAGAGGTTGCCTTGCTACAAAGTATACTTTTACATTCATTTTTAGAAGAGAAATAGATATAGTTGAGAAATTTTGATGACAGTGGAAGCGTGGGAACTCTAAGATTGTCAGAGCTCTGCTTCAATGCTTTAATCAGATTCAAGAATCACTTGTATACATCTATCTGTATTCTGACACTTGTTTTGGCCGAACCAGAAACCAAAATATTGCCATATTGCCACATTGTTCATATTATTGGTTAAGAGTATCCACATTAATATTGTTCAACACAACCTTTTAGAACGGACATTCATACATGGCTTTGATTCTGTCCATAGTACTGTAGAGCAATAAAAGAAAAATATACCGGTATATTCCGTGGTGGATTGTTTAATGAACTTCCGCATGGCAAGGTGTAATGACTTGCATTCTTTGCATAGCGAATGAACTCGCGAATAAGGACATCACAGACTTAATAGAATTATCATTAGCCCTAATAAGGGATAAGGAATCGCAATATAGGAGAACACGGAAATACAGACAACTGGTTGAAAATAAAGTGTCTGAAGTTTGAAAAGGACAAGCCTCAAATCGTCCCTACGTCAAAATGAATCTGCACTTTAATAAAAAGTTGAATTAGTGAACATCTCAAGCTATTCCACGCTTATCTTCCGATTTATATAAAAAAGAAACATGATCTGGAAAACTGTGCAGGACCGGTATAATCCCAGCAGAATTACATCCCTGGCACAAGAACTTACCAACCCCAGTCAATATGGGCACTGCTGCTCCCGAGCTAAGATTTTCAAAGTGAGATTGAATTTAGTGAGTAGTTTGCTTGCATTAGCATGCTCAGCGAACTGTAAGTAAACAATAATAGTTCCATCTGTTAACATAGTTTGAAGAATTAATAACTTACAAGAATGCTGTAACTTACCGTTATTGTCAGGAAGAAATCAGTAAGTACTCACTATTTCATTTTTATTATCAATTAAACACATTTTTATACAAACAAAAGTATTTTATTTTACTTCCCTATTTATCCCTGTTCATAGTGGAAATTAATTTAAGGTTCATAAATAGCATTATGTATTTGTCAATTACCGTCTAATATGTAAGTTGTCACAATCTCGAAATGTGCAGTTTGGGACTTACTAAAGTTTCTGCAGTAACTCGGCCACATTTTCATCAGATAAATTTACTCGTGTGTGCATTGAACAGGTATATCACTTAGAAAATACCTGAATCCGCTATGAGAGATCCCCGAACTACATCGATTTCAAATGTATTATGTTCTATTCCTAGCGAAATGCACTTCCTACGAACACGGAACGGTCATTATCGCGTAGAATGTTTTCTCATCTCTTATACCTGGGAGCATTCTGGCAGAGAACGCCGTGATTGTTCTGCAACCCACGCGTCGTCTCCGTTATGCTGTTTGACTGAGAGCTCTCTTGCAGGCTCAATGCTCTAGCGAGTTTCCGGCGATCAAGTTACAAGTTGTGCGGAGAGTCTCGCCATGCAATATTGTTTAATCAGCATTAGTGGCAAGAATAACTAAGTGGAGGACGAAGATCAAAGACATGTTATTACATTTAGGCTAGACACATTATATTATGTATGATCAACAGGATTATATCCTTGGAATTCAGCAATTAGAAGGGGAAGAGAATCCTTTCTGACTGTTACTTTGGAATGTCACCATAGATGTGATTTTTATGTGGAAAAAAATCTATGTTACGACTGGCTCATGAGGACTGTATCGTGTTTAAAAGGCCTTGGTATTTTTTCCATTATCTTACCGTTGATGTTCTGTTCTTTGAGATGACTTCGCTATTTAGGGGAAGTTAGACTGCATCTTACCTGGAGCAACCTGTTTCAATTCCCGGCCAGGTCAAGGAGGTTTACTTGAATCTGAGGGCTGATTGGAGGTCCGCTCAGACTGAAGGAGAAGAATTTATATTGTGGCCCTGGTATAGAAAGCCAACAATTGTAATAATCAGGACCGGAAATATTCGTGACTCTGACCACGCTTTACCGCGTCAACTACATGCATTTGTGCTCAGCAGCTGTTGCTTGTTAGTCAAATTCCTATCAGTGCTGTAACACCATAGGTATTTTGTTCTACAGTACGTTCCCCCTTTTCTCTAGCCTTATCTTTGTTCTTTCGACAGATGTAAAGCGAAACATCTTGCTCCTTCCTGCCTCGTAGTGCAAATGGTTAGTCATTGTCCTTGTAACCCAAGGTTACCTGATCCGATTTCGATTTACATCAATTATAATTGCACTAGTACGTAAGCCTATCTTCGACAGTTGAAATTACTATATATAAAGTAATTGGAAATTCTAAACGGACTTTTATATTTCTTTTGAATAAAAGTTACACTTTCCAGGTTTTATGTCACATACGAATAGAATCAAAACAGGAATTGTAGTATTTCCTTACAAACCATATTGCATGCAGTTGTAGCTCCGAGTTGTACTTTGACATCTATGGATCGGCGTACTCTTGGGAAAGCAACTCGCAACTTTCCAAAACACTGGAGTGGGGAGACATATCCCATCTTTAATATTTATGTTGGCGTCTTATTGTGACAGAGAAAGCCAATTTTAGAGGAAAATATCTCATTTGGAAACGAATGGTACACACAGGTGTTAACTCTGTTCCTAGATTGGAGCACTATCACACTGAAGCTAAGTCCACCTGATATTCATCATGATCGATACTTTTGTCTAACTTCTGTAAAGCCAATCTTGTTCCATTGCACAAACTAGCTTTATTAACTTCATTAATATTATGGAGTCAATGATAATGTACGAATGTACGTTATTTTGTCAGTTATCAGTTGATGATATTAGCTTGTTCGTTTCTGGGGCAAAAGAAATGCTACTTTGGAAAAAATTTGAACTCTGACTTGGACGAAAAGATGAACCAAGTTGATCTCTTACAACATTTTGCAAAATACTGTTTTGAAGAATATCAATACTGCTATTTGACCGAGTTCTGGGTTTTCGAGTTTTAGAAGCCATTTATTGAGTTTAATTCTTCATGTTTGGCAATAAAGTAGAATAATTAAATAATTAAAATTTGTCTGGGTAACACCTGTTCTCTAACAGTGAGGAATTAGTGTCAGACAGCGTCTGAAGCCTGCACCAAGCAAGATCACATTTCTAGCGAAAAGTGATTTGTTGTTGATTGTAAGTTGCTGGCCTAGTGTTGAATGAACGTGAAGGGGAGCCATGCTGCCTCGTCCTATGTGATTAACTCATTCTATATCACTTACTCTGTGTCTTTCGACATTCTTATGTTACACGTATAACCCTACAAATTTATAGCCATATCTCTGTCTTTCCTGTAACTTAACTCTACTCAATTCACCTTTATCCAAACCCATCGTTTTAATTTCAATGTTTTCTCTTTGCAACTGCATATTTTATCTTAACAAATTTTTGCATTTATTTACTCTTTTTGTCTCCCTTGTGGAGTTTTAGTGCGTTGCATTTAAAAACAAATTGATTTAATACACGAAATCCATACAGCCTTTGATGATCGAAATGAACGTCGTGATATAGGATAGTAGGAATGGAGAGGGTGAATCCCAGTGCTGGCGCAGAGCCTACCCTTATCGAAGAGCACCAAGGTGTCTACTGAAGGAGTTACGTCTCTAACCGATGGACGAATCACAGTCAACGGTGTCATATGCCCTCACTCCATATGAGCAAGCGTACAGGTTTGTAACTCAATCCAGATTTTTGGCACGCAATCTAGTAATTAGAGATTGTATACCATCACCTCTCCTACCCTGCCAGCCAACATTCTGTTGGTAAAAGTACTCTCGACGAATCGGATTCGAACAGCCCAAGGACAGTCTGAGACAATAACTTCATGCTTCCACGCTCACGGCCACCAGACAGATTGATTTATTGTCTGCTTATAGATAGAGATACTCTGTTTTTATACTCCAGAATGGAAGATAATTATTCATTAAATTCACTGAAAGAAAGTATTTTTCATTGAACAGTTCAAGAATGTTAGCTATTTCTTCATTGTTCTTGAAACATATACCTTGTGCCAGTTCAACTCTGTCAAAAGTTATCGCTTTCTCAATATACCAGATGGCTCTCGAACGCCGTACTTTCTACTTATGAATGCCCCGCATGCACAAGTGATGAATGGGATACCTACCAAGTGATTTTCACAGGGGATCTACTGCTAGCGGGCAGGTTACGTCAGAATATGAAGAGATAAGAAACGGAGTGTCGCTCGCAGCATGTTACTCAGCGCTACCGATCATAGCACCCCTTGCATTAGTAAACATCGTTTTGGACCGCATAGTTCTAGGCTGGTGTATGGTACAGCCGCACTATATTTGCTGTCTGCATATCAACAATGGCTAGTGTGACCAGCAGCGACGAATACACAGGCATTATTTCAATCTGTACAATCTGGTCGGAATGCAACAGAAGCTCCAAACAGACGTATGCCTTCTACACACGTACTTCACCGAACAGTATTAGTTTTTGTTTCACATCAGCAACTCTTCCATCGAGTGGAATGTCTACACGGGTATAAATTAATAAGTTATTAGATTTCCTTTTCTACATGTTTGGCGTGTCTATAATCAGTAGCGGCGATTAGGGGTGGGGCGATGAGGGACAGTCGCTCCCCCCACACCTTGTGGAGTAAACATTACATTTTTATTCCACTTTAGCCAGCTGGAACTAGGAATTATTTTTTGAAAAGCTGTTTATACAAACCTTGTTATCTTATCTCGGATAATTCCTTCGTTTATTTGCTTTAATTGTAAACATAATCATTGACGGAAATACGCACAAAATGCTGTTCGTCGCGGCTAACCAATTTGTACAGCACTACGGCAAGTAGTGGAGACTTCGCATGTGTGTGGGGAAGGGTAGTAGGGGTACATATTTTTATTACGAGGTCGTGGCCACTGAGTTATAATTCACCAAATTTCCGCGCGCATTCATCAGTCTGGCAGTCTGTTTAGTGTCTGTTAGTTTCTTAGTGAGTATTCGAATACTAAATGATTTTAATAGCATAATAACGCCATACTTCTATTTAATTATACCGAGCGAGGTAGACGTGGGGTTACGAGTGCGCAGCTCTGAGCTTGCACTCAGGAGATAGTAGTTTCGAATCCCACTGTCAGCAGCCCTGAAGGTGGTTTTCCGTGGTTTCCCATTTTCACACCAGGCAAGTGCTGGGGCTGTACCTTATTTAAGCCACGGTCGCTTCCTTTCCACGCATAGCCCTTTCCTGTCTCAACGTCGTCAAAAACCCTATCTATGTCTGTGCGACCTTAAGCCAATTGTAAAAAAAAATGTTCACTAGTAATCGTATTTTACCGGGAGCTAATACCAACGTTCCTAAATTATTTCTTTGTAGAATTTTTGTGACACCTGGTGAGAATTTTATTATACAGCATTGAATCAAAATCTCAAAAAAGCTATTATTACGAATAACCCACGGGGCAGATTAATGAAAATTACATATAAAATAACGTAATACAAACGAAATAATTTATTCCGGTGAAAGTAAAGTTGGTATTCTCTCGCGTTAAAATTACAATTACAATTAAATATATCTTTTTTACGACTGACTTTACGTCGCACCAACACAGATAAAAAATATGGCAAGGAAGGCTTAACTAAGGTACAGCCTCAGCATTTTTCTGGCATGAAAATGGGAAACCACGGAAAACCATCTTCAGGGCTGTCGACAGCGGGATTCTAAACCACTATCTCCTGAGTGCTAGCTCACAGCTGCGCGCCCTTAACACCCACGGCCAGCTCGCCCGGTACAACTACATAGATTTGCGGCATTTTTATGCAATTAAAGATCATTTAGTATTTGAATACACACTAAGAAACTAACAGACAATAAAGAGACTGCCGGACTAACGAATGCTCGCGTCAAGCGTGTGAGTGGCCACGACCTCGGCAAAAAAATATGAATCCATACTTCCCTTCCTCACAGCACATGAAAAGTCTCCACTACTTGCCGTAGAGCTATAGAATAAAGGAAAGATTTAGCATATAAAACAACAAGGCTTGTACAAATAGCTTTTTTAAAATAATTCCTAGTTCCAGCTGGCTAAAGTGGAATAAAATGTAATATTTACTCTACAAAGTGGGGGTGGGAGCGACTTTCCCTCCTTACCCCAACCCCTAACCACCGCTACTGTTTGTAGACACGCCAAAGATGAAGTAAATGAAATCTAATCACTTATTAATTTATACACGTGTAGATATTTAACTCGTTAAAAGAGTTGATGTCCGCCTCTGTGGTGTAGTGGTTAGCGTGATTAGCTGCCACCCCCGGAGGCCCGGGTTCGATTCCCGGCTCTGCCACGAAATTTGAAAAGTGGTACGAGGGCTGGAACGGGGTTCACTCAGCCTCGGGAGGTCAACTGAGTAGAGGTGGGTTCGATTCCCACCTCAGCCATCCTGGAAGTGGTTTTCCGTGGTTTCCCACTTCTCCTCCAGGCGAATGCCGGGATGGTACCTAACTTCAGGCCACGGCCGCTTCCTTCCCTCTTCCTTGCCTATCCCTTCCAATCTTCCCATCCCTCCACAAGGCCCCTGTTCAGCATAGCAGGTGAGGCCGCCTGGGCGAGGTACTGGTCATACTCCCCAGTTGTATCCCCCGACCAAGAGTCTGCAGCTCCAGGACACTGCCCTTGAGGCGGTAGAGGTGGGATCCCTCGCTAAGTCCGAGGGAAAAACCGAACCTGGAGGGTAAACAGATGATGATGATGATGAAAAGAGTTGATTGTATGGAACGTAAACTAATACTGTTCGGCGAAATATGTGTGTAGAGAGCGTACGTCTGTTTGGAACTTCTGTTGCACTCCAACCAGATTGTCCAGCTTAAAATAATGTCTGTGTATTCACCGCTGCTGATCACACTAGCCATTGCTGAAATGCAGACAGCAAATATAGTGCGACTGTACCATACACCAGCCTAGAACTATGCGGTCGAAAACGATGTTTGCTAATGCAAGGGGTGCATTAGATCGGTAGCGCTGAGTAACATGCTGCGAGCAACACTCCGTTTCTTATCTCTTCATATTCTAACGTAACCTGCCCGCTGGCAGTAGTTCCCCTGTTAAAATCAGTTGGTAGACATCCCATTCATCACTTGTTCATGCGGGGCATTTAAAAGTAGAAAGTACGGCATTCGAGAGCCACCTGGTATATGTGGAAAGAAAAAGTTGTATGACGCATTTTGACGACATGGCGATAAATATAGCTGTGTACCAACGTCATCATGATGAGAAACAGTAACTTCGCTGATGGAAACATATTTTCTCTAAGAAAGAAAAAAATCGTGGTTGTGAGAGTTCATTGTAATTTTCTTGTAAAAGGAGACTTAGAAACCTCTAACTGGTACCAGGTTCAGCTATTTAAACCTTCCTGTTTCCTCAGTATCGCTGTGAATGAAGACAGAAATAAGCATCTTATATATGTATAGATTAAACCAAATAAAACGTAAGTAATCTTGGCTCATGGATCATGGTCTGATGTTAACATTTGCTCACCTTGACTCTGTCCCTGCATGCTAGGCTAACGTTCTAACTTTATTTTTTATTGCGTATATATAAAATAGTACTCATCTTATACGTAAGTTTATAAAGGTAAATGTTAATTGTTTTCAGCTTCTGTTCTTGTTCCCATAATATTATGTGCACCTTGTGGAACTAAGTGTAAGAGATGCCCAGGAACCCTAACTTTGCCATGTTAATAATAATACTGATAATATTCTCTGAAGATAATAGGCAACTTGGTGTTTTCTGGTAGTACAAAACTGAAAAGAATGGTACTGATACTTGCGGAATTACTTTGTAAGATAATCAGGTATGTGAAACGATACACAAAGAAATGTGATTGTACTGGGTGATCTCAGTTAACTACACGTTACCTGGAATCATCACCAACAAATGGTAAATAAATCTGAGGATAGCGGAATCAGAAAGTGATAAGATCAACTAGAGTAACGTGGTGCTGGAAAATCCAGATGATCTCTGTAGAGAAACTGAAGTAACAGGTGGTATACGTGATCACAAAGCTGTGTTTGTTGGTAGTTAGAAATGCGTTTAGAAGATCGTCAAAGTAGGAATATTAGGTAGAACCATATGATTGGTAGGATAGGTATGAGGTACGAGAGAGGTTTTAAAAAGTAATTTTATTGTTGGTTGAAATAGAAAAGAAATATGTAGACAGCCTCTGGGATGAGACTTAAACAATTATTGTGGAATGTGTAAACAATTATCTACCTTTAAAGGTTGTAATTAACTGTAAAGACCCAATATGTTACATTTGGGAAATTAAACAGATAAAAAGAATATTTAAAACAAGATACAATAATAGAAAACGGGAAAAGCAGCTTGAATTGATAAGCTTTCCAGTTAGACACTAAAAAGAGTGGGTTGGGAAATAGAACTCTATCTGAAGTAGTTATCTGAACTGTTTGTATGAAGGAGCTGTACCAAAGAATGCAGAGTTATTATAGTAGCACCTTTGTGCAAATGAAAGGGTGATAAAAATAAAGCCAATAATTACCTGCCAGTCATCTTCATAAATTATATGCTGCATCTAAGCTCTTGGAAAACATTTTCCATTGTTTGACATGTTTACGAATTTACTAACTGGTTTGACAGAAGGCAGTTCTGGCTTCAGAAAATTCATTCCATTGGGACTAAACTTGTAGGATTTCAGAAAGGTGTAGTAGATATTTTAGAGTCGGTAGGTAACATAGGCTGTATCTATGCTGACTATACAATGCTATTAATATGGTAGATCTTAGGAAACGTCTGACGGAAGTGCGAGCTATTGAAGAAGATAAATGATGATTGAATGGTTGACAGAAAATAGAACTGAGAGTATTAGCGTAGTATCAGCCTATAATGATTCAAATGGAGAGCTGTTCAAGGCGTTAATTTTTTATAAATAGAAATTATATGATTGAAGATTTGGAATCGGAAATAACCACTTTTGAAAATGGTGTTGTACTGTGTATAGAATAGTAATTACGTTAAAAGTTTGTAAGCGACTGCAAAAACATCTCGACGAAGTTGTGAAATGGACAACCGACATTGATCTGATGGTAAGCGGGGTTAAACGTCAGGTCATGAATTCCAATAAAAGGAGTATTTATCTGAGTTTTAATTACTGTGTTGATGAGATGAATGTACTCCATGAGGATCAAAGTAAGTACTTAGGTGTTAATATTATGAACGGTCTTCATTGCGGTAAACACATAATCGAGAGTGTAAATAAAGGTTACAGATCTCTTCATATGGTCATGAGTATAATAATGGGTTGAAAAATTCAGTAAATGATAGGGCGTATAAGTCACTGGTAAGACTCCCAATTAAAATATGGTTTTAGTGCATGGTACCTCCACCAGGACTACTGTGATAAGAGAACTGGAAAAATTCCAAAAAAAAATAGCACGATTTGCGCTTGGGTATTTTCAACAAAAAGTAGTGTTGTTAAAATGTTTGAAAACTTTGGACTGGGAAGACTTGGGAGTAAGGAGAAGAGTAGTGCGTCTAATAACGGACACGGTGCACGAAATCGTAACTCGCGCACTGTGTAGTGGTTTCTGTATAACGACACCAGACAGTTCAAACCCTATAAAACGAATTGTTTGTCGGTTTATTTAGGCATTAAGAGGAATAAAACATATCTAAAATGCTTATGTTGCTGAAGTAATGTGTATTTATACGTCATGGGCAATACGTGCCTGCAGAACAGTAATCGGGCTCACTCACTCCTTTTTCGTAGACGCTGAGCAAGTTGAATGCGATATGAAGACCGCTCAAACATCCGCGGAACAGCCCTATCGCTCAAAGCGAATTTCAGCGACGATCGTTGTAGACTACGCTTTGGCTGTTGCGACACTTCTAGGATTCATCCATGATTCGCGTTTGTAGTGAAGGTTCTTGGGCTGCATGTTTTCTCCTTTCTTTGATATATGTCCCGTGTGACTGAACTTATCAACGACAGTTAACGTTGCTCTGCTATTTGGTGCCTCCTTGTTGAATCGCTCAACGCACTGTTCCTTAAGGTGAAGCAAAGGCGGCCCCTTGTGACGCCTCACTTCGTATGACCGGAAATACTACTACAGTCAGTAAGGTCGTGGACTGGCTCCTACAGTTCAGGCAACACAGTGTACATCTGTGTACGTACTACAGTCGACATGTTTGTGGACTGATGTTAACAGTTCAGCAATGACACAGTCGTTTGATCTGTCTTTCGCGTTTTTTTCTAATCATGGTGATCGGAGCGCTTTCGACCTTTCATCTCGAACGTTTCGCTAGCGGATATGCCTATTTTTTGGCAGAATTGGAAATTCATCCGTTTCTCAAACCACGACATTCTCAAGTTCCGCAGCTGAGATTTGACTACTCTTCGCAATAGAGACGATAGTTCTGTTTATACTGTATGCGCGCAACTACCTCTTATTGAAATTAGAGACGAACTGTCACGGTAACTTCCTGTGGTGCAAACTCTTCGCTGTAGTGCATCACAGCGACACTAGACGGCCAGTCCACGAACTTAATTACTACTACATAATGTTCCACGATAAACACATTCTCTCGGTTGTGAGAACCATAATTGCAGAAATAAACATGACACTGAATTTAAAATATGCCAAATTATTTTCTACAATAAATAGATACTTCGTTTCTACGGAAACGTGCACGGGAGGTGACCAGTAACTACAGTGTCGTTCATTTTGCTGCATACCGCATAATGCTAAATGAAATTTAATTATTACTCATAAATATATATAAAAAAGAATAACATTAAGTGTGCCTTTCCTGTTACGACTTCAGTCATTTTGGAAAACTAATGTCCATTTTCATTCCATTTTCACTGGTTGGCTGTGGGGTTAGGGTCGCATGGCTCTTAGTTTGAATTCGGGAGATGGTGGGTTTGAATTCCACCGTAGGTAGACCTGAAGGAGGTTTTCCTTCGTTTTCCATTTTAACGCTAGGCGAATGCTTGGGCTGTACCTCAATCAAAGTCACGGCTGCTACTTTCCCAGTCCTAGCCCTTTCTCATCCTCCGTCACCGAAATTATTCGCAGTTTTAGGGCGACGTTAAATCACTAACAAAATAATCAAGAGCACAACAAGCCTTTTAGGCGCCCCAATTTTTCTGCGAATAAAATATTTAAGACAGTAACAGTGATATTAAAGAACAGCGAACTGTGCCATTTTAGAACAGGATTATAATTATATATTTGCCTTAAGATATCCCGTAAAAAGCCGAAAGAGTACTGTAATGTGGCTTGAAATATCAATGCATATGTTTGTATTTATAGTGTAGTGATTAGGTGGTTACATCCCATCCCTATATCTTGTGAATTACATTGTAATTGACACTTAAACCAAACCAAACCAAACCCCATGGAATTACAGCCCTTGAAGGGCCTTGGCCTACCAAGCGACCGCTGCTCAGCCCTAAATCCTGCAGATTACGAGGTGTTGTGTGGTCAGCACGACGAATCCTCTCGGCCATTATTCTTGGCTTTCTAGAGCCTGGTCCCCGCTATCTCACCGTCAGATAGCCCCTCAATTCTAATCACGTAGGCTGAGTGGACCTCGAACCAACCCTCAGGTCCAGGTAAAAATCCCTGACCTGGCCAGGAATCGAACCCGGGGCGTCCAGGTGAGAGACAGGCACGCTACCCCTACACAAATGACACTTAACCTGAATAAATAAATTCAGAAAATCAATTGTAAACGCATTATGGATTCGCCCTAATGCTGCTTGGTCATTGGGTCACAATAGTTTATCTGAAACTCAATGTAACAGACTGCTCTCGACATCTCTATTTCTTATACTTCTTGGTTAATGAGTGAGTACCATTTCCCATCTCGCTATTAAGGCTCTAGAATTAAAGTTGTTATGAATTTTCAAGCTGGTTTCTGGCAGGCACGTTTTCCATACTTGTCGATTACTTCCCGTTCAGCCATTACAATTGTATTCTGACTGCTGGAAGCTTCTTATTTCTAACGAGAATACTTATGAAATCAATTTAAAGTTCGACTAGAAGTGTGATTGTTGGATTTGAAATTACTCTCAACGAAATGAGTCGGAAATTGAGGACGTTATTAAGGGCACTACGCTTTCGACTGCTAAAACATGTAAAACTTTACACTGTGTGCTCCTTTTGGCAACGAGTAATGACGACCATTTTACGAGGCTTTATGTTGCGTGCTCAGAATGTTCTCTGAGTGGCGGACACGTTGGACTCAATATTTAGAAGCTTTCAGGTCTCTCACCTATCACATAAGTACTTGATGTTGTAGTGCTGTATCGTCAAATAGTTTACGATTGTACTGTAAATAATGGTACCGTAACGGGGAGTCTCTCAGATGGCTACTAGATATGGAATTCGTTACCACGTATATTGAAGACCAATGTATGTGTGATGATTGGAAGTACGATGAAAAATAGAAAAGAAAAAGATAATCTGAAAGGTGGTAGTAAATGAGCGAGTGATAATACAGTGAATAAAAAGCAGTAAATGAGCGAAAGAGAGGAAGTGAACAGAAAGGAAGTAAGACAGTAAACTGAACCGAAAGAAAGAAAAGAGCAGCATTAAAATGGAAGATATGAAAGAAGGGGTGAACGAAAGAAGAAAGAAAGGAAGGAACGAACAAATGAACGAAGGAAAGAGATAACAAGGGAGAAATATACGAAAGAAGTAAGGAAAGTTGGAAGCGAGAACACGACTGGCAGATAAGGGCTGAATGAAATAAAACTATGAAAGATGTTGGAAATGAAGAAACATAAACATTAACTTGTACAAAAGGAATTAAGGCAGGGAGGGAAATTTATAAAAAGGAAGAAAGGACATTTCAAATCGACCATAGGGGAATAAAAAAATGAACGAACATTGAGAGAAAGGAAGGAAGAAAGGAAAATGGAAAGACCAAGAGATGGCAGGAACAGCAAGAAAAGAAGAAAGAAAGCAAGAAAGAAACTAGTGATGAAGAAAAGAACAAAGGAAGGCGAAAATAAAGAAAGGAAGATTGAAATGAATAAAAAACGGAAAGGTAATGAAGAAAGAAATAAGCGAATAATAAAAAGGATATAAAGAAGGAAAGTGAAATAGACAGAGTAGCAGGAAAATAGGAAGGACAGAAGTCTGGTAGAGAAGTAATATAGTAAATAAGTAACTAATTAAATTTGTTACTTATAAGAAACGATCGATGCGGCTAGACAGTACAGGTTGTGCTAGTGTAAGTATCGACCGAGGGTTGATGAGCTCAGACCTTACCAAGAGTGACTCTTAGGATCTTATCCCATTCTCACGCCAAACATGTTCATGTCCTTGATACTGATTAAGAGCATTCGTGGATCCTTCTCAGTCCTAACATCTCCCTACCCCGTGGTCACCATCTTCATCATCGACAGGGGCTAATACCACACAGATATGCAGCAATGGTGAAGACAACCATCACCATCTCCAGTTAGTTTGTTAGAACAATGACCAAACTACATTTATTACCAGAAATGTTCGCCGTGGATGAACTTAGTATAAAAAATCTAAATACTTGAATATCTCCGCTTTTTAGCACACATCGTAAACAATTTCCAAGTATCAGAGACTTGAATTGGATTTTCGATAATTCTCGTTACGTATACTTTTTTAGACAGAACTAACATTTCTGAAGTTGTGTGAACGTTTGTGAAAAATGTAATAATCACTAATGTTTCTGGTATTTTTTCTCGAACTTCAAAAACTTACATAATATTAAATATAGGAAATAATATTTTACAAATCATTTATTATTTTACTGGATTCACAAACCGACCAGCCCTGAACTTAAATACCAAGTCTCTAGAAATTCTGTTCCGCCACTTTCCTACGACGTCGTAAGAAACAAATAAATAAACAAACGAACGAGCGAACGAATATTGATATCGATCTGCTTGTGACTACTGTATGTCTAATATGGGACAAAAACGAAGTATGAGGGAAACGTTCTAAGTGTGGAGGCAAAATTATTATTTTGTTTACATAATTGAATGTTGCTTCATCAAATCAAATCAAATCAAATCAAATCAAATCAAATCAAATCAAATCAAATCAAATCAAATCAAATCAAATCAAATCAAATCAAATCAAATCAAATCAAATCAAATCAAATCAAATCAAATCAAATCAAATCAAATCAAATCAAATCAAATCAAATCAAATCAAATCAAATCAAATCAAATCAAATCAAATCAAATCAAATCAAATCAAATCAAATCAAATCAAATCAAATCAAATCAAATCAAATCAAATCAAATCAAATCAAATCAAATCAAATCAAATCAAATCAAATCAAATCAAATCAAATCAAATCAAATCAAATCAAATCAAATCAAATCAAATCAAATCAAATCAAATCAAATCAAATCAAATCAAATCAAATCAAATTAAAGTAAATTAAACCTAAACAAATCATATCAAGTCGAGTCGAATCGAATCAAATCGAATCAAATTAAAGCTAATGGAACAACTTAAATCTAATTAAGTTAAGTCAATGCGGATCCCATTAAGTCAGTAATTTCTTTGCCGTACAATCGCCATCGCGGTATTATAGCGTTGTCAGAAATTCTCAGAGTTTAGTTTTAAATCCTTGGTCTGAGGTTCCTTTTCTCAAGCTTGTCTTATGTTTCCTTTACCAACCGAAACTTTAAATAGGAAGAAGATTGGCATTAAAACATGCATATCTGTCATTTTAACTCCCTATAGCTCTTGGAACTTGGAACACGTGGCACGTTGTTATTCAGAAAGTATATCCCATAGATGATGAGACAAATCTTTCATTACATGAAGATAGAAGATGCCACGTCTGTTCTGTATCCAATAGCCGAGTTTATAGTTACAAAGAAGTGGACTTAAAGGTGTAGTACTGACTTAACCGTAAGAAGCAGTCACTTTATCTGCACTCGCTTTTTGTATTACAGTTGTGAAGTGTGCCATAAAATGCATGGTAAGGGATTATCGTCTAGGATTTATAGCAGGGAGTTGTAATTCAGAGCACGGAAATCCAATAATAGATTTCAATCTCCAGAGCCAGCGGCTGAGAGTGGGCCCCACAAAAGAGCTCTTACTTGTAATATGCGATGGTATTCTGTGCTGGAGTACATCTGGATTACTAAGTGGGTCAAGCCGATTTTCAGGTAAATGAACGTGATGGGATGTAACATTAATCGCAGTATCCTGTCACTTTTGGAAATTAGTCCAAGATTAAAACATCTGCTACAACATGATAGCAAATGCTTTCTAATAATTATTCACAGACTGCAGCACGAACTCATGTAGTTCATAATAACGAAGGTATCGCAGTTAACACCATCGTTTTGAAGAATTCTGCGAATCTATTTGTTGCAATTCATTATAGATAAACAGATATTTTACCAAATTGGAGGAGTGTATCTGTGTTCGTTCAAATGTTATTTCAATGTTTTTAAAGTATAAAACATGTAAAACCCTTAAAAAGAGTCCCTTGCGTAACAGTTTTCATTTTATCAAGCTGAAATATTGCTGATATTTACCTAATATATGTAGAAATAGTAATACGTTTTTCGTTTGAGATGAATTCTAATATGTCCAGAAATTTTTAATATTTTGTTTAAACTCTAAAAAAGTACTAACCCTATTAACATTTTAAGTATTTTAAAACCTATTACAAATTTAAATACTTGTACGTTCGAGAACAAACAAATTAGAGCTGGATTGATCTGTTTTCTCAGTTCCGCGGTCACATATACTTGACTAAACTGCATTGTACTGCGCATAACCGAAATGGCTCCTCCGTGACCAATCACGTGGAGAATGCCATATAATTAACGCAGTTGTCCCAGTCATATAATCCAGACATCTCTCTGGAGATACTAAATCCTCGTTTAAAATAAAATATATAAGCCTAAACTGCAAATAATATCTCAGACTATAAGTTATTTTCTGAAAGAATCACTCCCAAGGGAGATCATTTAGAAGCCATTAGCTTACAACAGCACTGGACATTTTGACCTTAGTTGTGCCTGGATATTTTGGATATTATAAGCCATTCCCTTACGACAGCAGTGGACGGACTGACGTTAGTTACAGTTGGATGCGGTGGTACGACGAATGGAACGGGGTCCACTCAGCCTCGGTAGGCCAACCTCAATTGTCATCGATGTGGTTTCTTGTCGTTTCCCACTCCTTCTCCAATCAAATATCGGGTTGGCACCTAACTTAAGTCCATAGCCGCTTCCTTCCCTGTTCCCCACAAGGCCCCTGTTCAGCATAGCAGATGAGGCAGCGTGGGCGAGTATCTGGTCCCCCTCCCCAGTTGTATCTTCAACCAAATGTAGAAGTGGGATCCATCGCTCAGTCAGAGGGAGAAAACAAACCTGGACTGTGAACTGTCTAAATGAATTTGTAATATAAAAAAATCCATTTCAGATATTAAAATCTTAACTGCCATTAGCTACAGCATACGAGAACACTAATTAGAAAGGTACTGTATTGTAAGTTCCGCTAAATACCAGCTTTAATAATCAATTTTAACCCTGGTGAAGGCGCGTCACGGTCTTTTCGACCGGATTCAGAGATAAATGTTTAAATTGTTAATGTAGGGCGCCGCTAGCTTCCATCCCCTCAGTACCTTATGTTAGACTTGTCCACGATCAGTGTGTGTAAACAATTCAGCTCTCACGCTTCTCAATTTCCGCCTGAGTGCATTGTTCGACGGACCCGGTCTAAAACTCCTGGCGCGCCCCACGACATGTGCGTGTTTGTGAGTTAAGTTTTTTTTTTATGTTTTCAGTTAATATAGTAAGAATGTGCCAGATTTGTTCTCTTTTCGTTTAAAATAGTGCCTTCGTATATACCGAAGCCCAACACATCATGGGTAGAAAGAGGGAAAGAGAAATCGAAACACTTTTATGAGAGGAACATTTGTCAAAATTCTTGAAGAAGAGCAGCACTCTACAGCTCTACAAGAACTAGAAGGACCTGGAAGATGCGCCTACTGCAACTGAAGAAAAGAACAAAACAACCAAGACTAGATGCCGGGTACGCCAGCGACACATCTGCGAAGAACACTCAGCAGTGACATGTGTTCGGTGAAAATAAATACATCTCGTGTGGATATTTCTAGCCGGGTGCAGCCCTTGTAATGCAGACCCTCCGATGAGGGTGTGTGGCATCAGCCATGTGTATGTAATTGCGTGTTATTGTGGTGTATGATAGTGTTAAGTGTGGTGAGTGAGTTGTAGGGATGTTGGGGGCAGCATAAACACCCAGCCCCCGAGCCAGTGGGATTAACCAAAGTAGGTTAAAATCGCCGACTCGGCCGGGAATGGAACCCGGGACCCTCTGCACCGAAGGCCAGTACGCTGACAATTCAGCCAACAAGTCGGACATGTGTTCGGTGCGATACGGAAAGTCAAGAATAAAGTGATGACGCAGGGTGGATGTCAATTGTTTAACATCCAATTTTTATGTTGTTAAAATACCTTTGAACATTATGTACAAGTTGGTTTAAAATTATTTGCTGGTTTTGTAACATTAAAAATAGTTTTTGCTTAATTTGTACTAGTTTTTCCTGACCCGGTCTAAAACACGGTGCGCGCCTCCTCACGGGGTTATTTTTATGCGCCCTCTCCAGGGTTAAGAACAGAGCTGTAATTAAATCCTTTTTCTCACAATGAATGTGGGATTTTAAAGTTTTTCCTCTCTCGCGGATTCTGTTTGAATTATACGAAATATCGGATTTGCGGTACTCAGATTATCGGGAATGTACTGAAATTCAACTGAACTTCCCGAATTCTTGTCAGTGTTAAGGCATTCAGTCCAGTGGGCCACGCGTTTGATTCTTGTTCGGGTCGAGATTGTAATCACGTCTGATTATTTCGACTGGCTTGAAAACAGGAGTTAGCGTTCCTTCCAAAACTCTTATTTTCATATTTAGACAGCACACCTCACTATTAACCACCATAGAAACAAGAAATAGTGAATATATCACTCCACGTAGGGTTGGCGTCTGGAAGGACATCCGGCCGTAAAAGAGGGTCAAATGACAAGTCTAACACAGTTTGTACCCGTGACCAGGTGTGGGAAAATAGGCGAAAGAATAACAAGAAGAAGTATAAAACTGTAGTAACACATATTTCGCGCGAAAGGTGCCAACACTGTTGTTACGTATCGACGCTGCTGTCGCTGTGGTAGGAGAACTACGTAGTGACAACTCACAAGTGCATGCAGTGTTTTCGTCCGGCTGTAGAAATGGAGGCAAGCAAAGAAGGGCAGAGAAGTGTGGTTCGTTTTCTGGTGATGCAGCGCTATGGAGACATTTTGCAGAAACTGCGACGAGCCATCAAGTCAAAACGCCCTAGAAGGCTGTCGGACGGAGTTATCAGGTTGCCTGATAATCTTCGCCCCCAATATTCCAATCTAGCGAAGGCGATTTAGTTACGAAATAGTTGAACGTCCCTCCGTACAGCCCGGATGTTTTACCATGCGATTTTCACATTTTTGGCGATCTGAAGAAAGACATTCGTGGACGTTGGTTTCATTTGGACGAGAAAGTGCAAGCGTGGGTACGGTTTTAGATCCGTCAGTGACCAACCTCCTTCCACAAAACAGGAAGAACAAGAATTATTCGTCTCGTCTTCCAGTGGAATAAATGTATGGACGCTTTTGGTAATTGCTTTCGATTAAAACCATTGCATGGTCACTTATAATACTGAGACATACTGAGCGGATCAAATCGTATTTTGTCCAGATTATCAATTATCAAATTATCTGTATTCCTAGCAGCATGTAGGAAAACTAAAATTTCACGGCTTAGTAATTACTTACCTGTTTTGAATATAATTATATTTGGTTTCTCCTATCAAATTTTATTTAGTAGATATAGCAAGCTTTGCAAAGCTAATCCTGAAATTAGTACTTGCAATTATTGTAATTATTGTTTTAAGTAGTGTATAGTTTCTGTGGAGTGATAATACACAGGCGGTATGTACACATGCTACATAAATATCTCATTACCAAAGGACAGCTGATCACATTCAATTACAATGGAAAGCTTTAAAGCTCTTAGCAGATTGAAACTACTAATCAGTATTGCTCAGTCACAAAGGGAGAACTTCACATGTTAATTAATAAAACTCATTATTATTTCATTATTTAACGAGCTTGATCGGTTCAACATTTCAGATTAAAGGATTTTAACGCATTCAGAACTCAAATAGTGTTAAATATTATATAATGCAATGAGTATGTTTAAATGTTAATTTAATTGCAAAGGTTCCAGAGACGTCATTACATTGGGTCAACATGTAATTTGTCTGTCATTATCATGTTATTTAAAATTATATTTACCCGCTAATATTTCTAGAAGGAATTCATTTAACTGAATATGACTGCGCAAGTGCAGAGTCCTCAACCATGCCGACTTCAGTGGCTCAGGCGGCAGAGTCAAAGTTCTCGGATTCAATCAAGGATCAATCCTGAAAGTTCTCAAATACGTCAGCCTCGTGCTGCTAAATCTGTGGAAAGAATTATTGTGGGACAAAATTCCATCATCATTATTGCGTCGCCGGAGACAGTAAAAGTCGCTAGTAGGATGTAAGCCGGCCCAGTGGTGTACGGGTAGCGTGCCTGCCTCTCACCCGGAGGCCCCGTGTTCGATTCCCGGCCAGGTCAGGGATTTTTACCTGGGCCTGAGTGCTGGTTCGAGGTCCACTCAGCCTACGAGATGACAACTGAGGAGGTATCTGACGGTGAGATAGCGGCCCCAGTCTCGAAAGCCAAGAATAACGGCCGAGAGTATTCGTTGTGCTGACCACACGACACCTCGCAATCTGCAGACCTTCCGGCTGAGCAGCGGTCGCTTGGTAGGCCAAGGCCCTTCAAGGGCTGTAGTGCCATGGGGTTTGGTTTGGTTTGTTTTGGTTTTTAGTAGGACGTAAACCAATTACATTATCAAACATCACCGACACAGGTGGAATTTTGACCAAACCAGAGTTGCTGTGATCTGATATTTGCACTCCAAAAGTTAATTGAAGAGAGGAATCGTAGCAGCAAAACTATTGCCAATATATTTAGTGAATAGATGACGGAATAATCACACGGCATGTTCAAAGTTAACTAACTTCCCAGCTACTTTCAAGCAGGCTCTCTTAGACAGGACGCAGCAGTAATCCCATTTGTCGGAGATGAGTGGCAGCACAAGATACAAATCACACCACAACAATGATCAATATAATGTTATTGTTCATCAGTTGTACGATCTTTCAGTATTGTAGGCCTTCACAATTTGTTTTCTTTCGACTCTGGGATATTAGACCATCTAATGTGAAGGAAACCCTTCCTCCTTTCAGAATTCCCTCTTGTCTTATTCTTCAAGCGATCATTCCTTCATGATTTGTTCTCATTTTGCGTAACATTCTTCACAATTTTTCTTGTGAATATGGGCTTATGAACACACGGTTTTAGAGCTTAAGTCAATCATGACAAAAACCATCGCCTGTTAACACAATTAAATAATATTTCCATGTTAGCAATGCTGGTGTTGATATAGACTAAGCAACAAAAGACTAAATTCATCAATTCTATATTCATAGTCGTTATGGTAAAATTGCATGATTGGAAAATTTATTCTCTATAACTCTCGTTATGCAATACGTTTCGATAGGACCAATAGCATAGGTATTCAAAAAAATATATGTTAGGCACCGTCCTCTAAACTACCATTGCATTAAGCATGAATAAAAATTATTTACAGACTAAACTGTATTACCTTATGCCCAAACTTCATATACTGATTTTCAAAAATTCTGTTCACCCATTTTCTCGCGGTTCTGCGTTGATGTGGACTTAGCGACAAAACTCGAAATTCATGAACATCTCTGTCATCATAGCCGGTACGGTAAAAATGTATAATACATAAATGTTCGGAAATTTAATTATATACAACTTTAGTTATGTAGTAACCCGCCCCGTGGCGTAGGGGATAGCGTGCCTGCCTATTACCCGGAGGCCCCGGGTTCGATTCTCGGAACGGTCAGGGATTTTTACCTGGACCTGAGGGCTGGTTCGAGGTCCACTCAGCCTACGTGATTAGAATTGTGGGGCTATCTGACAGTGAGATAGCGGCCCCGGTCTAGAAAGCCAAGAATAACGGCCGAGAGGATGCGTAGTGCTGACCACACGACATCTCGTAATCTGCAAGCCTTCGGGCTGAACAGCGGTCGCTTGGTAGACCAAGGCCCTTCAAGGGCTGTAGTGCCATGGGTTTTTTGTTTTTTAGTAATGTAGTATTTATAGATAGGTCAACTGATAACATAAATATTTGGGAATTAAATTTTTGACTTCCCCTAAACTACCATTTCACTCAGTGTGAATAAAATTATTTATAGCCTAGATTGTAGTAACTCATTCCTCGACTTTACGTACCGATTTTCTCTAAATACTCTTCAGTTATTTCCTCGTGATGCCCCTGCATACATTCATACAGACAGCGATGAAGGAAAAACACAAAAGTGCATTTCCTTGTTACTGTGGGCACTACTGACACAGAAATGGCATTCATTTTAAATTCTGAGCAATGTAAAGACAAAACTCTTATTTTTATATAGATTTCCAGCTGGTAAGTGATTCCAGTCATTGGTCGGCCCTGTGGAGAGCACTGGATACCGACCACCTACCACTAAAATTCGCCGCACTCCTCCATTACACTTACCAGGTCACCTGCTGATTCTTATTCACGAAAAAAACATTGAGAAAATGAGTCTGTCACATGGAGATCTTTGCCTCAGACAACCCAAGTAAGAAGTTGCTAACATAGCCTGATCAGCGAATTGCGGCCAATGTTTGCCTTGGGCGAGTCCTGCTAGTTGGGCTTCAGAATGGAATCCACTTTAGGCATTGCCAGAGTGAGCAAGAATCCCTGGCACATTTTCTGCGAGCCTGCGCACAGGGAGAATATCCAACAAATGCCCATCATTTACAGGATTGGATTCATAGTATCAACTTTGCGTAAAATAAATCCGGTGGAGGAACATGTCTGGGGATCATATTTGTGGGCTGACGTGATTGCTGTCAAGAGAACTCAACCAGTAGTTTCGTTACTGACTCCTATACCAGAATGGTAAAGAGAGAACTTTAGAAAAGAAGAAGAATCAGAGAACCGTCAAATGTACTATTCCACTGTCCAACAGACACCGAGAAAAATTACCTATTAGACAAGATGAAACATATGATTGGAGAAGACAACTATGTGACAATCATCACAAACAGCATATTTCAGTTAAGTGAACTCATCACCAAAGGCAACATTAAATCATCGGACCTAATACCACAGACAAATGGGTGTTCCATTGTGCACCCTTTTGTTCAAACTCGCTAAAGCAGACGGTATCAAATGCTTTGGCACTTTAAATGAGCAGGTAATATTCTAAGCGTAAGCAGACGACATGGCATTACGCTCATCAAACCTAGAGGTCCCAAAGAAGTGCATGTTTCGCCTAGTATCATTGGTAGAGGAGAATAATTTGGAGATAAATGAATAAAAGTCAGTATGATATTTAGGGAGGGAGGAATAATAACGGGTAAAGAATATATCGCACCAAACCAAGAACTAATTGAAAAGACTAAGGAATTTAACCACCTCGGAATAATACCACAGACAACTGGAACTACCTTTACCAATCACGCCAGAAATAGAATAATGGCAACTTTATTGGCCAACAATGGTATTCAGCTCCTGCGTAGACTCTCTGTATTTACTGCTATGAAGACCTTCAGTAGCAAGATAATGCCTACAGTGACATATGGTATAGACCTAACATGGATGTACCTCACCAAAAATCGAGCAGATCAAAGCCTCATATCTTAAGAGACTACTTTGTGTTTCTAAATTGACCTCATCTAGGCTAACATACGACCTCGTCAGAAAGAAGTTCTTTATAGAATGACTGAGGAAAGCATTTACTTCTACGATCAGACATTGTTAAAACAGCTACAGCGCAAGGGAAGTGAGATATGGTTGTAATTCTACGCGACTGAAGCAATGACTTCATAAGAATGGAAAGGTGCGATCTATGACCTGCGACACATGACGACGAGATTCGTAGTACACGAATTCCATCACCGAGTCTGCAGGAAAGAGACTTTCCACATCACGTGTGAATGTGAATTATGCAGAAGACGTTGGGATCGGTACCATGCGCTATGGTGTCAACAGAGGCGAATGACTCTCACTCATTTCTGTAGTGACTAAGACGATACTTGCAGATCATGCTTGCACGATATGCATTCTTCACTTATTGATAATATTCCATTTAATTTTATTGTATATTTTTCGTTTATGGCCATTGCCTGCAATAAATGTTTATTAATGAATGGTGCTGTAAGAACAATACCCGAAAAAATTGTCGTTACTTGATTAATGAGGTATGCTTAAAAGTCCATGAAATCTTCGTGACGTTGTACGGTGGTCTACCAAGGAAATTTAATAATATCCATTGCTGTTTTAATATTAGTTCAAAATCACCCAACGAAGTGAACGGATTATTGTTGTCAAAATAGACACAAAGTAAATGACCACCACAATAGAGCAGGTCTATATGCCTCCTATTTCAGTGGATGATAAAGAAATAAAAATAATATGTGAAAAGATAGAATATTCAATACAATATGCAAAACGAGACGAGGATCTGATTGTGATGGGAGACAGGAATTCAGAGGTAGGCCAAGGAGGAGAAGGTAATGCAGCTGGAGAATTCGGACTGGGACGAACGAATGAAAGACGAAATATGATAGTTGAATTCTACACCAATCATTATTTAGTCCTTTCTAATACTTAGTTCAAAAACATAAAACCACGGTTGTATACGTCGGCGAGACCTGGAGATACAGGAAGGTATCAAATAGACTTCATTATGGTTAGGCAGAGATTCAAAAAACAGGTGTTGAATTGTAAGACTTTCCCAGGAGCATACGTTGACTCTGACCGCAACTTGGTGGACATTAAATGCCATTTGAAGATGAAGAAATTGAAGAAAGGAAGGAATGAAAGGAGATGGGATTTAGATCATTTGAAAATAGTTTGAAGGATTGTTTCAAAAATCTTACTGCTGAAGAACTACATGAAAATGCTGAAGAAAACACGATAGAAGAAGAGTGTGAAATCGGGAGGGCTGCTGAATAAAAATAAAATCGACTAATAATCGGTGGTAAACTCGGGAGATATTAGACCTAACTGACGAACGGAAGAAAATACAAGATTGCAAAAATTAGGACAGAAAATAATACAGGCGTTTAAAGAATGAAGTAAATAGAAATTGTAGGAAAGCTAAGGGAGAATGGCTGAAAGAGGAGTGCAAGAATGTTGAAGATCCTATGGCTGTAGGAAAGGTAGATGCTGTATGCAGAAAAATTAAGGAAACATTTGAAGAAATGAAATCTAGATGTATGATTATTAAGAGCTCAGACGGAAGACCACTTCTACGGGAAGACGGCAGGAACATATACAACAATTGTATCAAGGGGGAAAATGTAAATGATAAGGTTCTGGAACAAGAAGAGGTTGTTAATACTGACGAAATGTGAGATCCAGTTTTGAGGTCAGAGGTTGACAGAGCTTTTAGAGATGTAAATGGAACAAATCTCTTGGGATTGATGATATACCCTCACCTAATAATCGTTAGATCTTGCCTTAGGAGAAACCAGCACGACGAGATGATTCCATTTAGTGTGTAAGATGTATGATGTATAAAAGAAGTGCCATCCGATTTTAGACAGAATGTTGCTACACCTGTTCCCAAGAAAGTAGGTGCAGACAAGTGTGCACTATTAGCGCAGTAAAAATATCTCACACTTGCAAAATTTCCTCACATATTAATTACGGAAGTACGGAAGCATAAAAGGAAGCTGAGTGGTTGTAGATAAGTTTGGCTTCAGAAGAAATTTATGATCACATGAAGCAATCCGATTTTACGCCTGATCTTACAGGATTCATTTAAGGAAGACAAGCCCGCGTACAGGGCATTCGTAAATCTAGAAAAGGGATTCGGTAATGTTGATTGGACCAAACTATTTGAGATCCTGAAAGTGATCGGTCTCATATACCGAGAAATATTACCTCTGGCACACAGGGTTTACATAATTGATTGATATAAGTACAGCTTAACATTTTGTTGGGCAAAAACTGATAACATGTTATTTCTCTGGAAGATCCTACGTAATCTTGAGGAACAACTGTGATCTTCCTATTACCCACTGATGGCAAACACTGACACACTTCTTAGCTTCACCATTGTGCTGTACGTGCTACATGTAAGCCAGTGGCTGTTGGGTTGTGATGACTGAAAATGGTATCAAAAGGAACGCGAAGTCCATTAGCGCGGGCTGTTTTCTTTGCTCGTGACGGGAGTGCTCTCCGCTGTTGCCAAGGATTATCCTGCACGCCACGAGCCAGATACAAGACGTGGTGGCGCCTTTCCTCTGGCCTGCAGTTTCTAGTTTCTTCCTCCACACAGCTTCTTACGCCATTCCCCTTGTAGCAAGAGATTTAACAGCCCATGATCTGACCATCAACAGGTGCTGTAGGATATTACGAATTATAAACTCATTACCCAAGCTACCATTCCTGCTACAAATGAATAAGTAATTTTTAGAACACTGACCCGTAGATTAGTCACAGATTTTTAAAGTTTTATTCATAATATCTCTAACCAGGTTACGATTACGAGGCGAAGTTTCCTAATGTTTCTTACCATGTTACAGTTATAGGAGGAGACAATGTATCTGATGAGGTTACATTTAATACAAGAGATTAAATATTACAGTGTGTATGACCAGGTTATTATTAACGCAACATATTAAATGTGTGCGCCTCTGCGGTGTAGTGGTTAGTGTGATTAGCTGCCACGCCCGGAGGTCCGGGTTTGATTCCCGGCCCTGCTATAAAATTTGAAATGTGGTACGAGGGCTGGAACGGGGTCCACTCAGCCTCGGGAGATCAACTGAGTAGATTTGGGTTCGGTTCCCACCTCAGCCATACTGGAAGTGGTTTTCCGCGGTTTTCCACTTCTCCTCCAGGCAAATGCCGGGATGGTACCTAACTTAAAGCCACAGCCGCTTCCTTCCCTCTTCCTTGTTTGCCCCTTCCAATATTCCCATCCCCCCACAAGGCCCCTGTTCAGCATAGCAGGTGAGTCCGCCTTGGCGAGGTACTGGTCATGCTCCCCAGTTGTATACCCAACCCAGAGTCTGAAGCTCCAGGACACTGGCCTTGGGGCGGTAGAGGTGGGATCCCTCGCTGAGTCCGAGGGAAAACCCGACCCTGGAGGGTAAACAGATAAAGCAGAAGAAGAAGAAATTAAAAGTTCTATCGTCTGTGACTAAGACTGCATGTGGTTAAATGTTATAATAAAGCAAATGAGCTTACAGTTACTGCAACAGGTTAATTGCTATAATGGTTTGTACCAGGTTACAGTTCCTCTATCCGAGCAATTTGGTCACGAAGTTTGGGTCAAGTAGCGGCTAGCTTGCATTTGGTAGAGGGTGTGTTCAAACTCCATTGTCGACAGCTCTGAAGATGGTTTTCTGTGGTTTCCCGCTTTTACGCCAGACAAAATCTGAGACCGTGCCTTAATTAGTGCCTCTCTCACTTCAATGCTAACCCCCGTCCTATCACATAGCCACTACTACCGCAAGCTATTAAATTTTATCATACCTTTGACAAGGTTACAAAAGTTTAAATATTGTAGTGTTTCATACCGTGTTACAATATGAAACGGTGATTTCGAAAATATCCCTAGTCCAAGTTTTTACCAAATTGGACTTTCCGCCACGTGTTTCTGCATGAAGAGGACCACAAATTCACAGCTTTGCATTTCACTGCCATGTATATCTACAACTGAATGTTACAGTGATTCCAAGAGAATCCGAATTACAGGGCTTGGGAGATGCTTGAACTCGCCCTCCGTCTTGAATAGCGCTGCTGTCACCAAACGATGGATGGATGGATGGATGGATGGATGGATGGATGGATGGATGGATGGATGGATGGATGGATGGATGGATGGATGGATGGATGGAAGTAAGCAAGAAGAAATTTCCTGTACAATGCATAGAAACAGAATAAGGTATTAATTTCATAGAAGGTTTCAAGATGTGCTTTAAATCCAGCAAAATAAAAGAGAAGGAGTGGTTTAGCGTTACAAGATATAAACTCTTCAAGTTCTATAGTCACCCTGTTAATAAGTTGGCACAGATTAAACAAAATCTGGGTTGATTATAGATTATTTCCGCAGCTTAAAATCTAATAAGAAGCCCTGAACGTCAGGCTTACAACAAAGGATAATTTATGGAATGCTTTGCGAATTGTGCAGTGGGTATGTTTGGAACTATTTGGTGTATACTTGATCAGAATAGCAGTATAAGTGTTTCATTTATATTCCTGTATCTTGTAACAGCATACAATAAAAATACTCAACTAGAGTATAACTCATGTTATTTCAATATAAGAGGCCGATGACCTAGATGTTAGGCCTCTTTCAACAACAAGCATCATCATCATGATCATCATCACTTCAATATAGCGAGCATTTGTTTCAAGAACGACTTAAGTCCACTTGCTTTGTTCCTCCATGGACGGTCATAGACAAAACCTACATAAATCTCACTTTATAGGATTATAGACCGAAAGGATGACTATTGTACAGGGTTAGAAACATTCACTGCAATAACCTTTTTTAAATAAAATTCAGTTTTCGTCTCTAGACATCGGATGTTTTTAAAATCACCGTGTCAGTTATTGCAAGAGATGTAATATTATTCGTTCACAGAACCAATTATTATAATTAAATCAAGTGATAGAGAATAATTAATTTTCTGATCAGGTTACAATAATAAAACAAGATTATATGGCAAACTCTGTAGCAACTCTGTTCTCGTTGCAATAATACAAAGTCTACTAGATACTAGAAGGCCTGGACAGAAAGCCAATTTCTTGCATTAAAACCGGGGTAATAGTTTTTCCCATTTCCACCGCTAGGTTCGCGTTTATGTTCTAAAGTTTGGCGCAAATTCTATGATTACGTGTATTACTGCAGCATGTTTTATGGGAATAAATAACATATTACACTTCCGTTTATAAGGTAAGGCCTTATCTAACATGAAATATGAAGAGTTTTGTCGTTTTGAATGTATTTGGTCTCACTATTTGCAATATATGGATGGTTGCTTAGATGCATTTAACATTTGTTTCGTTATGTGCTTCCAAATTATCGGCAAGTTTCTCTTTCCATTCTGTAGTTTAAGATGGTTTATTGTTGCATGCCTAACTGCACATCCGACACAGCGAAGAAAGACATAAATATAAATATTCATATTTTTCCTAAAGATCCGGGTTTTCGGGAGAAATATGGGGGTTGCTTTTTCGCGACAGGGCAGCAGAAAAGGATTTCTTTGGTCTCCTAATGATAGTTCTAGAATATATAGCTTGCACTTTGTCGAATCAGATTACAGTGTATGTACCAGTTTCCATGGAGCTATCTGCATTGGCTATGGCCGGCGGTTATTTAGTCAGGGTCACAGAAGAGAAGACAAACTGTAGATCTTGTTTGGAACAGCTGTCGTCTTGTGTTACGGACAGTTCACTAATGTGCTTAATAAGGGCTCAAAATTGGGGAGCTTTGTGGTACCCTTCACGCAAATTAGTTTTCTTCTTAAAAATGTATTAACATTTACAACGAGGGCGTTAGTATATCTCAGAAAATGTAACCTTGTCCGAAAGCAGAATTTACTTACCGCTCCAAAGTTTAAAGAGACGTTTCAGTGCCGCGAGTGTGACCAAGCACACATCACAGACGTCATACTTACAATGTTTTTCAGACCTGTTCTTGACAACTATGCAAGGAAAGTGACTGATTTATTAAACAAATTCAACAGCAAGCCTCTGAACAGGAAAGTGTTGAAATTATAGAAATAAGGACACATCGGGTGATTACTCCTAATTATTGCCATATTCTTTCTTCTCGGGAGATAAACAATTGCGAAATGAAAGAAATCTACGAAGTGGGGTGTGGTTTAAGTTGTTTTATATATTTATACCTTATTCACACGGAGCATAATGATAATAAAAATGTATTATTTCGCATTATTTTATAAATCTTCAATGTAAGGATATAGACAGAACATGAGAACAACAGAATATAAACGCGATCCAAGCGGCTATTTCCTGAACTACTTTGCTCGCCCAGAAATTTGTCGGCTTGTCCAGGCCTTCTAGTATCTAGTAGGCTTTGAATAATAACAATTTCCCTTATCAATTTTTAAGTATTGGAGAAGCTTGGTATCACTATTCCCTCTGTATGCACAATGCTGTTATTGTAAGCTATTTCATATTTACTTACCCGCATCCAAAACCGAAAAGGTTTAAGGTGGTTAAAAAGAGCCCGGTAATGTCTTAGATAAGTAGGAAGTAATCGTGCTTTTACAGTCTGAAAAAACTGCAAGGATTGTAACATTGATTTATTTCGGACTGGTCAAAGAATTGAGTTGCTTGAAGGAACCTAATGATAAACGTCACCACCATGCATGTTGCGATATTTTGTAATCGTTAGTACTTAAGATTACGAGATTTTCAAAGAAGTCCAAAAATTGGTCTTGAACCACCAGAATATAAAATACTGCTAGCAATGAACTATGAAGTTGTTTGAAGTGATTCAAAACTTGTGCAGTTATTCAGACATTCATTTCCAATTTCCTATAATTTGTATAAATGTCCGATATTTTTCTTGAGTGCATACATACCCTCTGGTTGCAACGCGCTGTAACATTTCAGTAAACGCATGGCGTAATGAAGAATGCTCGCATTTACTTCTAACGTAAAAAATTGATCCATTATTACAGATATCAAACAGTCTCTAATGTTTTGGTCCAAGCAATATGGTTGCCTCACATGTACGTGGCCATCAACTCTAGCAGCACACTAATGATGTGACATATCTCATTATGTTCTAGTTATATAGCACTGACGGATTTGGCAATATGATGATAGGTAAAAAATACCTCTGCTTCAGCGAGTGTATGTATTGCAGTACCAATCACCATCTCAATTAATGATATGCTCGTTTACAACCAAATACAACGAAACCTGAGTCGTCATTTCTTATCGCCAATAGATGGTGTGAATGTTGCTACGTGGAACAAAATGACAATCTTACAAGAATGAAAGAAGTTTTTCGATGAAGAAGAAATCATTCGAAATTACACCTGATGCGAATTAAAATTCTACCATTGATAAACCAAGCATCCACGATCAATTTCTTTTGGATGTCACTCCTCAGATTCCGCATCACGAGTTCCATTTTGTGATTATACATACATACATACATATCTTTATTGCCCACCCTAGTGTACACCATCGGCTTACAGGCAATAAAGACAGACAGAGCGAAAAAAAAAGAAAACAAGCAATAATAGCAACTACATCTCTCTTAAAACTACTTAACTACATTTACTACCTCTACATCTACTCAGTATCATCCCACACGTACGCGGATAGCCAGCACACATGCAGGACGATACCGCACTACTAACTACCCAAAGCCCAACCCCTGACTACCACCTAAAAAAATTTAAAAAAAATGATGTTGCTTACGCTAAATTATTCATTCACTTCCCTGGAAGAAAGTGTTCTTCACTAAAGTATTCAAACATCACTGTTACTATTCTACTATCCTTGTAACTTATTTTGGTCCTGATTTCAGCCTTTCAAATGTACTAGTCTTCTCACCACTGCTGTGGAAGGCGACGGGCACACGGATGCTGATAGAGAGCTGTGTATGTCAATGTGGCGAATATGAAAAATGATATCACTGAAAGAGACGTGATTTTTCTTTAAAAAGTACAAACTTCCTGGTCAATTCGTTGTTTCTTTAAAATCGAGATAATAATCAACGTACAGTGTCAATTTCAGGTATTAAAATTCTTCTCAATATCGCTGAAGACGACAGATGGAATAGGTATTTTATATGTTTGTCCAAACTTTGTCCTGTTTCTCTTCGTGACCGGGTATGAGGTGAGATTGGCGTGACGGGTTTTTATGACGTCAACCCCATCGGAGGAGTTAATGAGTTGAAATGAATGGCGTATTATATGATAATAGGAATGGGGAGGGTCAAACCCGGTGCCGGTACATAGCCTATTCCTGTACAACAGCACCCAGGGTTGTGCTCAAGGCTTAACGTCTCCATCCGACGGAGGAACCACCATCAACAGCGTCATATGCCCTCACTCCATATGAGCACTGCGGAGAGGTTTGGAATTTAATCCAGGCTTTTGGCACACAATCTAGCAATTAAAAATGATATACCACCATCTCTCCTAACCTGCCGACCAACTTCCTGGTGGTGTAATATTTTCGACTAACGGGACTCGAACCAGCTAACCACGGTGTCAGAACGTTTAGACTTCAACGCCTTAACGATCATGGGCACCAGGCGGGCTAAAATGGGTTATTTATTTGCGGAATCAATCTTAAACAATGTCAAATAACTTGGAAGTTTGTCAAATATTTCCCTTGATAATTCATTCCAATCCTCTACTCCTCGGCCTGTAAATGAATATATGCCGCAATTTGTCCTCTTGAATTCCAACCTTACCTCAACATTACCTTTCCTAATTCTAAAAACTCAGTTCTATCTTATTCGTCTACTTATATCATTCAACGCCCACTTTCAACTGACAGTTCGAAGCACACCACAAAGCCGAGCACCTCCTCCCTTTACTCCCAACTCTTCCAAGCCCAAAGTTAAAAAGATAATAGTGAAATGAAGTACGTCATTCTTACAGGTTATAGAGGAGAATATCATAAGACACGAATGCTAAGATACTATCAGCTAAAACTAAATTTAAAATTAAATATTAAAAATCAATAATTGCATGTATTCAGTAACTCTTCAGACAGCAGCCTGCGGTAGATGGAAGAGTTTGGGATTTGAACGAAGAGTGTAATCTGGAACGACTGGGAGCAAATAAGAATCTATCCATTATGCGGAGGGATAAGCGATAAATAAAATAAAATTAAACTCATCACTGTGCTGAGTGTTTAGGGACCAAATAAAAGAAAATAAAGCTCCTCACTGCGCTGAATGTTTAGGGACCAAATAAAATAAAATTAAACTCAACACTGTGCTGAGTGTTTAGGGACTAATAAGAGAAAATAAAGCTCTTCACTGTGCTGAGTGTTTAGGGACCAAATATAAGAAAATAAAGCTCCTCACTGTGCTGAGTGTTTAGGGACCAAATATAAGAAAATAAAGCTCCTCACAGTGCTGAGTGCTTAGGGATCAAATAAAGGAAAATAAAGCCCCTCACTGTGCTGAGTGTTTAGGGACCAAATAAATGAAAATAAAGCTCCTCACTGTGCTGAGTGTTTAGGGACCAAATAAAAGAAAATAAAGCCCCTCACTGTGCTGAGTGTTTAGGGACCAAATAAAATAAAATAAAGCTTCTGACTGTGCTGAGTATTTAGGGACCAAATAAAATAAAGCTCCACGCTGTGCTGAGTCTTTAGGTATCATATAAGAGAAAATAAAGCTCGTCACTGTGCTGAGTGTTTAGGTATCAAATAACAGGAATCAAAGCTTCTGACTGTGGTAAGTGTTTAGGGACCAAATAAAATAAAGCTCCACGCTGTGCTGAGTCTTTAGGTATCATATAAGAGAAAATAAAGCTCGTCACTGTGCTGAGTGTTAAGGGAGTAAATAAAATAAAATAAAGCTCCTGACTGTGCTGAGTGTTTAGGGACCAAATAAAAGGAATCAAAGCTTCTGACTGTGCTGAGTGTTTAGGGACCAAATAAAATAAAGCTCTTCACTGTGCTGAGTGTTAAGGGAATAAATAAAATAAAGTAAAGTCCTAATTGTACTGAATGTTAAGGGTTCAATTAAAAAAATAGCTCCTTACTGTGCTGAATGTTTATGGATCAAATGAAAGAAAATAAAGCTTCTTACCTCCCCTTCGAACCATATGACCTTGCCGCTGTGGGGAGGCTTGCGTGCCACAGTGAAGCAGATAGCCGAGCCGCAGGTGCAACCATATCGGATGGGTATCTGTTGAGAGACCAGTTTAAGGAATGGTTCATCGAGAGGGGGTAGCAGCCTTTCGGTAGGTGCAAGGGCGGCAGTCTGGATGATTGACTGATATGGCCTTGTAATAATACTCAACATGGCTTAGCTGTGTTGATACTGCTACACGGCTGAAAGCAACGGGAAACTACAGCCGTAACTAACTCCCGAGTACATGCAGCTCTCTCTGTATGAATGATGTACTGGTGAGGGCTTCCTCCCGGGTAAACTATTCCGGAGGTAAACTAGTTCCCCATTCGGATCTCCGGGTGGGGACTACACGAGAGGGAGCGATCATCAGGAAGATGGATACTGACATTCTGCGAGTCGGAGCGTGGAATATTAGAAGTTTAAATCGTTGTGGTAGATTAGAGAATCTGAAAAGGGAGATGGATAGACTTAAGTTAGATGTAGTTGGTATAAGTGAAGTACGTTGGCAGGAAGAACAGGATTTCTGGTCAGGCGACTACCGAATTATCAACACAAAATCAAACAGGGGAAATACAGGAGTTGGTTTAATAATGAATAAGAAAATAGGGCAGCGGGTAAGCTACTACAACCAGCATAGTGAAAGAATTATTGTCGTCAACATAGACACCAAACCAATGCCCACCACAATAGTGCAGGTCTATATACCTACTTGATCAGTGGATGATGAGGAAATCGAAAGAACATATGAAGAGATAGAAGATTTAACACAATATGTAAAAGATGACGAGATTCTAATTGTGATGGGAGACTGAAATGCAGTGGTAGACCAAGGAAGAGAAGGTAATACAGTAGGAGTATTCGAAGAACGAAGAATTATCTACAATCTGTATAAAAATCAGTGTGCAGGGATAAGAATCGAGGGCTTTGAAATAGAAGCAGCAATCCAGAAAGGAGTGAGGCAAGGCTGCAGATTGTCCCCCCTCCTTTTCAATGTTTACATAGAACAGTCAGTAAAGGAAATCAAAGAGGAATTTAGAAAGGGAATCTCAATCCAAGGAGAGGAAATCAAAACCTTGAGATTTTCCGATGATATTGTTATTTTATCTCAGGCTGCAGAAGATCTCGAGAAGCTGCTGAATGGTATGGATGAAGTCTTGGGTAAGGAGTACAAGATGAAAATAAATAAGTCCAAAACAAAAGTAATGGAGTGCAGTCGAATGAAGGCAGGTGATGCAGGAAATGTTAAATTAGGAAATAAAGTCTTAAAGGAAGTACATGAATAGTGTTACTTGGGTAGTAAAATAACTAATGATGGCATAAGTAAGGAGGACATAAAATGCAGATTAGCACAAACAAGGAAGTGCTTTCTTAAGAAAAGTAATTTGCTGACTTCAAACATTGATATAGGAATTAGAAAGATGTCTTTGATGACTTTCGTGTGGAGCGTGGCATTGTATGGAAGTGAAACATGGACCATAACTAGCTCAGAAAGAAAGAGAATAGAAGATTTTGAAATGTGACGTTACAGAAGAATGCTGAAGGTGAGATGGATAGATCGAATCACAAATGAAGAGATACTGAATCAAATTGGCGAGAGGAGACCGATTTGGCTAAATTTGACGAGATGAAGGGATAGAATTATAGGACACATCTTAAGACACCCAGGACTTATTCAGTTGGTTTTTGATGGAAGTGTAGGTGGTAAGAACGATAGGGGTAGACCAAGGTATGAATATGGCAAGCAGATTAGAGCAAATGTAGGATGCAGTAGTTACGTAGGAATGAAAAGGTTAGCACAGGATAGGGTGGCGTGGAGCGCTGCATCAAACCAGTCTACGGAGTGATGACTCAAACAAAAACAAAGCTTCTCACTGTGCTAAGTATTAAGCGATTAAGCAAAAGAAAATTACGCTCATCAGTGTGCTGAGTGTTAAGAGAATAAGTAAAAGAAAATTAATCTTCTCACTGTGCTGACGAATAAAGAATATGAAAAGTGTACGTTGTGGACCAATGACACAATCATACGCATGTTCTTGATTTGTGAAATGTGTTTGAAGTGACAACCATCAGCCTGAGAGTATATTTCCGAAAACACTTTTAGATTCAGTTACATCAATTCTTGTGAAATAAAGGAAAGTTTTACTGCCTATACCAGTGTAATTGTTTCCACGCAAGTGTAACTGAAGGATTATCAATTTTACGTAGCAAACGTAGGTAGATCCGATTCCTCTTAAAGTAAGCCTGCAGGTAACTACTCATTACTCTATGTTAAGCAACTAGATGACAAAGCCCGCGGGTACAGACCAGTGACTTAGCCTTCTCTTTGATCACAAATAAGGAACTTTGTCCCTCGTAATTAGCTAACCACTGTGGCGTGTAATCTGCTCTAATCTAATCGTACTTGCAGTACTTACTGGAACTTAATTGTAAGGAAGTCGGTCGCAAATTGGCTCCAGTGCCCATCCTTGGAGGACTACGAAATAAAATATCTACTGGCAAGTTAGATTTGTGAACTGAACCTCATAATATCAGCCCATAATTACTAGAAGATTTCTTGCACATGAACTGGTCTTTTTCCTTACATTACAGATTATCACTTGATATGATTCTTGAATGACAAAGGGAAAATAATTAATTATATAGGAAATAAGGACAATCTCTATTCTTTGTATAGTTCTTTTAGTATTATGGATAGTTCCTTCCAGAAAATCATCTTTCTGTTTGCACACTGCAATTTATTATTTTGTTGAGTTTGGATGTGTAATTTCATTTGTTTTAATAACCCAACATTAGAAGAAAAATTCCTAAAATAAAAAGGGATTACCCAGTTGTAAAAAAGCTGCGGAGTGAGAATAATACGCAGTGACGTAAGTGTTCTGCGATATATTGTGAAAATATAATTTAAATTTTCACTAAGACTAAATTTGGGATTAGGTGGCAAAGTGGCAAATGAAATATCAGAACCAATGATATTAGGTGGATGCGGTGTGGAACATTTTGGAAACGGTAGGAAGAGGATATTACTGGGAAAAGAATTGTATAGAACACAAAGAATTTGTAAAAAAATGTTATAATAGTTAAGAATACTGAAAATCAACAACTTGCTTCAGAATGTAAAAATAAAAGGTGACTACAGGAATTTAGCATATTCGGGGGAAGATGAGTAATGTACATAATATGTAGGTTAATGGTGGTATGGAAAAGTAAATCATACAGACAAAATATAGATGAAAATAAATAATTACTATGTTCTAAAGGAATAGGAGGGCATATCTTATAAAATAATGTTTAGCGACAAGGAAAACAAAAGAGAAATCCATAGATGAGGAAGGCATGAGGAAAATGGATAACGAAATCCAGATGTATACGATAGCACTGTTGTTGAAAGAATGTTCATGCACCCGAGATGAATTAAAAAATATTCATCATTATTAGGGTAATGTGGGAAAAACAAATAATTTAGAGCAGTTTATGAAGAGATTTGAGTGTTATATGCATACGATTAGGTTCTTGACACATTTTGCGTGTACAGTTATCACCAAAAATGACACCCCCATTAATTATGTATTTGTAGTATAAGCAAGATGCTAAATTACATTTTGAAATTTTGTATATATAAATCTTGTAAGTTTCTAGATGGAAGATACGGCCTAATGGTTTTAATCTTCCCAGAAAAAAGTAAACTGTTCTATTCTATGCAGCTCACTACACCGAAAGCACTCACTCACACTAACCATTGTTTCAAACAAGTGCGTGTTCCTCAATTCATAGTCAATCCATAAATCTATTATGTACTGTTTTCAGGTTAGTTATACTAATTGAATGTATTCAGACAAGGAGCTAGCTCTCCATTATTTGCACTCTGCTTTCCTCTGTATTGAATAACGAGGTTAGATCGTGTGGGTGACCGCTTCAGGCGCAGCAGGTAGACGAGAATTCACAACAATGGGAAAGTTAAATTAAACTTTTTGCATTTCATTTCGAATTCAGTCTTCTCTACGAGAGTTTCGCGAAATTGAAAATTATCACGTATTTGCATAAAACTGTAAATTGCTCTTAATTTCCTTGATTGTGCTGGTGACAAAACATAAAACAAGGCAATGGAAATTGTATTAATTATAATATCTCCGCTGAGGAGGCTATTATAACAAGTTGAACAGGAAAGTAATGTTCAGACAAGGATCGCTTTAATAATGTTATATTATGTGATGATTCCTGCTTAAAGGGTAAACAATAAGATTTTTTGTAATTAGTTCTACGTCGCACCAATATAGATAGTTCTTATGGCGACGATGGGATAGGAAAGGGGTGGGAGTGGGAAGGAAGCGGCCGTCAAATGGGAAGCCACAGAAAACCATCTTCAGGGCTGCCGACAGTTGGGTTCGAATGCACTTTCTCCTGAATGCAAGCTCACAGCTGCGCGCCCCTAAGCGCACGGCTAATTTGCTCGGTATAGAGCAATTGCTCTTTCCTCGTGCGTGGTAAAGACTTTTGAAACGATGATGAAAACACGACTCGAGTTTTGGTTAGAACACCAGCTGATGCTTCCTCCGTCGCAGTACGGATTCTCGCGTGGGAGAGGAACATTAGACCATCTCAGCATATTCACTTCTGGAATAGAACATGCTTTTGCGATTATGTATATCTTACGACTCTCTCACTGGATATCAGCTCAGCTTATGATAACGTCAGTATACCAGTTCTCTTTAGTAAGCTTCAAACATTCCATATCCCTCCAGCTTTTATATATGGTCTTCAGATATTGCTACAAGAACGATATATCTACGTACGAGATGGACATAATCGTTTACATGGCCCTCCTCGCAGGTGTAAAGTTCTCCCCCAGGGCGCTGTGCTCAGCCCACTTTTGTATACAATTAATATTGCTGATCTTGAGCATCTGTTCAGCCCCACGATTCACGTTTTATAATACGCGGACGAAGTGTGTATATACACTACTTCCTCTAGCTTCGAGGTTACATCTCTTCGTTTACATTATGTTTCCTGCGATCTGACAAAATGGTTGCATAATAATACTCTTGAATTGTCTTCATCGAAATCTACCATGGGGACTTTTACGTAGAAGAGGACTTTACCTCAGTTTGATGATATCCATTTAGGACCATTCGCAATTCTTTTGAAATCACCATTGCGCCTATTCGGTATTGTGCCGTATCAGAGCCATGAATTAGTGATCCTGGCACATATATTCAACATTTTATTACATATGTTCTGTATTTGGCGTTCGTGGATTCAAGAGGGGAACGCGTGAGCACTGAACCTATGGAAATTCCCACAAAAGAAGCGAGTGCGGCAGAGATAACTGTGCGACGGAAACAGAAGAGGGCAGGTCTCGATCGCGTGACACGTGATAATACCGCGGGGGGGGGGAATCGCGGATAGACAACATTCCGCACCGAAATTTCATGTGGAGAGCTGGCCTAACGCGACGAAAAGGTGTGGTTATATTAATTTTGCACCTCGATTTAAATTATAATTAGAATAACTTATGTCACCACGTGTCTCTTCGGAATTAAGAAGAAGGATTGGCCGGAAGGGGTATGCTTAACACCCCTAGGAATTTAAACTAAGCAGTTGTGATTCTGTCACATAAAGATAGCGTCTCCACGGGATAGACAGAACACATGTCCTGCTATGGTGGTTCCCACGATTGCTTCAGCGGGAGGGATGATGCTTTGGATAACTGCAAGAAAATTTACGATCAGACTCGTTTCCACATACAATCAAGATTTATGGAATTTATTTATTTATTTATTTATTTATTACTGACTTACATTTGTGGCTAAGTTAGGTACCTCTCTGGTGCACTGCTTCACTCATATTCATAATATCAATGGAATAGATTTATATTCTCTCTGGGAGCAGTCTAGGGTCAGCCATCTTGTGCCAGTCTTATATAAATATGTCATCGAGACGCCCACACCGGCCAGTCGGGTAATAGTCAAGGGGCTCGCTCCACGTCCCTCGTCACCAGAATCATTTTCTTTGTGCGGGGATGATCTGAGATATATAAGGTCGGATTCAGAAGACAACTCACTACTGTATGCGTTTGAGAGCGAAAAAATATATAATAATATCTGTAACATTTACACCGGTTTGTAATTAATATGCAACATATAATTCAGTGTGATTGCAACATTAAGTGAACGAGTGGCTAATATTCTGTGTTGGTGTAACAGCTGTCTTCAGTGGAGAACGACATACCAACCATGTTCCAGGAAAGAGTTACCCAGTTCTAGACCCCTAGTATACCAATGGTGATCGTCACTGATATGGAGATTTCAAACCTTCCCAGCATGGGCCTGCCCGAGGTTCGAACGGAAGGCACCATGGAGGTGTTCAGATAAGTGCATAATCCCATTATTAGTAATTATCAATGCGTAGCTTGGAGATAGTTCAATAGTAGGTTAGGATATATTTTTATCATATTTAGGGGTTTAGTATAGGAAGCTTTTGAGTGAGTTAGTGTAGTTAATTTACAAGAAATCATGAAGGGATCGTTTTTATTAATCCACTTTAATCATTAGTTCACAGTGATCGTGTAATTCAATTTTGGGAATGGATCAGTCGCATAGCTTCAGAATAGACATTTTAAAATTTATTTTGTGAGTGCATTAGGTTAAATATCAAGGCGATGGAATATAATAGTAGTCCTGTAATGATTGCATGTAAATAGAGCATAATTAATGCATATTTTTGAAGTAGGAATACACTCGATACATTTTCTTTTAAATAGCAATTTAGTAGTAGTTTTGTAGCATAAGGTCCATGGCTACAGATTTGCTGTATGGTGTAATATGAACGACGCTGGGATGCGAATCCACGTCCTCCATTAAGATAGAGCTTTCAGTAAGGAAGCATTTTATATTAATTTCCTATTCTCCCTTGCATTTTAAGGAAGTTTAAATAGTTTTTATTATATGACTGATCATTGAGTTTAAGAGTGTTGTTCCTTTGCTGTTCATCGGCGTGATCCGGTTACGAAACGCTGTCTGTATTTCTTGAGTCTGTGTCTTTTCAAAATGCTATTTGTTGGGGGCGTCGACCTATAGAGATCTTTTGCCCGTACTTGCATCATGTGATATGAACCTGCGTGTAATTGGAATGGAGGAAGTGTAGAGTGTTGAATGTGATGAAAGGGACGTTAACGACGACACAAACACCCAGTTTCCAAGTCAGGGATATTAATTATTTATAATTAAAACCCCATGGCAAGCTGGGAATCGAACCCGGGGACGCAAGGTGACAGGCGGACGCATTGCACCCTACACCACGGGGTCGGACTGAGTCTGTGTTAGTATGAATTGAATAGCGAGAAAATCCCTTTTAACGATATAATTATTTAAATCTGCGACTTGTGTGCCCTAACAAAGGGAATTGGTACGGAGATTTCTATAAACCAAGTCTAAAGCGTAAGTGATTTTGTTCGCAATAGAATGAGAAGTTTAAAGCATTCTGTGAGATCATGAAGATTTGAGATTTTAAAAGGGCTTCTGAACGAAATAAGACCAAAGGGGCGTGACTCCCAACTGTTCCGACTGTCAGTATGAAATGTGTGGCTCTGAGGGGAGAACGGTTCTAGAGAAAGGACAGACTCTTGGCCCAGATCGTATTTTACTATCACAAGGGAGGTTTGAACGTGTTATGCTTGTTTCATATACCAGGAAAATGTTCGGCCGTAGGCCCAGGTAATTATTTAATGAACGTGGGTGATAGGAACACTTTTCGCAAATAAAATACATAGGGTTTTTCTTTCAGCAACCCGCTACGATAGCAGAAGATCCATGATTCGAATCCCGGCAAAACTAAGGTGAATTCGCCGCGTTCCCTTTGACCTCGACAGATATGTACATACTCCCAGTGATTTATTTTGTATTTTAATTGTTGTTTTTGTGTTTATTAATTGTTTATACATGTGATTTGATTGGTTGTTATGAGTAAATTCTGACTTTACTCACGTAATGACGTTGGGTTTGTATTTCTCTGCCCCAAGTAGTGGACCACTCTATAAAGTATGTAATTTCATTTCATTGTTTTCTGTGTGTTAATGCTAAGGGTGGGGGGCATTGGCCACTCAAATAGCTTCAAGTGTTTTCTTGTATAGTTGTAACGTGGTTACCGATGTCGAAGGGAATGTCATATAGAGTTCGCTGACGCATTGGTAATTACAGTAATGTATTCGATCTTATAATGGGGATGCATTTATTAAATAAAATATTTACAAATCATTACGTCATTTCAGATTTTTTGTTAACATTATGTATTTCGGAGGGTCACTTACTCCGAAGTACAGTATGAAAGACTTATGTAAACATGTATATTAATTTATGTTAGAGTTTTTCTATTTCTTTCCCAAGACATTATATACTAGTTTGTTCATGTTTGGAGAATAACATTTGCAGTAGCATAGCGTATCCTGAATTTTCTTCCACACCCTTAAGCCTGTAAGCTAGATATAAATTTCTAGATTCGGACAAACCACCCCAGGAGATCCAGTAGTCAAGATCAAGGGTGCGGAGAAGTGTGCGTTCAAATCCTGCACGGGCCATGGGAGTTGCCACATCTGTTGTCAAGAATACTTGAACTTTGTTTTCCTGGTGGCTTCGTATCCCAGGCCAGAAAGGGTTAAGTTTGCACTTTGATAGTCTACTAACTTGGAGTTGCCATATTGCTCACATTCTTCCAAAAATTGTACGAGTGATTAATATTCTCCGCTTTGTGACCCGGACCTAGTGGGGAGCAGATCCTGTTATACTTTTGACTCTTTATCGTTCTGTGGTACGCTCCATGATCGATTATGGGAGTTTTGTATGGGAATCCTCCTGCATACGTCACGAAGAATCTCGACACAATACAATTTCTGGCGATCCGCATCTGTTTGGGTGCTATGAGATCCACACCAACAAATTCACCCTTAATAGAGGCTGGAGAATCATCTTTGCAAATGCGCCGAGAAATCATAGGCAAGGAATTTCAGTCACAACGTTCTGCTATTTCACCAGCATCCCATTCTTATTTCACTTCAACGATTGACCGTTATCGAGGAGAGACATGGACGACGCTCACGATACAAGCCACAGCTTCTGTTACGCTGCTATAACGAACTGAAAATGATTTTCGCAGTAACTCTCAAAACACGAACCATGCCCGGATTTGAAGCCAGCTTTCAGTGTTCTTCCCATCGACTGCCAATATATTATCTACCTAGATATCTCACCACAGAAGCTCATACAGACAACTAAATTCCGGCTCTGATTCGCTCCATGTAGCCCAATAGTACTTATATCTTCACGGAAGGCTCCAAATCAGAAGACTCGGTGGGATATGCATAGTACAGCCAACAAACGGGAAAATGTGGTAGCTTCAAACTACCGACCGATACCTCTATTTATACAGGAAAAATTTTAGGTGTATGTGCTGCACTTTGTTTTTGCCAAAACAAGCGATTCGATTCCGCTCTCATCATTACGGACTCCCAATGTGGTATGAAGAAATTAGAAAATCTCCAGTGGGATCTCCAAACGCATGGTTACTTGTATGATATCGCCGAGCGAGCTTATAACATCTACTCTTCAGGTTGCTCCATAGCATTTCCTTGGGTTCAAGGACATAGTGGAATTTTTGGCAATGAAAAAGCTGACGTGCTAGCTAAACGTGCTGCATCGGAACAGCGCTGCTACTCCCATGGATGGACTTTATTCCCACTATTCGACAACAATTTCGTCACAAAAGTTCTACGGAATGGGAAATATCTTAACTGCATAAAGGTAAATCGTATGCCCTCGTACGACCCAACATCCCTCCTAACCATGGTCTCATCGGTTAGGAGGTCTAACGGTTTCAGTAATCCTAATGAGGCTGAATCATGGACCATTCACTTCACATCCCCATCGCATAGGAGTGTTGGATTCACCGCACTGTCGATGTCAGTGTGCGAAGGGTGGAGTTCTCAACCATATTTTGTTTAAGTGTGGCCTTTTTGATGCTTCTTGAAGCCGCTCCTTACCTGAACTCCCTGATCTACAAGTGCCGCTCCCGACCAGCGCTGCATTGGTGTTGCACGGTGAAAACAATTCAGTTCTGAATGCTGTGGTGGACTTTTTGAGAACGGTGGATATAAGAATTTAACTCTGTGCTCTTCGCATCGTTGCCAATGTATTGTTTGTTCTCCCCCTCTTCTCCGGGAAGAGAAATTCAGTGTAGTATTTTCTACTTGAAGACCGTGGACAATTTGGTTTTCATTTCTTATAATTATGTACTTTGCACTGACAATTTATATTTTTGTAAGTGTGTTGTGAGTGTTCCTTGTATATGAAGGGTGACCAAATATTGTTCCAACAAAGGTAAATATAAATAAAAATAAAAGCTCGCTCAGTAAAAATAATTAGATTTCTTTTTACAAGATGATTTACGTCTCACCGATACAGATATGTCTTATGGCGACGAAATAATTAGCTTATCAGCCCCTTTTAACATTAATCGGTGATTAAGAATGGAGGGGTCAAACACTTCCAAGCAAGAGTGTGTCGGCAACTCATAAGAAAATATGTTCAAATAGAGGGAAAAATGAATAAGAATCCCTAACGTTAAAATAATAATAATAATAATAATAATAATAATAATAATAATAATAATAATAATAATAATAAAAGACACAGCAAAAGCGCAAATGCCCATATCATGTCTATAAGTACGGACCGTGAAAGCATCAATGATAAAAGTAAAATTATTAATAATAATAATAATAATAATAATAATAATAATAATAATAATAATAATAATAATAATAATAATAATAATAATAATAATAATAATAATAATAAGCGAAAAAGAAAAAGATTCTCCACAACATTCTTGGCCAAAAGTACAAAACCGGGATTTGCGAAAGAAAATCCGACAAAAGAATCTACTCTAAGATAGAGAAGACCACGGATACAACACGCAAACTCAGGGGTCACTTCTACTTACGACGGATGGACGACTATCTATACACAAAGCGCATTTTTAACAATTTTGTCTCAAAACCGAAAACAAACATTCCCTGCTACGTTAACGTCAAGAAAGACCTCAAAGAAATAGACTTTCGACCAGAAGACGCGCACAAACGAAACCTTTTCAGAACAAGCATTGTGACTTCTGGGACTTTCCGGTATGTCAAATTGACAACTGGTGCAAAGTGGTCGGTGAAAGCCGTGTTCGACACAGCGAGCTAATGAAAGTCACTGAATAAGTCAAAAACTGAGTAAATGACGGAATCTATAATGAAACTTATTTTGCTCATAGGGTTTGGCTGAGACATGCATTTTAAAACTGTTAATGGTTGAAAAATTAGAATAGGTCTGACTTCGAACCAGATACTTTCCGGTTGCATCCGGGAGATAGTGGGTTCTAATCCCACTATCGGCAGCCCTGAAGATGGTTTTCCGTGGTTTTCCATTTTCACTCCAGGTAAATGCTGGGGCTGTACCTTAACTAAAGCCACGGCCGCTCCCTGCCAACTCCTATTCCTTTCCTATCCCATCGTCGCCATAAGACTTATCTGGGTCAATACGACGTAAAGCCAATAGCAAAAGAAATGATACTTTACGAACATCCACACCAAATTTCAACTCATTTGGTCTTGTAATTTTATCGTTACTGACTAAAAAAGGAAATAAGGAAATAAAGAAAGAATGTCTCTCTCATTTTAGTCACTTACGCCATTTTCGAAGATAATGCCACAAATATGAAGCCAAATCCAATGGCACAACAGACCGTGAAGGGCCTTGGCCTACCAAATGACCACTGCTCAAGCCGAAGTTGACGTGTGGTCAGCACGACAAATCATCTCGACCGTTATTCTTGGCTTTCCAAACCGGTTTCACAAGTACAGGGTTATTTATAAAATACTGTTAGTTTTAGAAACGACCCTGTTTCCGTCCGGTAGGAAATAAAAAGATAATGTGAAAAAACTCTGTCAGATTCACTTACCAACATTTTCCAACAATACGCAAGTTATTATTTGTAGCGTGTCAATTGTTTCCTTAATTTTGTTTTTTGCTTGTTTGTTGTTTGTTCGTACATTCGTAAAAGATGCAGTACACGTTGCCTCATCACGTGCTTTTAGTGGAATATTCTTGGATTACGAAATGCATCGTAATCATCCAAAGGGTGTTCAGGAAAGAGTATGGTGTGCGTGATCGTCCTGTTCACGGGATACGGGCTGGATCGATCTCACTACTTATGTGAATTCTCAAACTAAGCGCCAACCCGCACAGTATTCATGAAAGGCCCATGCACCGACAGAAGGTCGGAGTGTGATGTGCAGTATCGCCATACGGGATAGTTGTCCGTTCTTGTTCTCGAGTACGATGAACACGGACCGGTAGAAGGACATGTCCCTGCCATCTGTCGAGCTACTAGACGACAGTGAGTGTTATTTGCAGCAAATCGGTGGGACCTACCACACGCCAACTGAGTCTCTCGCTCTGATTGGCAGCTCCTTTGAGGGCAGAGTAATCTCTAAAATATTGTGGCCTTCACCGGACGTAACGACATCAGAACAATTCCTGTGGGTTATCTCAAGGATAAACAGTTTCGAAGTCGACCACGAACAATTGAAGATTTGAGGTCCAAACACTTGACTGAAATGAATCGGGAAGGACGAGGAATTATTGCCGTGAACTACCAGAAGCATGGAGCGATGGGTTCGGCTGTGCTTGCAGGAAGATGGAGGTCACTTCCAACATCTTTTGTGATGGTAAGCAAATCTCCCACACTTGTATTCATATTTGGAACGTAGTTGCATCTTCCTACCTGCTCACTTAGTCACTCTCCTGGTGCCACAGAGCATGAAGTGCCCTAGCCTCTCAAATAGCATACGCTCACTTCTTTCTGTCCAGAACTCTACTTCTCAACCCTGGATCCCTAAGAACTCCATATCCCTCGAGACGTTGTCCAGTTATCTTCTTCATGGCCACTAGGATGTTGGTCGTGGATCCTCTTTGTTGCTCGGTTCTGGTCCATCGTTATGAAGTGCCGAGGTGCTGAAGTATCATCTTTTTGGCCTCTATGACTGTCTCTAGGTCACTGTTCAGGGCGTAGACTTCTTCGTTGGTTCTCATGCGGAACTCTCCTCAATCGTAAACCGCGCCGAAGATCTTTATCAAGATTTTTTCTAGCACACCCGTGAGGAGTTCTTGACGCGCTCGTTTAGGGTCTACGTCTCACTCGCATACAGCACCGCTGGATGGATTACAAGACAGTACACGGTGAGTTTAAATCTTCTGGAGGGCGTTGTAGTCTTCAGTAACTTGTGGAAGTAGAAGTAACATCTGTTCCCAGCTGCCATCCTAGCATTTATCTCCTCGCGGACCTTGATATCATCAGTCATGAGGTATCCTAGGTACTTAAACAGCGCCACTCTCTCGTAGGTGTCACCTGCACATTCCAGGCCCCTCGTGCCATGAAATACTTTGTCTCGGGTATTCACCATGCACATGGCGTTGTCCTTGTTTATCTGCAAGCCAAGATGTTGTGATCCTTCACTCATTTGCTGCAGAGCTTCAGTCAGGTATCTCGCACTTTCCCGAGCAGGACAACATCGTCCGGGAAGGCCAGGTACTGGAGGGTTCTTTCTGCCTCTCTGCTACCAACAGAAATGAGGCCTTAATCAAAACCACCATGTTTATATAAATCATCCTCTACTGTACTGTCAGGTCAATACTTAAAATGAACATAGTTGGCCATGTAACAGTTCATTCTGAGACGATTTCAATGAAATTTCGGCCAGCGGTGTCGATGTGATGTCGTTTCGGAAGACAGTCATTTAGGCAAACAGACGGATGTCCTCTCATTCTTATACAGCACTAGCAGATGTGTCCGTGCTCCACTACATTATTCAACACTCTATACGGTTATCTAAGTAAATTACTGTACATACGGTTAATAAGATTTCTTTAAATTGCATGTCTCTTAGCGTTATCCGAGGAACAGCATAGGGAGGTTCACAGACGTTGTTTTCAATGTAAAGTGTGAGTTGCGGAGATGTGATGATGATGGCAGGTACACTTCCCTACTGCCACTGACAATGGGGTTGGAAATTTTCATTTAATGACAGGCCTTGTTGCCTATTGTTGGGCCATAATCGATTCGGGGAGTTTTCGTTACAATGGCAGGCCTCATTTCCTTCCAGACAGATTAAAGTTGAGCAATTTTTATTATAATGGCAGGCACCTTCCCTACTGCCAGTCAAAATTGAGCTGTGTATTTACCATTATAATCACGGACCCCTTTTCCTAATGCCAGTCAGGTTACTGTCAGTCGCACAGAGTTGGTGAGTTTCTATTATAATAGCAGGCCACTATGCCTAACATCAGTCACATTTGAGATGGGCAAATGTGCTTATAATGATAGGCACGCTTGCACACTGCCAAACAGAATTGGGTAAATGAGTTTTGAAAAAAATTGCACGCTCCCCTCCCTTCTGCCAGTACAATGGTACACAGAAGTTGGAGGAGGACCCCATTCCTACTGCCAGTGAAAGTCGATGTGGGGAGTACTGATTACAATACGAAAGAATAGAGCTATTCCAACCAATAACTCCCCTTCCTATAAAAGAATATTTGTCCCAATTTGTCCTCTTGAATTCCAACTTTATCTTCATATTGTGATTTTTCCTACTTTTAAAGACACCGCGCAAACTTATCCGTCTACTGATGTCATTCCACGCCATCTCTCCACTGTCAGCTCGGAACATTCCACTTAGTCGAGCAGCTCGTCTCCTTTCTCCCAAGTCTTCCCAGCCCAAATTTCGCAACAGTTTTTGTAACGCTACTCTTTTGTCGTAAATCGCCCAGAACAAATCGAGCTGCTTTTCTTTGGATTTTTCCAGTTCATGAATCAAGTAATCCTGGTGAGCGTCCCATACAGTGGAACCATGCTCTAGTTGGGGTCTTACCAGAGACTTATATGCCCTCTCTTTTATATCCCTACTACAACCCCTAAATACCCTCATAACCATGTGCAGAGATCTGTACCCTTTTTTACGATCATATTTATGTGATTAACCCAAATGAAGATCTAGATACTTACAATGATCCCCACAAGGAGATTTCACCCCATCAACGCAGTAGTTAAAACTGTGAGGACTTTTCCTATTTGTGAAACTCACAACGTTACTTTTGACTCCGTTTATCATCATACCATTGGCTACTGTCCATCTCACAACATTATCGAGGTCATTTTCCAGTTGCTCACAATCTTGTAATTTATTACTCTATACAGAATAACATCATATGCAAAAAACCTTATCTCTGATTCCAATTTTTTACACATATCATTGATATAAGAAAACATAAAGGTCCAATAGGAATTCCTTGAGGAATTCCCCTTTTAGTTGTTACAGGGTCAAATAAAACTTCGCCTACTCTAATTCTCAAAGTTCTAGTTTCTAGAAACCTAGCCACCCATTCAGTCACTCATTTTTTCCAAGTCCAATTGCACTCATTTTAGCCAGTAGTCTCCCTTGATCTACCCTATCAAATGCCTTAGACAGGTCAATCGCGATACAGTCCAATTGACCTCCTGAATCCGGGATATCTGCTATATCTTGATGGAATCCTACAAGTTGGGCTTCAGTGGAATAACCTTTCCTATACCCAAACGGCCTTCTGTCAAACCAGTCATTAATTTCGCCAACACGTCCAATATAATCAGAAATTATGCTTTCCCAAATCTTACATGCAATGCATGTCAAACTGACTGGCCTGTAATTTTCAGCTTTATGTCATCTATCACCCTTTCCTTTATACACAGGGGCTACTATAGCAACTCTGCATTCATTTTGTATAGCTCCTTCATGCAAACAATAATCAAATAAGTACTTCAGATATACAGTAGTACTATATCCCAACCCATTGTCTTTAGTACTTCCATTGAAACCTTATCAATTCCAGCTGCTTTTCTAGTTTTCAACATTTGGATCTTCTTAGGACTTGCTATTTAGACTCGTGTAAGACTGATTTTAGTGAACAGGGTTTATTGTTCTGTCGCTATTCAGATTCTTTATAATTGTTAAGTATATGTGTCCTGACACAAATTAATAATTATTAACGTTACTTCGCTTTCGATCGATTTTAATGTGGTTGTTATTTGTAATTGACTTTTATAAATTTCTTGGTCCTCTTGTTTATTTTATTTGCTGGTTCAAAAATACACGTCGTTACCTGCCTTTTGAATCATGACTTTTGTTCACCTTGCATGTCATATACTTTACTTTTATAACGGTTAAACGTAAGTAATGCATAAAACGTGATTTTTTTTTTTTTTGCGGGCGTTGCTACAGCGGACATGCAATGTAGCGCGACTTCGATGCGGGTATATAAGCACGGTCATGTAGGCAAAGGGATCATATTGGCAGTTGTGTCGTGCCGAGGTGCGTGAATTAAATGCGGCCACGTGAACTATTGAGACGTAATTTACAAATGCGTCCAAACAGGACCAACGTGCTGTTATTCTGTTCTTGGCTACCGAAGGACAAACACCGCTGCACATCCCTAAGAGAATGAAGACTATGTATGGGGCAGCATGTCCATCGAAAACCAGTGTTGTGGAATGGTTCACTGTGTTCAGTACGGGTCGCGTTTCGACACAAGACGCCGGTCGATCTGGGAGGCCAGCCTTATCCATTACGGACAACAACAAGCGCGTGGTGGATGATGCCTATAGACCTGATCTCTCCCCATGTGAGTATCACGCCTTTGGTCCCCTCAGAAAAGCTTCGAAGTGTCGATGCTTCCTGTCGGACGAGGATGTGCAGCATGCGGTTACGGACTTCAACGGCAGACACGGCCTTTTACCACACGGGGATTTTCAACCTGGTGCGTCGGTGGGATGAGTGACTCAATGCCCAGGGCATCTTTTCAGATTGGTACCCCGATTCAGGATCGTACGGCTGTCGAACCGAAACTTCTTGATCGTCCCTTATATTTATCAAGTCTAGACTTTTTGCTTAAGGTCCTTTCTTACATAGGCCTACTTTCAAACCTAAACAATATAGCCTATATATGAAGATAAAGACAATATATTTGATCGACCGAGCTAAACTATCCTGACATTTCACTAACTTTTCACGAGAGCAGAAAGAAGCTGCTGAGAGTCATGTGTTTTTACTTTTAAGGAAGTTGAACTGGCAGTTCTGATCAGAGTGAACTGTAAGAGCCAATACAATAAGGAGTGCGGTAGACGAAATAAGGTTTAACTATTTGTTTGATCATTTAACATTGTTTATCACTGGTTTATATTTGCACGTACGTTAGAATAAAACAGCATATCTATTCCTGAGAATCATACACATATGGCCGGTTTCTGGAACGACAGTTACCTGTAGATGCGTAGTTATCAGTGACTTAAGATGATGATATGTTCAAAATGAGTTTCCGAAACAACAGTTACCGTCTTCTTCACAGTTAACTGCGCAGTGACTGGTAACTGCAGCTAAAGCTGTGGTTACCTCTATGTTAGAACTGATTCCAACAAATACCGATGTGCAGCGCCACTTCATTACTGTTTCGTACAAGGTCTTGTATTAGTTTCGTAAACATTAGTAAGTGATAGTAATCTGATTATAATATATTCAGTCATTCACTGTAGTGTTTACGTGCTTTCTTTTCTTTTCTACGTTACGGTAGATAGCCTGCGTTTATAGTAATGTACTGTAGGTGGTTTTAAGATACTAGTTCATATCAGCAAAATGGAATTATTATTATTATTATTATTATTATTATTATTATTATTATTATTATTATTATTATTATTATTATTATTATTATTATTATTACCTTCGTCTTCCTCGTGATCATCAAATTCTGTGTCGTCAGACGAAGAAGATTTGGCTGTTTTGGGTGCCCTACCAATGCCACGAGTGTTCAGGGCTTCGAAAAATCCATTCGATCACTTTAATGAAACCGAATTTCAGATGAGGTACAGGTTAAGAAAACAGACAGTGATGAGGTTAGAACATCAAATTGGTCAAAATATTAGACCTGAAACACACCGAAACCAATCTGTAAGTTCATTAAATCAAATTCTGATTACCCTAAGATTTCTAGCAACAGGAGCTTTGCAAATTTTATTAGGTGATGACATTAACCTACATAAATCAACGACATGTCGCATATTGCAGAAGGTGTTCCCTCAAATTGCTGCTTTGCGGGACGAATTTATTTACACGTCAAGAAACCCAGTGAAAATTGCAGAAACGAAAAGAACCTTTCATGTCATTTCTGGCTTTCCCTATGTAATAGGATGCATTGATGGGACACACGTGAAGATTCAGTCTCCGGGTGGAGAAAATGCAGAACGGTATAGAAATGGAAAATCCTACTTTTCCTATAAAGTTCAAGTAGTCTGCGCATCATGGATATTGTTGCTCGCTGGCCAGGTTCAACCCATGACAGCACAATCTTCAGTGCATCTGCACTGAATCTCAGATTTGTTCGAGGAGAATTTCCAAACTACTTTTTGCTTGCTGACAGTGCATACCAGCAGAAGAAATTCATTCTTACGCCGATTCTAAACCCTCAAAATAATGCGCAAGAACGATACAATTCATCACATATACGAACAAGAAATTGCATTGAAGGGTGCTTTGGAGTTCTTAAGAGACGTTTCCCTATCCTGGCTTTGGGATTTCGCACCAAACGACAAACAACTTTAACAGCATTAGTGGCAGCTGCTATATTACACAACTTAGCGATAGAAGAAAAAGAGGATATGCCGGTCATGGAAATGGATGAAGATTACGACGACCCAGTACCCACAGAAAACCTACCTGATAATGAGGGCAATGCTGTTCGTGCCGCAATTGTGGAAAGCATTTTCAGATACTGTAAATATGAAACATTTATATTCTAATATAAATTGATATATTAGACTATAGTTTATCACAAATTATAATGTATTAACATAGGCTAATTTTCAGATTAATATGACACCCAAAAAAGGAAAATAGTATTTGTTTTAGATTGTTCTTATATCAATTCAAATTGTTTTAATTTTATTTTGTAATCAAGTTCCTTAATTTTAAATTCATATTCTTCTTTTTTCAACTCCTTAAGAGCACTCTTCTTGTGAATGTCTAATATTTCACATTTTTATTATGTTTTACTTCCTTCATTTCAAATTCCTTCTTTTTAATTATCGCAAGTTCTTCATCTATATCAGTTTTGGCTTTCTTTCTATTTACAATGCTTTCAGAGACGCTGTGGACATAATCTGATTTTCTTTCAGGTGCTGGTTTAGGCCTAGGGAGTGCTAGAGTCGACAACATTTCATTCACTACATTTACGTCCACCGTATCATTGGCTTCAGTCACTGATTCCACTTGGATGGTGTCATCTGTTCTAGCTGTTTCACTTACAACCTCCTCGGTACATGACGCCTCTACTGTAGACGTATCTTCGAATACGGGAACTGAATCATTAAACAAAATAGAACTGGAATCAAATGGATTTTCATCTGGTTCAAATTTATCTTTCAGTGCACCTATAATCTTAAGATCTATTTCATCAGCTTTTGTTTCATGAGTCCCACCACCAGTTAGTGACACCCAATCTGAAATTAAAGAACGTTCACCATTAATATTTACAATTATACTAAATAATCAATATCTTAGTTACTGGTATGCATTTAATATAAGCCTGCTGAATAATAAATACATATTTTTCATTGCTCTTTTAATTTTATTATATCATTTAAAGGTGATGTGTGGTCTCATATACTCCCACAAAATATAAAACATCTGGACTTCTTTAATTATAAATCTTGCAGGGAGCTGCAGTTTATGTTACCTTCTTATCTGTGTCAACACACTTCATACCCAAGGTCAGGGTTAGCTCACTACGATTAAAATTCTCAAGTGGACATCCAGAGCTCACGTGACCAGTTAGGAGAGTATTTTTGTCAATGCATGTTGCGTGGCCCGCGGAAGTAAAACATATCAAATGGCTGGTCCATTGCAGTTATTAAGATTACAAATCCTCAGTTCGGGGAGTATATTCGGGAACTACTATGAACAATGTAGTGATAAGGCTAATTTCTTTCGGCGATTGCAGATTGCAGTTTGTAAGGCTTTCGTGTTCAAATTGCAGCTTGAAAGACCGGATAAAGTGGATTTCTTGAAGGGTTTTGGAGCTTATTAAGTAAAATTACATATAAAAGAAAAGTGCGAGTATCCAGTTTGTTCGCAGTGTACTAAAAATATTTACACCAGTTACATCAAGGACGAATGAGTGTCACATCATCAGTGCCGGAATGATAGGTTCCAAAGTGTGCTACACGTTATCATTTATAGGATTATATTTGTTTACGCTCCTTTTGTTTTGGATCAGTGAAAAGTGATCTGTTTGGTAATTTGAAGAACACTTTTAGTGACGACAACAATCAAGGTGAAATTTACGAGGATGTCTACGTACTGTGAGTAACAAAGAAGGGAATATATATGTAATTTTTGCATTATTAGGTACTACATATATTCATATTATGAGAGATTATCACATGCTGAATCCGATAAAATAATAGTAGTACTTGTATAAGATGCCGCATGTTTCTCATTGAACTCTATTTTTGTCACAAGTCTCAGAGACCTCACGTCACCAGTAAGATGATATATCGGTACTTACCTTGTCTTAGTTATTGTGCTTTCTTGCTTTCCTCTTCATAACGAAATATAGTTCTTTTAACAGTTTTGCAGTCCGTCCTCCTATCTGGCGGGATGCATTGAAGGCTTTACATAAGTCCTCCCAAGAACTTTTTTTCTGAGCTACTGTTGCCCCATCAGTCTTCTTATTCTCAATCACTTCTTTTCTTTGAAAAACGAGGTCTATTAACAAGTTCCTCTCGAAAGAACTGAAATTTTTCGCACGTTTAGAATTATCCGACATTTCCGTATTTTGTCGCACCAAATAGCTATCATTCACTGACTTCTTATAATCGCATTGCGATTGAGATGTCTATGTACATGTTTGCCAACCAATTTTCATTATAGAAAACTTCTGCTAGTAAAAGTAACTAGATATTACCAAAATAACCCTAAAACATTTGCGTAGAGACATCTATTGGAGGACGAGCGATACTAAACATGACGGTAACTGTACTGTTTATTACCAGGGCTTATAAATCTTGATTTAAGTTTCCGGAAACTCGTTAAAGTTAACAGCGCAGTTAAAGTTACAAGCGCATTTAGGTAACTCACAGGTAACTGTGGTGTACCAGAAACCGGCCAATAGCCTACAATAGTGTACCCACAAGAAGACACGATTAAAACAAGTAACCTACGATAAAAATCCTCAACACCGTCGTTTTTTGCATTCACGATAGTTTACTTCTGATATCCTGATATTTGGTATTTTTTTACCTTTGTAGATACAGTATGTTTCATTGTGATGTGAAACAGCCTTACGCTAAGTAAATAACAATCACCGTCATATGTTTTGATTCATGGACAAATAGAATCACCTGTACGTCGGTACCATACGAAGTTTTTATGTGCGGGCTTCATCTGGTAAAGGTTGACATTTTTTAGTTACTTTGCAGTTAAAATCATTTAGTTTGGAAAGAGGAAGGCAAGGAAAGGTGGGTTTGCTTCTGCAGGGTGACTACTTATTATCTTCAAGAAGTAAGTTACTGGAAAGTTGTTATTTGTCGTCGTGTAATATTTTCAGTTGGTAGGGGTTTCTAGCGGTAGCGTGCCCTCCTCTCACCCGGAGCGGCCGGATTCGATTCCCGGCCAGGTCAGAGATTTTCGCCTGGACCTGAGGGTTGGTTCGAGGTTCACTCATTCTACGTAATCACAAGTGAGGAGCTGTCTGATGGTGACATGGTGACCCCGTTCTAGGATACAAAGATGGCCAAGAGAATTCGTCGCGTTGACCATGTGTCACCTTACAATCTGCAGGCCTTAGGGCTGAGCAGCGTCGCTCTGCAATGCCATGGGGGTTGATCTGGTTGTTTGTTTGAAGATGGCCGCATAGAATGTAGTTTAAAGTGTTCTAACCAGGTAATTTATTTACATTCGTGAAAGGAGCGGAAATTGCTTGGATTCTCTAAAGGAGTTACCTTTTCGGTGGGTTTAGAGATCATACACGAAAATAATTTATTTACTGTTGCCTGTGTTACCGTAGAGAAGCTCACTGATTAGAGGGTAGACGGGAGGCGTAATGGTAATGGAAACGATCAAAGTAAAAATTAAAGTGAGGCGTTCCTTTGTACCGTATTACAGATTACGAGTAAGGAGTACGGCATCACTATTAACACTAATAACACAAAGGTGAAAATTTCATAGCAGTAGGACCCAATGAAGAACAACGTTGAAGGGGAAGTTTAGAATACTAGGTCTCCCACATAAAATCAGACCGTCCAAGCGGCGATTTGACACTCCGACACGTAAGCAGCTGTATTGGAGGCGCGCGCATAGTTCTTGACCTTGGAAGCAGCGTGCACGTGTTCGATCTCGCAAGCATCAAATACCAGTCTGAATATCAGCTCGACGGGTACACGATGTATTTGTTGAAGTGCCACCACCTTCATGAGCACATATTCACGTAATTGTAAACAAATATGAAACTACTGACTCAGTGCTCAACAAAAAGCATGCGGACACACAAACAATTTTAACAGAGGGAAATCTGGATTACATTGGGGCATCTCTAGAACGGTTACCGAATAAATCACTCAGAAAATTAGCAGAAGTAAGGGGTTTCGGTTTCTTCTGAACACAGAGCTACAAAGCTGCTAAACATCAAACCGTACAGGTATACACGGGCCATTGGTTGAAACATGCTGATCCAGCCACAAGCGTGCGATATTGTGAGTGGTATCTTGCATCATTGAATGATCGTTTATTCGACGCACAGTTTGTGTTCTTTCCGGATGAGGCCTGGTTTCATCTTAATGGTCGTGTGAACTCTCGCTATTGGTGTGCAGAATATCGTAATGAAGTTCCTCATTATGATAGGAAAATTGGCGTTTGATGTGTTGTTATTGCAAAACGAATGATTGGGCCTATGTTTTTCGAGACGGCAGTAAATGCAGAGAAGTACCAAGATGACACTTTGACACCGTTCTCTCATCAGTTAATGGAAGAAGGAATATTGCGTGGGTGGTTTTAACAAGATTCAGTCCCTCCTCATACAGCAGGAGATTCCTCTCACAATCTCGGAAGTGTTTGCAGATAGAATGATCAGTGCTGGTCTATTTTCTCCTCGTTCTCCAGAACTAACAGTATGTGACTTTTTACTTGTGGAGTAAATTGAAAGAACCCTCACACATTGTAGGAACTGAATGAAAATATTACGTTTGAAATCAGAAACACATCAGTAGCAGAACTCTCTCGTTCAGCCAGAATGTGCTTACCAGGTACAATGCCTGTATAACCCAGGAAGGACAACACTTCCAACATCCTTTGTACGGTAAGATTTCACATAAGATTGTATGCAGGCCTAAAGCAGGGCGGCCGACAGCGTCGTGAGTTCGGCTGAGGCAACTGCCGCAGTGTAAGGTAAAAACACCGTGCGTTCGACCTTAGTTTGTATGGGAGATTCTGTAAATGACGTAATTTAATTACCAGGGTATAAAGCTTCCGTGGATCAGTACTCCCTTCTCTCACCGCTGGTTACCGTGGGTCAAATCAGGGTCACTCCAAGTAAAATTTGTGCTGGAAAAATCGGAGGCGGGACAGGTTTTCTTCGAGTACTCCTGTTTCCTCTGTCATCCTTCATTCCAGCAACATCCTCCAATATCATTTCATTTCATCTGTCAGTCATTAATCATTTTCCCAAAGGAGTGCGACAGTGTTCGGCAGCCGGCACAATTCCTGTCCTCGCCGCTAGATGAAGGCTTCATTCATTTCATTCCTGACCCGATCGAATGACTGGAAACAAGCTGTGGATTTTCAAGTAGGTACCAGGATACAGTTAGATTATGATGTGGGATGAGCATTGTACGGAAAGGCTGAGAAGCCGGATAACTCAAGGAAAACTTTCGTATAGAAAATTAAAGGAACAAACAGCATTAGCTAAATGTTATGAATGGAGTGTCGTTCCAAACAGGCCTGGATGCTACAGAAGTAGGACGAGAATGTTTGTGGTGATGCCAAATTGGAAAGACAAGATTGGGATCAAAGTGGCACTGGGAATAGTAAATGAAAATAGGAACATACTGAAGACAATACGAAATAGAAAAGCTAATTGAATGGGTCACGTACTGAGATTAAGTTCTGACTGGCTGATCTGGTAAAGTCGCGCTCGGTTCACGTTCAGAGACGTGCGTTTGGTTCTCCGTCAAGAAACGAGATTTCCCTTTCCGAAGTGGCACATGGCTCTGAGGTACATTTATCCTATACAACAGTGAGTATCGGGTAATTCCTGAGGGCAAAGGCAGCCAGGCTTAGAGCTAGGCTCTGCACGCCTCTTAGTGCCTCTTAGCATCTACTATCCACTGCTCCAAGACCTTACCTCTGTGATCTATATGGAGACGACTTAGCTTGGTTTTATGTCTATCATTCATGTTCTAATCCTACATAAGGATGTGGTAGTATCCTGATGCCAAAGCATGTAACCAGCTCTCCTCAAGGATTCTCTATCTTGAGTGTGGTGTATCGTATATTGCAGACTCTTGTGTTCGTCCGCCCAATACAATAGTTCACTTCCTCTAAATTTTTCTCTTGGTGATTAATTCCTCCACTTTCTCTGTTCTCCTGGCAATGTGTCCGAAGTTTTCCATATTGAGGGTGAAGAACATATGGGAAACGATTGTGGAAGGTAAGATCAATTGAATGAAGGAAAGGTGAATAAGAAATTAATATTGGTGACAGATTTCTAAAAACAGAAATGAGGAACATATTGAAGAAAATAAGAAAGAGAAAAGCTAACAGAATGGATCACACAAGTAACTTATTTATTTATTTATTTATTTATTTATTTATTTATTTATTTATTTATTTATTTATTTATTTATTTATTTAGTTAGTTAGTTAGTTAGTTAGTTAGTTATGTTTTATTTATTTTTTTACAATTTGCTTTATGTCGCACCGACACAGAAAGGGCTTATGGCGATAACGGGATAGGAAGAGGCTGCGAGAGGGAAGAAAATGACTGTGGCCTTCATTAGGGTACAGTCTAATTTGCCGGGTGTGAAATTGGGAAACTATCCTCAAGGCTGTCGAGCGTGTCGTTCAAACACACTGTCTCCTGAATGCAAGCTGAAATGTGCACGGCCCTAACCCCACAGCAAACTCCATCGGTCAAACTAAGATACTCATGAAATAAATATTTGAACGACAGAGTCACATTTTTATCCGCCTAAACCATAATGATGAAAATAACACCCCTTACACCAGACCACAAGTCACTTGAAATGTTCTGAAATCATGTGACCAGGACTGTTAGAAGCCCGCCTAGTGGATATGATACTTAAGGGATCATGTCCATATAATATGACACAGTAGTTAGCTTGTTTGAGTTCTGTTGGTGGAGAAACTTTTCCCAATCTGAATGTTAGAGGGCAGGGTAGGAGACGTAGTGGTATACATTTTATAATCACTAGAATGCGAGACAAAAGACTTAATTAAATTCCAAAACTCCCGCGAATGTGTTCATATGGAGAGAGGCATTATTACGCTGTTGATAGCGATTCGTTCGTCGGAAGGAGTCGTCAATCCTAGAGCAGACCCCTTGGTGTTATTCGACAGGAGAAGGCTACGTGCCGGTGCTGGTTTTCTCCATCTCCACACCTCATTTTCATTCCACATCCACATGCACCCAGGTCATCGATGGGTGTCCAGTAGGAATACCTACTCTAGGTGAGCCGAATATGTACTCGAACACTCTCTGCACTAAAACCCACACGATAAATAAATAATCGACTATAAGTATAATTATTGTATACAACCTTTTTCCCATTGCCTCCAATGCGTAGAAATCAATTTTGTAACCATTTGTTGATAGAAGTTCAATACTTTCAGAAAGAAGACAGTACAATATACAAAAATCTTCAACATACAGAAAATCACGCGAAGAGGGCGTATGACATCACGCACGGCAAGAAACACCAGTATTGGCTCCTCCAAGTGGTTCACTAGATACTAAAACGGTGGTCTCTAAATAAAATGGTTTTGGAATCCACGCAGAAGGAAGGAAATTACAAAACGCAAGCGCTAATTTTAACAAGAAACTAACAACAGTGGACATGGGAAAAGCGTTGAAAACTCACAATTCGATTTTCTTTAAAAACTTGAAAAACTCGCCAAATATTAAAAAACGCAATTTTTTTCTAACATTGCACATATTGGAACACACTTCTAAACAAGTAGTTTTAAGAACTGTTAAGAAGATTGTATATTATGGAATGCAAATCTGTCACTGTAGATGTAACTAATTCTTCTAATCTGAATCGTCTTCTTCTTTTTCATACCGAACAGATGATGTAGCCGCAAGTCCTGAAAATTGCGGGATGATTCTCCTTCATTTCACGACTTATAACCAGTCATTTTCTGTAGAGATAAGAAACTACACCCATATTTATAATTAACAGTTATTTATCAACTAATAATATAAAAAGAGTAATCTTATATTCACCGAAATAAAAAACAAACTCTGTTTCGGTTTGAGAGATTTGGGAAACTCGGACATATTTCCGCATTATGTTCTCGTTCCCCCAAAATCTGACGACTGAGAAAACCTAGTATATCTACTAGGGTCTGAGGTTTAAGCCTTGTTAACTGTTTGTTCCATCTTTGCTGATCAGTTCAAGGTTATGGGGAGATCAACCGTAGTCGATCTAAAAGTTAAAACTTAATTCACAAACACAAATTTTCTGTAAAGCTCACCCGACTAAATACAGGATGTACCAAACAACGTAAAAAGGAACACAGCGAGAGGAAGAAGAGATACTGGGAAGAGAAAAAAATGCTAAAAGTTCAAAGTTTAAAAGTGCTTCCTAGTCGGGTATAACGAATCAAGAATAAACAAAGTCTGTATTGAAGTCATCTTTGTCAAAATCACTAGAACACGCCCAAATAAATTGTTAGCCCCTGCCTGCCATTTTTAGATGACAATAGTACTAAAAACCGGAGATATATCTATAAAACCGCTGATTTCGCAACACAACATGGGAGAGAATTTGCTGACACGTTGTTCGCTTCTCCTTGTCCGAGGCGAAGTGTTATCTACTTAACAGATTGTGGTAAAAGCAGGTGTAGCAAAATTTTGGATGCCTCTACTCCGAATTTAGCAACTTTAAAAACATGGATTTCGATTTAGACATACATATGCTTTATGGCCTGGGGTCATCTGAAAACTTGCGTCACGAGAATGTGTGATGCGATGTTACCTAGTAACCGTGGAGGCTATGATGTGAAGTATTGACAGATGACCATAAAATATGCCACATCTCATCATATTTAGAGAGCTGATTATTACATTTGTGTGTAGTTTCATAGGCCCTTGAGTCAAATTTTACCTCTCGGTGCACTGAATCATTCGCTTGTACACTCCAAATTCCATACAGATGTTTCTCGAAAACGATTCGTTGGATTCAAACAAATTAATCGTTATTGATTTGAGTGTGATTTATTGAAAGCAATATTTATAATAATATGATTTTCCCAAATGGAAATTTGAAACCATTTGTTTGCGTTTTTTGATTCGAAACTGAATAACGGACATACCTACAGACAATTCTTAAAAGAAAAGAAAGAAGGTCACTATTGCCTCCACATTGTGCATACTATCAAACCCTTTAAAAGAGCAACAAAACAGAAATGTACCGACTGACACTATATTTGTGACATGAATTTAAACAACACTAAATATTTGGACATATTTATTTGTGTATGGAGACTTTATTCCCACTTATCATCCATTGTTTGAACTGCAGTCAGTTAGTGTTTTTTTTTTTTTTTGCTAGGGGCTTTACGTCGCACCGACACAGATAGGTCTTATGGCGACGATGGGATAGGAAAGACCTAGGAGTTGGAAGGAAGCGGCCGTGGCCTTAATTAAGGTACAGCCCCAGCATTTGCCTGGTGTGAAAATGGGAAACCACGGAAAACCATTTTCAGGGCTGCCGATAGTGGGATTCGAACCTACTATCTCCCGGATGCAAGCTCACAGCCGCGCGCCTCTACGCGCACGGCCAACTCGCCCGGTGTCAGTTAGTGTGACCGAGCATGTATGTTATCTGCGATTATTACGTCAATAGCTGCGATGTTCCCCATTCGCTCAATAAGCGAATCCATTACTGCGCACGTATTCGCGTATTGAGCGAATGTGGAAGATCGCAGCTATTGACGTAATAATCGCAGATAACATACATGCTCGGTCACACTAACTGACTGCAGTTCAAACAATGGATAATAAGTGGAGACAAAATATCCATACACAAATAAATATGCCCAAATAATTAGGGTTGCTTAAATTTATGTCACAATATTCCTGCCATATAATTCAGGTTAGAGCCCCCGTGGCTCAGGTGGCAGAGCGTCGGTCTCTCACCGCTGGGTTCTGTGGTTCAAATCCCGATCACTTCATGTGAGATTTGTGTTGGACAATGTGGAGGTGGGACAGGTTTCTCTCCGTATAATCCGTGTTTCCCTGTCATCTTTCACTCCAGCAAAATTCTCCAATATCATTTCATCTGTCAGTCATTAATCACTGCCCCACAGGAGTGCGACAGACTTCAGCAGCCTGCACAACTCCTATCCTAATTACTTGATGGGGGCTTCATTCATTCTATTCGTGACCCGGTGGAATCACTGGAAACAGGCTGTGGATTTTCATTACTCAGATTACCATTTGAAAGAAGAAGTGAGTACGTAAATTTATTGAGCACTGAGTCCACAGCAAACTAGAGCTAAAGGGTGATATCAATGCAACGAATATAAATGTAACACAAACGTGTAAAGGTAATGAGTAAGTGTTGGGGAGATATGACAGTTGAACGGAATAGGAAGTACGTTCTATATTTCGATGCTAGTGTATAATTAGCCACAGTAATTTCAGTTCTCAAGCATAAAGCTACAGTTACACATAGGAGGGTAAGCGTGTGGGATCAATAACACTCTGTTTCCTGGGATGGAATGGAAACGTAAATACAGTAGCTTCCAGACTAACGCTTAGGAATGGATAACTATAAGAGGAATAATGTAATAAAAGAGGGGGGCCAATTTACCATAATTTTTATATACTGAGTTACGTCACTTTATTTGCTGAATGTTAGAAATTAGAAATATTCGAATATTAGAAAAAGTTGACTAAATATTGTACTAATGCATAGTTGTAACTAATAAAGACTTTTCTTTAACCTTCAGTTGCACTCTCTTTTCAAGTTAATATGAATATTTGGAGACACATCGCGTGACCATTATACTTTGTATTGTCGTTTCACCTAGAAAAACCGCTATGTGGTAATATTTTAGCTTAGAACTCTGACCAGAAAAGTTCTGTCATTTAAGGTTCATTACTGCATCAATGAATTTTCGGTCTGTGATACATGTGCTGCGGGTCAGTATTACTTCCCTCATCGGCTGTGAGCTTGCATCCGGGAGATAGTAGGTTCGAATCCCACTATCGGCAGCCCTGAAGATGGTTTTCCGTGGTTTCCCATTTTCACACCAGGCAAATGCTGGGGCTGTACCTAAATTAAGGCCACGGCCGCTTCCTTCCAACTCCTAGGCCTTTCTTATCCCATCGTCGCCATAAGACCTATTTGTGTCGGTGCGACGTAAAGCCCCTAGCAAAAAAAGAAACTTCCCTCAACACTGGTATATAGCGGTATTTCCAGGAGCAACGACAAATAACTTCATGTGGTTCGAGGAGTTCAGGTTGGTATTTGGCTTATTGATGCCATCTATGGTTTCCTTTAGAGCTATGATGAGGCCTATGAGATCTCACGAGAGTAATTACGTCTGAAAGTAAAACTCACGTTTCTTTTAAGAATTACTTTTCATCATAATTGTGTAATCGTATGAACGGATTTATTTTGACATATTTCTTAAACATTCTGTATAACTTTTAGAAGTAACTGTTAGGCTAACCAAGCACCAAAAGACAAGACTGCGCGGGTTCATTCCTGTTTTGACTTTCGCAGATCTGTTAATCTGACATTGTGATGTGTCAGTATTGAGCAGACTGTGAGCGTGTTAACACGAATATCACTAGTGTAATATTTTCTTCCTATCTCTTTACAATGTAATGTGTGCGTTGTGTTTTAGTGTTTTGCTTTTTCCATTATGCCAAGAAAGTGTGTAAATCATGCTGACCTTTAAGTCTCAGAGGTGACATTTCGCGCGACTTGTGAAAGAGTGTTATGAGCATTACTTTGAGTATCGAGTGGTTGATTTTAATAAGAGCTGGGCTCTGTTTCGTGTGTTAGAATGTTGACTGGGTGGAAAAGTGGTACTCATCAAATGTCATTTGTAATTTCCATGATTTGCAGGGAACCGAAGGTTCATCGAAGAGATTGTTATTTTTATTTAACAAATCGTCGTTGCCGGGACAAAACCTCCTATGTGATAATATTTTTGGAGATATACTGACCCGCGGCACATACATTACGAAGAGCGAGAATGCCTTGACAATATTCACACAATATTGCACCTTAGATGACAGAACCTTACCGGCCAAAGTTCTAAGATGAAATATTTCACATTGTAGGTTTTGTCCCGGCAGCGACAAAATATTAATGGAATCTCATCTGAATAAAAATATACAGTTATGTATCCGAATTTGCCTTCTGAAATGAGGCCAGTCTTACACAATGAAGAAGTACCCTGTACAAATTATTTAAAAAATCAAATTAATATGACACAATGATCGCACCTGTCATATCCATGAATGTTGATCATTCCTCGCGGGACACCCTGTATGTCTAAAGGACACAGTTATGAAGATATTTCTCTTGCTGTTCACGTGTTGTAAAGACCATGGGTCATATACATCCTGTAAGTTACTACCACCTATCGTGGTCTCCCCTTGTGACCTGAGCGAAACCTTGCGAGCTAATGTAGTGATGAGGGGAGAAGGGGCGAAAGTGGGAGAAAAACGCTAATTAAAAATTAAGCCATAATGAAATAAGCCATTGACTCAAATTCACATCCACGAAAACTTTCAAAGATCCGAACATCTTGCCTTGTGCCTTGTGCCTTGTGCCATCTACCGTCCAGTGTTGAAGTAACTACTGACTTGAATTTTAGATTTAAGTACCATCAATTGTGAAATAAACAAATGTACAATTATTCTAGAATAAAACAAATAACCGGACCTTAGTCTACTAGACAATATTTTTACGTACACAGATATTCATTCTGCAATGGATATAAAAGGAAAATTTACATTTTCGACAAGAAATGAAATCTACTCTTTGTTTTCTGAGGCATAATAGCAAAAGTAAATTTAATTTGTTTTCTGATATCGGTTTTGGAAATCATGTTTTTTCGGTTTTCTTCAATAGATAGAGAGAAACGGAATAGCTTTTCAAACTCATTTCACCGGTGAGATTAATATTTATATACTGTCATTTCTGGTTCTGTGACCCTAATTCCTCGCCTTGCTTCATTGAATTTGTTTCCTCCTTCTGGTATCCTCTATTCCTTTCATATAGTTGTATTCTAATATCAAAACTGGCAGAACGATTGATTGAGAAAGGTTTCTATCTTCGTTCCCATCGTTCCGGTGCCACTGCATTTGGACTGTATCATACCTGACATTGAAATGCAGAAAATCTTAGGAATGAGAGTATGGATATTTCTCATTTATGAAGATCTGAAAATGATTTGTCATGAAGTGACAATTCCAAGGCTTCTGATGTACGGCTACACGTATAAAATTCCCTCCGCCCCCATGGCATAAGAGCCTCGAAGGGCCGTGGCCTACCATGCGACCGCTACTCAGCCCGAAGGCCTGCAGATTACGAGGTGTCGTTTGGTCAGCACGACGGATAATCTCGGACATTATTCTTGGCTTTCTAGACCGGGGCGCCATCTCACCGCTAGATATCTCCTCAATTGTAATCACTTAGGCTGAGTGGAACTCGAATCAGTTGCAGGTAAAATCCTTGATCTGGCCGGGAATTGAACCCGGGGCCACCGGGTAAGAGGCAGGCACTCTACCCCTACACCGCGGGGCCGGCTATCGTGTATAATAACTTCAAGATAATTTCATGTGCAGGATCAATGAAATGTCCAAAGAATTCACAGATTCAAGGCAACCAAAATGGATTAAGGGAAACTTTACGTAATAGGCATAGAAATAATAGTGTAAGTTGAAATCAGAGGCGCTTATGTGATCCACTGGAAGTCGCAGCCTGCACGCTCAATCCGCAATGGAAATGAACATGTGTGAATATAATAACCAACCGCATGTTATTGGTACTACTAGCAAGAGGACCTGATAGTCAGCGCTGTAAAAGGAATACGATAATGAACATAGGTAATTAGAACTGATGGATTGGGTACAGCGGAGCGTGGTGAGGAACAACAACCGTGCTGATTGGTTAGCGCAATCAATGGCCTGCCAATCGGGTTTCGTTCGCTCCACCGGACGTGTGGCCACACAAAGGGAGGGAGAGAGAAAGATAGAGACCAATTATATACTTCAGACTAGTCTTTGATTCTGCCACACTATAGTCCTCCCCTATATTTTACTGAAAGTACATAGTATTTAACTGGATTGATAACAACGGAATGATGAGGATTACATTGTTTCCGTCTGGCTCACCATACTCGTTGCTCTACAAATATTATTTCTCTTTCTTCGATACTTGCAAGTACAGCTCAGTTGATTACAACTGAAACTAGTCTTTAATTTATTAATTCACAAACCGCGACGAACAGTTTCATTGCACGCTTCTTACTTACTCTGTCAAGAGACGAATTAAGCGAGTACAATTCAGTGGATTACAGCTGAAGCTGTTTTTGGAATATTTAATTTTCAATTCACAAACCACAAAGAAGAGTTCGATTGAACACTTCTCACTTACTCTGCCAAGAGATGAAGCAAGCGAACGCAACTCAGTGGATTACAACTGAAGCTAGTCTTTCACGTATTTATTAATTAATTCACAAACCACAAGGAAAAGTTCCACAGGAATTGAAATAATATTCCAAGAGGGAGATCCAAAAAAACAAAATCCAAATTCTTTGAAATAATTTAAGAAAAGGATAGGGAAGCAATTGGTGGAGAATCTGTCACTAGGCTAGTGCAGATGCCAGGTGATTGATTGATTGATTGATTGATTGATTGATTGATTGATTGATTGATTGATTGATTGATTGATTGATTGATTGATTGATTGATTGATTGATTGATTGATTGATTGATTGATTGATTGATTGATTGATTGATTGATTGATTGAGAGTGCATCCGCTCACTCCTGAGTCCCAGACTACAACTTACCTTAGAGGTGTTCGGTTCATTTCTAAAATCTAAGATCAAACGGGAAATGGAAAATTTAAAGTGGTAAAGGCTTATCTATGTTAAATTAAAGGGGCTGAGAGGGGAGGCTCGACAGTAGGATTGGGATGGTAACATGACTGCTCACCAGAAAAAGATAATGGAACTGTTTCCTTTTCAAATCCACTAAGGAGCCATTTATTCAATTTAGTCAATACAGGGTTAATTACTGTTTGACCTGACATAATACATTTATAAATAAACCTGAAATTGAACATACAAAACCATATAATATACATCATATATACATCATATCTTTTTGATGGCTGGGACAATGACCAAATGGGGTCGAACAGCCACCCGTATACTAAGACGCTGTATCTAACGAACCACTGACCTGTATGGGTCAAACCAATGACCATTTGTGGGCTGTGGACGCGAGTCCAAAGACACTTTTAAGTCGCCTGCATGTTCCCCGAGATGAGCTACTCCAGAGCTAGTTAGCACATTTATATAGCCTGGAATCCTATCTAGGAAATGCTTCCGTTAACAAGAGGGTATTCGACGGAGGGACCCTAGCCTAACCGTCCAGATGTTCGAGCATGCCAGTATCAGCTCGCCTGAATTAATCTTATTTTTCTATTTACATCATCAGTTCAACAGATAAAATCCTAGGAAAGTGTCTCTGAAACCTCAAATTATTATGACATTCACCAGCCATGGTCTTAATCACAAGGTTTAATGAATCTTCTTCTCCTTCTTCTTCTTCTTCTTCTTCTTCTTCTTCTTCTTATTATTATTATTATCCAGCCTGTTGAACTTCGTATAATTTGTAATAATTAGCATTCCATAATATTATCATTCATACGGAGAATTAATCTCTATTATTTCTCGGGTCGTGATACTTCAAAATAACCATACATGCAGCCTATACGTGTTCGTTCGTACCATATAGGGGAGCGATCCCATACACACTCTGTAATTGTCGTAATTCATATGCGTCCCGTGGGCCGATAATTCAATATTTACTATCACCTAGAAGATTATATATTCCTGTTTATCTCTTAGTTTCCATAATTCTCTCGTAGCTTCTTTATCAAGCCCGTAGCTTCTTTATCTACCTTCAGGGTGCGGTGATCCGTCTCTCACTCTTATATCAAAGCAATATTTTCAACAATTTCTAGACTGATCGTACTCTCTCGATTACAACAGTACGATCTAAATATTCATCAAGCTGCATGTTATTCAATTGACACTATGCAACACGTCAATTGTTTCCTGAGGTATTTTCCTTTTGAAGGGTTCATACGAGGTAACGTTGTGGAAGAAAGCTACATGTCTCCAATATACCAGGTGGCGCTCAAACGCCGTACTTTCTACTTATAAATGCCTCGCATGCCCAAATGATGAATGGGATGTCTACCAACTGATTTTCACAGGGGAGCTACTGCCAGCGGGCAGGTTACGACAGAATATGAAGAGATAAGAAACGTAGTGTCGCTCGCAGCAAGTTACTCAGCGCCGCCGGTCGAATGCACCCCTTGCATTAGCAAACATCGTTCTAGTTCTAGGCTGGTGTATGGTACAGCCGCACTATATTTGCTGTCTGCATATCGGCAATGGCTAGTGTGATCAGCAGCGGTGAATACACAGACATTATTTTAAGATGGACAACCTGGTCGGAGTGCAACAGAAGCTCCAAACAGACGTTCGCCTTCTACACACATATTTCGCCGAACAGTAACATATTCGTTTTTGTTCCATACAATCAACTCTTTTATCGAGTTGAATGTCTACACGTGTCTAAATTACTAACTTATTAGATTTCATTTACTTCATCATTGGCGTGTATACAAACAGTAGCGGCCGTTAGGGGTGGGGTGAGGAGGGACAGTCGCTCCCACCCCGACTTTGTAGAGTAAATATGACATTTGATTCCACTTTAGCCAGCTGGAACTAGGAATTATTTTTAAAAAGCTATATGTACAAGCCTTCTTGTCTTATATGCTAAATCTGTCCTTTATTGTATAGCGCTACGGCAAGTAGTGGAGACTTTGCAGGTGCTGTGAGGGAGGGTAGTAGGGGTACATATTTTTTTGCCGAGGTCATGGCCACTGAGTTATAATTCACCCGCTTGCCGCGCGCATTCGTCAGTCTGGCAGTCTCTTTATTGTTGTCTGTATTCAAATACTAAATGATTTTAATTGCATAATCATGTCGTAGAGCCTCCGTGGCTCAGACGGCAGCGCGTTGGCCTCTCACCGCTGGATACCGTGGTTCAAATCCCGGTCACTCCAAGTGAGATTTGTGCTGGACAAAGCGGAGGCGGGACAGGTTTTTCTCCGGGTACTCCGGCTTTCCCTGTCATCTTTCATTCCAGCAACACTCTCCATTATCATTTCATAGCATTTATCACTCATTAATAAATCACCTTGGGAGTGGCGACCCCGTTATAATAACAGCCTATATATGTTTCATTCATTACATCCCTGACCCGGTCAATGACTGGAAACCAGGTTGTAGGTTTTCATTTTCAATCATGCCGTACATCTATGAAATTGTACCGGGCGATCTGGCCGTCGGGTTACGGGTGCGCAGCTGTGAGCTTGCACTCAGGAGATAGTGGTACGTTAAATTGTTTAAAGTAATTACAGATTTTAGGACGATGACCTTTGAAAATTCCCATTATTATGACACCGTAATGAACATAAATTATTTATCATTAATAGTGAAGTTAGTTTTATTAAGCTCCAGTGAAATCGAGGTGCTGTTACTGTACCAAGATGCGCATTTTAATAGAATTTTAGTATTTGTCCTCGGAGTCGGCGGTCGTTAGAATATTCCCTCGTTTAAGGCGTGACCAACTTTACAAGAACAGGCACGGAGGGCTCTCTCGGGCATACACCCTGTCTCTGAGTATTCCAGAAATATAGAAGGGGTGAGTGGAGTGGGAGTTCCCATCTTGTCTTCCGTGTACTGCGCTAAGTGGCCATGCGGCTCCCTTTAATGTCAGTTTATCTGCCTTGCCAATCGCTCAAGGCATAAGCTCCTTAACTAGGAATGCATTTAACGTCGAGAATTTCAAATATCATATTTTGAAACTTCCTTAATAATCATGGAGACAGTTGTTTGCTACTGTAACTATTTGTCAGTAGTGAATATTTCACCTTAGAGAGCAACATTGGGCCATGAAATGATATGCCAGCGTAAAATTATAATATTCCTTTGATATTTCAAATTACGGCACGAAGTCTAGGCCGTCCGGGTACATTAGATCAAAAGAGAGAGATGAAATAATTGTATTCGTCTGACCGTACATACAACTGACCACAAGGATCCAGAATAATTACAAAACAATTACAAATTTTAATAAAAATAAAAATCTTTAATGATTTTGCTATGGGTATACTCTGCATAACATTGATTAATCTCAAGATCGAGATAATAACGTAATCTCGACAAGTATCTTCTACGAAACATCACAGAGAACGTACACTTTGTAACAGGCTGTCATAGATTAATAGAGGACGAACGACGTGCAAATAATAAATCCTAACCTAATAATTATTCTTATACTTGAATCTCATTCAGGGACGTGTTTAGCGTAGTAACTTACTGTAAGCCTTCCTGCCAGACGTGTGATTTTCGAATCTCTGTAGATTCCGGAAGACGTTGTTATCTGAAATATTATGTGATATCAGAGAGGGCGTTCTGCATTTGGAGAAGAGGGTGATCATTCTGAAGAGTCCAGACCTACTTGAAATTCTTAGTATAAATGTATTTTCCTTCATGCATAAACGTGTTTCGCATTCTGTATGCTTTATAACAATAATAATAATAGACAGAGCGGAAGAATCTAAAAATCCGGACGCGTCTGTTCCCGCATCGGGCGGCTTTTTGGTCAGCGTCTGCTTCCCCATGTAGGAGGTGGTTGGTTGAACACTCTAGGACTTAAAATCCTCAATCTTACTTAGTGAAACATGATTATGTTTGGCCCATCTGATAATTAGACAATTGATAAGTCATGAAAATCTTCAACCTTATCAGTATCATAAAATACAAGATGCTAATGGTAGTTTTTGTTGACTACAGAAGAGCATATAACTCCATTGACAGGACCTTGATGGGACTTCTAGAAGAGTTTGGAGTTGAAAACAAGGTAAGAAATTTAATCAGGGAGACAATCAGCAAAACGTACTCCAAAATAAAGTTCAGAGGGGAATCTCTAGGCCCTTAGAAATCAAAATTGTTGTAAGACAAGGTGACGGACTCTCGCCAACCATGTTCAACTGCGTTTAGGTAAAGGGTGTAAGGGAAAGGAAGAAGGGAATTCCTGACAATGAGACTTTAAATACTGGGAAAGGTAAGGATAATGTAAGTAAATAACGTTTACCAATCGCTGGTGGAGTAATGATACTCACCTGCGGTATAGCAAGAGGATTGAAGAACTCCAGGTGATGGCAAAGAAGACTGGGTTTAACATTTTTTTGAGAAGATTGAGATCTTGACCAACATTAAAGAGAGTTAAGAGATTTAACTATTTATGAGCAGATTTACAGGAGAATGGGTTGGAAAAGAATGCCATTAAAGAGCAGGCGAGACAAATGGAAATGACAACTCAACTGACGAGGAACACCTGCAATAAACGGGTTCAATCGTGTAGGGCAAAACTAAGGTATCTAGACACTTTTGTTAAATCTGAGTGCCCATAAGCAGCATAAATGTTGGGTATGATTGAGAAAGGTTAGATTTAAGATATCCGGAAGAAAGAAAGAAACATGTTCAGAATAATTATAGGCCCAAATGTATGCACTGGGGAGATGAGACTCAGATGTAACATAATATTGTATAAAAGAACAGAATTGATTAGAAAGAGAAGGGTACAATCCTATGGATACTTGTTGAGGATGGACAATAACAGATAGATGAAGAGGAGCTTTGAATTCTTCAGGGAGATGAAGACAGAATTAGAATGGTTTCGAGAAGTGAGTTTGGATTTGACTAATATGGGAGTTACTCACTATGATCCAGTATAATGAACAGAAATCGATTTTAACAACTCTTTATAAAGTTCTGCGGTTTCCACGTGTTTGGGTATACGTTAGTGAGAAAACGAAGATCGTATACAAAATTATAAACGAAGAAAATAGGAGAGAGCATGAAAATATACTAACAGAGAGAGAAGGCGGTGAAGGTTAAACATAAGGCGAAGATTGTCAAACGTGGTCCATAGGCGGCTGAATTGAAAGCAAACTAATAATAATAATAATAATAATAATAATAATAATAATAATAATAATAATAATAATAATAATAATAATAATAATAATAATAATATCTTATGCTCTGAGGCATGATTGCAGAAAGTTTGATTTGGTACCAGCTGGATGTCTTGCGTTTCAGTTTTGGATAAATAATTACCAACGTCGGATACACAGATTACACAAGCCTACTTACAGTTTTAGACCTAGAACTCGGATATATTAATAATCTTGTCCATGAAGCCAGTCCAGCATATGGCCTGAATAATATCAGGAAGACGAAATTAAGAGTGATTAGGATATACTAATTTCAGTTGATAGGGAATTTATCGTATTAAGTAACGCCGTACTGCGCGTTAGTTCTAACTAGTCCGTACGATGATTGAATTATCCAAAAGCAGATGTTTTCAGACATACATACATACATACATACATAGGCATATATACATACATACATACATACATTACCATTATAGACCGTTATGCCTTTCAGCGTTCACTCTGCAAGCCTCTGTGAATTTACTAAACTTCGCCACAATTCTCTGTTTGCAACTAGTGCTGTTGCCTCATTTTGTTCTACACCTCTTATCCTTAAATCGTTAAAAACTGTGTTTAACCATCGTAGTCTTGGTCTTTTTCTACTCCTCTTACCCTCCATAACAGAGTCCATTATTCTCGTAGGTAACCTATCCTCCTACATTCGTCTCACATGATCCCACAACCGAAGCCGGTTTATGCCTACAGCTTCATCCATTGAGTTAATTCCTGACTTAGCCTTTATCTCCTCATTCCGAGTACCCTCCTGCCAATGTTCCCACCTGTTTTTACCGGCAATCATTCTCGCTACTTTCATGTCTGTCACATCTAACTTATGAACAAGATATCCTGAGTCCACACAGCTTTCGCTCCTGTAAAGCAAAATTAGTCTGAAAACAGACCGATGTAAAGATAGTTTCGTCTGGGAGCTGACTTATTTTTTACAGAACACTGTTGATCGTAACTGTGAGCTCACTGCATTAGCCTTACTACACCTTGATTCAGTATCACTTACTATGTTACCATCCTGGGAGAACACACAGCCTAAATACTTAAAATTATCTACCTGTTCCAGCTTTGTATCACAAATCTGACATTCAGTTCTGTTGACTTTCTTAGCTACTGACATCAATTCAGTCTTCGAGAGGCTAATTTTCATACCATACTCATTGCACCTATTTTCAAGTTCCAAAATATTAGACTGCAGGCTTTTGGCACAATCTGTCATTAAGACCATGTCGTCAGCATAGGCCAGACTGCTTACTACATTTCCATCTAACTGAATCCCTCCCTTCCACTTTATGCCCTTCAGCAGATGATCTTGTAAACTACGAACAGCAAAGGTGAAAGATTACAGCCTTGTCTAACCCCTGTAAGTACTCTGAACCAAGAACTCATTCTACCATCAATTCTCACTGCAGCCCAGATAGGTAAAAAAAAAAAAAAAAGGTTACTCCGCGATCCTAGCGTAAATTCTGAGCATACAAGTTTGACGAATGTTTTAACGATCGATGTTCGGTGCGCCTCGTATCTCGGTCCCTTGTGGTTTGCAACCACCCCTTGGAGATTTGTCTTACGCCAGACAGCAGCACGCAGCAATACGTAAATCGTGACGAGACCGCGAATTACTGGCTCAGGGACTTGACAACAATGCAATCTGTGTGTTAGAAATATGTGTATTTTTGCCTCAGTGTTTTATTACAATAAATTTGGTCATGTTGAATGTAACTGGTTATTATCTATTTTACCAGAGAGAAAGCTGCACAGCGCCAACAATCAGTTCTATTTCATAGAGCACTGTCACTTGGCAAATAAATAGTCTGTTAAGGGGATTCATAACTGAAATCTGAAACTTCTGAACCTTTTCGCTTATCAAAACACAAGCTCATATTAATAAGACATAGCCCCAAACGTATTTTAGAATTGATTAGTTAATCGGTTGCAAAGTTATTGACAATCAATTTCTAATTTTATATGTTGCATGATAAATTCTTCTTGCGGCGCTTTTACTTAAGACCATACTTTGGCAAACTTGTCAAAAATACTCATATATTTAAGAACAAGTCCGAGCTTTGCACTCAGGTATAAAGTATTGGAAATATAACTTTGAAGTTTTTCATTATTCATTCAGTAGGCCAAAATCTAGTTTCGTGCTGTGAAGGTAATATTCACCTGATAATAAAATTCAGAGCTACTTTTAATTCCTGTACGTATACAAACATTTTTTGAAAATTGCAGGTAAATCCGATAAGAAATCTGTCGCAAGGAGCATTTTACGCATGGCAAAGAGCTGAAAAAGCCTTAAAGTAGTTAAATGAAATGAAATGGCGTATGGCTTTTAGTGCCGGGAGTGTCCGAAGACATGTTCGGCTCGCCAGGTGCAGGTCTTTCTATTTGACCCCCGTAGGCGACCTGAGCGTCGTGATGAGGATGAAATGATGATGAAGACAACAGATACACCCAGCCCCCGTGCCATTGGAATTAACCAATTACGGTTAAAATCCCCGACCCGTCCGGGAATCGAACCTGAGACCCTCTGAACCGAAGGCCAGTACGCTGACCGTTCAGCCAACGAGTCGGACTTTAAAGTAGATAAAAGCAATTGAAAGTATTAAGAAGCATGCTTCCTTTAAAACTGCTATGGGCTGTAAATTAATCCGTCAGATGCCCTTCTCCTCTTACGCGCAGCGTAGGCCCACTACAAGGTAAATATATTCCAGCCGGATTATTAAAATGGTAGTCCCAAATAAGTGTGAAGATACTATTGTCTAGCGGCGTGAGAGAAGGAGGTGGGCTTGCTCTATATACACCGAACGGCTACACTTTAAATCCGACATTTACAGTTTTAAAAATGGCGTGAGGGTAAATCTGTTAAAGGGAATTGGGGATGTTTTAATGTTAAAATTGAAAATTCGATATTTTGTAAAAAAAAAAAATCGTAACATTTCAGCCATTTTTCTGCCCAAAGGCTGGCTGAGTCATCAGATGAAACGACCAAATTATTTACTTTCCGCAGCGAACTTTGCTCCATATCTTCACAAGAAAATCTAGTCTATTCAAGGGCAAGACTTATCTTCTCTTCTCTTCTCTTCTCTTCTCTTCTCTTCTCTTCTCTTCTCTTCTCTTCTCTTCTCTTCTCCTCTCCTGTCTTCTCGTCTCTCGTGTCTGTTCTAGTGTCTCTTATCTCTTGTCTTCTCTCATCTCTTGTCTCTTCTCTCTTCTCGTGTCTCTTATCGTGTCTCTTGTCTCTCATCTCTTGTCTCTTTTCTTCTCTTCTCTTCTCTTCTCTTCTCTTCTCTTCTCTTCTCTTCTCTTCTCTTCTCTTCTCTTCTCTTTTCTCGTGTCTCTTGTCTCTTCTCGTGTCTCTTCTCTTCTCTTCTCTTAGCTTCTCTTCTCTTTTCTCGTGTCTCTTGTCTCTTCTCGTGTCTCTTCTCTTCTCTTCTCTTCTCTTCTCTTCTCTTCTCTTCTCTTCTCTTCTCGTGTCTCTTGTCTCTTCTCTCTTCTCATGTCTCTTGTCTCTTCTCGTGTCTCTTCTCTCTTCTCGTGTCTCTCTTCTCTTGTCTCTTCTCTCTTTTTGTGTCTCATGACCTTTCTCGTGTCTCTTCTCTTCTCTCCTCTTCTCTCATCTCTTGTCTCTTCTTTCTTCTCGTGTACCTTGTCTCTTCTCTTCTCTCTTCTCGTGTATCTTGTCTCTTCTCTCTTCTCGTGTTTCATGACCTTTCTCGTGTCTCTTCTCTTTCCTTCTCTCCTCTTCTCTCATCTCTTATCTCTCCTCGTGTATCTTGTCTCTTCTGTTCTCTCTTCTCGTGTATCTTGACTCTTCTCTCTTCTCGTGTCTCTTCTCTTCTGAAGACGACGCGGAGCAAAGTCTTCGCAAAACACAAGGAATTTCACCTTGTTTTCTGGCACGGCAAAATCCCAAAGGTTTATTATCATGTCTGCAAATAAGGGCCGTGAAAGCATCAATCCATAAACACCATTAAATTTTATGATTTTATAGGGACCCCACACAAACCTTGGAGATGCCATAATTAGGCATACTAGGCAGGGTGAATTCCTAGGCAATTTCCCACTGCATTCCTCACTGGTCGAGAAAGTGTTATTACAACACGACTGGACCTATGAGTATTTCCTCTCAACAAATCCAAAGGCACTGTCGTACTCTGAAAGGCATAACTCAGCATCATCCATACATCAGCAACTTCTATGCTGTCACAGCCATAAATAAGTCTTTCTTGGAAGCTACTTTTTGCTCTTTCCTGCACCAAGAGACAGATACAAATACACAGCAACCATCACGAAACAGCATAGAAGTGATTAGTTAGCTGGAAGTATTGAGATATTGGTACACTACCGAATGCTGGGCCGTGACCGCTGGTCAGTCCGAAGGCCTACGAATTACGAGATGTTGTGTTTTTGGGACAACAAATCCTTGGGGCCATTATTCTTGTTTTCCTAGACCGGGTCCGCTATCTTATCGTCAGATAGCACGGCAATTTTAATCACGTAGGCTGAGTGGACCTCGAACCTGCCCTCAGATCCACGCAAAAATCCTACGAAAATATGATTCCCTTTCCGTACATGATGATAAAATCTGTAAAAACATTTTCTCCTCGCTGATCATCATGAAAAATTATTTGGGAAGGGAATGTTTTCTTACTTACGTTTTCAGGTTTTTCTACTTTGCATAAATTGCCTGTTCTCAGATACCACATATTCCTACCCTGCCAGTCGTCTTCGGATTGACCTCTCCTTCCCATGGCCTTAGCTGTTGTTCCAGTCCAGACTGTCCTTGTTCTCCCTGGTGGGGACCGGTTGGGCAAAAACTGCAGCCATCGCTGTTCCTCAATCCCTCGGACATGTCCGAACCTTGTCAGTAATCGAGCATCAACCCTTTCCATAATTGGTTCTTCAACATCCATTTTATTCGTTACTCAGCCGATCCAAGCGGGTAGCTCTCATGATGGCCCATAACACATTCACTTTCACAGCCTCAGTCTTACCTCTTTGTCCCTAGTTCAGTGTCCTACACTCCATGCCATATATCAGAATGCTTTCAACCACAATGGACGAAGACTGAACAATGTGATGTGCATAATACATCCCACAGGATGTCTAGCAAGGGCAACAATTACATCTTTAAGTGGCATTCTTATGAGTCTGCACGTATCCAGACGAACACAGAAAGCTATGCTGCGTGTTGTGGTTGTTCGCTTTCTGTAAGTCTAAAATAACAACACAGTTGCTCTGCTGAATCTGAAGTAAATGAACCTTGAAGACCATTTGAATTACGGTTGTGCATGGCACTGAAATCCACATCCCTCATGCGACCATCAATAAATTTCTCAAACCTTTGTCCCAGGATTAAAACCCCTAACACCTGAATTTGAGGAGTCACCTATTTTATTTCTCCACCCACTTTAAACTAGATATTAAAAATTCGATACCTTTTACATTCCAAATAATGGATAACAGTCTGTTGACCTTTTACTTTTCAAAGCTCCTCATAGCCGATTTCCACTTCGGTGAGTTGTGATTTTAAAGTGATCTAGTCATGTTAAATTATAATCATATCCATGCGAAACGTTTGAAGTGCACGAAATCCATTTACATTCATTTATTTTGGCAGTGCTTCGAATCGGAAATAATGTTTGGGTAATGACAAGAGAGTGTCTATAGAATCATCATCTGTCTGTATTTGCCAACAGTAATTTTTGTCGTCAAATGTGCAATCATAACATAGCGACTAATTGCATTACATATATATTGGAGATCAAAGCGTGCATTTGTACCTATTCCATAACACGGTTAGCATCGATCCTTTCAGAAAATTTTAATATCCTGTGTATTCAAGATAATACAACAAACGGGAGTATAGTATACGAATGGCCTATACATCATTTGATTCTCAAGTAGGGCTGCAATACTTTGCTACAGGGCAGTCACCCCTCCCCCATAAACTTTGTGGAGAAAACATTAGATTTGTACACCATTAATAGCCGCCTGCAACAAGGAATATTAGAAATTTTAAAAAATATTGTGCAAACCCTGTTGTCTTATCAACTATTTTTTTCCTTACATTTATTTAATTTTTAATCAAAATACTTATCGAAAATACACACAAACTGTCATTCCTTACGGCTAACCGATTTGCACAGCGCCACAGCAAGTAGTGGAGACTAGTGCAGCAATGTGTAGTATGTACTATGAGGAAGGGTATCAGGGATATATTTTCTCCAAGATCATGGACACTGAAGTATGATTCAGCCGCTTCGTCAGTCTGGCAGTCTCACTTAGTCAATGTGTCTGCGTAGTTATGTCTCGTGTCTGTTACTTTGTTACGGTGTACTATGTCCGATTCATTGGCTGAATGATCAGCGTTGAGGCTATTGATTCAGAGAGTCTCGGGTGTTTGTGTTTGTCCCAACACTTTCCTCTTCACATTCAGACAACACACTACCAACCACCTCAGAAACACGAAATACAGATCACATACCTCCATATATGGTTGCGTCAGGAAGGGCATCCCGCCGTGAAATAGGGCCAAGTCCATATGTGCAACACAGTTTCCACTCATGAGCCCAAAGATGTGCGTAAAGCGGTAGAATAAGAAGAAAAAGAAGTCAAATACAAAATTGTTTTTAATTGTATAATAACGCAATACTTCCGTTTAATTGTAATTCATGTGTAAATATTGTTCGTTTGGGGGGAAGTTGTATTATACAGTATTGGATCAAAATCTCCAAAAACTATTATTACCGCTCTTAAGTTGGCCGACTTTGGACCTTTGCCGCTCTCTCGAAATTCGCTGAGAGAGCGTCAAAAGCGTACCATTTTGTAGCAATGTTTATTTAACACCTCCCCCCACCCACCCATGGCTTCGTCTCTATTTCCCACAAACCCGGGTACCTTTTGTTGTCTATAAATCTTTATGTCCCACTCCTCAACTCGAAACACTACTGATTATACCTAAGATCATTTTTCAAACATATATGCACCATTTTTAAAAGGATTCATCTCATAGAGTATTCAATTTTCTGTCTTAAGTTCGAAGATCTATGAAATTTGAATGAGTCTTTTAAGAAAACTTTTCATTAGATGGCTACATACCAAATCAGGCACAAAACATTACTTCTAGAGAGCCTCCAATAATGTGCATACAGCCTTCTCCCATCCTACGAGGAATTCCTTGAATCATTCTTCATAAAATGTTGAACGACGGGTACGTAGTCAAATGTATGCCAAGCATTATACCATTTTTTCACTGGAAAATTTCCCTCCACCTTAGATTTTTCCAGCAGTTCGTACAAATGGTAGTTACACAGTGATAATTCCCGGTTAAAAGAGGGATGATCCATGACTGTCCTCTGTATTTCTTCCAAATTGACTTTCGCAGAATTTACTGTAGCAGGACAGGACCTCGCATTATGTTAAAGAAACATTACGTTGCGCATCCGAATTGTGTATCTTTTGGAATGAAAGGTTAACTTGATCAAGTTTTCACAATAGTACGTAGCATTGCCAGATCATCAGTCAAGCAGAAATGTATGCTACGTACATAACATCTTTAGCATCCCAAAAGACGGTCATGGAAATGGAAAAGCAAACAAAAAGTTTCCGGGGGATTTTCACCTTTAACAGTATTCTTATATGATTCAAAATTATTGCGGCCCACCTTGAAGTTACTGTGGGTAATCCCAACTAATTTGAATGATTGTCTAAACACTGTGGTAACTTATCACTTGCTGGACTAATTTTACGATATTTTCATATCGTCATGGCGTAGGTCTTAAACTCTTAAAATATTCTGCTATGACGTGCATGGGTTAAGTTAGATGCTACCACCCTACTTTTCTGAATTAATTTTTCCCTACATTTACTGTATATTCATTTGATGTTTCGAGAATGATGGCCTTAACTATGTGGAACTATGCACACAATCTACGCACAATTTCTGCAGTTTTAAACTCGTCTTGTGTTGAAGACTGAATTATTATACGTTCTGCATCAGATACATGCACCTCCTTTCCGGTAGTCGTGATAACAATAAGAGACGCGATTGTAGGAGCAAGCATACAACGTAGGGTGGTATCGCAGGATACCTGTTCACCTGAAGGCCAAGACGTACAAGAATATTGTGTGTTGTTCGGCCAGTTAACCTTAATGATTCTGAATGTTGCCCAGTCTCTATGAAACACACTGCATGACATGGAGATTTTTATGCTCCGATGTAGCCAGAAACGATGACCAAACAGCAGTCATGGGAACGTGGTTAGCACAGTAGGTAAGCTGTTGGCTTCCCAACCATAAGTTTCGAATCCAGGTCCATCCTGGGTTGAGATTTTCGTCTCAACATTCAGTGGCGTTTTGGATTGGTATCTGCCCTTAAAACCCTGCCTACAATAATGTTACCATGGTCGGCTCTAGCGACCCTATAAATAACTGGTGTGAGCTGATGAAAGTGCGATCCCATAGATCTGTTCATTTCAAGGAATTCGCAAGTATGTTTTCATTCTAGAAGATGCTGAAGTGATGGTAAAATATTAACGAAGAATTAAGATCAATTTATAACTTTAAGGTATGTTGATAAATTGTGTAAATATGTTCTATTTGGGAATAAAACTAAGTCAATGTTATCATTCCTAGAGAAGACGAGTAGATTGTTCCATGTGGTTCTATATTTTCATCTCGAGAATGAAACACGAACCTGGAACATTACATTCTCCACACACCCCCAATACAGAGCTAAACGTAATATCACCCTACATGTGTTTCAGTTCAAGAAGTTTGTCAAGACGCCTCCCACCACTGCTACAAGTATAATAAAACTTCGCAGAGTACTGACTCGCCGTCTTTATTTGTGTTCAATTTTATCCCTTAGAAAACTTCCAATTGTAGAAATAATGTTATTAAATTATCATCATTTAATTTTTCATTACTTTTATTTTGTAACCCGTATGAACACATTAATAAAAATACTACTACTACTACTACTACTACGACTACTACTACTACCGAGCTCGATAGCTGCAGTGGCTTAAGTGCGGCCAGAATCCAGTATTCGGGAGGTAGTAGGTTCGAGCCCCACTGTTGGCAGCCCTGAAAATGGTTTTCCGTGGTTCCCCTTTTTCACACCAGGCAAATGCTGGGGCTGTACCTTAATTAAGGCCACGGCCGCTTCTTTCCCACTCCTAGCCCTTTCCTGTCCCATCGTCGCCATAAGACCTATCTGTGTCGGTGCGACGTAAAGCAACTAGCAAAAAAACTACTACTACTAATAATAACAACAACAACAATAATAATAATAATAATAATAATAATAATAATAATAATAATAATAATAATGTGTGTATCCAACCCTTGTCCACTTTCTCTACGAGGTCCGGTATGAAGTGAAATGAATCTTCGTTACTGCTAATATTTCACGGTTAGATGGAGTCAGCATAACAAACAGTTCCTATTTAGGTTGCCCTTCAGTTACCTTTCGTAGTTTCTATTGAAAAATCTTACATTTAACGTATTTTAATATGACTTCTTTCAAGTGGTGAAGTTAGGGTATTCTCTTACACTCAATCACATTTTACAGCTATTCTTTACAGCCAGTTGAAGTTGCAACGGTTCAAAGTCAAGGCACTCGGATCAAAAGATGAAATGAGTAGGTATACCACTGCCCCAATAATAATACATACATATATACATTATCATTATAGACTGTTATGCCTTTCAGCGTTCAGTCTGCACGCCTCTGAGAATTTATTAAACGTCGCCACAATCCTCGATTTGCAACTAGTGTAGTGGCCTCTTATCTTTACATCGTTAGAAATCGAGTCAAACCATCGTCATCTTGGTCTACCTCTACTTCTCTTACCCTCCATAACAGAGTCCATTATTCTCCTAGGTAACCTATCCTCCTCCATTCGCCTCACATGACCCCACCACCGAAGCCGGTTTATGCGTACGGCTTCATCCACCGAGTTCATTCCTAAATGAGCCTTTATCTCCTCATTCCGAGTACCCTCTTACCATTGTTCTCACCTGTTTGTACTAGCAACCCTTCTTGCTAATTGCTAATAATAATAATAATAATAATAATAATAATAATAATAATTGTACGCTCCGGAAAGTAGTTAAATAATGGAACAAAAATTTAAAGAGTGGAATTAGACTGAGCTGCAAAAAGAGGAAGCTTAAAATCAATTGTATTGCTTTTGCATATTATACTAATAATATAATTTAATGCAGTCAATGGCCAAGAAATGACCTTCTTTGCTGGAACAATGGAGGAAGCAAGGGAGCAAATCCTTGAACTAGTGAAAAAAGTAGCTAAAATAAGTCTTCATATCTCCTTCGAAAAAACCAAAATCATGTCAAACAACAAACACCCACGCAAATACCTCAAAGTCCAAGAACAAAATATTGAAATAGCAAAAAAATTCAAATATCTCGGTGAATGGATTAGTTGGAATGCTGTGCAATGCAAAGCAATGGAATCCAGGAATAGTAAACATGAACTGAGCTTCCAACTAAGAAAAGATACATACAACAGGAAATAGGGGACCAAAATTAAACATTATAAAACAAGGATTAAACCAGAAGCACTACACGCAGCAGAAACACTAACATGAGTTTCAAAGGCCAGTTGGAGAAACTCAAGCTAAATAAAAGAAAACTTTTAAGAAAGATCGTAGAACGATAAGTTCAGAATAATAAGAAGCACTCTACAAGAAAATTGAAGAACTCTCAGATACTATGCGAAAAAGAAGGATACATTTCTACGTTCATATTATTACAATGAACTCTAATAGCATAATAAAACAAATCTTTGACTTCTTCCGTAACCGCAAAACGAAACCCAACTGGTTTACAGACACTGAAAAAGACTTGGTAGAATAAAAAGAAATTACAGAAAATTCACTATTCAATCGAACGAATAAAGTAATAGGTAAACACGAAAATATATTGGTCCAAGACAAATCTATATTGAAAGCCAAACTTTTTATCTCGGAGGACGAGAGGAAACGGAGATCAGAAAGAATGAAGAAATGCTGGGCACTAAGAAAAGAACAACACACAGAGAAATGTTTGATTCAGCGTACCCCAAAGAGGTTGAAACTAAAGAAGAAGAAGAAGAAAAAAGAAGGCCTGACTGATTTATTTAACGAGCTCTACTCTATTTAGGATTATAGTGAACTTTCAGTTTTCATGCAGACGCATTCACAGTGAGATGTTGATACTAGCGCCTGTTTTGCTGGTACGAATATATTCCCGTTTCATTATAAATATATTCATCCTGTCGTTAACTCTGAAAATGACATTTTCCAGTTTCTATGTTCACTGAACGTTCTTTACACTCGTCTTTATAATATACCAGACCTACCCATTCTCCGCCGGGAGGAGAAGTTTGGTTAGGTTTGCTGGTACCGGTGCATTACTATGCTCCTCACCCAGCGATTTATTGGTTTATAAATTTAGCGGAAAGTTTGTTATTAATGATTAGTAATATTAGTTATTAGTGAAATGCATTAAGTTTTCGTGTAGTGATTTTGAGCGTTGGTTACCCATCCAGTGGGTGACCATTCCCATTGTTGCTTAACTGTTGTGTAGTGGAATTTGTTTTTTTTAATTAAGGGTGATATTAAGTGCCGTTGAATGGACACGTCTGACCTATCGTTAGTGAATGGCTGACACAGAATTAGTGTTTTAGATATGTGGTAGCATTGGAATAGTTACCCATCCAAGTGCTGACCACGCTCGAAATTTACGATTTTGGGTAATGAGACATTATCTGACTAATTGCAGAGGCTAACATTTAGTAAACTGTTGTGTTTACCGTTTAATGATAGCGTCCAGGTGTAAATTTGGAAATAACAGTAAATTATCGGCATTAGAGGTGCACCGAGCCTCGTCCCGAGACCAGTGCTTCATCTTTTTAGGTTATAGTATTGCTTAGAATGCTTAGTTCTTTTATGGAAGTGAGGACAGTAACTTGGAAGATCTTACATCTTGGCTGGGATTAGCGGGATTTTTGGGTGTATTGGGGGGGGGGGGGTGCTGATTAGGTTCTTCAGGGTCTCGGCTACTCAATCCACCTAGGGGGCCCTGAATTTGACTGGATTTGGTTTTGAAGTAGATTGAGAATTAGGAGTAGGTTGTTGTATGGTGTGTTGGTGAGAGAGGTGGTGGTTGCAAATAGTGGCTGCGGTGGGGTTGGATGTTTGTGTGTGACTGATTGTGGCTTTGTGTGTGAGTTTCTGTGATATTTCTGTTTTATTGCAGTTTTGAAGTATGGGCAACCAGGAAACGATGCTGTGTGATTGCCGTGGCAATTTGCGCAGGTCGCCTGGTCACGTGGTACTTAGCATTCTCTGTGGTCGTGAGAACCACCACATCGGTTACATCTTGTCTTGTTTTTTCACCTTGCGGCATGATGATTTAGTTTCAGACAATTATAGCAGAGTGTGGTTAAGGAAGGGTGTGGTGGGCGAGACTGGAGTTTGGGTTTGAAATGTGGTGCGGGAAGAAAGGGTGTTTTGGTACTGTTTGGCTGTTTTGGTTGTTTTTGGTTTGAGGACGGGTGTGTTGTAGCTGTGGTTCGTTTAGTTTGTGGCTGGGTAGTGTTGTGAACTGATTGGGTTGATTTTTCGGTTTTTTGGGGGGTGGAATGGGGGGAGGGACGGGTATGGTTTGGGTATGAATGTCGGAGGCTACGGGATAGGCTTGGTAAGATTTGTCTGGGGTATTTGGGGTTGTTTGAGATTCTTGCTGCTGGGTGGATGGAGTGGTTTGTGACATGGTACTTGCAGTGAGGTGAAATAGGTCGGTTTGGGTATATTTGTCTTCGGTTTTCTTCTTGTGCAGTTGGCATCTTGGGCATCTTTGCAGTGCTGATTTTCCTTGCGGCCTTTGGGCGTAGTTGTCTGAGTTGCTGCTTGTACTGTTGATAGCTTCATTTGAGATGTGGTGGTGGAGAAGTTTTCAGTTTGAATTGATTGATGTACAGTTTTAGCTGGAAGGATGATTTGCTGGTTGACATCATTGTTGGGAGGGTTTATAATGATAGGGGTTGGGATATTGGTGTGCTCAAGTGTTTCCAGAATGTTGCAGATAGAGTTATTGCGGTAAGGAGTTACCAGCAGAAGATTATTATGCGTCTCCTCAATAACGGCAACGTGTTCGGCGAAGATGGGCATAAGGCTGGTGATGATGGTTTTTCTGGTCATTGGAACCGGGTCAGGATCTCTCAGGTTGAAGATAAGCACTTTACATTTCGGAGAGACTGGGAAGGTGGTGTTCCCACGTACACAGAAGAGGGGATCTGTGTAGTCGACATCATTAGAGTAGCTGTTGTCCTTAGGGTTTGATTCTGCTTCTTCTTCTTCCTCGGTGCTGTCGATGTCTTCTTCTTCCTGGGGTGACTGGATGAGGGGTGGGAGGGGCGATGGGTCAGGTGAGGTAGGGGAGTAGAGTGGTGAGTGATGTCGGAGTAGACTGGGGGTGAATTGAAATGTTGGTAATGGTGGAGTGTATTGTGTTTGAGTGGGAGATATTTCTAGTAATAAAGATGTGTCTTGCGGGCTGGTAGGCTGGCAGCAAAGTCAGTTATGGCTTGCCAGGCTTTTAGGGTGGAGTCTACGTAAGACTGCCAGTCTTGCGGTTTGTTCATGGTATTAGTGTATAGGGAGTGGTAAAGTGAAGCACTGGCTAGGTCAAACTCTTGTGAACCGGGCGAGTTGGCCGTGCGTGTAGAGGCGCGCGGCTGTGAGCTTGCATCCGGGAGATAGTAGGTTCGAATCCCACTATCGGCAGCCCTGAAAATGGTTTTCCGTGGTTTCCCATTTTCACACCAGGCAAATGCTGGGGCTGTACCTTAATTAAGGCCACGGCCGCTTTCTTCCAACTCCTAGGCCTTTCCTATCCCATTGTCGCCATAAGACCTATCTGTGTCGGTGCGACGTAAAGCCCCTAGCAAAAAAAAAAACTCTTGTGAGGATCGGCGTGAAAGGCGCTCACTCAGTGGGCACGGTCGGAACAGGTGTAGTTTTACCGTATCGCAGCGGGACAAGTTCCGAACCAGTGACCACACTGAGGGCTCTGACAAATTGCTTAAGCCTGTGTATACGGGGTTTACAGGCAGCTTGGTACTGCCTCTATTCTTGTTAGGCAGTTGTCGATTGTTGAGTTTCAAAAAGGCTGTTGCTGGTGGCCTGTCTGCAGGGGGCCGCTGTAGGGCGATCTACTCTTCGCGGGAAGCTGGAGTCTGGCGAGCAAGAGGCTCACCGAAGGTCTAGCAGTTGACGGTGATGAGGCTTGCAGGCTGGGTGCAGGTGTCTTGGCTGTCGGTGCTTGGTTCTCTTAGATCCGCTCCGTACGAGCGCTGGGCTGAGAATGTGTGTTGTGTGTTCGAGTGTTCTGTGTTGTGTATACAAGACCTAGTTTACCTCATCAACATTTATTTAGTGCTTAGCATAGGCTAAATATAATTTCTGATTTAATGTTGGTGTTTTTATTTAATCGTAGGTAAACTAATTTTTACTCATGTTATTATTTTTTCAAAGTGCTTTACTTTGCCCATGAATTAATTAATAATATGTGCTGAAATGAAACTCCAAGCCTGTTTCCTGTCATTCGACCGGGTCAAAAATGGAATGAATGAAGCCCCCATCTGGCGACGAGGATAGAAATTGTGCCGGCTGTCGAAACCTTTCGCACTCCTCTGGGTCAATGACTGATGACTTACAGATGAAATCAAATGATATTGGAGAGTGTTGCTAGAATGAATTATGACAGGGAAAACCGGAGTACCCGGAGAAAAATAGTTTTAATTGTTTGAATTCTCTCTCACCTGGTGCGCTAGAATTCCATTCTCCATCCTGTTCTCAGAGTTCAGAACTCCGAGTTTGCACACAATCCCTCTCCGAGGCGCTGACGAATTAAGTGCTTCCAGTTTTTCACTTTATGTCTAGAATCTGAATATTGTCCTGCTTACAACAATATAATTGTATGATATCCCAATCACTTCAGTGTCAGTTTTGGGGGAAGAAGTACCAATGGAAAGGAAATAGTTAGTATTCATCTAACCAAAGATCATCCTGATGTTCAAAGACTGAGATTTGTATCTCATCAGACGACTATTTCTATCAAGTCCTCTGAATCTTCAGTGTCTGCTCTCACTTCCCCGATGACATTGATCTGACTGAAATGGTAAAATACTTCAATCAGAAACTATACAATGGATGGGAAGGTCTGGGATAATGTGGATGACAATCAGTTTTGTAACGGTTCAAATCCCCTTACAAGATTATACCTGTATTATTATTATTATTGTATCTGTATTATTATTATTATTATATTTAATTCTGTAATTTGGACCTAAATATTGTTAAGAAATATAATCAATCCCCAAAAACCGAAATCAATAATGTAATCAGAAGAGAAAGGCAGTTCACAGTGTAATAATAGTAAAAATGAACCACAATACCAACTTCCGAATAAGGAAATGAAATATAATTTTTTCCAGACTTTTTTCGGTTAGTAACGACTGTGTCAGATTCTCTCATCAAAATCAACTACCTGATTCCCATAGAATTATTTTATAGTGTATAATACGTATCAGAACGTCATCTCAGAAGGGAAATTCTCTTAACAATGAAGAAAATAATCCTAGTCATATCACACGGTTCTGAGCACGTGCTATGAAATTTGTCATAGAATGCATGGTCGGTGATATAATATTATCTTATAGCTAGAAGTATGTTACAGACTTCACACGTGCTATGCCTCAAGAAAGTAAGAACTGTATTAATATTTAAATCTGGAGATAAGATTTTAAGTTCAAATTGGCTGCTAATTATAGTGGTCTCAATTCTCAGAATAATCGTGAGAGTTTTCGACTGGAGTTTTAGGGTATTTTCAGTGTTTATTGATCACCAAAGTGGTTTCTCAACTTCATTTAGCTCAATACCGAAAACAACCTTATTCCATTCGATGTTAAAATGTGCCAAGAAGCATGGAAACAAAGCTATTATAATTTTCCTAGACAACGATGAATCTTTCGACAACATCGGCTACGCACGTACTGGAAGAACTCTGGAAAATTTCGCTGATCCATAAAAACTTTCTTCTCTGGTTTTAACATTACATATAGAAAATCAAACACACATTCAAACTGAACGCTAAACCAACCCAATGTCACTTAGAAGAGTTGTTTAGCATGGGTCTAATTTATCATCTGCGTAATTTAATACTTGAAGAGGCGTTTAGTAGGGATCTAATTTATCACCTGCCTTATACAATCTCGCAACCGATCATATTTGGAAGAACTTCCCAAAAAGCATGTTGGAACCAAATATGCATTTTCCTTTGCCGTTAACACTCGTATGAATTGCAGATGATGCTGTCATTATCAGCACGAATGGCAGTTGAATAATTCAACGAGACTGGTTTAAATATTAAACTCTCAAAATCCGAATGCATTAATAACATTTAAGGTTAACACTTTGTGTGAGGATATATCAACTTTCGGAGAGAATGGTCAGGTTCATCTCTCTGAGAAAGTCAATGAAATATATGGGAATGAATTCTGAGAGTGTTATCATATTCTGTCTAGCCTCAAACATGGGTTGTGTGGCTAAGTTCAGGATGGATACAGACTAGAACCGTGACCTCAGTGTCTGGTGTCATATTTATTTATTTTATTTTTAGTTTAATTTCATCTTTATTAGTTACATGCATTAGTTGTGCACGCAAACCCAGCATTGAGTTCTGCTTTAGTGGAACCTGTACCTCGTTGACTGTAATAGTTTTTCATTTTTAACAGTCAGATATTCTTTACCAACATATTGTGTGTGAAGTGATTACGAGATTAGATTAACATTAGGTTTTTCAAGTATGATCTTATATTCTTATTTGATAAGATGGATTCAAGGCCTTAACTGGGTATTCCGTTATAAAACAGAGCTACTGCAAGTTAATGCATATTATGACTACGAATGGGGTGTAATCTTTTAAATTCTAATTTTAAAACTCATATTCTGTTTAATTCCATTATTATTATTATTATTATTATTATTATTATCATTATTATTATGATTATTATTATTATTGCGCCATGAATTTGATTTCCCCTCTCAATTTATTCTATTTATTATGTCTATTTTAATGTTTACTGATTATTTTATGCATAACTATGGTATTTCGTCCCCTTGTGTAATGCCCTCGGGCAAAATGAAATTATGTTCCTAAACTATGGCCCTAGGGTAAAGGAGCTTTCCGCCCTAGGAGCGATCTGCCCTATGCTTTCTCCCCTTGCTTCCCTCCCTTACCCCTGCGGATGCGCCGTGCTCTCTTTACGCCGCCTGCGCGAGTCGCCTTGCGCGATTGCCTCGCTTGGCGAGGTCGGGCGGACTCGCTGTGAGCAGCTGTTCACTTCGTGCCTGGCTCTCTTTCTATCTCGAGCACCGCACGGCTCCGTCGAACCCAGGACCGCTTGGGGTATGGTAGGTAAGCGTCTGACTCTTCACTGAACTTGTGGATGATGGGAGGACATTCCTTTTCCTTTAAGCCCCTTGATGGGCGCTAAAGATTGGTTTAAGGCTTTTTAAAGACCAAGTTGTTTAAAACCTAGCAAGTGTATATTAGCAAGTTCTCGGTGAACCATGCGTTCTGATTCCTGCAGTTCAGAGCATGTTTTCGAAAGTTTGTACCTCCTTGGTAGGTGTAAGAAATGATGTGGGGTAGAGCACTAGCTCTTTTAAAAACATTTGAAACCATTGAATGGTCGCTAGGGGTACCTTGCGCTCCCCCTTCTTGAGTCACTTGAAGTGGCGTATTATTGATGATATATGTAAACAGAGTTATTTATTGTTTTCGAGTCCACTGTATGTTATACGGCGAACAGGGCTGGTTCCCTGTGAATTGTACGAGACACGTGTCAATGTAAACCTCAGGGATGTTAGTTTTTGAAACATTTAACATTTTTCCTAGTCTCTTCGATGTTTGTTCTCCTTGCTTAATAAATTTGTTATACTGTTTTCCTGCCGGTATCACTGTTTTGCCCTCTGGGTAGGTTCCATCCTTACATAGTCCAGATCCTATGAGGGCCGCACCTTCTTATGGTAAACCAGAGATAATTTACGGAACAATTATTATTATTATTATTATTATTATTATTATTATTATTATTATTATTATTATTATTATTATTATTATTAATGCATTTTCTGTGAGAATACGTTAACGATGGGCATGTTTTATCGTGCTCGTCTTGGTAATTTATCTATTGTTTTAAATGGCAATTAATGTTCTCTTGGTTTAAATGTTATATATCAGTTTACCTATTTTCTGAAATAGTAATGTTTGTCCTTAAGAATGTCGCGTTAGGACCTTAATGTAATTGGGAGTCACTACTATTTTAATTTAAATTTTGGTGGACCGTTATGTTATTGGTGGCTTTATTTTTTTTCCTTTATAAGTTTATTCTGCTTATTTTAATATTATTATCCCGTAAAATTCGTACTAGCGTCACTTTAACAATGGGATCTGGAACGTGATTACTATTGTTGATTATGTAATCCATTGTGAACCTTACCTGTTTTAGGGAGGCGTGTTCCACTTTGTACAGTCTGTTACTGGGTCTTTTCCTGTTTGGATGTTGGCGTGACGCGTCCTGTGTTAGTGTGTACAGTAATTATTATTTTAAATTTGGACTTGTGATCTTTTCGTTCCCTGTGAAATTAATGTTGCATCTTAATTTCTTCCGAAGTGTTAAGTGGATATTCGCCGCGTTTTCTGGATGTAATATGAGTTTAGGGTTTATTTCAAATCTTGTATTTGGTTTACCATGCTACTGGTCTTTGCGTGCATTGAGGTTAGTACGAATAACGATAATAAATAAAATGATAATAATGTTCCTTTATTTTAAATTATTTTATTATTTTTGCCGGGTTAAGTTGCTCAGACGGTTAAGGAGCTGGCCTTCTGACCTCAACTTGGCAGGTTCGATCCTGGCTCAGTCCGGTGGTATTTGAAGGTGCTCAAATACGTCAGCCTCGTGTCGGTAGATTTACTGGCACGTAAATGAACTCCTGCGGGACTAAATTCCGGCACCTCGGTGTCTCCGAAAACCTTAAAAGAGTAGTTAGTGGGACGTAAAACAAATAACATTATTATTAAATTATGTTATTTAAAGAAAGTATAGCATGTTATCTGAGGTATAAACTAACTGCAGTAATATTTTTAAATTGGAATTCATTTAAGTATCATATTTATTTATTTATTTATTTATTTATTTATTTATTTATTTATTTATTTATTTATTTATTTATTTTCTACTGCTTGTTACGAGCTCGTTTATTAACAATTTTGTTATTATATTTGGCAGAGTTTATAGTTTATAAGTTATTTGTTTCCGAGAGCCCACTGATACACTGGGACGAAACGCTTGTAATTTCACGATCGAAAAAAGCCTAAAGACTTAAAGAGCTTATTTTTTTAAAATTACATATTTCAGCAATTCTTCTAACCAATTATTCTATGAACTATTTCATTAAATTTAATGGTAAATTTAACTGCTTGAGCTCCCAATCATAGTAGAGCAATGCATGTCTCTTGGTAACATAATCCCACTCTTTCAGGAATTACTTCCTTGGGCTGGTCTTCCAGTCGCTCCCGCTGGTACTTCAGCTATGGTAAGTATAGCTAGGTTATCCCTACTGCGCTGCAAATACAAGGCTTCATAAATTATGTCCTGGCGGTGCTCAATCGTTAAGGAGCTCGGGATTTTTCAGTCTTCATGGTGGTCTACGGCCTCTCTGTCATAAGAAGAAAGCGGTTATCACAATATCGATTAGTTAACCATCTGACTGACGAAGATCATCATGTCTCTTGAGATACTGCCATTCATATAACATAGTCATTGCAATATTAGCTGTTGCATTACGTTCGTCAGTCTCACCGGGAGACGAATAGCTTCCTCTCACAATACATTACGATGCGTGGGAAGTCGACCATTCGACCTGAATGTCAATTAGAGCCATATGTCGTATTTCACACTGCCCTGATTATTTACTCATATGAAAGGACATAATGTACATACAAGCATACGTCATGTTATTTTTATTATTCACTTTTTACTACCCATTGTGGTTCACCGAACAGGAGATACCCTGTTGTCAGTATTTTCCGAACTCTACTGCTGTGATAGGAAGATCCTTGTCATGTGGCAGGTGTTCAGAATGTCATCCTTCTGAATTTTTGGAAGTGTTTCGGCGATGACCAGATCCTGCAACGGATGCTGCATCTTAGTGTGTACAAGTCCTGTGGCGGAGATTACTAAAAACCTCACTGTCTAAAAGGCCTATTTCCATCATTTTCTACTGCGAGGTTAGAGTACTTTTCAATCTTATGGACGTAAGCCTGGTGGACATTGTGATCTGAAGGGACTGCCATATCCAGCAGATCAGTCTTCCTGATGGGCCCATTATTATTATTATTATTATTATTATTATTATTATTATTATTATTATTATTATTATTATTATTACTAATAGTAGTACTGGTAGTAGTATACTAAGGTCCACGAGATTAGGAGTCAGACGTTTAGCGACACCGAAGGGGTAAAGTTGACTAACGCTGCTCGGAAATGGTCTGTTGCTATGGCAACGATAACAGAGGTGTCAGATTTAAGGAAGTTATTGTCACGTGGATTGGCTTGCTCTCAGTCGCTTTTGTGATATTATTCGGAGTGGTACTGTGTTAGTTGATGCTACTTTATGTATTTACGTGCTTGTTTTATAAAATATTATTTTCGTTGTTAGCTTATTTCTTGTAAGTTAATCAGTGGCTAGTTGTACAGTTCTATTAATTATTGAACATGTGCACTCGCTGAGGCTATTGTCAGAAACTGATAATTTTGTTGGTGTTTATGAAGTCTCATATTTATCGGCAATGACGTGTTCTATTTTAAATGCTGGAATTATTAACATGAGCTTAGGAACGGGCCAAAGTTTATTCAATTGCGTTAGGCCTACATGATTTATTAAACACTCAGCCTGTATGAAAGGGTGATATGCCGCAGATGGAGGTAACTATGACAATGCAGCGTACTTTATAGTTACTGCTTTCGCCACTCAAATGTCAGATTCCAACTCTCGTGGACCCAACTATAGTAGTAGTAAAAGAAATGAAGAGTAGGAAAGGTAAATTTATTGGTAATATTGCCTAATTGCACACAACTCCACCACACACATTGCAGAAGCCAAAATGTTAGGGAAGGAAGGTAGATGCTGATCTAGGTAAAAGTATCTCGAGGATATCCAGAGGAGGATGGTATGCCACAGTTACACGAGGATGGAACTAACATCGTAAGATGGAGAAGAGTTGTATTGACAAGGCGGAGCTTTGAAAACATATATTATTATTATTATTATTATTATTATTATTATTATTATTATTATTATTATTATTATTATTATTATTATTATTATTATTATTATTATTATTATTATTATTATGACGGTGTCTGCCATTTTATTGTAAGTCACTGCAGAGGTAGGAGTCATGTTAGCCTGGCTCCAAGCTTCAGTAACGTCACTGACTTATGGCCCCGCCCGATCGCCGCTGCAGCAGCCATTCTGGACAGAGCCAGACGCGCAAGGCAAGGCCCCACTCTCCCCACCACTGTCGCAACCCCATTACCTCATCCGTGGCCTTCAGAGCGGTGTGAGAGAAAACTATAAAATGAACTCAGAGCTTTTGGATTCCAGAGGACTCTAAAGGTTTTTCCTTTCGTGAAGTATCTGGAAAGGACGGCTTCCCTATTTAAGGCAGTTCGGACGAACATCGTTGGTTCAGTTTGTGTTCAGTTCCACTAGCGATTGATTCGGTTCAGTTCTGCCATTGATTCGGCTGAGTGTTGCTGTGGAGCACTGGATCTGTCAACAAGTGATGTATGAGTGCTATTAGTGCTGTGTGTGTGAACGGACGTTTTGTGCGAAACAGTGTAGCTGAGCGACGAGCGACAGTGAACGGAGACCACCGTGAGTGTGCGGACTATGCACAACGTAGAGAATTGTAAGAGTTTGTTACGTGCGCGCAAGCTGTGGACGGTGTAGCCGCGATAGTGCACAGTGGGTGTAATTGTGAACGCCCCTAGGTTCTAAGTGACAGTTGAAAAAGAGTGTGTAGTGAAATTGTTTTAACATGTAAGTGGTAAAGTGTATAACTGGTGTGTGACTGAATTAGCGAGAGCAGAGAGAACGCGAACTGGTGTAATTTTGTGCCTGTGTAATTCTAGTCTTTTTTCAGAAACCACGATGCCCTCTAGATTTATTTAGATAAAGACCACATTACAAGGTGTCATCACGTGTGATCTCCGCTTTTTGTAACTCCTTTCTCACGTCAGTGAACGATTCTCACTTCGTCTTTTATTTAGAAAGTAGTCAAAGTTTGCATTGAAAAGTAAGTCTGAATTGTTTTGTGTCAGGTGATCTAGAAAGAGATCCTGCTGTTTGGAATGTTGTCCGTTATCTCTCTCACATGTGAATATAGCTCATTGTTGTGCCTCTTTTTCTGTATTTCTATTTTTCTTCGACTGAACCCAAGACTTTCTTCAGAATCTTGCTTTCCCCGGCGTCTTCTTTTTCTATCAAACCGTTATTATTCATAGTGAGGCATTCTGGTGTGTGCAGGACCTTTATTCAAATAACGACACCGTAGTGTCGGAGCTTGGCATTGAAAGGCACTGAACGTTTATTATTGATGTCTTCGGTTATTTCTCTTGCCATTTATACCTTGTTGATCCAGAACACGAATGCTTTATTTTCAGACTGTTAGCTTTCATACGCTCGCCTAGGTATTTTTAACAATAATGTTATTTTTCCTAAGTCCCACTAACTATCTTCGGAAACGGCGAGGTTCAAATAACACCGGACTGAGCCAGGATTGAACCTGCCAAGTTGAGGTCAGAAGCCAACCGTCTGAGCCACTCAGCCTGGGCTAGTTATTTGTGTTTGCCTGCTTTATTCTCTCGGGCCCCAACCGCAAACTCTTCGGGTGCCAGCTTGATATTAGTTATTTTCACAAAGGAGACTTAGAGACTGGTGTTTGCCATTTGTGCTATTAGTTGTTCATTTGATTTGCAGCTGTGCTAGTGGAATACTAAAATAACTGCAAGATAATCTGCAAATGTTAGACCGCCGGTTGTCATATTACTCTTTCAGTCCAGTCTAACGCTGATTTCAATAACTTACTTACACAATTCTTTGGGCCACTCACTGATAACTTTCTCAAGTACACCGTAGAAGAGAACAGAATAGAGCCTCTCTCAATGACTAACTCCAGTCCTAATGTCAAAGATGTGTAGAATGTATCTTTTAAATTTCACTTTGGTTGTGGTATCCACCAGGGTCTATTGAACTATCGCCCTTCTTTTATTGTTCAAACCCGTTTATTCCATAGTTTTCATGTTAGTGTTTCGATTAATCGAGTCGTAATCGCTCTTAAAAAGACCTAAGGTTACCATGCATTTTTTATTCCTAAGTTTCAGAAAAGAAAGAATGGTTCATTATCTTTTCAACATACGAGTCTTTTACTAAACCCTCCTTGGTAGTCATCCAGTTGCAGATCCAGTAGTTACTCTGTTCTGATCTTGAGGACTTTTGCGGAGAACTTGTTCGTAGCTGAGATGAGTGAGACGCCTCGATAGTTATTCACGTACAGTTCATCATCTTTTCTTATGATGGAGGAGTACATCAGGCCTGAAGTCTAGCAATTTAGAAGTTTCTCTGTTCCCCGAAACTCGCAGATTATCTCATTTATCCTATCTATCACCATTTCACCCCCATATTTCTCGAGATTGACGATTATGGAATCCTCTCCAGATGCTTCGTTGTCCTTCAGTGACTGAATATTGTGTTCGACTTCTTTTCTGGTTGGTGAAGATGAGTCGGAGTAGGTAGACTGATTTTCTTCGGATCTGGAGTTTGATGTTTGAGCCTAGGAGTTGAGGAAGGACTCAAAGTACAGTAATTGAGCAGAATCGGACAATTATCCTTGTAATTGTAAGTAGTTTTTCATCAAAGCTATGAAGTTCAGGCCTGGTGGAGTGCGCATTCTGAGATTGTATTTAAGTTGTAGAAATCTCGGGTATTGTTTATCTTGGTGTCTTGCTCAATCTGTATACGTTGGTTTCTCTCAAAGGCACGCTTCAATCCGCGCATGATTTTGACTGCACACATTCTTGCTTCAAGAAAGTCCTTCCTGTTATCCAGTTCAGCGTGTTCCATCTCTGCCTGGTAAAGTATTTTTGTTTTATTGCTTAATAGCATCCTTGGGTCCACGGGGTATCCATCTTGGATATTTTGAGGGGAATGTCTCCTAGCTGTTTAAAACTTCGTCTCTTCCAGGTGTCCTACTTTCTTTAGGTATGTCGTCTCCAGCTTCTAACTATATTCTTGGCTGGTTCTTACTTTGTCCGTATGTAATCTATTAATACACATCGTTTGTCCCTTACTGGTGCTTTTGTGGAAGGGAATGAACTTTTACCTTTGAAATATAATGATCTGAGTCAAGGTTAGAATTTTCCAGTACTTTCACAACATCATGAATCTCCTGTTGCGATGACAACGTGATCAATTTGGAACTCATCAAGGTTGGGATTCGGACACATCCAATGATTTCTGTTTCCTGGGCAGATATTTGAACGCGGTCATTTTCAGAACCAGATTGACCACCTGACAGGAGTTCAGTGATCCCTTCTCCTTGCGGTTAGTTCTTCGGTGGGCTGAATTGTTCTTGATTCTGAAATTGTCTTGCTTTGCGAATCTATGCATTGAAGTCACCAAGCAAGATGTCCGCCTCCGTAGCGTAACGGTTAGTGTTATTAGCTGCCGTCCTCGGGGGCCCGGGTTCGATTCCCGGTACTGCCAGAAATTTAAGAATGACAGGAGGGCTGGTATGTGGTTGAAATGGTACATGCAGCTTACCTCCAATGGGGGTGTGCCTGAAAAGAGCTGCACTACCTCGGGATGAGGACACGAGTTTACTTACTTTTACCAAGCAAGATGATTATATGTTTTTCGGGAATTTTAGAAAGGACGCATCAGAGTTCTTACTAAAATTTATGTTTCTTTTTTCGATCCTTCTTATTTATCTCCTTAATTAACGCATGCATACTGACAATGGTGCAGTTTATATTTTTAATTCGGAGAGAAAGTATCGAAACACGACTATTGGATAATTTTATTGTTACAATAATGTCTGGTGGGGTATTTACAACGTCACTGACTTACGTCTCATCAGTTAGTTACCATGCTTTTTTCGAGGCAATGATCAGAAATATCATTTAGTATCTGAAATGATTTCGGTGCCTCTTGATGTATAACATTTCTTGGATACAAACAAATTTTTTACTAATGATCATCCACAAGAAGGCAATGTGGGAAAAGATATAAGTGGAGAGGTCAGAACCAAAAAAATTATATAGGAATTATAAAGGAAAACTAAGCGTATACATGAACCATAAACAAAATCATATATAATACCAGAAGAAAGAGTAATCGCAAAGTGGCTGCATATAAGGAAAGAAATAGAAATAAAGGAAATGAAAATAAAGAGGGGCAGGAGGGGGAGAGATTATATATAAATAAATAAATAAATAAATAAATAAATAAATAAATAAATAAATAAATAAATAAATAAATAAATAAATAAATACGTATCAAGTAACAATGCTCACTGATGCAAATGTACAGCGCTATATGTTGGAAAGCAGATTAGATCTCTTATGTGAAAGCAAACGTGACTTTTTCACCTCAAGTCTTTCATTTAGTAGAAACAGCATGATACATAACTCACAACTTCTCTTCATTACTCGTCCCCTTCTGTCCTTCCGGAAATCAGCAAATACTTGTTCTCGGTTACTTTAACTGTTTCACTGCAGCTGATTTCTCTGGTACACAGGGTTGGGCCAGGAAGTTAAGAAGAAGCATACGGAACTTCTAATGGAGCTATTGTGCGTGGATTGTGGGGGCTGAGTAATATCTGGAGTGAAGGTTCTCTTTTTACTTTATGTAAATAGGGGAGCTCCCTTGGCTGCGAGTTGTAATATAAAAATCCATATCCCGGCCATGAAAAAGTCGTTCCGGTGCTTAAGGATCAATGACCGATGGACGTCTTGACTAAATCACCGCCAGATCTATCCGCTTGAACCTGGTTGGCGGGCTATTTCTAGTCAAGCTTCTCTATCGATTCTGCATTAACATTTCTGTGTGCCAACGCAACAAGCGACTCTGCCTCACCATCGGGCTGCGTTCGAAACTACAGTGTGCGATTTTGATCCGATTGTCACCAATAAATTGGAGATATGTGCCGGTAAAGAAACATACATGAAGAATAATATTTCATAAAACAAAATTCATCCTTACAACACTGTCGTAAAGACGGTATCTCAGTATGTGTCATAATGCCTTATTCTCTCTCAGAAATGTGCACTCACTAAGTTAGAGCAAAAAGAGAGATTCTCCACAATAGATTTGCCTAAAATTACAGCAACGGAATCCACGTAAGAAAATCCTGTCAAGAAGGCTACACTAAGATAGAGAAGATCACGGACACAATGCCCAAAAGAAGGGCTCATTTCTACGGTCGCCTACCAGGGATGGGCGGCTCTCTATGGCCAAAACGCATTTTTTAACCATTTTGGCGCATAACCAAAAACATCATTCCCTTGATACGTTGACGTCAAGAAAGATCTTCAAGAAATAGAACTACAACTAGAAAACACGCACAAACAAGACCTTCTCAGAACAAGCATAATGACTTTTCGGAGTTTCCGAGATGAGAAACGGACAACTGGTGCAAAATAGTAGGATGAAGGCCGTGCTCGACGCAGCGATGAAACGAAAATTGAGTAAACGCCAGAATGTATAATGGAACATCGTGGTTCCTAGTTGGCCGATTAGCGAATAGATAAGTTGCTGCAACGGACATGCAACGTAGCACCCGGGCATATAGGCAAAGGGATTAGTCCATGTGGTACTGGTGAGCCTATAATTATTTCATTGATTGAGCTGCAGATCTATCATCATGACATTCTTATTGCACCATACTAGAAATAAATTAAATAAATAAATAAGTAATAATCGCATGGCCTCAGCTACCGTGTGAGGACATTTGAATTTTAATTTGACACCATCTGCCTGTCTGCCCACCTGTTTTACTCTGGTCCTACTAGAAACGCAGAGTAAATCGAATCTATCTTGGGCGTCTATGGCTGATTTGAAATGAATTTTGTCGGTTAAACACCAGCTGTGTCACAAGAGATCTTTTAGATGCAGATATCGTACGACATTGAGTGTCGAATGAACTTTTTTCCGCTCATCAAAAATCCGACTACCTCTGCCGGGTTTGAAGCCGGTGTCTTAGAATACTGAGGCCGATACCCTACCATTGATCAACAGAGGGAGACACTAGAAATAAATAGTAAATGTACTCACGTTGGCTTGGCAATCGCTAATGAATTAAGTACTCGCGGTAGTGCCATAAACGTAAGTAATTTGGAGAAATAATTTACCCTAAGGGTCTTAATAAATACGCGCCGGTGGGTGGGTGAGGGGGGGGGGTAAGAATAACACACATGGTATCCTCTGCTTGTCGTAATATGTGACAAAAAGGGTCCTCAGCGGCTCTTACCTTGGGAGTGTGGGTTGAAAACTATGAGGCCCTTAGCTGAGTCCTGGCATTGCTTCAAGTTATTTGTGTCACACTACTCACTTTCATCTATCCTACCTTCGTAAACTCTTTTTTCTTTTTGACCCCCACGATATTACTTATTTAGGCCTAGGAAGTCTTTTATTTTCACGCCCATCGTGGCCCTTCTCTTTCTTTGTCCGGTATCAGATCCCTTCCATTCTTCTTCTGTGTTTAGTTTTATATAGAGGAGGGTTGGCTACTTGTACTGTATAGTACTTCCTCTTAAAACATTATCACCGCCGCCACTCCTAATAAAGAATAAAACAAAACAAAATCCCCAGAATCGAACACAGGAAAAGCGTTCTCTCCGAGGATAGAACCTATTACTAGTAACATATGAGGGATGATGTCGCTGAGTTCTGCCCGAAAGTTTCAAGAGAACGAGGTAATAGAATGTAGGAAAAGGGATATTATATTGTACTGCATGTAAAATATAACTTGTGGTGGAATTAAAGGGCAATTATGCAATCAACAAAGGAAAATTCAAGTTGTTCGAGCTTGTAGAGTCAGCACAGAAGTATTTGCAAACAAGTGCATGGTTCAGTCTTGTCAAAAACTATCTGTGACATATTGAAAAGTCACATGATTGGATATTGTAACATTCCCCCAAAATACTCTCAAGATTTTACAAATTACCTTCACTTCGCCGCCTGCATTGCTGCTAACCTCACTTCTCTTGCTACTACGCTGTTAACTTTATACTGTCCGGCTCCATGGCTAAATGGTTAGCGTGCTGGCCTTTGGCCAAAGGGGTCCCGGGTTCGATTCCTGGTAGGGTCGGGAATTTTAACCATGATTGGTTAATTTCGCTGGCACGAAGGCTGGGTGTATGTGTCGTCTTCATCATCATTTCATCTTCATCATGATGCGCAGGCCGCTTACTGGAGTCATATCGAAAGACCTGCACCTGGCGAGCCGAACATGTCCTCGGACACTCCCGGCACTAAAAGCCATACGTCATTTCATTTCACTTTATACTGCCTCGCCGTACAGCTGCTATCTTCGCTGATTCTCGTCATACTGTACGCTAATCGTTTCTCCAACCTGAGCCTCTCTACGTCACTATGACGCCGGCCGTCTGGAATCATCTTACGATACCTACGTTCTTGAACTTTCTATACTAACCCTATAAAAGATCAGCCTTTTCCTTCTAAAAATCAATTCAGTGTGTGTTCGAGCCAACCCATAGCACACAATAACCGAATCCCCTATGCAATGGAAAAATAGTTAACAGATAGCTGTATTATATGTAGTGGCGGCAAGGTAACTGTCTCACCAGAGGTAGGGGTATGCGTTCAAAACAGGAATACACTGTACCTTGGTCAGTGATTCATTTTATTAATGCTAATCCATGTTGCTCTCTTATCTTGGTCCTTTTAATTGTGTATTTAATTCTTGACATAAATACATGTTGTATGTTGTTTGAAATATTTTTTCTATTATCTCTTGTCAATGATGTACTTACCTCGGAAACCTCTGGTAGCCCTAATGCTTCCACTATCCTAGTCAATTCCTATTATTTTCGCTATCATTTCCCTTGGTCGGTTGTTCATTATTTTTCTTTATTAAT